>NC_083096.1:115151633-115821444 GCF_949774975.1 Lagenorhynchus albirostris | reverse complement strand
TCTCGTCCATGGAAAGCCTTACACTTTACTTTTTGAGGGATGCGTATGGCCCAAGTAGGGCATCTCGCTCTTGTCCTGTTTTTTTGATGGTTCAGGCATTCATAGTTGGCAGTACATTGTCTCCCAAGCTCCAGGGTACACATTTCAAACTCTGAATGGCTCAGTTGAGTATTTTTCCCAATATTTGAAATAGGGGTCAGACACCACACACTCTCAAAAACCTCCCACAAGGAAATGGGATGGAACTTAACAGCATAGCATTTTCCAAAAATCCCCTTCTTATCTCCACTTTTAATATTTTTATATTTGCAAAGTGGCTGAGAATGTTTACATTCACAAAACTGGTCTCCATAATTTCTTTTGCAAATCCTTCATGGTGATCTCATAACTCAACTTGTAACATGGCATCGATTGTCCTCAGCTGAAACTGATACTAAAATATTTCCATTCTATTACTCCATCACATGAGTTTTTCATAAAGTTAAATTTATTTAATAAAAAAGACTCCTCCTTAAGATTATATCTTTCTTGCTTTTTCGTGGTGTGAAAAATTTCTTTTTAATGAAATCCTAGGGATAGTGTACTGTGGTTCTTTTTATAATGTGCTTCCTTGATAAAATAAAGACTTGGCCACTGACTATGTTGGCCCTTTATTTGATTTTTAACTTACAGGTTGATTTGTAGATGACTTGAGATTATTAATATAGGTTAGCACCCTAATTTTCTTTTAAGTAAGAAAATTAAAAACCTGAAGTGACAAAACAAACTTCCCAAGCAAACATAACAATTAAGTGACATATTCAGGACTAGTACAGAAAACATATTTTTCCGGACTCCCAGTCCAGTGCTCACTCTACTACAAATATTCGTTTAAAGAGCTAGGTAGATTGTTTCAAAAATAAAGTCTAAACTAAATAGATAGAGGCCGGTTACAAAAGAGAAAGCTTGAAAAATGGTGATGATAATGCTACAAATAAAAGCGAACACATATGGGTCTTAAAATGTGTCAAGCACAGAGCACCTGCCTAAGATGAACTCATTTAATTCCTACAACAGCTCTAAGACATAAGCACGGTTATTATCCCCACTGTACAAATGAGAAGACTGAGGCATAGAGTGGTTTGTAGCTTATCTGCGTCCTCCAAGCTTATGATGCCCTTAACCACTATAATTTACAACAAACTCCTGATGAAGAGTTGGCTATACCTAATCTGGAAATAATTTCCATTTATTAAAATAAAACTACACAGAAAGTTAGCATAAAAACCATTAGTTAGAAAGATGGAATTTTTAAAAGCAAAGGAAAAAGTGAATATCCGATTGAACTTTTAAGACAGTTATAAAATATAATTAATTATAGGAAAAATGTATAGAGGGATCTGAAAAATATCAGGAGACTATAAATGAAAATGGTCCACTAATAAAATTTTAACAGGTCATAATTTGTATTTCCATATTCTTTTCCTATGAAACCTTAGATTTTTTAAAAGCCTACCATGTGTTAAACTTCACATACTTACGATGTAGAATTTTAGAGTCAGATGATATTTCCATTAAAGACTTCATATTCCATGAGTTCAATACAATCTACTTACAATTTGTTTTAAGCTTCCAAGTTCTAAAAATACATGCTTTTATGAAGATTTTAAATCAGTTGGTAAAATAGGAGGCAGTCACATAAGGTTCATAGTTTCTGCTGTGCATGGTTTTTCTTCCCCCACCTTTTTTTTTTTTTTTTTTTGTAAATAGCATAACAACTTGATCTTAAACACTGACACTGTACAGGCTTTGCTAGACTGTTCTTTTCCAATTTAAACAAAACGTAAGACAGAGGAGATATTTATTTTTGAAGAGTGACTCTCACCATTGGGACATCGCCTTATTCTCTGTTACACTCCAGGAGTTCTAGATGTAGGCAACAATATATGGCAGGGCTTGAACAGCATATTTCAGTGAAAAGAATTAATTACCCATGGAGTCAAAGATTGCTTGGAGCAGAATGAGAGACTTTGGGAAGCTTTCCTATAGAGTTACAATGCTGAGAAACAGACTCCATGTTGAGAGGCTTGTCCATATTATATTTTACCTAACCTTTGGCTGAAACCATGTTCAAGCAACGTTACCTTATTATCCCTAAAATGTTCTGAAATCATGTTGTTGTTGTTGTTGTTTTTAACTTGCCTCTAGCTAAATATAATTTTTTTTTGGTCCAGAAGAAAACAAAAGTATCCCAACAGTATGTCTGTCCTTGGTTTCTCCATTACAAATGAGAGTTTAATTCTTTCATCAATTTGTATTAAGTTTCATCAGAGTAAGAATTATTTTTTGAAACAAACTAACAGTGAAATGCCTTTCAAAATACTGTTTTGGCTTAGAACTGTCATTCTTTAAGCTTAATAGCCCCAGGGCTGAAAAGTTACACTAGTATTACAGCTGTTTAGTGTAACATTCAAATAATGTTTGCTATTGATTTAGAAGATTCCAACAGCTTAGATTTTGTACCCTTTCATTTACATTCTTAGCATCAAAGTGACAGTGTTAGGGTAGTACAGTAAAGCAGTTAGAAAAAAAAATTAACTCTGCCGACCACAGGATCTAGTTTTCATTGCTATGACTAAGCAAACTTTGTGTGTTCACCACTCATCAGTAAACAGGAGAATGCCATTTGTTAACCCGAAAGAACAATGAATTATTCTGACAGTTCATTCATATGGAGAAGACCTTGGCTAAAACAGAGATGCAATGCGCTCCTTGTTGACTCAGGCCTCTTTTGTAAAGACTTAACCTTGTGTTACTTAATAAAATTCCATACTGATATGGGTCGGTATACTATGCAATGAACATCTGAGAGCAAGAATAACACTAATAGAAGCATAAAAAAGAGCCCGCTTCTTTCTATCTCACAAAATTGGAGTAGGGATTAATGAGATAATGTGTGTAAAGCAATTTGATCTCCTGAGGGAAAGGCATTAAAATATTATCAAAGCATTATTACTAATAATTATTCCAGTTGACTTATGTGTAAAGGGTAGAGGAGTCTGACTCTTCGGGTAGCATAATTACATAGGGAACAGGTTTATTTATTTATTTATCTGCTCTCCCCAAAGAGCAAGAAGTTAATTGTGTTTTGAACCTAGAAGACAAGATTGTGACTTAGACGTGGTAAATGGTTCCCGTGAGCAGCTACTGAATAGACAGTCACAATGTGGTCCATCTGATTCTTTGGGGTGGAATGTTGGGAGTTAATATGTAAGCAAGGGAAACTTCCAAGCAATGAATCATTATCTTCTAAATAGTGTATAGAGGTTAGGAAATGTTAATTCCCCCAGAAAGAAGAGTGTTAACAAGCACATTCCCCCCAACCCCTATCACCAGGCTATTTCATGACCTTGGCTATTTAGTATGAAATGCAAAAATTTAAATAAGAATTTACTTTTAATGTGGTCTGCCATCAGCCAGAATCTCTTACTCTAGCAATGAGAGGCATAAGCAGGGACAAAATAAAGAACTCTCTAACTAGTTTTTTTTTTTTTCCCAGCCGACATTAACTAGCATTCTGACTTTAGTCAAATACATTTGTTCATTTATTCATAGAATATATACAGGCATACCTACTTTCTTTTAAGCATTGTGCAAGATTTTAGGGGTACAGGAGAAGGAGATATAAATTTTCAGGATTCTGGGAGAGAGAAGTCAGGCAGGACCTCACACAGGTGGGAGCAGTTGAGTCTTGGTGTAATAGAGGTGGCTGAGGTTCATCTGAGCCATAAATTCAGGAAAGCGCAGTCAGTTATGGCTAGAGCATAAAGACCTTGAAGGGGAAAGGCAGAACACGAGGCTGAAGCGACAGTATGGACCAGGCAATATCAGTCAGGACGGCTCTGGGGAGGAGTCTGAATACTATCTGGCAGACCAGTGATTCTCAATAGAGGATGTGACATGTCACACTGAGAGCAGGTCAACCTCTTCCCCACTGCACATATTCTCAACTCACTGTAGTCAGCCACAAGTATTGATTCAACTGACAATTTGTAACATCTTTAAGTGTATCTAAAAAGACAGTAGGAGCCATCTAAGGATTTTAAGCAGACAAATCACTTGTCAGGTCTGTGCTTTACCCTATATACTTCTATAATTAAATACACAAGAAGAATACTGTTTGCATAGTTGTATCCCTCCAATAGTAGAGGGTACCCCTTCACAAATATGTTTTCTGGATTGGTCTCCAGTGCTTCTCAAAATTTCAATGTGTGCTTTTATTTCCCAATAATGCTTTTGATCCAATAATAATTAGGTGTATGTGTACTATATGAAAAGATAATTACAGTAAATATACATTAACAAATGATCCAAACTTCATGTCCAGAAATTCTAAAACTTCAGAGAAAGTTTCTAGCCTACAATCTCTGGTTTGTATATCACAACTGAAATCATCAATCGTTATCAATCCCTTGGCACATTTATCTTCTTTGCTTTATTTAGTTTCTTGATTATAGAGGGAAAAGGATAAGGAATGAAAATCTGAAGCTGAAGATCATAATTCTATTCTCAGCAAAGCAACTTACTAGCCATGTTACCTTGAGACTGTTAATTGAGATAATAGTGCCTGCCTGGCCTAACTTTTACAGGTTTTACCAGTAGCACGTGAGACAATGAATATAAAAGTCATTCGACAACATGTAAGCATAGCAGACAAAAGGATTTAGCAGACAAGGCTTAACTGGACTCCCCAGTTTGATTGAAGAAGGGCCACAAAGTGCCAAGTGTTCAGAAAACTGTGAGTAGGGTCAGGACCTAGCAATGGCAATTAATTTGGGTGTCAAAAGTGAACCGCATATTTTACAGTGTCTTGCAGAACCTCAGCTGAAAATCACTCTCTTATAGAACAATGTGATGGAGTTTCATGAAAGAAACTTTTTTCAATGTATAAATTCATTTCAAACAAAGGATACACAATTGAGCCTTTATAAAATATATTTCATAAATAGGACTGTTAGAGATGAAATCAGGATAAGTCACAGAAATTAAAAATACCTTCTCTTTGTGCTATTTACATTGACTCTTTGTGAGCCTTCTTTTATTTATTTCTGTATTCCTAAAATGCATAGTACCTGGCTCTTAGTAGTTATGTAATTGATTTTAAGTAAATTAATACTTAAGACAGCTTTCTAACACAGGTATAAAGTATCACAAATACTAAGTGAACTAAACAAAAGAATCCAATTTTTCCAATATTACACCTAAGTACATCAACCTACTATTCTGCAAAAAAACTGTGATATACAGTTTTCAATAAGAATTTTAAATAAACATGAATTACATTAAGCTTAGTTTATGACTGTTTAAAATGGAGGTAAAAATTGAGGTAAAAGTGATTAAATAAGCAACAGTTTAAGATATTTTATACCTTAAAAAATCATTTCTGGCATCTTTCTAGAACAGAGAAAATTCTATATGCATATGACAGAAAATTAAGAGTTGAAGATTTCCCAGTTAAGCCCTTTATAGAGCATTGTGAGAAGAAAAAAACCCAAAAAACCAAAAACAAAAAAAAAACAGTCAAATAATTGCCCATCCTATGGTCAAGAAAATGCCTAAAGGGAACAAAACAATGATTTAAATAATAATAAAATTTCTTGCAACAGACCAAAGATAACCCAGGACATAGAAAGCAATTGTTTCAAAATTAGTTTGCTCTTATATATTTAAAAACCCTGAGAAGGGAATCAAAGATTGAAAATTTAATTTCAAGTGGGAAAAATATATGAGTGCCTATTCCATAGAAAGCATTGTGTCTTCTACTGGAAGAAACAATGAAGAAACCTACACAGCCATTTCCCTCAAGGAACTCAAATCAGGTAAATTATTTTCATACAGGTAAACAAATAGCTATAATATGAGAGACTCTATTAAAGTACTGTAGGTATAAAATACTATGAGCTCTCAGAAAGATGAAAAATTAAGCTTCCCTCTCAACCCAATTTCTATTATGTTGAATTTGTTTTGTTTTCAGTCTATTTTATACACTATTCCTAAACAATCTTATACATTCCTGTAGTTTTAAATAACACTTATAGTCCAACAATTCCCAGATTTCTTTTTCCAGCCAAGACTTCTCCTCTGAGCTTCAGACTTGTATAGCTAACTCTCTATTTAATGTCTTCACTTGAATATCCCACAGGCGTATCAAATTAAATATCTTTAACAGTCATGTTCTTAGATGCAACCAACAGAAACTGATTCTGGCTGAAAAATCAAAAAGGAATTTCAAAGAGGGTATTGAGAAGCTCACAGAATGGTTGGGATGGCTGGAATACCAGGTTTAAGACTAAATTTCTAGGGAAAATAATGAGAACCACAAAACAGACCTGGCCTACTGAGAAAACTACTGCAGTCATTGCTGTTATTACATTCTGGAAGCTACTGTTTGCATGACTGCCACAACCTGTTTTCCATAGCTGGCCAACAGCACTGAATGTCCTAACCCAGGAAGATGATGTTGCCATCACTGACCTCACCCCGATAGCTGGGAGCTAGTAACTTCCGCTAGCAGAATGGAACCTCAAAAGTCAATCTGCCTCTCATGTGAGCTTATGTGATACATGGACATAACACCATGTTGCAAAGAAAGCTGGGAAGGATACTGTTTGGTTTCTACCTTGGGAAGGCAGAATTTATAAAGCAGAAAACTTTCCCAAATGTCACAAGAGACATGTGTCTGTGTCCCTGCACACAGAGACAGGACCTGTTGTGTACCACAGTACCCAAAACAGAACTCTTCATTTTCCTTCCCCACAAATCACTCCCCTTTAGTCTTTTATGTTTTATACGTTATTTCCATTGGCTCAGTTGCTCAAGTCAGAACTTAAACATTTTACTTTAAATTTCCTTCTTCACACACACATCTAATCCATCACCAAATTGTGTCCATCCAGATAATAAATCTTAAATCCTTCACTTCTCTACATTTCCACGGTTATTATTTGTCTAGATCAGAGGTCAGCAAGCTGTTTTGTAACAGTCCACGTAGTAAATACTTTAGGCTTTGTGGGCTACATACAGCCTCTGTCACATATTCTTTATTTTTCACAACCTTAAAAAATATAAAGACCATACTAGCTTATGGGTCATACAAAGCAGGTTTGTATCCACAGGCCATAATTTACTGACTTCCAGTCTTGTCCATGCTGCTATCAACTAATTTCTAGATATACACTAAAAGCTTTATGTTAATTAATCTCTGCTTCTTTATCCATATTCAGTCCATTCGCAGAGAACAGTGCATTTGCATAGAACAACATGAGTAGTATTTTGAAACCATAAATCTGATAGTGTCGTTTTCCTGCCTAAAGACTTTTACTGGTTGCTCACTGCACTTACTTAGCATTAAAACAAAACTGTTAAGTGGCCTTCAAGGCCTGTAACCATCTGGGCCCTGCCAACCTTTTCACCTTTACTGCACCTTCATTACATTCCAGCTGTATCTGCCTTACTTCATTTCCCTGAATTGCACGTCAGGACCTCTGCACAGGCTCTACTCTGACTGGAATGATCATCTTGCTTTTCCCTCATCTTCAGCTGAAGACTCAGAGTCACTTCCTCTGGGTCTTTTCTGACCATGCACCCTCACAAGTTAGGTTCCTATTATTTTTCTCTATTAGAGCACTCCATTTATTTTTTTTTCCTGCATATTCCATATCTCTAATTGCAGTTATATAATTGTTTGATTCTTTATGCCAATCTCTTCTTTTAGAAGGTAAATTATTTCACTGCTATAAGTTCCACACCTAGCATCTTTTATTCTCAAATATTTGTTGAATGAAGAAATAAATGAACATATGAATCCAGCTGGAAATATTCAAGAAAATGTTCATTGGGCTAGTGAATTTTGCAATAAGACTTGAAGAACGTGAAAAATTCAGAAAGGAAAATTAGTAAAGTTCAAATGGAAAAATCTAGGGAAGAGTGAGTTATACGATGTACTGAGTTATGTGGTATATAAAGGATATATAATGACATCATCCTAAAGAAGTAGGTTCGAAGCAAATCATTGAAGGTCTTATATGCTGAGATAAGGAGTATATTTTACCTAATGGCCTCATAGGGTATTCCCATATGATGTTCTCAGAGTCTTTAATGTTTCTATACCATTGTAACTCTCTAAGGGAGAGTTGTGGTAGAAAGAATCTAAGGTGGCCCCCAGGATCCCCACCTCCTCCTGGTACTCATATCCTTGTGTAATTCCCTCTTCTTGAGTGTAGGCAGGGCATGTCACTTGCTTCTAACCAATAAAACATAACAAAGGTGATGGGATGTGACTTGTGTGGTTACCCTACATAAGACTGTAGCATAAGTCTTGCTAGGGGACATTGTCTCCTGTTGGATTTGATAAAGCCAGTTGACCGCGTTAGGAAGACTCATGTGGCAAGTTTTGAAAATGGCCCCTGGAGACAGCCAGCAAGAAACTGAGGCCCTCCATACAACAAGCTACAGGGCCTGAATTCTGACAACCACTTGGGAGCAGATCCTTCCCCGGGCGAGCCCTGAGATGATATCACAGTCCTGAGTGATACCTTGATTGCAGTTTTGTAGGAGACCAGCTGAACTATGCCCAGATTCCTGATCCACAGAAACTGTGAGATAATCAATGTGTATCGCTTTAAGCCTCAAAGTTTGTCGAAACATTGTTATGCAGCAATGGATACTTAGCACATGGTGTTATGGGATAAATTTTGTCCACTCAAAAAATTCATCTGTTGAAGTCCTAATATCCAGTGCCTCAAAATGTGACCATATTCTGGAGACAGGGTCTTTATAGGGGTAATTAAGTTACAAGGAGGTCATTAGGTTGGACCCTGATTCAATATGACTGGTGTTCTAATAATATGAGGAGGAAATTTGTCTCAGACATATAAGGAGGGAAGATAATGTGAATAAAAAAGGAGGAGGGAAGATAATGAGAACACAAAAGGAGAAGGCAGTCACCCACAAGACAAGGAGAGAGGCCTCAAAAGGAGCCAACACTTGCCAACCCTGCTTAGACTTCAAGCATCCAGAACTATGAGACAGTAATTTTTAGTTGTTTAAGCTACCTTGTTTGTGGTACTTTGTTATGCAGACCTAGCATACTAATACGCAGGGGTTATATTAGGTAGCATCCTTTTTTTAAGGAACATCTATTACCCCTTGAAAGACTACTAATAATCTGAGGAACCCAGTTTAAGGGACATTGCTGTGGGTAACGGAGGCGATGAATTGTTGACCAGCCCATTAAAGCTAGTTAGGCGATTTTCTCTGTATTCTGTTTTTCCCCTCAGTAAAGATATAATAATTATATCCTCAATGAGGATATAATATTCCTCAATAAGGATATGCTTTTTTCACTCTCCTTTTCTCACTGGGTCTTTAATCTATTTCCCTTGAAGGATTTGCCATTACCCATTTCTCAGAGCTACACTCAATGTCAAGACAGTTACTAAAGTTACTTTCCTTATCCATTATATTTCATAAAGGATAATTCTTAAAAAACTATAAAATTTAGTTTAAATATTGTAAGATGCAAAGAAGAGTGAAGTAAAGCCATTTTAAACAAGAACACTGGTTTCTTCACGGGGAAACATGAACATGTGTATATAAAATGAGAAACAGTGATGTTTTTAAATGCACTGGATATTGGGTTTGGCAATATCACTCAGTAGTCTGATGTTTGGAGAAACTTGATTGAAATTATTGCAAATGTCTTATGTTTCCCCTTCATTTCGGTTCAGATCAAGGTTGTGTATTCTCTGATGTATAATAAATGTCAAAGTGCCTGTGGGTGGTTTTTAGACAATTAATGTGGTTTTCAAATACTAATTGCCAAGTTTTGGTTGCAAAACTAGGCTTCTGAGACAGGGTTCTCAGAAGCTTTGATCACATATTTTTAGCTGGATGTATTTGGAATGGCTTGAGAAGTAGTCATTGCTTACTGGGGGTTCCTCTCCATCTCCCTGACAGCCATCCCCTCCTCCTTCATGATTTAGTCCTTCCTATGAACCTCCTACATCAGGCTCATGGTGTCCTTTTGTTGACCTCTGATTGGTCCCTAATCTTTGTTATCTACAGGTATCAATTTATAGGTTATTGTGCTGATCCAAGGTATTATTTAATCAAAGAAACACACCCTCTGCTTTCTTTGCTTAGGAAGAAATCCAGCTCTGTCCTAGAGAAAAGGATTGTACTCTATGACAGATTCCTTACCTTCTATTAAGTTTTTATTTATTTATTTATTTTGTCTGTGTTGGGTCTTCATTTCTGTGCGAGGGCTTTCTCCAGTTGCCGCGAGCGGGGGCCCCTCTTCATCGCGGTGCGCGGGCCTCTCACTGTCGCGACCTCTCCCGTTGCGGAGCACAGGCTCCAGACGCGCAGGCTCAGTAGTTGTGGCTCACGGGCTTAGTTGCTCCACGGCATGTGGGATCTTCCCAGACTAGGGCTCAAACCTGTATCCCCTGCATTGGCAGGCAGATTCTTAACCACTGCGCTACCAGGGAAGCCCTAATAAGTTTTTAATTATTCAAATAAGGTTTCCCTATTCATCACTTCCCTGAAAGAACTCTCCCCAGGCACCAATGATCTCCTAATTGCTAAATCCAGTAGACTCCTTTCAGTATCCATTGTATTTGGTGTCTGAGCCATTTGCATCTCTGAGCTATTTGACATCTCTGAGCTTCTTTCTTTGGCTTAGTGATACTGCTGCCTTCGTTCTCCTGTTATCTTTTTAAACCTTCTCAATATCCATGGTAAGATTCTCTTTCTCAGCCTATTCTTTAAAACTATTAATGTGCCTTAGATTTTCTCTCCTAAGAAACCAATATACTCTGCAAGCTTTCATAAGATTCTCATTTAATTCCATTATTCCAAAGACAGCTATATGATAATTATACGATAATTCCAAAATTTATATCTCCAGCTCAGGCTACTCTACTGAGGTCTAGACCTGTATGGGCCCAGGAAGCTCAGACTCCCCATCTCCAAAACAGAACTCATCAACACAGCTTCCCCTCCCTACTTGCCATCAAACCTGTTATTTCCCCTGCAATCATTATCTTGTCATCTCAATGAATTATTCCAAAATTCTTTTTAGGACCAAGGAGACATTCTATACAAAACTGTTTGCATCTAATTAATCACCTTCATAATTTTCTTGTCCAGTTTATCACTCTCCACAGCTGCTTACTACCTTAGCTGAAGGCCTCATTATCACCCACCTGGATTACTGCAATCATTTTCATCTAAGTGTTCTTCTGCAACCAGTCTTGGACCAATTTGGTTCATCTTGTATACTACTGCCAAATAACCTTTCTAAAACGTAATGCTTATATTATATTATTGCTTACATATTACCTAAAGAACTATTTATATTATAACAGAACATCATTGATGTCCTGGCCCTTGCCTTCTGTTCTGGCCTTATCTTCCCCCACTCTCCTGCCACCTTTATTCCCATACGTTCTACCCTCCAGCCATACACCCTTTTCTTGTTTTTTTTGTTTGTTTTTATATCCCCTTCATACCCATGTTTACTCTGCTTAACCTCCTGGAAATCCCTTTTCTTGGACGTGTCCATTTTTATATATCATGTGCCTGAAAAATTGCTCATCACTGTGCATGACTTTGCTTAAGGAGGTGCTTTTTTTTTGACTGCTTTCTGAAAGCACTAGGTAAAATTGATCATTTCTTACTGGGACCCACTAAATATTTCTATAACAGCATACTTTATTTTATTACACTTCACTTTATTGTGTGTCCCAGATACTGCATTGTTCATTAATTGAAGGTTTGTGGCAACCCTGATTTGAACAAGCCTATTGGCAGCATTTTTCCAACAGCATTTACTCTCTTCATATCTCTGTGTCACATTTTGGTAATTCTTGCAATATTTCAAACTTTTTCATTATTATTATATTTGTTATGTTGATCTGTGATCACGGATCTTTGATGTTCCTACTATGACTCACTAAAGGCACAGGTGATGGTATTTTTAGCAATAAAGTTTTTAATTAAGGTACATACATTTTTTAGACATAATGCTGTTGCAAACTTAATAGACTACAGTATCTCCAAGGTATGCCTGTATAACATAATCACTCTAAACAGTTCTGCTGAAGGTATGGTACATGGACAAGCATGACCTGGGAGGGTGTTAGAAATCCAATTCATCCCCAGTGTACTGAATCAAAGTCTCCGTCAGGGAGAACTTAGGACTTGGTGCTTTAATAAGCTCTCCAAATCATTCTCATGCTCACCAGTTTGATGTGCTGCCCTGCAAATTTGTTGCTAGAAGTTTAAAAATTAGAGATTTAATATGGCAGGTAGAAGTATGCTATTATGACGACCTGAAAGATCATGGCCATTGGAGGACCTAGTGGGAGAACTACTCTCTAGCCAAGAAACAAAAAGTTATATCAAGAAGGAAAAAATAGGCTGATATACATGATTTGACTCAGTTCCTCTCTCCCTGACAAAATTAGAGTGGATTCCTGCTATGTGCACATTGAAAAGAGAGTATGCCAAGCAGGTTTCTGGGAGGCCTCTGTTCTTCTGGAAAAAAGAAAATAGAACAATTTTGGCCCGAGCTGTTGGAGGTGGTACCACTGCCAACAGAGGATCCAGAGATACATTAGCCCAAGATAGAGCTGAAAGTGCCTGCCCAGCCTTTTCCAAAGTTTTGCCCATGCATATCCAGTGAAGAATGGGAAAAACAAAATATCTACTCTCAGATACTTTTTTCTTGAAAAAAGAACTCTTAAATGTTTACTATAAGCTTGTATAGAAATACTTGTCAAGAACTTCCCAGTAGTGTGAGAGAAAGTAGTGACAGGACGAGTCAGATGAAGAAGTAAAGTGGTACAGGAAATTTCCACAAATCCAATTGCCTAGGGGAATTCATGAAAGATAACAATAAATATACATTTAAAAAATATATTATATATTCCACTGTAATAAATGTAAAGTCATTAAAGATAAGAATGATGGCTTTTCATCTCCAATGAGGAGTACAGTTCCTTGGCATATAGTAAGCACTCAATGAAAGCTTGTTGAATGAATAGTGAGAAAGATTTTTCTACCAGCATGAATCATAAAATTATCAAATTTTAGAGGCAAAATTGTTTCTGCAGAGATGATAATCTGTTAGCTAATCTGAATATTGCTTTTTACAATCTACACACCATGTCCAGCTTAACTAAATTATTTCTTACTATTTTAAAAACTCATCCAACATCACTCCTGGCAATACTATGTTTTTAAACACCAAATGGACAAACTGGAAACATAACTGTCCTCTAGTTCCTATGAGTGTTGGCTTATGCACTGAGTGGTTACCTACAGCCTTCTGCTTACATTCTATTGTGTTCAATTATCTGAAATGTATCTATCCATGCATAAAATCATCTGTGCAAAATAATTTGATTATTGAACTCACAATACAGAAATTTATAATTTTTAAAAATGCATACAATTCAAAATTTAGCTGATGTCAATACTGTGTTTCTAATTCAAAGTGATAGCCTATTCTGCTATAATTTAACAATATAGCAATTATAATTTTCATTTCCTCCTATAAGGCCCATCTGTGGACATTTATGTTTTGATCTGATTACCCAAAACCCAGGCATGATACTGTCATGAGCCATGGAAATAAAATATTCTATAAATTATCTATTTACAAATTTAACCCTTTTAGAGATAAATGAACATAGAGGCTCACATTTTCTCTGTTCCATTTATGTCATCATTTTTTAAATTAATACCAATCTTAGGTGCCCCTTTTTATCTTTTCATCCCTAATTCCCTAGCTCACAAAGGCTCAAAAGTATTCCGTGTTTGGTTTGCATTAGCCATGTTATCAGAAAAATGCTGGCTATCTTATTATATGCTCATGCTAAAAATGGAACAATTACTTTTATGACTTTTTGTTGAGCAGTAAGAGCCATGAAAGCTGTGAACAAAATGACAAGAAAGTTGAAAAACTGAGACATTTCTTAAGTCAGTGAGATATTTAAATGTCTTTATTAACCATGAAAGTACTGGGAGAAAAAGAGTAGATAAAACTTCACTGATAAACTTGTTCAAAGACACTGACTTCCCCTCCACAAAAAAAATACATTTTGTGTTTGTGTATATAAGTATACATTTTGCACTTATACATGCATGTATACTTCTTTACACATACACTGTATATCTCCCATCATGGCTGATATCTTGTCTTTGAATTCTACTTTTGCCTGTATATTTGTCTCTGAGTTCCTCTAGGACAGGGAATATAGGAATGATGTTTTCCATTTTATTATTTCAGGTTGCTTAAAAAGTGCCCGACACTTAACAGTCACCCAGTAAATATCTGAAGAGTTAATTTATTAGAATTATGATAAAACAACATTTAATTTAAGCATAAATCTACGTATATTATATACGGTATATTGGTTTTAAGTCAGAATTGTGATACAGTTTACTACAGTTGTATGTGGTAAATATATATATATAAATATATATATTTCAGTCTCGAATATTCAGTGAGTTCAGATAAGGCCTGCCTCATAAAAATTGGATTATTGGAAAGATAAATACTTTAAAATAGCAGTTTATGAACTATAATATGCTTTTATGACATACTTTTGATCATAAGTCTTTGATCAATAGCTTGATCATAAGTCTTTGATCAATAGCTTATCTCTCAATTATAACACCATGTCTGTGGGGAAATACAACCAGCTTTATGGTGATGCACTCTGAGGTGTGGTTTATTAAAAATCATTGTGAAAAAAATATGGCAACTGGATTATTTATGTTGAATCTGTAAAAGCTGAACATTTAATTCATTAAAAATAGTAACTAATTTTGTTGTGGTGAATACAGATCTATACCAAACATTATCCTATTGTGTTGAGAGAGTTAATAGAACAATTTACTTGAAAAAAGTGATTATTTCATTCCCAAATTCATTTTGTAATTGTATTTCTAATAAGCAAAGTAGGAAACAAATGGTGCCTAATAAAAAGAATGACAGGTTTAAGATGAAGGATGCTACTGACTGTGACTCTTAAACCACTCAAATATCCAGGCTCACATGAGGAATTTGATGCAGAGGGAATACACATTTCTTTATAACGTTCAGATAATCATACCAAAGCCTTGGAGGAGAAACTCATTATTTTGTCTGTCTAATAAGAGAATCAGCACCCCAAATATTAGGGAGAATATTCCCCCATCCCAACCTTGGAATTTGATTTAGAGTTGCCATGCATTTATAGACCGTACCATTACTTAGTTGATTAATCTAGATGTAGACACTTGATCCAAATTGAATCTATTTCATATTCCTGACAGTAGTAAATTTGTTTCCTGTCTACTGAAAAAATTAGAGCCCTTTGCTAGGGTTATTTTTTTTTTTTAATGTGGGACTAGAGATGAAGCACATCCCAGGATGACCCTACTGTACTATCATTATTCCTAAATGAATCATGAGGCCACTGAAGCAGAGAGACACAAAGTAACTTATCCACAGATCACATCTCTAGTAAATGCTGGAGCTGAAGTTCAATTCAAACAGCCTCCAGATTCTGACAATCACCATATTCTGCTGGCCCTTAGTGCACTGTTGTCTTACTGTGCATGATATATGCAGAGACTCTTTAATCCATCCTTTATCTCAGGTTCAAATCATGAAATAATATAACCTATACAGAATTCACAGGGTAGCAGAAATTTGCAGATGAATTCTCCAATCCCTGAGTACTCCTACCTGCAGAGGTCTTAATACCAGACTCAATTTCAGAGCAATAAAAGATGCTTTGGAAGAAGGCATTTATTGAACAGCACATCTTGTGCTTGCAGTGTAATACTGTCTTAACATCTAAAAATTATTTGCCTCAGCCTTTCTCATTATTTCTATTCTTCCTATTTCAATCTGTAACTTCAACCTCAGTTGTCATCTCTTTGGTTTTTCTTTATAGCTTCCGTGTAACACCTTTAAGTCTTAAAGGGTCACCGAAGAGTGAATTGGACCTTTCTCAATTTCCCACTCAACTTGTCTAAGAAAGAATTACACCTTTGCCACATCTACACAATGGAACTGCAGCAACATGACACAATTGATGAGTGTCTTACTAAGGACTTTTCCTTGAAATGAATTTTGCTGAAAAGTCTGGACATTTTTACCTCTCATAGGTTTTGACTAGCTTTTCTGAAATTGCCATATGGCTACACAGTGCTAGTACAGAGTTTGAGAATTTATTAGGTACCTGTCCTAATCTTAGTTTCAGATAATCAGGAAACAGAGCAGTTATAGTTCACCTATTAAGAGGTAAGAAAGAAGCAATGGAAAGGTCAGCAATTTTCTGGAATGAAATTCGGGAAATGAAAAAGATACAGAGCCCTAAGAGTGACCTAAATTTCAGAGGAGACCAGCTGTAACAACACCCTCACTGTCATCCCACTGAGAGCTAGTCAGCATGCACACATTACACCAGCCCCCATCCCACCCTCACCACTTAACAGAGCAAATTTATTCGCACTGTCTGTATCATCAACAATGATCTAGTCAGCCATTGCTTCTCTGGAGAAATAATGATATAATAAGCAGTGGGTGGAAAATTTGGTAAGAACTGTGGTAATTGTAGTATTCATAACAGAAGATGGTTCCCATTGCTTCTACCAACAGGTAGAGCCCATTTGAACCATCCTTCCAGCCATCATTTTATTTATTTTTTTATTCTTTTTATTTATTTATTTATTTTTTGCGGTACGTGGGCCTCTCACTGCTGTGGCCTCTCCCGTCGTGGAGCACAGGCTCCGGACGCGCAGGCCCAGCGGCCACGGCCCACGGGCCCAGCCGCTCCGCGGCACGTGGGATCCTCCCGTATCGGGGCACGAACCTGTGTCCCCTCCATCGGCAGGCGGACTTCTCAACCACTGCGCCACCAGGGAAGCCCCAGCCATCATTTTAATTCTAATTGCCTTACCCTCCCTACGAATCCTCTACATGATAGACGAAATTAATAACCCTTCCAGGAAGCTATACTGGAAGTAACTTTATTTCTACTCCTGATTCATCACAAAAGTTCTGGTTCCTTGTGATAAATTTCTCAACTGCACCATTCCACTATATATTTTTTTCATTTCTAAAACTTTTGCTACATGTTATTATAAAAGATACTTTTATAATTCCTGATAGATATCTCCAATGATTATTAATTCATCATGAATACAAAGGTTATTAAGGTTATTAACTTTAAAATACATTTGTTCTCACTATAACGAATTTTATCAATTACTTTTGGCTGACTGAAAATGAAATTGCATTCTGGCATCTATATCTACATGCTGATTTATTTTTCTGACTACAAGTTACTCTCAGTATATTCACAGGATCTCATTTATTTTTTTATTTCCCTTCCAGTTATCCATAAGTGAACTGTCATTTTGTAATATCAGAACTCTATTTAGTATTTGGTCACCATGAGAAATGTATGCAACATATATATATATATATATATATATGTGTGTGTGTGTGTGTTTATGTATGTATATACACATATAGTAACTAACATCTGTCAGTACTTTATTCTTCCTCATCTTATAGCCCAAATAATAAATAATCCACTATGATCTCTCCAACTCTTACACAATGTTGTCGTCCTTCATTCCCAAATCATAGTTATTGGTTCAATGACTCAATCCCAGAAGGAAAGAGAGCTTTAGCTGCAACATCAGTTGGTAGCTTGCCTCGTTTCAATGCCATACATAAAAACCATGTATTTCTTTATATAGAATAGGCTATATAGCCAGTCCTCAGAGAACTCTATGGGTGACATAGAGTTAAAGCATTCTTTCTTCCAGTTTTATCATTGGAAGATACTCAAAGGGAACAAAGGAAGAGTTCCATATTATGTTGAATTGGGTTTCCTAGAAAGTGCCCTCTGAGCACAGGAAGCTAGTATTTGTTAAACACCAGCTGTGAGCCAGATACTGGGAAAAGTGCTTTATAGGCACTTAATCCTTACTACAACTCTTGAAGAAAGAATAATTATTATCCAAATTTGACACATGGAGAAACTGAAGAATACAGAGGTTATGTTACTTGCCCAATGTTATAACACTAGTACATGGTAAACGTAGTATAAAACCCATGCAGTTCAACATCATAGTCTGTATGTTTTACGGAAAAACTAGACTGTTTTATGAACTTTGAACTTGAGTCCTAATGAAATTAATTTCCAATTGCCTTTGGAATGGTGCTATAAAAGTGTTAGAAAGAATACTTAAACTTTCTACTTATGGTATTAACAGTTGAATGGGTATGACAGGCATTATTGTTTGTCTAACCACAAATCCATCTCCAGATATACATTTTCTCACTTGTCAGTCTTCACTATAGGACCTGCCAAAGCTAATTACTTACCCCACCACCCTTCCAGTTTACATTGCATCCACCACCCTTCCAGTTTACCTTGTACCAAGAAAGAGCATGTGACACAGTTTTGTCCAATAAGGTACAATTAGAAGTTACAATGAGCTTTTGGGGATGTTTTACTTTTTCTGGTAAAAAAAATGATACAGAAACAGGATTCTCGGAATAGTGGAATGAGAAGCTCAGCAAATTCTCTCCACAAAGTGTGTTGATAAAATTGGACAAAATTGTCAAGAACAATTTCAGTTCTCTGGAAATCAACCAAGGGCATACATCAGATTGGAAACTTTAATTCGAGAAAAGCTACTGAAATGCAGATAAAAACAATGGAACTTTGGGCTGTTTTAGCCTGAAATTGCTCCTATCCCAGCCCAGGTGAAATTGCACCTCCTGCTCCATCAGTTCAGTTGTTTAACCAGAATACTGGCAAGCTGTGAAAACACCTCTGCTGCCAGAGGGCACTGTCTTGATTTGGAGCAAAGCCCATCCCCAGGGGTTGTTGAAACAATAGTACTCCCAGTGGAAAAATTCAAGGGAAACCAACATCACAATAGTCAGTGGTTTCAATACCATTTATGTCAAGCAACAGAATGGCATACTAGCCAGAAATTCAGTAGTTATATACAGAAAGTAAGCAACTCTATTGAGTCTTGATATACATTCACACATCTTTATGGTCTGGAAGGCTGTACATATACCCAAGAGTATGTACACAGGGAGGTGCCTAGTTGTCTTTTGACTATGACTAAATGTTAGACCTGCTGGGGACAGAAGACATGAGAAAGCCTAGCAGAAAGTAAAAGCTAGGGCACACTTGTAAACTACCTAAACTCTGAATGCATATCCTAATCCACACACAATTCACTGTCAAAGGATGGAAGATTTATAGACTCAAGATTTATTTGACCAATCATTGTCGATCACTGAGCTATGTTGATTCATCTCTAGGGTGTCAAGCTTAGAAATAAAAGAAAAACATGAGCAGAGACATCAGTGGCCACAGTCTGAGGAAAAGAAAGACTCTACACAAGTAGTTCATACAAGTAACTAAACAAAAAATTTAAAAAGAAAATAAAATATCAACAACCCCTGAGAAGAGGGGCTATCTGATCTAGATTTGCTACAATGTAGTTTCCAAGATTGCAGTCAAAAATGGGAGACATGCAAAGAAACAGGAAAGTGTGATACATGCACAAGACAAAGAAATAACAGTCAATAGAAACTGTCTCTGAATAGGATGTTTAACTTAGGAGACTCCAAAGCAGCTACTATAAATATGTTTAAAGAACTAAAGAAAACGATGATGACAATGACACATCAAATAGAGAATGCCCATAGAGGTAGAAATTATAAGAACTAATTGGAAAGTCTTCAGCTGAAAAGCATAATAATCAAAATTAAAAAAAAAATCACTACAGAGATTCAAGAGCATAGGTGAGGTGGAAGAAGAAATTGAATTTTAAAATAGGTCAGTAGAAAGTATCTAATCTGAAAAACAGAAAAAAAAAATACAAATAAAACACAGAGCCTTAAAAACCTGTGCAAGGCCAGCAAACACATCAATATGTGAAAAATGTGAGTCATGTAAGGAAAAGACCAAAAGGGCCAGAAAGAATATCTGAAAAAATGAGGTCCAAAAACTTCTTAGATTTGATGAAAATTTACTTATCCAAAAGCTCAACAAACTCCAGGTTGGATAAATTTAAAAAGATCCATACCACACATATGAAATCACACTGTACAAAGTCAAAAACAAAAAGAAAATCTTGAAAGCTGAAAAAGGAAAATAATTGATCACATAGAGAGGAACTGCAATGAGATTAACAGCTGACATTTCTTTAGGAAAAAAAGTAGAGACCAGAAAGTGCTGTGATGACATATTCCATGGACTAAAAGAAAAACAAAACAAAAGTCTGTAAACTAAGAATTCCATATTGAGCAAGACTATTCTTTAAAAATGGAAGTGAAATAACTCATTCCAAGATATACAAAGACTAAGATAATTTCTTGCTAGTAGACCTGCCTTATGAAAAAAAATAATGAAATTCCTTCAGGCTGAAAGAAAACAGTATCACATAGTAACATGAATTGACGCATAGAAAATTTTTTTTGAAAAACACTGGTAAAGGTAACTATGCAGTTAATATAAAAGGCAATATATGTTTTATTTCTCTTAATTTTTTTAAATTATGTAAAACAATTATTTTACAAATGGCATTTTGGGTCTCTAAATATAAAAATGTAATGTATATGACAAGGTCATCATAAAGGAAAGGAGAGAATAATCTATGTTGGAGTATAGTTTTATATTTTACTGGAATTAAACTTCATTAATTAAATTGATAAAGTATTAATCTAAAACAGAATGTGAAAAATAAGATTCATATTGTGATCCCTACAGAAACCACTAAGAAAGTAAGTATGTTTAGTAAGATAACCAAAAAAGAAATTTAAATGCTATACTAGAAAATTTCTATTTAACACATAACAAAACAGTAAAAGAACAGAACAAAAAAGAATGAAACATATAGAAGGCAAATAACAGACATAATCATATCAATAATTACTATAAATGTGAATGGATTAAATCTTCCAAAAAAGACAGATTGTCAGACTGGATAAAATAAGATAAGCAATTATATGAAATCTACAAGAGACACTCCAGATTCAGTGACATAAACAGGCTGAAAGAAAAGGGACAAAACAGGTATATCATGCAAACAATAACTGCAAGAGATTTGGAATGACTATACTAATATCAGACATATAGATTTCAAGACAAAATTGTTTCTAGAGACAATAGAAAGATTAATCAGGAATATAACAATTAAACATATACACATCTGACAATGCAATCCCAAAATGCATGAAGAAAAAACTGAACTTAAGAGAGAAATAGACAATTTATAAGAATAGATGGACACTTCAATATTCATTCTCAACAACTGGTAGAACAGCTAGAAAGAAAACTGTCAAAGATATAGAAGACTTGAATGAGATTATCAATTAATTGGACCTAACCAATATCTATTGAACACTTCACCCAACAATAAAATACACATCTTTCCAAGCACACATAAACATCTCAAGGTAAGCAATATGTTAGGCCATAAAACAAGTCCAAATAAATATAGAAGGATTGAAATCATACAAAGTATATACTTAAACTATAATGTGAACACATTAGGTAAAAAAACCAGAAAAACTGGGGATATTCACAAGTGCTAAGAAATTAAACAAAACATTTATAAATGAAAAAATAAAAAGATAAATTAGAAAGTTTCTCAAACTGACTGAAAATAAAAAACACAATGTGTCAATTATGCAATTAAAGCAGTACTTAGTTGATATATTTAAATGTCTATAAAAGAAAAAAAAGATCAAAAATCAATAATGTGTTACTGTGAAAACAGTTTCTCAGTTCCTCAAAAATTTAAACAGAGAGTTAACACATAACCTAGCAATTCCACTCCTAGACACTTACCCAAGAGAACTGATAATATGTTTACACTAAAACTTTAACACAAATGTTTAAGCAGCAATATTCACAACAGTGGAACGATAGAAACAACCCAAATATCCATCAAATGATAGGTGGATAAACAAAATGTGATATATCTATACAGTGGAATATTATTCAGCCATACAAAGGAATGAAGTACAGATACCTGTGACAACATGGACAAACCTTGAAAATGTTATGCTAAGTGAAAAAAGTCAGACACAAAAGGCCACATACTGTATAATTCCATTTATATGAAATGTACACAATAGGAAAATCCATAGAGACAGAAAGAAGATTAGTGATTTTCCAGGGACTGTGTAGAGAAGGGAATTGGGACTGACTGCTAATAGATTTGGTGCTTATTTTGGGATGACAGAAATGTTCTGGAATTAGATAGCACTGATAGTTACATATTATAGTGAATGTGCTAAAACCCACTGATTTATATACCTTAAAGTAGTAAATGTTGTTATGTGAATTACATCTCAAGAATAAACCCAATAACATAATAATCTGCTTAAAAAACCTAAAAAAGAAGAATATTAAACTAAAGCAAACAGAAGAAAATAATAAATATTAGTGTGGAAATCAGTGAAATAGAAAACAGAAAAGCAATTGAGGAAATTAATAATACCAATATTTTTTTAACTATCAAAAAATCTGACAAACCTTTTGCTAGACAGACCAAGAAAAAAAAGGAAAAAAAAATTGGCAATGAAAGAGGAGACATTATAACACAGCTTAGAGAAATTAAAAGGATTTTAAAGGATGTCATGAACAACTTTGTCAGATTAGACAACTTCAATGAACTACATATAGTTCTTTAAAGATACAATTTACCAAAACTGATTCAAGCAGAAGCCTGAATACACTTAAAATAAATAATGATATTGAATTATTAATTACAAATCTTCTAACAAAGAAAAGCTCAGGGCCAAGTGGCTTAACCAAGCAATTCTGTCAAATAGTTAAAGAAGAAATGATACCAATCCTTCATAAACTCTTCCAAAAAAATAGAGGAGGTGACACTTTCCAAATCCATGAATTCAGTATTGCCCTGATACCAAAAGCCAGCCAAATAATAAGAACACTAGACATCAATATTCTTCATGAATATTGACATCAAAGTATATTCTTAGCAAAATAGATTGTAGTAACATATAAAAAAAGATTATACACTCTGACTCAGTGGAATTTATCTCTAGGACACAAGATTTGTTTAGCATCTGAAAATCAATTTAATATACCATGCTAATAGAATAAAAGACAAAATCATTCAATCATCTCAATAGACGAAGAAAAAGCATTTTTAAAAGTCTAACGTTCATTCATGATTTAAATTCTCAACAAGTTACAAATAAAAAGTACATCCTCAACTTAAGGGCATCTATGAAAAACCTATATCTATAATCCTATTTAATGGTAAAAGTAGAAATGGAAGTAACCAAAAGGAGTTTAAAAAAAAAAAAAGATAAACAATACCAAACCAGGCAAGAACACAGTGGACAGGCAAGAACACAGAGGACAAGAAAGCCAAGATTAAATTTTTTTTTGAGCAAAGAATTATTGCTTCACAAGTCTTTTAGCATGATGGATACTTTCTTTGTGTGTACCCCCAATTTCTAGCTTTACTAATATTTTTCATTAATAATAAATTGTGTGTAAAAATGTTTCTATTGATAACTTGCATTAGACCACGTACTTTATGTTGGGTTTTGCTTATTCATAATAATATTTTTTTTTACTAAACTTACTGCAGTCTTTTGATAGGTCCTTTTAAAATCAATGGCAAACATTGGTAAAGTATTTGACCAGGATAGCTGCGCAAAGCATGGCTGTAAAACCAAAGCAATCCAAGTATATATGTGGGAACTAGGTCTACAATATTATCAAAGACTGATTCAACCTGCTATCTAAGTGCAGATAGCTCTGGTTTTGAATCGAGATGTTTTTAATACCTATGTTACAAAGCGAGCTATCCACAGATGCATCTCATATATTGTCCCAAATGCTTAACATTATGACCAACGCAAAAACTGATTTCATTCTCCCCAAAATTATGTTCAGATAAACAAGCAAATAATTGTTTAGATATTCAATAATATATTAAATTTTGGAAACACATGAAATCTTTGAAGTGAGATTGAAATAAACAGGTGATTTTTAAGTAGGTAAAGTAAAGTGATTTACATATGAAAATCCACTCTCAAATTTCCCAAAAAGTCATTCAAATTTCAAGTCATGACTTTAAAAACAGCAGACTTTAAAAATGCAATGATGTTTATTATACAATGACTATAAATCAGCTTTTATATTCATTTTTCACACAGGTATATCATATTAATGTTATTTTATTATTTATACAAAGATTAGTTATAGTTACTAAGGGAAACATAACTTGGAAAATTTTGATTTATACATTTAGAAAGCTTGCCTTAATGTTCTATTAATATAAGATTTTGCAATTAATTCCCAAAACAAAAAGTAAATAAAATAAAAAGGCTCTGCAAAAAAATTTTAAACTCATAATTCACTTGTAATGGGTTTTCTCTGAATGTGTGGTTTTAAATTCAGTGAAAAAAATTTTAAATGCCTAATTATGTACACTTGTATGAACTTGTTCTCGTTATAATAAATGCAACAGTTATACTTTTCCCTTTAAATAAAAATCAATTCCAAAATTTAAAGGGCCAGACTATTTAGTACAGAACTCCCGAAAGAAGCTCTGTGAATCCATGGGAAACAGTGATGATGCATCATTATTGCACAAAGCCTTGAATACCCTTTCACCCATTTCTTCATTTTACTTCAGGGGCTTCATCAAATCCTTGTTTCTCCATTATGCTTTCTTTGATTTCAATAGCAGGAAGCAATAGTTCCCACTCTCTTCTTTTAGAACGGCATTTGTTGCTTCTTCAAGGCATTTATCACTTTGTACTTTATATTAGGTTCCTTCTAGAGTTTAGAATTCAACTCTGATACCTCTACAGCACCTTGCAAAGTGATTTGCGTACATGGTCAATAATATTTGTTGGACTCTAATGAATAATTTGCTATATTCTGCCATCAAACCCTGTGTTCTTAACTTATTTGACAAACTCTTACAATCTTCCCTCAATCCCCTGATCACCAAGACAAACAGAATCCCATGTCAATTGTAAATCCCAGTACTTAGGATACTGTCCTATTTATTTACTACTACATAATATATGTTTTGAATGTGATAACATATGTTTTGAATGTAATAACTTTCCATTATTTTGCGCAGACAGAGCAATGAATAATTTCACTTCATAAGGGAATACAGCCATTAAAATTCCAATCAAAATCCAAAATTCTGTCCTGTGAAACTGATAAAATTAAAATATACAAATGCAAAAGGTCAAGGATAGACAAGATATTCTTGAAGAACAAGGTGAGAAGCCCACTGTACTGATCATGGAAACTTATAAAGTTCTGGTGATGAGGACAGTGTGATATTGGTGCAAAGATTACATGGAAAATAATAAATATGCTGTAAGGTCCACAGATAGATGCTTGTTTTATTGCAAAGGTGTGTGATAGAACGTGTTACCAAGGTTATTGCCCCAGAACCACACCATTGCCCCTCTCTCTGGGTAAACTTGCAGAAAAACAAAACTAACCATAACCTCTGGCTGTGTTTACATCACAGGAACAAGAGAATCTAACCACAAGAAAACCAGAGCATGCTGGTTCAGCTCGAAAAGTGGGACAAAGGTTGCTCTGCAGGTCATTACCATCTCATTATAATAGTAAGATCTCAGCCATCCCACCATGACAGTTCAACCCGCTTCTGACCCAGATGCCAAAGGACCATACGAGGGCAGAAAAGAGGCGGCACCCCAGTTCCAGGAAGAACACCACCTTTTCCCATAAAACCATTTCATATGCCTCCCCCCCTTAAACCTTACCTTTAAAATCTTGCCTTAATCTCCCCCATCCCCTGACCCTCGCCCAATGTGAAGCTGGGTTTCGGAACTAAGTTCCCACTTCTCCATTCTCTAATCATTGAATAAACTTGTGTTGTTTCTATCTCAGTATAGGTTTCTTTATTGGCTGTGGGAACCCAAGCTAGGAAAAGGAACCCTCCCCACAGGGTTAGTGGGCTTCGGCCAGGCTAGGGCCCAAGTAGGGGTGCATATGACAAATTTGGTAACAGAATACATGAGTATTCACTAAAATATGCTGGCCCTCCCTGTAGGAAGATAATATGTACGCAAAACTGTTGAACTGCTGGCCATGTACTAGCTTTGGGCAATGAAATACGTGAAGTTAGTATCATACCAAGCCAAAAGCTTTAAGAGCCTATGCATGCTTCACCCCCTCTCCCTTCTACCACAAAGACTAGCAATGTTCCAGATAGAGGTTGTAGCATAAAGCCAGAGCCCAGCCATAAATGAGGACTAAACTTTGTGGTTTACCGCTACTAGGACTTGGGGATTATTTGATACTATAGGAAAACCTAGCCTTTCTAAACGATAGAAGTTGCACTGTAAAATAGTAGAGAAATTATCTACAGTCTTTTCAGTTAATTAGCCTGAGATAAAAAATAGCTCCATATGTAAAATAATCTTTAGGAACCCTCTCCTACCTCACTCACATCATACACAAAAATTAATTCTATGTGAGTTGCAGGTTTACAGCAAAACAAAATGCTTTTAGCAGATAATCTAGGAGTATATATTTATGATGCTAGCATAGTGAAAAGCTTTCTTAGAAAAACACAAAAAGCTTTATCTATAAAGGAAAAGACTAATAAATTGGCCTACATAAACATTAAAACTTCCCTCATCAAAATATACTATTAAATGCTCGAGTTAAAAAAAATGTAACATATACAACTGATGAAGGGTTTTCAAACAGAATACATGACTTTTTTTTTAAAAAAATGGACAAAATCCTTAAACAGCCACTTCACCAAGAGTTTATCCATCCAAGTGGCTGATAAACATATGAAATAGAGCATAGCTTTATTAATAATTAGTGAAACACAATTCATATCAAATTATAACACCATTACAGACCCACCAAAGAAGCTAAGATGAACACAATAGACAATACCAAGTGTTAACATAAAAATGAAGCAACTAAAAACTCCCTTAAAGCTGTAAATAGAACAACCGCCTTGGAAAACAGTTTGGCATTATGGGCTGAAGTTAAAAGGTACACATATTCTCTCTCCCAGAAAGTCTATTTTGAGGTGTACCCTCAGAAAACACATACCTTTGCTGGACTTGGAGATCTGCTGCCAAGACCGTCCAAAGGAGGATCTGCCGCCCAGAAGCACCCAGTGACTCAGCAAACAGCCTCCAGCTTCCAGCTCCTTCATTATAAGCTTCAGCTGCAGAGAGCTCATCAAGCCAAGCCGCTCCCTTTCCAGGGTAGCGGTTCCTATCCACACCCAGTTAGTGGGTGAGGCAGAGCTCAAAGGCCTGGCCATTTGAGCCTTATGTACTTGCTCCAGACATGCCTTCCAGATTTTCCAAAACACTGTCAGGCCTATACTTCAGCTCAGCTTCTTTCTTTGCCCAATCCTGTTTCAATCCCCTTTCCTTTACAGGTGTTAGTCCCTAAAAGCATTGCATACCCTAAGTTCCATCTCAGCATGTGCCTTCTGGGGAAATCAAACTGTAACAACTGGTGTTAGGAATGGTCTGAGAAAGTAGCCGAGAAGTTAGGATTTGAGCCTAGCTCATTCACTGCCCAACTGGCAATGGAAACTCCCTCAAGAGTGGTAGGTGATACAGTGCATTGCACACAGGAAGTTCTCATCAACTCTCTTGGTAGGGTTGGAGAAACTGAGGATCAAGCCCAGGACTTAATAGTTAGAGTAGCTGAACTTCAAAGAGAGTTAAAATGCCCAAATAAAGCAGTTAGTGTTTTGGTTGAGTAAACCTCTCCCAGCTGACAGCCATATGGGGAATCCTGATGATTAACTAAAGGAAGAGGAAAATCTCTGAATTTGGTTCATGGATGGTGCTCTGGGCTGAATTGTGTTCCCTACCCCAAATCCATATGTTGAAATCCCAACACTCTGTACCTCATAAAGTGACTATTTGCATATAGTGTCTTAAAAGAGGTAATTAAGTTAAAATATGTCACTAGGATGGGCCTTCATCCAGTATAACTGTCCTTATAAGAAGAGATTAGGACATAGGTACAGTGGGAAGACCAAGTGAAGATAAGAGAAGTCAGACAGCCACAAGCCAAGAAACCAAGTGTTAAAAGACACTTCTGATGACACTTGATTTTACACTTCTAGCCTCTAGAGTTGTGAGAAAATAAATTTCTGTTGTTTAAATCACCCAGTCCGCAGTACTTTATTACGACGATCCTTGTAAACTAATAAAGATTTTGGTACCAAGAAGTGGGGGACTGCTGTAAAAAATACCTAAAATATGAACACTGGGGTGAATGTATCTTTTCAAGTTAGTATTTTCATTTTGGGGGGATATATACCCAGCAGTGGAACTACTGGTCCATAAAGTAGTTCTACTTTCAATTTTTTGAGGAACATCCATACTGTTTTCCATAGTGTCTGCACCAATTTACATTCCTACCAGCAGTGTATAAGGGTTCTCTTTTCTCCACATCCTCACCAACATTTTTTATTTATAGACTTTTTATATTACCACTCTGACAGATGTGAAGTTATAACTCATTGTGGTTTGATTTGCATTTCTCTAATAATTAGTAATGTTGAGTATCTTTTCATGTGTCAATTACCCACCTGTGTGTCATCTTAGGAAAAATGTCTATTCAGGTCTTCTACCCATTTTTAAATTTTGATCTTGAGTTGTATGAGCTGTTCATAAATTTTGGATATTAACCCCTTACCCATCATATTATTTGTAGATATTTTCTCCCAATCAGTAGGTTGTCTTAATGTCGTTGATAGTTTCCTTTGCTGTGCAAAGCTTTTAAGTTTAATTAGGTCCTATTTGTTTACTTTTGCTTTTATTTTGCCTTAGGAGACAGATCCAAAATATATTGCTATAATTTATGTCAAATAGTGTTCTGCCTATATTTTCTTCTAGGAATTTTATGGTTTCTGGTCTTACGTTTAGGTCTTAATCCATTTCCAGTTTATTTTTGTATATGGTGTGAGAAAATTTGTTCTACTTTCATTCTTTTACATGTAGCTGTCTGGTTTTCCCAGCACCACTAATTGAAGAGACTATCCTCCATTTATATTCATGCCCCCTTTGTTGTAGATTAATTGATCATAGATGTGTGGGTTTATTTCTGGGCTCTCTGTTCTGTTCCATTGATCTATGTGTCTGTTTTTGTCAGCACCATGCTGTTTTGATGACTGTAGCTTTGTACAATAATATGAAGTCAGGGAGCATGATGCATCCAGCTTTGTTTTGTTTTGTTTTGTTTTTTCTCAAGATTGCTTTGGCAATTTGGGGTCTTTTTTGGTTCCATATAAAATTTAGGATTATTTGTTATAGTTTAGTGAAAAATGTCATGGGTATTTTGATAGCGATTCCATTAAATCTGTAGATTACTTTGGGTAGTATGGCCATTTTAATATTAATTCTTCAAATCCAAGAGCACAGGATAGTCTTCCATTTCTCTGAACCATCTACCCAGTTCTGTGTGGATCTTTCTGATAGCCTTAGTTATACAGGGGTCTTTTTTCCAGTTTCCAGTTAGTTTTCAGTGAAAAGTATTCCACATATAGATGCATTTTTTATGTGTTCATCGAGAAAGGTGAGTTCCAAGTCTTCCTACTCTGCCATCTTGATATGTCTCCAGGATTCCTCTTCTTATAAAGACACTAGTCATGTTGGCTTAGGGCACAGCCTTATAACTTCATTTTAACTTGATTACCTCTGCAAAGACCCCATCTCCAAATAACATCATATTCTGAAGTATTAGGGGTTAGTACTTCAACATACAGATTTTAGTGAGAAAACAATTCAAACTGTATCAGATTACATTTTCTAAAGTAAAAAAAAAAGTATATAAAATATATGTATGTATACATATATGTGTGTATATATATGGTAAAACTACAAAGAAAAGAAAAGTACACATAAAATATAGATAATGGTACCTTTAGTTGTAGGAATGGAATTGGCATCCAGAAAAGACACACATAGGTGTTGGCAATGTTTCACATATATATTGTCTATAGTTGCTTTTACACTATATCAGCAGAGTGAAATAGTTGTGACAGAGAGAGTATGGCTCATAAGATCCCTGATGCAGGCTTAGAAGATGTCTTATCCATGGTTACCCCTTCCAAAGACAGCCCCCAGCTAAGATTGCTGATGCAGGGACATAAATATCTGGTCCTCTTCCCTCAATTAGGGACAACTCTGAAGGCTGTACCCACTCCAGATGGGTTGAGGACTCAGTTATAATTGCTTTGAGGGTCAATTCTTTTTTCCACCCTATCCTGCATTCCCCGCTTCCTTACAGATATCTCTTCTGAAAGTACTCTCCAATAAACTTCAGTATGCAGCTCTCAGCTTCAGAGTATTTCCAGACAACTCAAACCAAAAAATACACATACAATGATTTAGTGGAATCCATTCTATAATACAAGTATTTCATATCCCTGTGGCTTCCCTTATCCTGTTTTCATCTCTCAGCTTGAAATTTCCTTTCCAACCTAACTGACAAATTCCTACTCATCCTTTAAGGTCAAGATTCAAATGTGTTCGTGTAATGAAATAAAATTAGTTTTTCTATCAGTTGCAATCCTACAGCACTATGATGGCAATTCTTTATATTCTTTTTAATTGTGTGTGATAAAATAGTAAAAAGTTAAAAAAAAAAGGAAACAAAAGAAAAGAAATAGAAAATTCATATTCTCATCTACAACTGCAGGGACTCTGCAGTTTGTTGTATGGGTGCCTGTGTGTGATATTGAGAGTCATGGCTGAGAAGGAATTCAAAACTTGGAAATATTTCTGAATAAAGAAAAAACTGTGTTTAATCATTTAATTAATCAATTAGTGTATGGTTATATATATGTACAGGCTAGGTTGCTCTTTTCCATCATTCTTTTCTTTCCTTCTCAACATGGTACTGAGTAAGTTTTTAGTGAAATATGCAAATTTAAAAGACATACTATTAATGATACTGCTACATCAAGCATTTCTTAAGCACGAGGCAATATCTTATGAGTCTTACATGTATTAACTTATATAACACTCCCATCAACCACAAGAACTAGGCCCTATTATTATCTCCATTTTGTAGATAAAGAACTGAGACTCAAAGGGATTGTGTAACTTGCTACAGTCACACAACTCATAGTGACAGAGCCATAATTCAAGTGTAACAACTTTTTAGCCCTTCTTAAATTCTTCAAAATTTACTTCCTAAAAAAAGACTTAATTTTCCATCTTTAATAGTATGCTCATGGTTTAAGATGCCATCACTATGGCCATCAAACTTATAATAAAAAAGTTTGCTTGACTATTAGATAGACCTCTTTGAAAAAATCTGTAAGTTCTTGGTCACTTATTGCCATCATTATCAGAAGATGAAATACCTGTGTGCTTCTGGGATGGAGGCAGGACCCTGAAGAGGAAAAAGAGTTAGAGAAAAAGCAAAGGAAACTTGGAGTGATGAGGGGAGAAGGAAGAACATCATTGCGGTAGGTCTTGTAGACACTCATCACAACTATGCTGTACTCTGGCTTGAAATATAAAGAAAAGTTTTTGCAACAGCCTTTGAACTCCATGTGTGCATATAATCAACTAATAATGACACTGATTTCTTCCTGGTGATAGAAGAGACCTGCTTCTCTTCCCAGACATGAGGGGTTCAACCTAGGGGTTACACATGAATGCAAGTTTACCAACAATGTATCATGCCATTTTTTTTCACAGAGTATCTAATAAATTCCTGTCTCCTTTAATTAAATTATATCACACACGATTTTTCCCATGTGAAGTTTAGCCTTTAATTTGATGGAAACAATAGGAAGGAGTCAAACTAGTAAGATGTCATTATAAACAGTTAATCTGTTTATTGCAGTGGACTGAATGATCATGATAGATAATTTTTAGACAATGGGGAGAATGTAGAAGAATTTTTACTTTCAGTTAGAAGCAGAGAATCAACTTTCATTGCGAGGTAACAGAGCATAGTAAAAAGACTCCTAGAGTGGTAATCAGAGACTACATTCCAGTCCTTGGACTGCCAGGAACAGGTTGTATGATCTTAGGCAAGTTTTGACTTTCCTTAGCCTTCTCATTTCAGGAATATTGTGAGACTCCAATAAAGTTGTCACAGCTCTACAATAATTCTGCCATATTAAAAAAATGTGTTATTTTATTGTTGATCACAACACCATATGCACATTAGGCCTTTCATAAAAATCTGCTGATCAAAATTAAGTTCCTTCGTTTTAACATTTCAATGACACGTATGTGTGTCCCTTCTGATACATAAAAGTATAACAATAGAGGTTTCCGGGAAGATGGCGGAAGAGTAAGATGCGGAGATCACCTTCCTCCCCACAGATACACCAGAAATACATCTACACGTGGAACAACTCCTACAGAACACCTACTGAACACTGGCAGAAGACCTCAGACCTCCTAAAAGGCAAGAAACTCCCCACGTACCCGGGTAGGGCAAAAGAAAAAAGAATAAACAGAGACAAAAGAATAAGGATGGGACCTGCACCAGTGGGAGGGAGCCGTGAAGGAGGAAAAGTTTTCACACACAAGGAGACCCTTCGCGGGCAGAGACTGCAGGTGGTGGGGGGGAAAAGCTTCAGAGCTGTGGAGGAGAGCATAGCAACAGGGGTGCGGAAGGCAAAGCAGAGAGATTCCCGCACAGAGGATCGGCGCTGATGGGCACTCACCATCCCGAGAGTCTCGTCTGCTCACCCGCCAGGGCAGGGGGGGCTGGGAGCTGAGGCTCGGCTTCGGTCGGAGCACAGGGAGAGGACTGGGCTTGGCGGCATGAACACAGCCTGAGGGGGGTTAGTGCGCCACGGTTAGCCGGGAGGGAGTCCAGGGAAAAGTCTGGACCTGCTGAAGAGGAAAGAGACTTTTTCTTCACTCTGTTTCCTGGTGCAAGAGGAGAGGGGATTAAGCGCGCAGCTTAAAGGAGCTCCTGAGACGGGCGCGAGCTGCGGTTAAAAGCGCGGACCCCAGAGACGGGCATGAGACGCTAAGGCCACTGCTGCTGCCACCAGGAAGCCTGTGTGCAAGCACAGGTCACTATCCACACCTCCCCTCACGGGAGCCTGTGCAGCCCGCCACTGCCAGGGTCCCAGGATCCAGGGACAACTCCCCCGGAAGAACGCACGCGCACCTCAGGCTGGTGCAACGTCATGGTGGCCTCTGCTGCCGCAGGCTCGCCCCGCACTCTGTGCCCCTCCCTCTCCCCTGGACTGAGTGAGCCAGAGTCCCCTGCGCCTTTAACCCCGTCCTGTCTGAGTGAAGAACAAACGCCTTCCAGCGACCTACACGCAGAGGCGGGGCCAAATCCAAAGCTGAGCCCCTGTGAGCTGTGAGAACAAAGAAGAGAAAGGGAAATCTCTCCAAGCAGCCTCAGAAGCAGCAGATTAAAGCTCCACAATCAACTTGATGTGCCCCGCATCTGTGGAATATATGAATAGACAACGAATCATCCCAAATTGAGGAGATAGACTTTGAAAGCAAGATTTATGATTTTTCCCCTTTTCCTCTTTTTGTGAGTGTGTATGTGTATGCTTCTGTGTGAGATTTTGTCTGTATAGCTTTGCTTCCACCATTTGTCCTAGGGTTCTATCCATCCGTTTTTTGGGTTTGTTAGTTTTGTTTTTTTTTTAATTTTTTTCTTAATAATTATTTTTTTATTTTAATAACTTTATTTTATTTTATCTTACTTTATTTTATTTTACTTTATCTTCTTTCTTTTTTTTCTTCCTTCCCTCCTCCCTTCCCTCCTTCCTCCCTCCCTCCCTCCCTCCTTTCTTTCTTTCCTTTCTTCCTCTCTTTCCTTCTACTTCTACTAATTATTTCTTTCTACTTTTTCTCCCTTTTATTCTGAGCCATGTGGATGAAGGGCTCTTGGTGCTGCAGCCAGGAGTCAATGCTGTGCCTCTGAGGTGGGAGAGCCAACTTCAGGAAACTGGTCCATAAGAGACCTCACAGCTCGAAATAATATCAAACGGCAAAAATCTCCCACAGATCTCCATCTCAATACCAGCAGCCAGCAAGCTACAGTGCTGGACACCCTATGCCAAACAACTAGCAAGACAGGAAAACAACTCCACCTATTAGCAGAGAGGCTGCCTAAAATCATAATAAGTCCACAGACTCACCAAAACACACCAACAGACGTCGACCTGCCCACCAGAAAGACAAGACCCAGCCTCATCCACCAGAACACAGGCACTAGTCCCCTCCACCAGGAAGCCTAAACAACCCAAAGAACCAACCTTAGCCACTGGGGACAGACAGCAAAAACAATGGGAACTATGAACCTGCAGCCTGCAAAAAGGAGACCCCAAGCACAGTAAGATAAGCAAAATGAGAAGACAGAAAAACACACAGCAGTTGAAAGAGCAAGATAAAAACCCACAAGACCTAACAAATGAAGAGGAAATAGGCAGTCTACCTGAAAAAGTATTCAGAATAATGATAGTAAACGTGATCCAAAATCTTGGAAATAGAATAGACAAAATGGAAGAAACACTTAATAAGGACCTAGAAGAACTAAAGATGAAACAAGCAATGATGAACAACACAGTAAATGAAATGAAAAATACTCTAGATGGGATGAATAGCAGAATAACTGAGGTGGAAGAACGGATAAGTGACCTGGAAGATAAAATAGTGGAAATAACTACTGCAGAGCAGAATAAAGAAAAAAGAAGGAAAAGAATTTAGGACAGTCTCAGAGACCTCTGGGACAACATTAAATGCACCAACATTCGAATTATAGGGGTTCCAGAGAAGAAGAGAAAGAAAGACACTGAGAAAATATTTGAAGAGATTATAGTTGAAAACTTCCCTAATATGGGAAAGGAAATAGTTAATCAAGTCCAGGAAGCACAGAGTCCCATACAGGATAAATCCAAGGAGAAATACGCCAAGACACATATTAATCAAACTGTCAAAAATTAAATACAAAGAAAACATATTAAAAGCAGCAAGGGAAAAACAACAAATAACACACAAGGGAATCCCCATAAGGTTAAATGCTGATCTTTCAGCAGAAACTCTGAAAGCCAGAAGGGACTAGCAGGACATATTTAAAGTGATGAAGGAGAAAAACCTACAACCAAGATTACTCTACCCAGCAAGGATCTCATTCAGATGTGATGGAGAAATTAAAACCTGTACAGACAAGCAAAAGCTGAGAGTTCGGCACCACTAAAGCAGCTTTACAACAAATACTAAAGGAACTTCTCTAGGCAGGAAGCACAAGGGAAGGAAAAGACCTACAATAACGAACCCAAAACAATTAAGAAAATGGAAATAGGAACATACATATCGATAATTACCTTAAATGTAAATGGACTAAATGCTCCCACCAGAAGACACAGATTGGCTGAATGGATACAAAAACAAGACCCATACGTATGCTGTCTACAAGAGAGCCAATTCATACCTAGGGACACATACAGACTGAAAGTAAGGGGATGGAAAAAGATATTCCATGCAAATGGAAACCAAAAGAAAGCTGGAGTAGCAATTCACATATCAGACAAAATAGACTTTAAAATAAAGACTATTAGAAGAGAAAAAGAAGGACACTACATAATGATCAAAGTATCGATCCAAGAAGAAGATATAACAATTGTAAATATTTATGCATCCAACATAGGAGCACCTCAATATATCAGGCAAATACTAACAGCCATAAAAGGGGAAATTGACATTAACAGTAATCATAGTAGGGGACTTTAGCACCCCACTTTCACCAATGAACAGATAATCCAAAGTGAAAATAAATAAGGAAACACAAGCTTTACATGATACATTAAACAAGATGGAGTTAATTGATATTTATATGACATTCCATCCAAAAACAACAGAATACACATTTTTCTCAAGTGCTCATGGAACATTCTCCAGGATAGATCATATCTTGGGTCACAAATCAAGCCTTGGTAAATTTAAGAAAATTGAAATTGTATCAAGTATCTTTTCCGACCACAATGCTATGAGACTAGATATCAATTAGAGGAAAAGATCTGTAAAAAATACAAATGCATGGAGGCTAAACAATACACTACTTAATAACGAAGTGATCACTGAAGAAATCAAAGAGGAAATCAAAAAATACCTGGAAACAAATGACAATGGAGTCACGACGACCCAAAACCTATGGGATGCAACAAAAGCAGTTCTAAGAGGGAAGTTTATAGCAATATAGTCCTACCTTAAGAAACAGGAAACATCTCGAATAAACAACCTAACCTTGCACCTAAAGCAATTAGAGAAAGAAGAACAAAAAAACCCCAAAGTTAGCAGAAGGAAAGAAATCATAAAAATCAGATCAGAAATAAATGAAAAAGAAATGAAGGAAACAATAGCAAAGATCAATAAAACTAAAAGCTGGTTCTTTGAGAAGATAAACAAAATTGATAAACCATTAGCCAGACTCATCAAGAAAAAAAGGAAGAAGACTCAAATCAATAGAATTAGAAATGAAAAAGGAGAAGTAACAACTGACACTGCAGAAATACAAAGGATCATGAGAGATTACTACAAGCAACTCTATGCCAATAAAATGGACAACCTGGAAGAAATGGACAAATTCTTAGAAATGCACAACCTGCCAAGACTGAATCAGGAAGAAATAGAAAATATGAACAGACCAATCACAAGCACTGAAATTCAAACTGTGATTAAAAATCTTCCAACAAACAAAAGCCCAGGACCAGACGGCTGCACAGGTGAATTCTATCAAACATTTAGAGAAGAGCTAACACCTATTTTTCTCAAACTCTTCCAAAATATAGCAGAGGGACGAACACTCCCAAACTCATTCTACGAGACCACCATCACCTTTATACCAAAACCAGACGAGGGTGTCACAAAGAAAGAAAACCACAGGCCAATATCACTGATGAACGTATATGCAAAAATCCTCAACAAAATACTAGCAAAGAGAATCCAACAGCACATTAAAAGGGTCATACACCATGATCAAGTGGGGTTTATTCCAGGAATGCAAGGATTCTTCAGTATACGCAAATCAATCAATGTGATACACCATATTAACAATTTGAAGGAGAAAAACCATATGATCATCTCAATAGATGCAGAGAAAGCTTTCGACAAAATTCAACACTAATTTACGATAAAAACCCTGCAGAAAGTAGGCATAGAGGGAACTTTCCTGAACATAATAAAAGTCATATATGACAAACCCACAGCCAACATCAACCTTAATGGTGAAAAACTGAAACCATATCACTAAGATCAGGAACAAGACAAGGTTGCCCACTCTCACCACTCTTATTCAACATAGTTTTGGAAGTTTTAGCCACAGCAATCAGAGAAGAAAAGGAAATAAATGTAATCCAAATTGGAAAAGAAGAAGTAAAGCTGTCACTGTTTGCAGATGACATGATACTATACATAGAGAATCCTAAAGATGCTAGCAGAAAACTACTAGAGCTAATCAATGAATTTGGTAAAGTAGCAGGATACAAAATCAATGCACAGAAATCTCTGGCATTCCTATACACTAATGATGAAAAATCTGAAAGTGAAATCAAGAAAACACTCCCATTTACCATTGCAACAAAAAGAATAAAATATCTAGGAATAAACCTACCTAAGGAGCCAAAAGACCTGTATGCAAAAAATTATAAGACACTGATGAAAGAAATTAAAGATGATACAAATAGATGGAGAGATATACCATGTTCTTGGATTGGAAGAATCAACATTGTGAAAATGACTCTATTACCCAAAGCAATCTACAGATTCAATGCAATCCCTATCAAACTACCACTGGCATTTTTCACAGAAGTAGAACAAAAAATTTCACAATTTGTATGGAAACACAAAAGACCCCGAATAGCCAAAGCAATCTTGAGAACGAAAAACAGAACTGGAGGAATCAGGCTCCCTGACTTCAGACTATACTACAAAGCTACAGTAATCAAGACAGTATGGTACTGGCACAAAATCAGAAAGATAGATCAATGGAACAGGATGGAAAGCCCAGAGATAAACCCATGCACATATGGCCACCTTATCTTTGATATAGGAGGCAGGAATTTACAGTGGAGAAAGGAGAGACTCTTCAATAAGTGGTGCTGGGAAAACTGGACGGGTACATGTAAAAGTACGAGATTAGATCACTCCCTAACACCATATACAAAAATAAGCTCAAAATGGATTAAAGACCTAAATGTAAGGCCAGAAACTCTCAAACTCTTAGAGGAAAACATAGGCAGAACACTCTATGACATAAATCACAGCAAGATCCATTCTGACCCACTTCCTAGAGAAATGGAAATAAAAACAAAAATAAACAAATGGGACCTAATGAAACTTCAAATCTTTTGCACAGCAAAGGAAACCATAAACAAGACCAAAAAACAACCCTCAGAATGGGAGAAAATATTTGCAAATGAAGCAACTGACAAAGGATTAATCTCCAAAATTTATAAGCAGCTCATGCAGCTCAATAACAAAAAAACAAGCAACACAATCCAAAAATGGGCAGAATCCCTAAATAGACATTTCTCCAAAGAAGATATACAGACTGCCAACAAACACATGAAAGAATGCTCAACATCATTAATCATTAGAGAAATGCAAATCAAAACTACAATGATATCTCATCTCACACCCATCAGAATGGCCATCATCAAAAAATCTAGAAACAGTAAATGCTGGAGAGGGTGTGGAGAAAAGGGAACACTCTTGCACTGCTGGTGGGAATGTGAATTGGTACAGCCACTATGGAGAACAGTATGGAGGTTCCTTAAAAATCTACAAATAGAACTACCGTATGACCCAGCAATCCCACTACTGGGCATATACCCTGAGAAAACCATAATTCAAAAAGAGTCATGTACCAAAATGTTCATTGCAGCTCTATTTACAATAGCCCAGAGATGGAAACAACCTATGTGGCAATCATCGGATGAATGGATAAAGAAGATGTGGCACATATATACAATGGAATATTATAAGCCATAAAAAGAAACGAAATTGAACTATTTGTAATGAGGTGGATAGACCTAGAGTCTGTCATACAGAGTGAAGTAAGTCAGAAAGAGAAAGACAAATACCGTGTGCTAACACATATATATGGAATTTAAGAAAAAAAAATGTCATGAAGAACCTAGGGGTAAGACAGGAATAAAGACACAGACCTACTAGAGAATGGACTTGAGGATATGGGGAGCGGGAAGGGTAAGCTGTGAGAAAGCGAGAAAGAGGCATGGACATATATACACTACCAAACATAAGATAGATAGCTAGTGGGTAGCAGCCACATAGCACAGGGAGATCAGCTGAGTGCTTTGTGACCGCTTGGAGGGGTGGGATAGGGAGGGTGAGAGGGAGGGAGATGCAAGAGGGAAGAGATATGGGAACATATGTATATGTATAACTGATTCACTTTGTTATGAAGCAGAAACTAACACACCATTGTATTGCAATTATACTCCAATAAAGATGTAAAAAAAAAAAAAAAAAAGGGCTTCCCTGGTGGCGCAGTGGTTGAGAGTCCACCTGCCGATGCAGGGGACACGGGTTCGTGCCCCAGTCCGGGAAGATCCCACGTGCCGCAAAGCGGCTGGGCCCATGAGCCATGGCCGCTGAGCCTGCGCGTCCGGAGCCTGTGCTCCACAACGGGAGAGGCCACAACAGTGAGAGGCCCGCACCACAAAAACATAAAATAAAATAAAATACGGCATTGTTTCTCATCATCAAAAAAAAAGAAAAAAGAAAAATAGCCTGACCACATTCTTTTCCTTCTGAGCCCTTTTGAATTGATCTATAGCACGCAAAGTTTATTGCTGACTTTCCTACAGTTCATCCATGTCTTCAAGCTTTAACTTTAAAATCTAAGGGATTATTAGTGAGGTTTGCTGCAATCTCCTCCCATAACAATGAACTTCCTAAGGAGGGGAGTTTTATTAAAAAAAAAAAAAAAGTATAAAAATAGGTGAAATGTATTAACCATGCTATATACAATACTGAATTCTTACAACGACACTGAGGTTACTGTTCTTGTTAAACCCATTTCACACCTCAGCATTACAGAGGTTCCATAACTGGTTATAAAATGTCACAACTGGTAGGTGCTAGAGAAAGGATTCAGCATAGATCTGCTGAACACCAATATTCCATGTCACTTTCATCATGAAATATCCTTCTGTTTAATATACAATTCTCTCTGAGTCCCTCAAAGAGATATTCTCAGGGCAGAAAACATATACACTACGAGATCACAATTACAAAGTAAGTCCCCTCAAAATTCAAATCTGTTTTAAAGACAAATGCAGCAACTTCCTTGGTGGTCCAGTGGTAAAGAATCCACTTTCCAATGTAGGGGACGTGGATTCTATCCCTGGTCAGAGAACTAAGATTCCACATGCCGCGGAGCAACTGAGCCCGCACACCACAACTACTGAGCTTGCACACCTCAACAAGAGAGCCCGTGTGCCACAACTAGAGAGAGAAAACCCGCACACCACAACTAGAGAGGAGCGTGAGCACTGCAACAAAGAGACCACGTGCCACAACTAAGACCAGACACAGTCAAAAAAAAAATTAAATAAATAAAATAAATATTTTTTAAAAAGGCAAATGCGCACGCACACACACACACACACACACACACACACACACAGATATCCATATGATATTAACGAGTGCCATGAAAATAGCTCATGTCTATGCTGAAATGTCTATATTCATGGAGCTATTTCTCATTTTCTAATTTCTTTGCTCTACATAATTATCATCTCTTGAAAAAATGGATATAATTTGGAATGTTTTAGTTAGGAAAGTTTCTATTACTGTAAAGAATGTTCTGTTTGCAATACCACTAAGATAATCAGAACTGGTAACCGAAAGGAATAACACTGTGGCAAACCACCCCTCCTGTCATAACACTACCATTCCCCAAGCATCAGTTCTTAAAAAAAAAAAAAAAAAAAAAATCAAGGGTTTTATTCAGGTGGCAATATTTATTTTAAATAGATATAGAAATATGTGCTGAACTCTTCAGGAAAGGTCTGATTACCTGCAACTACCTTCAGGAAAGGTCTGATTACCAGACCTTCAGGAAAGGTCTGAAACCATGGAGGCAGCCATCTATACATTAGCATAGATGATAATTGCCTGTTTCCTGATGCTGTGTACAAATTTGACATTCCAGCTACCTGTTTCCATGAGCAAGTATAAAATATTTACCACTTCTGGCATCTGACCAACTAATTACCTTCAAATATTCAACCAGAGTCCGCTAAAATATAAAATTAAAACTTTAAAGATAGTTTCCTTACATTCTCTAACTTTATATTCTCTTTTAATTCTAAGTAATCCTTGGGGCTAAAAATCTCAGGGTGCTGCAAAAGTTATTCAGTGATCTTAGAAATATAACTAAGGTCACACCAGCAGTTTTTAAACACACTTTATATGTTTAATTGAAAATCACATTTCCTTTACCTTCTTCCAGCATATATTGTACTTAACACTCTGAACATTAGCCCTCGAAATAAAGAAATGAATAATATATGAATTGCTCTTTATTAGGATTTTGAAACCTGACTTAAAATTAATTTTCAAGACAATTATGGAACACTAAATGTCATATTCACTAGTACCTGTACGCTGCTTCCCAACTGCAAAGTGCTGTTTTCCACAGCCATCTGTTCATATACTCTCTCTTCCAACTTGAATGAATATTGACAAAACCTCTTTCTAAAGGGAAAACTTAGGGATTTGAAGCTTTTCATGTATTTGCAGAAAGTTCACATAAAATTTGCACTCTGTAGCTAGGAACTATACAAAAAGTACAATTACAGGAACTCATGTAAAGTCATTTATGACATGCTTGAGTATGCCAGAAATGTCTGATATGGTATTTAAGCAAAAGGTCTTATTGCACAAATGCTCATAACGTATGTACTATGAAGTCTAAAGGGACTATGGACTAAAGGAATGCAATGAATAACTATGGGATGTAACATATTCTAAAAATGTCATACTGGAAAAGAGGATTCTTATACAAATGGATGCTAAATGCCCAAACTAAAACCTTCAGCACATCACAACTATAGTCATCAAGCAAGAAAGACTTCTTAATGTTTAAAATAAGCATTTCTTGGTTGGTGGATACACCAGTGATTGTGAAAGTGAGGACATTTGTAAGTGTTATTGGACAATTTCAAACTTGTAAAATTATGTCTATCCAAACAGAATAGATTTGTGCAGTGAACAACATTATGTGAATCAACTCTATATAGAGTACTTTACTAATTTGGGGAACTGGGAAAAGGAGGAAGGAAAACACAAAGAAAATAACTGATAAAGTGCTTATCCTCAAATTAACTTTATATCTAATAAGAAGGATATACAGGTTAACACACTGTCAGGAGAAAGAGAATAGAATATCATAAAATCCAGTAACAAAATAAATAATACAAGCAGCCCTCATCTCCATCAATCTCAAAAGCAATGTGCTTTATATATAAACTTCCTTTTTGAAAAGAAATTAGATATTCTAAAGAGAATAACCCATGGATAGGCCATCATGCGTTTCTGTACTTCCAAAGCAGATAGAGGAGATGAATTTGGCAAAGTTTACTGTGTAAAAATAGCAAGCATGAGACGCTTTCCCTCTCCTTGCTGATTAATTGTAAATAGAGCTTTGTTCCTTTCCCAGGTCAACTGCTCACGCTTGCAATAAATTCCAGAAGTGAAAATGATCCACCATGACATCTTAGTACCACTGATCACCATGGTTGATATAGCTCATCAGGCCGGCTCCATAGGCATCCTTTTTCTTCTTCATCACTTCATGTGTGTCCTACTAAAGTTGCAATTCTCAATCAATTTCCAGATAAAGATCATTCATTCTTAAAGTGAGGCTATATGAGAGGATGAGTCCTCTTGCTGGAGGCTCCAAACAAATAAACTTTATTTCCAAGATCATTACTCAATTCAACTAATTTGAGATTGTTGTTTTTATTATGTATACAATTTTTTATCATGTCTGTAATATCATTGAGTAAGGCTGAATCCTATCTCTGACAGCCATGTCTATAACTTTTCCAATTGGCTTGAGATGCCAAACTAAACAATACTACCACAGTCTTGAACAATTAATGACATGCTTAAATGTATTTTGACTGACTGAGCAGCAATTTAATTGATTCTACTCTACGTATTCTACAATATTAAAACTTTACTTTAATATAAGTCAAGGAACAACTTGAATTGCTAAGTCCCTACAAAAAAGTATTGTTTGGGTAACACAAGTTTGGTAAAAGGCAGAGTTTTGCCCAGGTTTGGACGTGGAAAGCAAACATAAGTGAGAAACATTTAGGAATGATAGCAATCAGATATTATTATAAATAAGGACAAACACCTCATTCCTTAGGAGAGAATACAGCACACCATTTTATTAGTTGGATATTCCCTGGGATAGATATCAAAGACATAAAACATGTGTCACACACATACACACACACACACACACACACACACACATATATATATATATTTAAAGTTATTTGTCCATTACTGAAAAGAGATTACTCTAAAAGGTATCTAAGTGAGCAAAAAAAAGGAGACACTAACGTCCTTTTTCCTTTCCCAGACGATCATGTATGCCAAAATAAAGAGCTTGATGTATCAGACAGGGTTTTAGCTGAATGTGTCAGCACAGAATACAGCACTGGAGCAAAGGAGAATGGATTACATATTTTCAAAACCAATGTATATTATATACTCTACCCTGTGGTGACCGTGGGGCGAGACACATCAGGTGGGGATAATCAAACATTTACCAGTAAACACTTCCATGTAGACTTTTCTCAGTTGAAACTACATGTCCAAGGATAGCTTTTATTCAACTCAACAAACTTCTGTCTTTAATAGCTCATTTAAATGTTTTTGGAACAATTCATTATAGACTGAAAAAGGCTCTGTGCAGCATTTTTAAATGGGCTTTGCACTAATGTGATAAGAGATATCTTTTGAAAAACAAAATAAAAGCCAGCAGAGCATATGGTGCTTCCACTCAGACATTTCTGCTTTTTTATACTAAAATTCATCAGAGAACACTGGAGGTTTTAAGAAACAAACAAAAACACTTCCACACCTACAGGGATGCTCTTGTTTCTCCCACATTTTAAGTGACTTTTAAAAAACGATATCATTACTTATTTTAGAAGCCACCTTAAGAGCTGTGTAGGAAAGAAATTAATGTCTATCACAAACTTGCTATTGTGTATTATGCCAGGCATTTTGCACTATCCCCTTAGAGTTTTGCAATAAATTTTCAAGGTAGGTACCATAATCTCACTTTACAAATGAAGATTTTGGAAATTTTCTCAACATCTCACAGCTTTGACAAGTCATAGGATATATACTTAGATCCCTAATTCATTAATTCAAAAATCACATGCTAAGCAAAATGTTCTAGAGAAACCATAGTCGACTGAACCAACATGCCCCTGCTTTCACAGAATTAACAGACTGCCAGGAAAACAAACAGCGAGGTCTCTGGAGTCTTTCATGAGGATCCTACTTGCTAAGTACATTAGGGCCTCTAAGAAAACCCCCAAGCTATCCTACCACATTGGTACAGTGAGAGTTCAAAGAAGCCATACTCAGAGAAAGACCTAGAAAGATTTCCAAACCCAGGGCCGAGAGTTTATTTTTTCCAATTCTTTTACTCTCTGGTTCCCTTTGTGGGTGTTATTCAACTTGTGCTGTGTAGAGGAATTAGGAATGGAGTAAAAAGAGGGAGAAGAATTTTTAAAAACCTTATTCCATTATACCTTTAAGGTTAGATTCTTCTAAGTGTTTCCACTTGATTGGAGAGAAGAAAATTACAAACAAGGTGTTGAGAGAGAGTGATAGAAAAGTGAGTCATTTGGAGAAGAGAAACGGAGAAATACATTGCTTAAATGACTTGAAATACATGTTTTCTTCTGTGGCTGTGCATGACACAATAAACTTTTGAGAAAACCAAGAGGCTATGAAGAATAAGAAAGAGGTCAAAGGAAAGCTATTTCGCTTTGCGATATGTATACTTTTTACCAAGTGTTTTTTGCATAATTTTCATATAATCAACCCAATGCCTGGAAATAAAATAGTACCATTCAGGCTTTACAGAAAGGATGGGTAATCCAAGACTCAAGGTGTTTAAACAACCAGCTCGAAGTAACACAGCATTGTGGACAGGCTTTTGCAGCCAAACAACCTGACCATAAAGCCATGCTCTGGACATTACTGCTATGCTGTCTTGGCTTTGCTAGGGGGAGAGATTAGAAGAGTATATGTAACTGTGTGTATGCCTTTCTATAATGCAAATCCCAGACATAGTTGCAAATAATTAGGGACATTGGTTGGCATATCACATAGTCATTAGTGCTGCCCATATTTTCTCAGGAATCATGCTTTGCCTCCACTCCCACACCCTCTCCCCCATAGCTCCCTACTGTATGCAGCTGGACTGCCATTGTGGCCATTGGAACTGCTTCCCTAGGTGGGACTAGGGAATTAATGATCTTCTCCCTACTGCCTAGCAGCTCTCAGCTAATGGCAGGTATGAGTGAGGGGTTATGGCTTAGCTTCCTCGTCCCCAGGTGGAGCAACTCTGAGGCATGCTCTCTGCAATCTCCCAGATGGCCCAGAAGCATGGAGCTTCAGTTGCCTACACAGGTACCTGATCATTAACATACCCTGCATGAACTCACGCCTTTTCCTTTCTCACTTGCCTACCCATGCTTCGTGGGACAACTTCCCAAATATGCCTCATACATTCATTTCGTATCTCAGGTTTGGCTTCAAAGGAAACCCAAACTTGCACAGTTGGGGAGACTTTAGAGAGGAGGCAGAATTTGAATTGGCCCTTGAAAAAAAGTGCAATTGGGCTTCCCTGGTGGCGCAGTGGTTGAGAGTCCACCTGCCAATGCAGGGGACGCGGGTTTGTGCCCCGGTCTGGGAGGATCCCACATGCCGCGGAGCGGCTGGGCCCATGGGCCATGGCTGCTGATCCTGCGTGTCCGGAGCCTGTGCTTACAGAAGGTAGGGAGATAAAAGGAATGGAAGCCAGATATAAAACATAGGTGTAGAAAAACCTAAGTCAGTTTGGACAAAGACAGAGAATAAAACAGTAGATTGGGAACGGTACATCCTTGAGAATGCTATAAAATAACATAAATAGTCTCACTTATTTCTCTTTTCCTGGGCAAGAGCCTTCAATAAGTTGTCATTTGCTCTCACTGCCACTCTTCCTTAAGAAAATAGAGGTGTTTTTTGTGTGTGTGTTTTTTTTAAATCATTAACCATTTATTTATATCCTGACTTATTCCAGAAAGGACTTGAGAAGACTGAAAGGTTGATGTTGACTAATTAACTACAGTTTGAAATTCTTATCCTCCTCTTCAATTCCTTCAGCAGCCCTGTTGATAGAATTCTTCATAATGAAACCAATAAGGGGAAAAAGAAATAAGAAGACAATGTTAATGCACTAATGGATATAAGGTAATTCCAAGTTTCCTGACCACTTTGCTATAAAGGCAATATTGTTAAATGAAGTTTTCTTCTGCATTTACATTATTTTCTTACTGATATATATATATATATACACACACACACACACACACACAAACACACACACACACACATATACATATATATGTCTCTTTTTTACTTAATGTGCTTATAATGTCATCAAAATAATGTTTCATTCTGGAGAAAGGAGGAAAAAAATCTATTTGGACTCCAAATGGGTTTCCCAGGAAATGTTTTTGATGTCTTGGAAATTTAGGGAAGAAGCCCTAAAGCTTTAGCAAAAATAAAGTACATAATATCTTCATGTTTCATTCCTGGTCTTTAAGGTAAAGAGATAATATTCTCTGGCTTTGGACAAAAAATTATTAAAACTGTATTTTTAAAAGGTACATAAGACAAAGGACTGATAGTGATCCATCACAGATTTTGCTTTTTTTTTTTTTTTGGCGGTATATGGGCCTCTCACTGTTGTGGCCTCTCCCGTTGTGGAGCACAGGCTCCGGACGTGCAGGCTCAGCGGCCATGGCCCACGGGCCCAGCCGCTCTGAGGCACGTGGGATCTTCCCGGACCGGGGCACGAACCCGTGTCCCCTGCATCGGCAGGCGGACTTTCAACCACTGCGACACCAGGGAAGCCCCGTTGCTTTTTTTTTAATTCTACCTACTCTTCACCTGTTTTTAAAACCTTGGAGGGACTTTCAGCTGCAGAGGTAAGCACAGGTAAAAGTAGTAGAGAGCATGTAGACCACAATTTGCTTTAGGACCTGCAATTAGGATTTTGGACAGTCAAAAATTTCTGAAGGGTATCAAAAATCTCCATTACGGACACTGTTAGGTTTTGAGGAAAAAACTGCTCTGCTGGCCCAAACTCTACCTGAAGGGCAGCTTTGGAATTAGGGAAAAGTATCATATTTTCTCCTTTCTCCTTTCTTTCATGAGGTAAGTACACAGGAAAAAAAAAATTGTTTCAAGTATCCTGGGTCTTTATTCTACCTATTATAGAACTAATTGACTGGTGTTTGTTAATCCTTGAAGCTTGTTAGATAACAAAAGTGCATCCAATTCACATAGCTTATTTCAAGTAACCTTGAGAAGATTCCTAAAACTGCCAAGGAGAGCTTGTGTGGACATAATGTTACCATCATTAGACAAGAGAAATGGGATATATTACATGAAAATTTCAACTACAAAAGTGGTTTATTTTGTTTCAGTCCAAAGGGTTGGGCTAGGGATTTAAAGAATTAGAGCATTTTTATTTTTGAGGATAAAGAGGAGAAGATATCTTAAATTATTACTGTTTTGCAATGAACTTTTATGTGCATGTTTCAAGGGTGCAAGTGAAGGGAGTTTTTCCTTAAAGCTGAAGCAAAATTGCATACCTGAATTTTATGAACACAAATATGAGGGCACTGGAGATGCCTTAAGATCTGTTTGTAAATAAATAGCATAATCTGTGCATTTCTTTTCTCGTTTAGGGATTATTTTTGAAGAGCATAAAGTTATATATGATTATAATGAACCATAGTATTTCTGATCGTAACTAAATAAAATCTCTAAAGAGTCAATATTTCTAATTTAGTATTATGGTAGGCAGAATAATGGCCCTCAAAGATGTTCATTCCCTAATCCCCAGAATTTGTGATATATTGCACAGCAAAGAAGAATGAAGGTAGCATATGGACTTAATATTGCTAATCAAATGACCTTAAAGTAAGATCCAGAGTTATTTGTCTGTGCCCAGTGTAATTACAAAGGTCCTTTAAAGTGGAAGAGAGAGGCTGGAGAGAAGGTCAGAGTCAGAGAGAAATTTGAAGATGCTATTGTGCTAGTTTTGAGGACAGATGAGGTTGCCACAAGCCAAGGAGTGCAGGCAGTTTCTATAATCTGGAAAGGTCATGTTCCCTTAGGACCTCCAGAACAGAACACCACTCTGACAAATCTTGATTTTAGTCCAGTGAGACTCACTTTGGAATTGTGACCTCTGGAGCTATACAATACTAAATTTGTGTTAAATCACTAAATTTGTGCTGATTTGTTACAGCAGCAACAGGAAACTTATACAAGTGTTAATCCATATTTTTAATGTAAAATTAATCTATTTTATCAGTGTGACAGATATTCCAAGGTATTTTTGGAAGTATAGGGAAAATTTGGGTGTCCATGGAAAATTACATTCTCTACAAAACACTCCACTGGATTATCAGATTATATGAGAGCTATTTAAAACTCTAAATTGTAGTTAAATGATAGAAATGCAAAATAATTCTTGGCTGTGCACAGGCAAACCCTGTCTCACAGGTTCAATTCACTTCCCTCATCCACTGTGGAAGAAGCTAGTTTTGCCTCAATTTACACATTCATTTTAATATTCCTGATCTATAAATGTGTTTGTTCTTTGGATTCACCTTTGAGTTGGTTGTAATGTCTCATCAGCTTTCTTATTAATGAGTTAAATAAGATCTTTTATTCATGTTCATCTTTATATTTCTGGGCTGGTCATGATTTTACTTTTTTGAAAATTATCTTTTAACAGCAGTGACAAATGTATCTCAGACTAAAATAAGAAAGAGGAAGAAAAGCAGGATGAGGAAAGAGAGGAAGAGAAGGAGGAGAAAGAGAAGGAGGAAGAAGGAGAAGAAAAAGAAGACAAAGACAAGTTGTTAGTTTCACTTCTCTCATGTTACCCAGGAGATTGCTGGCTTTGGGTACAGCTACGTGGCTGTGCTCACCTGATGCTCTTGGAAGTATGTCTCCTGTTTTTAGGGGGGGGGGTTTTGTATTACGCGGGCCTCTCACTGTTGTGGCCTCTCCCGCCGCGGAGCACAGGCTCCGGACGCGCAGGCTCAGTGGCCATGGCTCACGGGCCCAGCCGCTCCGCGGCATGTGGGATCCTCCCCGACCGGGACACGAACCCGTGTCCCCTGAATCGGCAGGCGGACTCTCAACCACTGCGCCACCAGGGAAGCCCATGTCTCCTGTTTTAACTTTCTCCCACGTGGGCACTCTTCTTAGGCAAGCTTTCTCTGCAATAAGGAGGGTGCTTTTCGGCATTTCTAGGCTACTTGATTCTCGTGATGTGTGATTCCAAACACAGACACTCTCTGTCCCAATGTCATTTTTAATTCCATAATTTATTGAAACAAATATCTATTTGCTATTTATAACATGACCTAATACTATATCTGGAACTTGGAATGCATCAGTAAATATTATAAAGACCTTCATCCTCACAGAGCTTACATTCTGTTGGGGGAGACAGAGCTCTAATAACCAAAATAAATGTTATAATAAATATATTAAAAGATGATACGTTCTATGTTCAGAGAAAAAGTAAAGTAGGGGATCAAGAATGCTAGGAGGTAGGCGCCAGGTTGTAGTATTAATTAGGTGTCAGATAGGCCCCATTAAAATAGTGAGATTTCAACAAAAGTTCAAAGGAGATGAAGATGGGAGCAATGAAAATAACTCAGTGGGAAAGCGTTCCGAAATGTAGAATAGTTAGTGCAAAGGGCCCACTGCCATGAAGGGCTAGCATTTTCCAAGAACCAGAAGGAGGCGGGCATGGCTGGAGAAGAGTGAAAAAGAGGGAGAGTGAAAGGAGATGACTGAGAGGGGCAGACATGTGGGATCTCACAGGCCATTTTAAGGACTTTGGCCCTGCTTTATATCAAGTGAGAATATATTCAGTGTCTCAAGCAGAAGGATGGCATCATCTGACTTATATTTAAAAAAAAAAATTGTCTGACTGTGTGTTGGGAATTGATTTAAGTGAGCAAACACAGAAGCCAGGTCAGAGGCTATTGCAGTAATCCAGGTAAGAATTAGTGATGGCTCGACCCACAGTGATAGCAGTTGAAATGTAATGGTGGTTAAAAGTTGTCAGATTATGGATACATTTTGAAAATAGAGTGAAATGGATTTTTGTGTGTGTGTGGTATGAGAGAAACAAGGAATCAAATATGATTTCACAACTTTCTCTCTAGACAAGTAGAGGAAAGAATTACCATCAACTGAAATGGGAAAGTCTGTGAGAATTCTAAATATTAGAAGATGGTCAGGAATTTCATTCTGCACATGATGAATATGCATTGTCTTAGACAACTGGATGGAGAAATCAAGTAGGCAGTTGGATACATGAGTCTGGGGTTTAGAACAGAAGTCTGGGCTGGAGATATAATTTATGCATCATTCACATATAGATCTTATCTGAAGACTGGATAAGACTGGGCAAGAGAGGTTAAGAAAAAGAAGAATTAAAAATGATGACAAAAATTGAAGTAGGAGGAACTCCAAGAGAGTGTGGTATACTGAAAATCAAATGGAGAAAGTGTATCAAGAAGGAGGAACACTGCTGTATTTAAAATAAAATGCCTTTTCATGAAAAAAGAAAAAAGAATAAGGAGGGAATGATCAGCTGGATCAAAGGCCCCTGAGAGTTCCAGTTAGTATTAAAATTTTGCTATTGGACTTGGCAGCTAAAAGGCCATAGTGGCAGGACTGAGGGCAATTTTGTTGGAGTAGTGTATGCTAAAGACATATTCAGTCACATTTAATAGATAATATAGAGAACAGGAAAAGGGGACTGCATAGCAGTAACTTGAGACAATCCTTGAGTGTTCCTGTAAAAGTAGCTGGTGGTAGATAAGAGATGAAGAAAAAGGCTTTGATTTTTTTATGGCTGAAATAACTTTATGTGTATACTGTAATGGTGATTTCCAGCAGAGTATGCAAAATAAGATGATGCAGGAGCTAGAACGGAGACTTGCTGCAGCTATTTCTTTGAGAAGGTGTGAGGGGGCTGAAGCTAGTGTACACGGGAAGGGATTGGTTTAAGTAGATATAATGTTATTCATTTCCAGAACCAAGTAGGAAAGCAGAGTGTGTTGTAAGTGCAGAGGCTTTGTAGGAGGTTAGCTGTGGGTAGCCGTCATTATCTGAATGCTTGAATTCTCTCACGGAAGAGGGAAGGAAGCAAGCTTCTTCTTGAGAGTGAGGATGAGGGAGGAGGTGTTGAGGCTGGAAAAAAGAACCGGGAAACAGTCCTGAGAGTGGGAAAATTAAGAGACTTGGGATGCATTTTGTGATGCCTGGTTGAGACTAGTCATGAGGGCTGTGTGTTTTCCTCTAGCTCTGCTTGGCTGCACAGGGACAGGTAGAGAGCAGCTGAAGAGTTGAATTTCACTAGGGTTTTATCTTTGTTAAATGAGTTTAAAATTCCCAGGACACATGGGATAGGTTTTCCTTGTCTAAAACATGTAAAGTTAAGGGAATTTTAAAACTCTTCAGTATCATATCAGGGAACAAAAAGTGTCTTATTCCTAAAGGCTTATTTATCCAGGGATTTTTAAGGCTCCCACATATCTGGCAAGAATTCAGCAGCATATTAGTTGTGAATTTGAGCTTTAAAAGTTCTTGTATTGGCCAACTTACTGAAAGTTATTTACAAGGGGAAAAATACCTATACTGAAGCAGTTCATTCTACTACGACAAATAATTCAACATTCTATTGTTGTATCAGTATAAAATGTAGTTATATAAACAGCTATCATTTTCGTTTATTGTTAGAATGGTCTATATTTTATTTCCCAACTAAGGTGACTGCTTATTTTAGGCAGATACTGTGGTTTTATTCTTTGTATTCCTTACCAAATTTAGCATATTCGGTACGCTATTTTTCAGAAAGCACATAGAAAATTCTAAAAAAAAAAAAAACCTCTTTATTGTTTGAAATTATCAACTATACTGTTTTAGGAAGATAATGTTGCAGTTCATGCAACATTATCCAAAGATTCAAATTTATGCTGCAGAATTTAAATAATCTTTAAAGCATATTCTTCAATTGGAGTCATTTCTAGTATTAGTTAAACAAGAGTTTAAATTCGGTTACTAGCTGGTTTCCAAAATTTAAATATAATTCAAATAATTTCTCACACACATAAAATATTTAGTTTACAAATAAAATATATTACCAGGCCAGGACCATGTCTACTATGGTCCTAAACACACACACACACAACATTAAGGTAGGTTTTAGGACTGAAATATAAACCTTGAAAAATAGTGTTTATAATGGAAATGCTGACAGACCCATAACAATAGCAGTGCTAGCAGGCACTGATATAATAGAACATCATCAGCCAATTTACCTCTTCATTCATGTCTGTTGCTAAGTGTCTAGTTACTGTAAATGCTTTAGATTTTGCATAATTTATGTAAATTATTAAACACCTGTTCTCTTCCCAGAAAACAAAGATATGGAAGAGTCTCCTTAGTTTAATTGATTCCTGGCTTGAGTTCTGTCATTGTTTCCCCAGCAACTACAAGGGAGTTGTAGTTCCCTAATGGTCAGATACTGTTGGAAAGACATAGATGTTAAGAATTGATCTTTCAGACACATATATCTGTATGGCTTTATGTGTGGTTGGGTGAGCATGTAAATGAACAAATGAAAATATCATTGTTTCTCTTGAATGCATTTAGAAAAGAATGTGTGCACTATCAATAATACTTAATTGCAAAGCACTTTTATTTTTTTTTCTCCCTATACTGACTTCTTCTACCTTTAGGCTCACACTTAAATTTAAAAATTAGGTCATACCTCCTTTAATAAGGAAATTCATATTATTTTTTGAATGCCCAACACAAGTGATTTTCTTCAAGGATTTCTAAATATCAAGTTCAAGAGGATTGTACGTACGGTGTAGAGAAAACTCATTGTGCCTATTAGAGAAGCATGTCTTTGTGAAAAATCACTAATCCTTATTGTTACTCTCCTTGTTTAAATACAAAAATTCCTGAAATAAAATATTATTAAAATTACCCTAGATAGTGCTTTAAATTATCTCTCCATTAAGCAAAAATCCAGTATAACCTAAATTTATTTAGTTATGCTGCACCAATTTGAGATGTAATGTATTATTTGTAAAATCTCCCCGTGAAATTATTTTCTTTGATACAGCTGATTTTGAAGTTATTTTCCTTAGAAAGGCATTTTAAAAATTACTTAAAATTGGTGAATCAGTTGTTCTACCTCAGAAGGTCAGTACATCTTTGACTACCAGACAAATCTAGGTTAACCATCAAAGAAAGTCATGAGCCAGGAAGCAGTAAGTAGAGAAAGAACCATAGAAAAAGTGTTTAAAAGTTCCCTCTACCTAACATTTTTCTATTATTTACAAACCTTACCCATAATTGTTTTAAATTTTCAGTGTTTGAAATAGAGATATGGATAGATAATTAATAGGTAATTAATTCTGAATTAGGATTGAATGCATTTCAGCTACAAATATAGTAAACCCTTTCTTGGATATAACAAGAATTTGAACTCAGTATGACTTTTAGTCAACCTAAAAAGAGAGAAAAAAAGAGGCATAGTGACAATGCACATAATAACACATTTAAAGCAGATGAGTTTAAAGTATTCAATAGGCTTTTAACTTAGTACAAAGTTAATATGAGCCTACAGTGTAAGGTGGGTAATCAGTGAAATAAAATAATATGCCTAGTATATGGTAAGTAGGCTGTGTATCAGTCATTTTTTCACTGACTAACAAACAACACACAATTTCAGTAGCATTCAATAACAAACATTTATTTCTTCCTCACACGCTTGTAGCATAGCTGGGTTTGGCCAATCTTTGCTGGGCTCCTCTGGGCTTGATTTCAAGCTGTGGGTTGGGTCCAAATCTTTACTCTATGTCTCTCATCACCTTGAATCATAGGTACCAAAGTAGAAACTCCTCACTGTCAAAAGCAGGAGCACAAGCCCACCTCCATAAGCATATACCAAGCCCCTGCTCATATGTTGTCTGCTAATATCCCACTGTAAAACAAGTCACATAGACAAGCCCAACATCAGTGGGATAGGATATATGTTCCTATCATGAAAATGAAGAGGAACAGAGTGAATATTTGCTGAACAAAATTTTTATCTACCATAGGCCACTGTTATTATTATTTCAAATGCAGCTATAAACTGAGGCTACATTAATAGATGTCTAACTCCTGGTTTCAAGGGAGCATATATAGTCAGGTAGCAAAAAGAAAAATTTACCTAGTCTAATGTAATTGACCCCACCCCTGCTCACCAATACCATATGTGTTTATGAGTGTGTGTGTGTGTGTGTGTGTGTGTGTGTGTGTGTGTGAGTGTGTGTGTGTAAAGAGAGAAAGATTATTTTTCAGAAATAATTTCTAGGTTTCATTGTTATTGTTCAGAATGCTTGCTCAATCTGTGGCGTACCCCATGTTTTTTTTGAATGCTGCCACTCAGGGATGGTCCTTCTACATCAAGTTTCTCCAATATGACCTTATATAATGCCAAACTCCCACCTTCCCACCCATCACATTTGATTGACCAAGGGATAATACCTCCACCAATTTGGGCCAACCAAATAATCTTTCCTGTACATTTATAATTAAATGTAAAATTCATTGTTCAGCTTACATTGGTCATCTGATGGAAGGACCTGGTACACACTAGGGCTAGCCATGTATTACAAAGCTTGCTTCAAAAAAAGAGGTGAAGCAGACAGCAAAGAAACTTTGAAGAGAGAAGAGACCTGACTTTGTTCCTGGAGTTCTTTTGTTCCTAGTTCTCTCTCTTATGAAGACTATCCCTTCTTGTGCTCTATGAGATAACCTAGTTCCCTTCCTATGCATGGATCTTATTGTGGACAAGCTAAAGTAATATTCTGTTTCTTGCATCAAAAGTAACTTTGATTCAAAGTAAAAAATCTTCCTGTGTTTATGTTTGAGTTCGGCATATCAAAGCTTACCAATGAAGAACAATAAAATGATCTCTGAAGTATTGCCAGTTCATTATCATTTATAGTATACTTACATTTATGTGCCCTAGCATTTATAGCATCTCATTTTATTCTGAACAAAGCAAAACTGAATGAAACTAAACTAAATTCAACTCTGTGAAGTAGGTAGGGTATATACAGGATTATCTACATTTAACTTACAGTAAAAAAATTAATGAATTCTATAAAATGTATCTGGAAATTTTTAATAAATATATATAGTTAATGAATTTTAGAGAGCATGTCTATTCCCCTTATTTACCAGAACCCCTAAAAATACCAAAAATGCAGGATGAGCTCACTTGCTAGTGCCTAGTATTTGTGGTTTAATTAACAAAAATATTATGTAACACATTTCCCTAATATACATAGCTCAGAGCTCCCTCTGTTTCCCTAATCTTTGGGAAAAAAGGAAAGATTTGATGTTGTCATTTCCTGTTGCTTTTTCATTAATGTTGCTGTTCTATTCCAGATCTAGCTTTGCAGTGAGCTGTCGTTTGCTACTCTCCATGACCAGCAGAAACTCATGTCATGGTCCACATGACGGGGTGCTATCCCACTGGCCTGATTTGGGGAGGATATAGACTACAATGTACTGTCCTTTTTGTTTCCCCAAGGCCACCATACAAGATTTTGACGTGCATGTGCATTTATTTACTGAAGGTTAAGATAATTTCAAAAGGGAGTTTCCATATATGCTGGACAATCTTGAAATTCTACCAAAAATTCATAAAATCTTGACTTTTTGTGAGTCTAAATACGGAAGGAATCTAAATTCTGAGGACTTCCATTAAAAAGGAAGCCTTCCATGGATACCTCCTCTAATCTTCACTCTCTTCACCTTTTTATGTGTATGTACCTTCTCAAAGAACCTCTTGCTTCAGATCTTTCCCTCCAAATCTCACTCCTATTCATCACCATTATTATATTTTTACATAGCAGAGTGTTAAGAGCATAGACTCAGGCTCCTAACTGCTTACCTGAATTTCCTGGCTTTACCACTCTGAGGCCATTGGCAAGTTAATTTAACCTCTCTATGCTCACATTTCCTTATCTTTGAAATGAGTATAGTAATAGTACCTCTATCATTAGATGGTTGTGAAGATTAAACAAACTGTTATATACAAATGCCTGAAGAGTATCTGTCATGAAATAAGCACAATGTTTGTTATTATTTTTAGTAGTAGTAGTAGTAGTACCCACATACATTACACCATGTCAATGTCCTGTAGGCTCAAGTTTGCTTAAATGATAATGATATCCTTCACTACCCAATGCTGAAGTTTGACTATGGACATCAGCCCCATGGATGAAGGAAGTAAGGCTTACAATTAGCATTTCCTGATTAAAATTCTCACCAGTGCAACTCTGGTCTTCTACTTGCTTTAACAAATGGGACTATTGAAGTAAGCACATCTATCAGGATAGATATTAACTTACCTTCCAACTATACTGAGAAAAGGAAAACATTTTTTTTTTCCACTTGGCAAGAGGCCTGTCTGCTCTTCAAGTCAATGGCTCCCAATTAGTGAGAGAAGAAGCATTTGAATCCTGCCCCACCCCAATGGGCCTGCATGAATCATAAAAGATATATTAGCTTTTAGTGTGTGCTCTACTGGTTAATATAGAAGGGCAGGGAATTCAATACTTTATACCCAATTGTCCTCACTGATGGAAAAAGTATGGAAGGATTATCAATCTCTCCCACCAAGTCTAGAAAATACATAAACAATGAGAAATCTCAGATATTTGAAACTTCCAGGGCTACTTTGCCTTTTTCCTACTAGCCATGTAAGTCCTGTCAATAAATTTTACACTTGAATCAGGTCACCTGCTAACTTCCAATCTAGTTTAAACTAGAACCTAGTTTTCCTAAATGCTGTCTGTTCAGAATTACTTACAAGATTTTTTTATATCCTTAAAATAAGTGCCTTAGTTCATTATTAAGAACACAAAAACATTGTGTTCAATTTGTCTAATTGTCTAAGACCAATTTTAATTTTCTGCTTCGAGTATACCTATAAATTGGAGCATAGAGTAATATAAATGAAAAGATTTTGCCATGAATATAGGCAATTTGAGGACCTTATTTAATTCACTGTAGCCTCTTCCAGTAGAATATTTCTACAAGATGCCTAAGCTGTACTAATATGTGTTGCTAAAAGATCAAGTAAAAATGTTTGCCTAAGTAAATTTAAAACATTAATTGTAATTATTTCTTCATCTCTCTTTTTCACCTCTACCACCATTAAAATTTTGAGGTTTAATTTAATTTTGCTTAAGCAAATTGCAATAGAAATGATTCAGCCACCCAAAGAATACATTCTGGGGACCTGAAGCTCACAATTTTTGTTCTGAGATGTAAATATGCCTTAGAAGGATGCTTTAGAATCTCCTCTAGTTTGCCAGGTGTTCCAACTCAGATATACCTTTGACTAGCATGTCATCTAAACACACGGCCAAATAGGGCTCTTCTATTAGTAGCTCTCTATGGCGCTCTGCAACATAATACAAGTGGTTGAATAGAAAAAGAAAATAGACTATACTCACATGATTTTCATCTATAATAATAGTAGTATATTTTGTCAGACCATATTCTCAGTAATACCAGCAGATAGCACACAAAGCTTATGTTAAGTAGAGGGACTATTTCCTCCCGATAATTTGCCAAATGTAGTAAATTTCACTGAGCATGTATCCAGTCTGGTTGTTTTCTTTGTAGACTATAAATCCTTTATGTCCTGATGCTTGTAATAGATTTAAATATCAAAACTATGATAGTCAGGACGTTACATAATTTTTAAAAAATTTCTTGGTTGTTGAGGCTATCTGGTTTCATACTATATTTATCTACAAGAGCTGAATCGTATGTCTGTAATTGTCACAAAATCTGACTTCTAGTACTAATTCCCCTGCAGACTAATTGCAGAACTTGTGCAAGCCACTTACTATCCCCTTTCTCTCAATTATATCATCCCTCAAATGGGGATTATACAATTAATCATTTCTAGTGTGTTCCAAAGTGCAATGCCTATCTGTGGACAAACTTAAGTATATTAAATATTAATGATTATGTCATTATCTGTGTGTGATACAGAGTTTGCTCTTGTGAGTTTTGGGTTTTGATTTGTCCATAACTTGTAGGATGAAAGAGACACTAAGTATCACTAAATATGTTTCACCTGGTAACCACTGATGATGATGCTCTCTAAACATTCCTAAACTGTATGGAACTTTGTGTGCAAAATAAAATTTTCTCAAGTCCTTTTCCTTAACTCTTGCTTCTCTTTACTTTTCCAAGCAGTACAGGTGGCGCTAAAATGTTACTGCTTCCTAAATTTAGTTCTATATTTTTCCACATATTTTACACAGATTCATTTATAAATGAACTGGGTTACTTTTGTTTTTTGTTTTACTCATGACGTAAAAATCATTTATGTGTTTTCTTTATTCTAGATTTTTCTTTCTGATGATATTATTGCAGTTTTGAATTTTTAATAAATAATTACTACTCAAGTAACATTGGAGAAACAATAAGCTAATTCTCATAACCTTATTGATGATACACCATAGGTAAATTACTATTCAATAGTTTCAACATTCATAATTTGATAATTGTAAGCACATATAAACTTAAAATTAACTCTTAAGTCAAACATGCTAACCAAACAAGTTTTCAGGGCCCCAAGGCTTATATAAAGTAGGCAAGGGTCAAAGGAAAGGAAAAAAAAACAAAAATGAAAAAAAATGCCGTCTCCTCCTGGCCCAAACATCTGTCTAAAGAAAATGATTTAGGGGCATCAAAGAGAAGATAAAGACTTTATTCAGTTAATGTGCATGAGGGAACACATGAAGACTAGGTAACTCTCCAAGTTGAAGTAAAAGTGGAGTTTTATAGGGTCTGGGGAAGAGAGCAGTACGTGTCCTTGTGGCTTGGCTCAGGTTACACTTTTTGTCTTCAACTACTCCAAAAATTGTGGTTACAGCAGCTGGAGATAATTCTGTTTTTTCCTGCCTCTTTCTTAGGAACACTGGTACAATTCCATCCCAGTAACTGCCTGCATACTTCTTCTGAGAGCCATTCTTTGTAAGCCTTGTGTTTTGTTGGGTGGTCAATCTTCAGGAGGCAGACAGTAGCAAAAACTAAAAAAGGGGGAGAGGGAGGACAGAGGGCAGAGAAGGAAGGGGAAAAATGGAAGAAAGTAAGGGTAGAAGGTTAGGGAAACGGGGAACTCTCTATCATGCCTAATTTAATCCTTTTACGCATCTTTCCTAAAATTCTGAATTTCTTTCTCATCAAATAAATGATCACTTGGGACCTGAGAAAGCATGTCAGGAGTCAGTGAAAAGCTATGCAATTTATAAATTCTTTGAATCTTTCTCCACAACTGAATTTTATAGCCCCTTTCAATTACTTTATTTTGATTAAAGAATTTTTTTTTGATGTGGACAATTTTTAGAGTCTTTATTGATTTGTTACCATATTGCTTCTGTTTTATGTTTTGGTTTTTTTGCAGAGAGGGATGCAGGAACTTAGGTCCCCGACCAGGGATCGAACCCCCACCCCCTGCATTGGAAGGCGAAGTCCTAACCACTGGACTGCCAGCAAAGTCCCAGCCCCTTTCATTTGTACTCTGTAACGCCGATATCAATAATGTCATTTATTCACAATAATCATTTGCATAACTAAAGTTTTTATGCTCAGACAATTATAGGAAAGAGAAAACACCCAGTTCTGGATATTTATTAGAGGGAAGTTACTATATGGTAAAGCTAGCAACTCAATTACTGAAAAACATTTCATCCGAAAAAGGGTTATAGAGACAATTCTTCCTTTTCCGTTTCTGGTAAATTTCAGTAGTTTGAATAGATTAGAACTCACATATGGTTTCAATAAATCTAAATGATAGAACATTATGAAATGGATTCATTAATGACTTTGGAATGAACTACTTACAGTTTGAAAGTTTACAAGCGTCTTGGTGGTGTTTAGCTTTACTCTCTGGAGCTCAAAGGACAATTATTATCTGTGTTGCAACACAATGTTTTAATTTGCAATATTCTTCTACCACTATCTGTATTTTGGTCCAACTCTCTTTGAAACAATGAAAGGTCCTTGGCATCGATTCCTATTTTTCTGTTATATGGCCAATACATACTGACCCTACTCCTTCCAGAACAAATTTTCTCTTGTCTTCTCTCAAAATGTTACCTTAGAATTCATTACTGACACCTCAATTTTTCAGGTCCAAAATATGACAAAAACATTCGGACACTTTATTAGTGTTTACCCAACTAAATATGTCTTTACTTGATTTCCTTATTATAAAATGTAATATTTTTCTGAATATTACATTAATTGTGCTGAAGCATGTTAATTGTTTAACTGTAAAAATGATCTCAACTCTATTCTTGTTTAGAATAACTAGACTTTGAACCAGAACCTCTGTGGAGTTCTTGCTGTTTCAGAAAATGTATGAAAAAGATAGCAATTTAGCACCATGCGTATTATAATTAGCTTAATCGCTGTCAGCATGTAACTATAAACCAAATACCAATTAGTCCTGGTTGTATATCCATGGGTTTTTCTGGTTGTCTTTGAGTTAAAGTTTCTTATTTGTGCAACTTAACAGCCCCCCCAGTGGGCAAGGGAAAATGTTTTTTTAATACATTTTTATATGTGCAAATTAACTGCATATTTAGCTTCATTATGCAAATGAGCTGCACTGATAGGTTCTTATTAGCAAAAGACAGGTTTTGTAATGCTTAAAATTCAACAAATGTAGGAAAGCAATCTGTGATATGCTTCAACAGTCCACGAATGGTGGTTAGGTCTTATTAGAGATTCAGTTACTGTTTGACAGTCATTTAATCCCTACAGCTTCCTGTATTTAACAAAGCCTATTTTCCGAATTGAAGACAGTATATATATATATATATATATATATATATATATATATATATATATATATATATATATATCAGAAGGAGCCATGTTCACATATTAAGATAGGCACGGAGAAAAAACAGTACATATATATGCTGAGAGAAGTACAATATCCTGAAAAATATTTAAACATATATTGAGAAAGACATCCTTAAGCAGAGCAAGTCACATACTACAAGACCCACAAAGATTCAGAAAAATATATTCAGAAAAAAAGAAACATACTTGGATCCAAAAAAATGGATCTTAATGCCCTACAGAAGTGTAATAAATATTCACCCAAATCTGTTTTCTCATGTTTGGGAACACAGTTAGATGATGTTTTCCAGCCTTGTTTGCAGATGTGGTCATGTGACAATTCTAGATGCTGGAAAGCAAGAAGGTAATGAATTCCACTGTCATGCTTTTCCCATAATGACATCTTATGTGCTTTCTGCCCTGGCTGAATTGGGTGGACATAAGCTCTGTGGTGACCATGGTAGCTCTGTCTTAAAAATGGCAGAGATGCTGTTAACTCAGATCCTTGACATGGAACTGAGTCCCTCCTTGAGGTCCATTATCTACCACTTTGTCATCCACCTTGGACAATTGGAAAGATATGAACATCCTGGAATGTTAAATGAAAAAAATATATATTTCTACGGTATTTGAGTTATTATACATCTTGATCTATTACTTTGGCCTAGCATGCTTGAACTAATACAGTGAAAGATATAAACATAAAGGACACCTTCCAGCTTTTTATCAACTTTGAATTTTTCCTTCAAGGACTGTCAGAGTTTGTTTAGTTGAAAAAAATGCTTTGATGTGCTGGACTTCAGTTACCATGAAGTCTTTGTCTTATAGGCCAAATATCAGGGCTTAATGAAAGGGATAGGAGAGTATAATTTAAGTAGCAAAGGACTAGAAATTAAAAGGTATTATTTATATTCATGATACTGTTACTTCTAGCTAGTGATACAAACAAGTGACTTTTCCTTACTGGAACTCCTTTTTCCAGATCTGAAAGATGTGAGCGCTTAGATTAAATGACCACTCAAATTCCATCATAGCATAATTAGCATTCTGTGATTCTATAATTCAAAAGGGCTCAAAGTATTACAGAGGTTCTTCTCTGTAAAACAGAGACTAAAATTAAAGTAGGTGAAAAATTATACCATGTGCTTTGTTTTCCTTCTACTTTTTTCTGGGATTTTTGATACTTGAGCTCTAGCCCTGATATAATCCTGAGCTAGTACCTATCAATTGTCTCATTTATTACAACTCAAAATGATAAAGTAATATAGACAATTTCTAAAATTATTTCAAAATCTAACATATCATGGCACTGCAAGATAGAAAGTGTTAATCTCCAAGAAGAATTTGTTTATTGGAAGCTTTGTTAATCATACCATGCTTCTGTGAACAAAAGAAAAATTTAGACACTATCTGGATTTTGAAACAGGTTCTGTGTGATAATGAGCAAGTTGCTGAACCTCTCAGAACGTTATTGCCCTCAACTGTAAATGGGGGTTAACATGGGCCTCCCACTGTTGTTATGAGGATTAAATGAGGTTAGAAATGTGGACGCTCCTAGTTTAGCCCTTGCCATGTAGCAAACTTTCTGCATGTATGTTGGCTTATTCCCTGGTTTTTTGCACAGTGTAGAAAAAGCATGCTGCACAGTAGGCCTAACTCTGGCCCAAACACATTCAGGCCACTGTGAAATATTCAGGATGACTTATGGCTTAAATATTGGCAGAACATGCAGGTTGTGCAAAAAGACAAATGGAGATGTGACATTGTAAATTAACAGTAATCATTGGTGAATATTTTCTTAGAGTTGTATCATTTGTGCTTATAGAGAGAATGAAAATAATTTCTCATATTGTTATTTTTTTAATATTAAGCAACTCTTTGCATTCACTTGATCTTAGCCAAAAGGCCAAGAAGCGATACTGTATGCTTTCAAAGTAGTAAAGGTAATTTACATTTCCTGATCATATACTAAATGCCAGAGGTGCATTTTCTTTGTTATAGAATTTAATCCTCATGATCAAACTTTCAAGGTAGGTGCCCTCCCTTTATTATCTAGGTGAAAAAAGGGGGATCAAAGAGACTAAGTCATTTGCTTGAATCATCTATTGAACTCAATGTAGAAAGGAAAGCCACATACAGATTCAAATCCAGGTTTGGTTCCAAAGCGCATTTTCTTTTTACTATATCATTTTAACTTTCAACAATAAAGTCTACACCACCTCCCAATTATCCTGCTTTAATCTGTCAACTCTTACTGTACTCATCATTCCTGTCAAGGGAGTTCATGTATTAAAGCTCAAAAAAACAAATTGTAGGGTAGAGATGTGGGGGAAGTATAGCATCTCAGAAGCTTACTAATCCTCTCTAAATGTTGCTTTGCTTTGTGAAGGGCACATGTGTCCCAGAGTATTTAAACATATGTATTTATTGACAGAAAGGGAGGAGGCAGCAGGAGCATTCTGATACATGGTCATGTCAAATACAACTTGGTTAGAAAAGAGAAGAAAACAAGAGAAACTTTGTTGTGACAAACACATGATGTGCATGATGTCATTTGGTTGTTGTTGGCAAAAAATCTATAAATGACATCTGTTTATCTATTTGTGAACCAGACACAGCCAAATTTTGTACAAGGTCTCTCTGTACAGTCTCCTGAAGGAAGGTCCCTTGTAAGTGATAATATGTCAAAAGTCACACAAAAAAAAACTGTTAAAATTTAACTTCTGCTGAGAAAATAGTGTACTTGATGAATATGTGTGGGAAATGTATTGAATCCAGATGAGACTGGTACTTCTGTCTCCATTAGCAACAAACACCCAAGAGAATGAAATGTTTAACTTAAAGAAGATTGTCTGTGATCAGAATGCTGATTTCCTCGAGAGAGGCCAAAATGCAGACAACTACACCACCAGGGTATGTTTCAAAATTTTAGTTCCCACCATCCTCCTGAATCATTATATGTGCACAAATCAATGACCTCAGAAAATGTTTTACTCTTGCGTCTGGAAAGAATTTCTTCATTTTTTAAACTGTGTTCTTTCAAGGATTGTTATTTATAAAACCTGTAAGAATTGTCATCAACCCCCCTACAAATTAACTTTTCTCTTTTTTTGTTGTTTTTTTTAGTTTATCATAGGTACCTTTTGAAATACTCTTGTTTCTCTGGCTCACCTCAGCAGAGTTTCTATATATGCACCATTTGTATACCAGTGGACTCCATTCTTAAAGAAGGAAAATTTCCCGTGTCCATTATATGCCTCTACTAGAAAACTCAGTGGAATTAAGAGGACTCAACTCAGTGGAAGAGTCAACCCAGTAAAATCTGTGGGTAAGTATTATAACTGAAATGATTGGTTGCATATACACTGATCTCGAAGCATTGAGGTTTTTTGACTTACAACTTGCTGAAAGACAGAAATTAAACAGAACAGTAAACAATTCTATGAGATAAATATATGCTAATTCTTTCAGATATCGTTTGCTGTGGAAAAAAAAAAACCCTCATGGCTTAAAGCAACAATTTTATTTGCTCACAATTGCACAAGTCAGCAATTTGGGCTGAGTTCAACTGAAAAATTCTTCTGTTGGTGTCACCTGAGATCACTCATGTGGCTGCCATGATCTGGCAGCTCAATTGGAATTGAATGATCTAAGCTCCCCTCACTCACATGTCTAGTCTAGTGTCTAGCCACTAGCCTGGGGCTGTAGGCACAATAGGGCCATTTGTTTTCTCCTATTCCAATAAACATGTCCAGGCTTCTTCACATGGCAGTCTCAAAAGAGCCAAAGCAGGACAAACCCCAAAGTGCAAGTGTTTTAAACTTTGCTTTCTTTACATTTGTAAATATTGTATTGGCCAAAATTTACCTGCTAAATCCTGTTCCTTAATGGAGGTTCAGGAATGTCACATTGAAAAGGGACTTGTGTGCAGTAACAATTTGTCCTCTAGTCACAGATTATTCACATTCCCCCTGCATGCAAAATATTTTCACCACCCCCATCAAAAGAGTGACACCAAAGTGTTCGCTATTCCTGCAAATACTAATTTCTACTCATCTTCTCATTCCTTTCTATTGTTTCCACCTATCCCACCAACATTTCTTTTCATTTCTTAGAGTACTTTGTGTTCCCGTCTTCTGTATATGGTCTCACCTTCCACCAGAGGAGGTAGTAGAGATTAGTGGGCAGTTGATTCAAGAGAAAAATTAGGTTATCGTCTATTTGAATTATTTATATCATCTGATTTATTTGGAGAAGCTAAAATAGACTCCATCCTCTTTGTTTTTCTCCTACAACTGCTTTCCTACTACATCTTCTTTCTTACCCACTGGATGAATCTTGGGTAAATCTCCTAGCTTTCAGGTATTGGATGAGCAGCATTTTCAGATATCAGAAGTCCCATCAGATTGAATCAGAGTTTTTCTTTCACATCTAGTTTAAAGCTTTTCCTTTTCCCTGAGTTTAGACCTGAATCTCAAATTCCATATATCAGCATTGGATAAGGGGCAAAGGGTGAATTCCTGCATCCTCCAAGGATGGAAAGGAAGATGGGGAGACTGAAAGTGAGGGAAATGGCAAGATCTTTTTGACTGGTGCTGCTGTGATCTGATTGCTCCCAACTGTGTGGCAGGTACTAAAATATGTTACTTCTCTGACAAGCCACCCCTGTAGATTATTCTCCTTCTGGGAAAACTTAGCTCAGCAATTCTCCAATAGAGCCAATTCCTATTCTGCTGACTTCTACAGACCGAGCCCTTAATTCCTGCTCCTATAATAATAATAACCCCTTTTTTTCTAGGATGAGTCGCCTTTGTAGCTATACTCTTTAATGTGGTCCTTTCAAGAAGGCTAGGCTTGATTGCTTTCTGAACTGACCATTCTGACCCATGGGAACTCTGACCCACCAAATCCTGGGGCCCACTATCTTCAGAGGCAATGTCAGACAGGGCTTTTCCTTTAACCTGTTAAAGAAAGAGTCAAGGACTGTCCCTATAGACCCCTAACTTAGACAAAGATCAGCTTTTGCAAGATCTCCTTCACCATGCTTTCCTCTGGTAGCAGCATGAGAAAGGCCCATGAGTTTCTGAAAAAGAAAAAGCATTCCACTGGAGTAAGTATCAATCTTCCTCTCTGGTAAGCAGTTTACTGTCTTCCAAGTGGTTCCTAGCTTCCTCCCTGGTTTGATTTGTGTAGGAGCACCTCCATTCCCACCTCCAAAGACAGGGGAAGGGAAATGCCTCAGTGCTTTAAATGGGAAAAGCCTATTCAACAGCCTATTACTTAAACATTTATTTGTTTAGCATTTTCCCCCTCTACACACTTAAGGTCAATTTCTAACCTAGCAGGTCTCTGAAGTAACTATCTCTACTGTTCTTTATTTATCATTTGTCTATTCTGTGTGGATTTACATATTTGTTTGTGCAGGATGATGGTACCAGGAGACACTCGTCTTAACTTAATCAGAAAAACAGAAGGCTCTTCTTTTCACTCTGCTGTATTTTGTGATTGGTGCTGCCAGCATTCATCTCCACAAGACTCAATTTTCCATTTCTTCATTAACCAAAGTCCTGTGCTTCCAAACACTTTTTGTTATGATTTTTTAGCATTACTGCCTCAAGAGTGTTTTTCTTCTAAGACCACCAGGTTGGGACAACCAGGCCTCCTCAGGGAGCCCCCTCATCCTGAAACAAACCCCACTTGGAGCAGGATAACGGGTTGGTGATCTCAATTTTTACACAGTCTTTCTGGCCTTGCTTTGCACCTTGGCTACCTGAACCTTTAGCCATCCAGCCAGCCTGGTGTCTTACTGCTGTCACATTTCTCTGCACTACTATCAACCTGGGGTCATGATTTTTCACATCTTTCTTGACTCTTGCCAGCTGTCGTCTGAAATATTCTGGGAATCCTTATTTATCCTGCTCTCAAGAATTCTAACTTCAGGTAGAAATGGATATGATTTAGGCTGCAATTGTTATTTTAGGACAGCACATTGATGTATCCAGTTTTGCTTTGTTTTTTTTCTCTTTTTCCTTTACAGATTTTTTCCTTCCCCAACAACGATAAGGCAAGGGATGGAAAATTCATATTTAATACACAAAATTTCTAGCTTTCATTCAAAGAGGCACTAAAAACAAAACAAACAAATAAGATCAATTCACATTTTTAACTTAGCAACAAATATGTGTAGATGACACTACTATCTAGGACCATACCAATAAATGAGAATGGGCTCTTAATTTTCTATTTTAAATGTCTAGTAGCAGAGAGTATTGGCTGATCCATTATAAATTCTACCACTCAATCCTTATAAATTCTTCTAGTCTGGACTCTACTGAAATTAATCAAATTTGTTCACACAAGTACCCAGATAAGACCAAAGGTATAGAAAATATCACCGCAAAATTTGTATAGCCAGTTGATTTTTCCACAGCCCTTTGCCTCTTCCAGGCCACTTTTTTTTTCTTAGATACAATATACTGTTAAAAATGTAAGTGGAAACGGCTATTTTACTCAAAATTTAAGTAAAATCTCAAGATTTATCTAAGTCTGAAGTAGCCTGAATCTATGTCTGAATGTAGGATTGATTACATTAATAGGGGGAATAGTATTTTTGAAGTGGCTTTCTGATCATGGGTTCCCTAGGCAGAGATGGACCCTCATTTGAGTCCTATACTTCCAAGGCCCTTGCATGGGCTCTAACAGTGTGTTCACATCGTTATACATAGTTTTAGAAAATGACAAAAGTGCTATTTAACCACAATTTAATATATTTGCTATACTCTTACACTCCAATATCGTCTTAGTCATGTTTCATCTCTTGCCTGGTGGCTTTGGTGCGGCACAGGCATAACTAAAGTGAGGTAGAGGTATGAATCTGTTTAGTTTGGTTTGGTGGTTTGCAGTCACTTCTGTATATAGTTCAGGGATTGCTAACTATCCACCCAGATGCAGGAATGGCTTCAGAACACCCACTGCTGCCCCTCTGGGATTGTGACTGATAGTGCAAGGTCAGAGGTTTGGAGAGCTGTGTGAAAGTATCCTATGGCACCTGATATCAGCAGGAAGTAGCTAACAATCAATGAGTTTGCTTCAAAAACTATTTAACATTAGTTACTGAATAAGAACCTTTGAAATGCTCTGATATCTTACAGCTCATATATAAGAGGATCTTGAGGGATATTTTTTCCAAATTTGATAATAATTCTAATAATGTATTTAAAATTACCAGTAATAAGGTATGAAGCTGAAATAAACTTTTCTAAAACTATCAATAATAAAACATTTCAATCAACAAAAGACTGGATTATCTGAGAAAAGATTGAATTATCTTACTATTATTTCTAAGGTAAATAATAATATAAAATGTAGTCACGTGAAGGGGTAATCAAAGAATAGGCAGCCAAATATCAGGAAAAAATATAGCAAAATACATAACAGAAATGTTTCCAGTAGTTTATGAATAAAATAATTTCTATTTCTCTGGACTTTTTGATGTTTATGGTTAAGTTTTTAAAAATGTATAGTTTTTCATGATTTCATTTACAATTTTATGTATAAATTTTATTGTAATTACATATTTTTTAAAGAGGGCCCCACAGATTGCATAAGCTTCAGGTCCCACAAGACCTGGATCTGCCCCTGCCCATAGGGTATATAGATTAGATAGATAGATGGATAGATAGATAGATAGATAGATAGATAATCTAGGAAAAGTAAACAGCTCTCTCTAGTTCATGTCAGCTTCTAGGAAATAATATTAATGAAGGCAGACAATACCCAAACCATACAGGACTTTATGGGTTAAAATCAATATTTCAATGCAACCATCTGGCACTTAGGCACTAACTAGGAGCCAGTGCAAACACACAGATGACTCACATAAATAAAGCAAACGTGTTAATGAAGGACATGTGAAAATTAAGACAACAACATGCCACTTAAGAAAAGTATCTGAAGAAGCCAATCCCTTTTGTAGGGATGGTACATTCTCAGCAAAACCTTGGGACACATTAACAGGATGGCTTCCCTACCCTTTCCCGTAATTGGCTCTCTGGTGCTCTTAGTGAAGGGGAGATGGATTTAGGAGCCATTTGGATTTGGAGAGGATTTGTCTGAAGATAGATTTACAATTAGGTAAAAAATGTTTCAATCAGAATATTACACTATTTGGACAAAATTAAAATCCCATTTTTTAAAATAGAAATTCAGGTTCTGTTTTTTTGCTTTTTAATTAAGGGCCTTTCATCATTTCTGGGTTACCGCTGGCTATGGTATTTGAATGAATTATCTCCATTGTCTCAGCTTTTTCGAATTTAACAGCCTGTTCTGAAACAACATGCTTTGGGATTAAATCCAATTTATAAAGGTGTACCTGAGAAGGTTTTCTTTAATATTCTTGAACAAGAGAATTTCAGTCACTAATAAGTCTTGGGTAATATTTTTATATTTTTGAATAAAAAATTAATTTTTGTTTTCTTCTTTTTAAATAAGCAAATCTTTGAAAGAGAATTCCCTAAAATCATGAACACACAGTGCAAAATTCCAAAAACTCTGAAGATAACCAAACCTATATTTGTATGCCAGCATTACCCCTTCTCAGATGAAAGACCATTGGCAAGTGGTTTCAACTCTCTGAGCCTCACTAAATTCACCTTTAAAATGAATCTTGTATGGAGCCTAAGTTCTCATCCTGTGGTGAGGGTTAAATATGATCCCAGGCGAAAACATTTTAACACAGGCCATTATAAAATAATTAAAGGCATCTTAAAGCTCCTTTTCAACTTTTTATTTTTGAAGTTAACTGAAGTTAACTCGCTGCTAAAATGCTGGTCCCAAAATTCTGGGGAAAAATTCTTAAAGGAGCTAAGAAGAAAACCTAGCACAATATTGAAAATACAGCAAATAGAAATAAAGTACAATATCTGCTAACACTGATGAGTTAGTGTGTGTGTGGTGGGGGGAGGTGTTTAAGGAAGAGGATGAGAACAAAGCAAGATTATTTTCGGGGTAGAGTGCCTCCTCTGTTTTATACATGACTTTTAGTGTGCTGAGCAAGAAAATCAACCATGCCTTCCATATCCTTTGTTTTGTTAGGGGGCTTTTTTAAGGTCGCACTTCAGATATTCCAATAAAGAAACCAATACTGTATCCTTCTCTCAAGGACTTGAAAATAAATTGTCTGACTTAAAATATCACACACACACACACACACACACACACACACACACACTATCTCTATTTTTTTTTTTTTTTCCTATAGGGACAGAAAGGGGATGAGGCTCAAAATTTTGCTGGTGGTGAAGGAAATGACAATTGACAAACTAGATTTTGCTTTAATTGTTCTTTTTGACTACTATTAATAATTGTTAGTTTATCTTTCTTTTCATTTAAGGAAACAACATAAGTGAGTTATGACTATCCAAGTTGTGTTTTTATTTTAAAATTTAATAATTTCTTTCATGCACCTGAACACTTTTAAGAAAATACTAGAATTCTTAAACAGTAATAATCCAAAAGTCCTAAATTTGTCTGAATCCTATATTACTGACTGATAATGGCAACATCTACATAACAACGAGTAATTATTTCCATTGTTTGTGTGCTCAAGTGCTAGATTAAATATTTTATTATATTGTATTCATTATTTCTTAAAATAGTCTTATGAGGTATTATTTTAACACTTTAAAGACGAGGAAACTGAAACTAAGTTGAAGTAAATCTCTTGTCATAGGGAGCTATCCAGAAATTGATCAAATTAAAACTTATATTTGAAGTGAAGTATTTCAATTTTTCAAAGATTATCTAGAAAGAACCATGCTCTGAGCTACTGTTTGACATAATAATAACAATATTTATAGCTCATATTTTAAAACTTTCACTATGCCTAGAGTTCTATCAAATCCTTTATCTACATGGTTTTTAAAATCGGTACAAAAACCCTATGATTTTAGTGCTTTTATTATCTTCATATCTTCATAAAATCTGAATCTTGGAGAGGTTGGCAAATGTACTGAAAAGTCACTAAGTTTTGCCCATCAAATCCTAACTTATTGTATCACTCTACAACATGCCTTCCTTATGTAGATTAGATAGGTATTGATATAGTGTAGATTGAAAGATGCCATAGTTTGCCCATAAACTGATTCACATCTAGAGCCTTTGGGTTAAGTTATTGTTTAAAGGCAAATGATAGGTGATTTACCTATTAAGTTATTATTACCTAATCCATGACATAGCTATGGCCACCCTGGATCATCCAGAGAGGGGACTAATGAAGAAACACAGAGGGCTGTTGGTAAGGGAAAATCTTACCCTAAAAGAACAATTCAACTGCAGCAAAGCAATAAAGCTGTGATTTAAGCTTTGTGACAAAATAGAGAAAGAACAAGTTTAAGGTACTAAAAACAAGCAACCGAAAAACTTGCAAATGACTAACGTGCAGAGAGCAGTATCTGTTTTAGTTGTATTAATAAATATATTGTTTCTTCAAAAGAGGTCAATACACTTTAAAAAGCAACATATCTCAAGACTTTTTGTCACTTGCAATTTTTCAAATGGTTAACACTTTTATTATCACTTTGGTACTGTTATATCTTCCAATATGATTAAAAAATTGGAGATAAATCAAGTTTTCCAAAAATTGCATAGATTTTGCTTAGAGCCACCTATGTGCTTACTGTGATACTCTCTACTAAGTTGTTGATACTCTCTACTAAGTACAGTAGAGATCTTTATAGATGTAAAATAGATGAGCTCCAGAAAGGCAGTCTTTAATATTCATGCCTTAAATAAATAAATCTACATTAAGTCACAAGATATTTTTGTCCCTCAGAAATGTTCAATGGCAGAAAGGAAGGAAAGAAGTGGAAAGTTAGCCACCACAGTAGTAAGCATTGTGGTTCATCTGGGGTATATTTTGTGGACCCTTCTAAAGTGTCATAACAATTTTTTTCCATGAGAACCCAAAACGTCTTCTTACATCATTGAGAAACAGGCTTATCTGTAGAGCTTGTGTGATCATTTTACTGGTTCTGGGAGTCTCAGATGTAGTCCTCTCACTCTCCCTCCAGCTTTGACACTTTCTCACTATTCCCAAATGAGAAACTAATGATGGGCTTGGGAATGCTATGTTCTAGAGGAACACCACTGTAGAGCCCTTAAGTTATCAAACTAAACACATCAGTCTTTCTTTCTTGTTTCCTGGTTCCTGACCTCTCTTCCTGACTCCTGTCCATAGTTCCCTTTCCCCTCCCCTCCACATAAACCAAAGGAGGAAGATCTGAGGAGGAATTATGAATGGTCTTCTCTTCTCATCCCCAACCCACATTCCTGGTTCAAGTTTTCCTTTTTAAAACTCTTTTCTGACAAGGTGATTTCCTTTCTTCTCTAGTGTATTGCCTGGTAGGGCCAGACCTGGTCCTTGAAAACCGATCCTTACCAGAGAATTGCAGGTCTAGAAATCGATACCTAATGGGAGGGCTATTTTCCATCCCAATGTCTTCACAGTCAAAGAATCATTTTTTGGCATGTTTTTATTTCTTAACTTCCAAATATCTGTTCAACAAGCATATATTATGTACCAGTACCTGTCATATCTTGTGTTCATTTCTAGGGATATAATGATGAATTGGATATGGGCTCTGCTCTCAAGTGTCTTTCCATTTAATATAAATATGACTGAATACATCCAGGTACACACTGGTTATAGTGATTATGTTTCCAAAGACGGTCACAACAATATCTCTCACCCTGTGTGTTCTTTTGCAGTGAGATTTTGCCATTCTTCTATAAAGATGTATAGTTGATTTCCCCTTTGTTTGAATTCAGACTTGCCCTGTGAACTATTTTAACCAACAGTATGTGAAGAAAGTGATGTTGCATAGTGTTCAAGGCCAGGCCTTAAGTGTCTGTTTGGAACACCCTTTCTCAGAAACCAGTCACCATTCTGTCAGGAAACCCAAAAGCTAAGTGCAGAGGCCCAAGTGGAGAAAACTGAAGCTTCCAGCTAACAGACCCAACTGAGCTCTCCCTCAGCAGCTCACCCCACCTGTTGACCATGTGGATGGGAGCATTTTTGGAACTTCCAGTCAGCCCAGCATCCCAGAAAACACCACATGAATCAAAATAACTGTGCAGGCAACCCATAGAATTGTGAAAATCATACATTATTGCGGTTTAATCCACTAAGTTTGGGGTGGTTTGTCATGAATCAATAGATAATATAAGTAGGTGTGTAGCTTAGATTTTTCTTTGAGACTGGTCTCTTATACCATAATACATAAATAAATGAATGTGTATATATGAATAACATATCGTAATTAAGTAAACATGAATTTCATTTTAGTTCTCAAAGAAGTAATACTATATACACAGTAAGTTCCATTGTACAGTGGGATAGGGAAGTATTATTTCACTTATTATTTAAGAAGAATTGGAGAACTCTGCTATAAACCAGGCACACTTCTTGGCACTGAGGAAGGAACTAGGGACCTCACCCTTAATAATTCTCAGTCTAGTGAAAGAGATGGACAATTGCACTTAAGAAATAAATGATGTGGTACATTGAAGAATGTAGCTGACTCCCCTGATACCTCATCTTCACATCCCTTGAGCCCACTTCTAAATTCAGCCTCATTTATGCAGAAGTTTCCACGTGAGCTCAGACTCACATTGCCTTGGCAGGGATCCGCCTTAAGCTCCTGGCCTCCATCTTTCTGCTTTTTGCCTTAGGAACTTCTCCATCACAATGGAAGCCTCTGCTTGAACATTTAGAGGAGTTAATTCTCCCAGGGGCAACTCTCAACCAATGAGGGAAGGCAGGCAGTGAACAATGGAAGCCAGCTTCCATCCTTCAAATGGACAATTCTGGGAAACATTCTTCATGTTTCTCAGAGATTCCAAGAGAATTAAGTTCCTGGTGCTTTCTGTGGCACTCTCAATAATGCACACTTACATAAATTTTTCTTTCTTCCAGGTCCCACTCTCTTTTTCCTTCTCTCTTCAAAAACAAACTACCTGCATCAAGCTTTGTCTCAGCCTCTGCTTTTGGGTGAACTCAAAACAAAACAATGAGCAATGGTCTGGGAGAACAAAGGAAGGCCACTTGAGACTGGAATAAGATAAGAAAGTTGTCTTTGGACTAAAATTATGTTCAGCAGAACACATGTTGATTGAATGATTGAGTGATTGAGTGATTAAAGAAAGGAGCTATCATCTTTCTAATCTGAACAATAGGCATTTGATGACTTTAAACCTACAGTACCCAAATTCAAGTCCCCTTTGGCTACTTGGAAAGGCAAAAGAAGAAAATCAGAGAGAGTAGGATGGTTAAGAATCAGATGAATAAATGCAGTTACCAGATGTTCATTTTAAATTTAAAATTAATGTGGTGAAAAAGTATGTAGTTTGTCAAGAGAGTCCATGGAATGGAAAATATTAATAACAAGAATGTATTATAAATGATATACTTCCCAAACAGCTGAATATACAAGATAAATTCAATTTCAAAGCCCTTGTGTCATTAACAAACTAGTCATGATTTTCTCACTAAGTTTATGGATTCTCCAGGACCTTCTGTGCATTGCCTCACATGGTAAAGATTCATTAACTTCTCTTCCCTATTTTGTTATTGTTTGACCTCTGAATTAATCTGTCTCTGTAGAATTTCCATCACTATTGTTTTCTCCAGACCAAATTAAAGAAGAGTAAATTCAATTTGAGTGAGAAATGTTGCACAAACACTCACTACTTCCCGCTTTATTAGGAGTTATTTGTAGGCCAGCAAAGGTAGCAAGGAACAAAGCATTCCATTTGATCAGTAGTTTTCATGTTTTAACAAGACGTTTCATGGAGAGTTGTTTTATTGGTGCAGGAGGAATGATCCAGGAACTAATTATTAATTTCAAATTTAGGTAAAGCTAAATTAAACAAGTGCAATCAGGTTGGAGTACAATAGCTCAGAATAGAAATGAACCGTTCTTAAAAAAAGCCATTTGCCTTCCCTTGTGTCAGTTACAGCATGCCTAAGGAGAAGGCATCTACTCATTTCCCTTTGAGTTAGGTTTATTCGTAGAGCAAAGTGTGAAGAATCAGGTTTGTGAATGTGTGAAGTGAATCAGAAACATACATGGGCCATGTGTATCTTTAACTACTCCATTGGGTTGGCACGATTTCCACTTGTGAGGAGTTTGATCTTACAGTGATACTCAACACAAGTAATATTTACAGATACAATTTACGAGTCATGCTAATTGTTATATTATAAAAAAAACAAATAGGTGAATTGTACCACATGTTTGGAGTTTAATCTGTGTATCTGTGTATATTTGAAAATATACTCCTATTATAAATTATGTAGTAATCTGTTTTACAATGTTTTCATTAGAATTTCTACAAGTCATTTGTAACATACATAACAATCTGTTCTTTAAATGCTATTTCTCTCCTTAATATGTTTTGCCTGTTTTCTGTTTCAAGCCAAATAGTAAAGGCATTATTTTTTCGAAATACCTGTATGTACTTTTCTCTTTGTATATCTCAGCTCTTTCTTAAATTTTATTTATCATATTTCTTTCAAATCTGCCTTGTGAAGCATAATAAAGCTTTGAATCTGTAAGTATGCTTCTCAGTGGTTCCAGATTGCCACTTAGCTCCAGGGTGAATAACTAAAACTGCTGTAATGCAGAGCATTCCCCAAAGATGCATTTAATCATTTGCTTCATTCTTGTTTTTATCTATTCTGAACTTCTACATCTTAGGTAAGGAAAATTCCACCTTATTTAGTGGTCTAAGAATAACAGTTGTCACCATTATACGACCCACCCAGATTTCAGTTCCGAACAGAACTTAAAGTCAGGGATTTTATTCTGCTTCATTCACCGCCATATCCCCAGTGCCCAGAACGGTCCTGGCACAGAGTGGGAGCTCAAAAAATATTTTTGAGCAAATACATAATCATTAATTGTGATACAATATTAAGAAAAATTATCATTTTATTAATTTGTGACAAGTACTCCATAAAAAGTATCGGGCCTTTACATTTTAATTTTGAGTTATTCAACTGGACCTCTAGCCAACAGAAAGGCCCTGTCATTTGTTAAACAGTTTTGAAACTTTCCAAACCCAAAGCTCAGCTGGTAGGCTGAGCTTGGTAGAGCTCACCACGGTGATACCTTTATACCTCTCTCACCACAGCCCTCAGGGTAACCAGCATGAATCTGGTGGTCAGCTGTCTGGGACAGTTTGAAACATCGTCAGAGCTGCTGGGCATATTTCATTTTATCTCTGCACCCTACCACCCCACATATCCCCTCCAACCCCTACCCCAAAATTCATGCCAGATTTGAGTCTGATCCTCTTCACAGAGTCTGATGTGCTATATCAACCAAACACATGCTTAGCCACATGAACTACAATAATACATATATTCACCGATGCTAATTTGGAGTCTTTCCTCACCAAAGAGTGTTAGTGATAAGTCAGCATGGCAAAGGAAGAACCTCTGTCCTGACCTGTAAGTGAGGAGCATTTTCTGCATATAAAAATGATATTGGAGATATTTTAAAACTCTCTGAGTGGGAAGAATATCTAAGGGTAGGCTAGATGGCAGAATCAAGAAAATGAAACATATATAATGACCTAAATATAAGAGAAACATATTTCTCACTCAGTATTAGTTCTGTTGGTTTAGCTGTTCTGAACCATGTTCTTCTATACGTGAATTTCAAGGTTGTTTGGCGGGGGTGGGGGGGGAAGTCTTTATTCTAATCATTTGGAAGAAGAAATGCATGACTGTGAGGGATATATTCTTATTGGTCATACTTGGAAATTGCAGCTCAATTCTGCTCACATTCAATTGCTAAGAACTCAGTTGCTGTACCTAACAGCAAAGAAGGCAAGGAATATGGTCCAGCTGAAAGCTCATTAAGAAGAAACAGATTGTGGTGTCTATGAACATTCACAGTTCAGGTCTCCCGCAGCAGAGCGTATAATTGACTATGGTCCCCAGCTGCTGTGCCCCTGGGCCCACCACTGTATAATAAGAATTATGCCAAGTCTAATACTATAAGTCATCAAGGCACACCCTTTAGCATACCTTCTTTCTTACCTGAAGCCTCATCCATGAAAATTTAAATAAAGACATATATGCAGGGTAGCATGTAGTGGTTTCAAGTATAGACTCTGGAGCCAAAAGGTCTGGGTGACCTTGGGCAGATTACTTAACCTCTCTGTGCCTGTTTCCTTATCTTAAAATGGAGTGAGTAGTACGTATTTTGCACAGTTAATGGGAGGATTGAAAGAGTTATGCATGTAAAATACTTAGAAGAGTGTGCGGTGCTTATCCACTATAAAACTATTAGCTAATATTATTCTGCCACTATGCTCTATGGGATTCTGGGTTTTACTGAATGACTTTCATAGTTGTCAGGGTGAGGTTCTAGATATTTTACCCCAGCTTTCAGGAAAGAAGCTTCAATTTTATCAGTTTATTTATTGACTCTTTGTGAGACACAGGTCTAGATCAAGGTTTCAAGGTTTGCCTCAGTTGCAAAGAGCTACCTTGGCTAAAGATATATCCCCCCTAGGAGTATATCTGATGGCTATTCAAGGCAGAGGTATAAAGGCCTCACCATGTCACCCACTGCTGGATAATTTTGATAGACCTTATCTACTACAGCTCCTGGTGGATATAGGGAAGGCTTGGTCTAGCCTGCAATGCAGACTTCCTTCTTTTGCCAAGGCTTGCTTCCTCACTCTCTTTCATTGGGGTCGTTAGCCCTTCATGAATACACTGCCCACCAAACTTCCTCTCAGCACTCAGTGTCTGCTTCTGGGAAACCCAGTCTTGAAAGCACTTCTGCATGAGATTCTTTTTTTTTAATTTATTTTATTTTATTTTTATTCATTTATTTATTTATTTAATTGGAGGATAGTTGCTTTACAACGCTGTGTTAGTTTCTGCTGTACAATGAAGTGAATCAGCTATATGTATACCTATATTCCCTCCCTCTTGGACCTCCCTCCCATCCCCTGCCTCACCACCATCCCTCCCATCTAGGTCATCGCAGGGCACTGAGCTAAGCATCCTGTGCTATACAGCAGGTTCCAACTAGCTATCTATTTTACACACGGTCGTGTATATATGTCAATCCTAAGCTCCAAAACATCTACAAACAGTAAATGCTGGAGAGGGTGTGGAGAAAAGGGAACCCTCTTGCACTGTTGGTGGGAATGTAAGTTGATACAGCCACTATGGAGAACAGTATGGAGGGTCCTTAAAAAGCTAAAAATAGAACTACCATATGACCCAGCAATTCCACTACTGGGCATAGACCCTGAGAAAACCATAATTTAAAAAGACGCGTGTACCCCAATGGTCATTGCAGCACTATTTGCAATAGCCAGGACCTGGAAACAACCCAAATGTGCATGAGATTCTTAAAAGCAAACAACAAACAGGAGAAACCACTAGTCTAGTCTAAACAGTTTAACATCTTATAATGACATCTAATTGCTTTATGAATTTAAGATTTTTCTGCAATAAGATTATAAATTTCTCAAAGGCAGGAACTTGATTACATAGATGGAGAGGCTTAATGCCTACTTACTTGACTCCATTGTTGGTTGATTGATTAATTGATAGTCTCATGGAAACTTTTTATGTTAAATACATTAGCAGTATACAAAAAAGTTAGCACATAGGTTTATTTCTAACTGCTTAATATAGGTACCCCAAGTAGAAAACTTCAAATGTGCAGAATTTATCTAATTGCAAAAAGGAAAGAAACAGGAAAAGATTTCCTAAGTTTAAAAAAATAAACTGTCACATGTCTGTTAACCAAAGCTTTTAGCAGTTATTTACTACCTTGTCCAAATTCTTTGGCCTTCTCCATCATAGCCAGACAGATAATAATCTACTTAATACAGCCTCATATGTCAGTGTTTGTCTTGGCTTTGAGCATTCAGGCCCAACCTGGCAATGTCCCCAGGAGCCAGTGGAGCCTGCTGTAACAGAATCTGCTTCCAGAGATTCTGTTGATGGCTCTAACAGTAGAATTTTCTTAATAGTGAACTGAGGAGACCTTCAAGATGGTCGAGGAATAAGACGTGGAGATCACCTTCCTCCCCACAAATACATCAGAAATACATTTACATGTGGAACAACTCCTACAGAACACCTACCAAATGCTGTCAGAAGAACTCAGACTTCCCAAAAGGCAAGAAACTCCCCAGGTACATGGGTAGGGCAAAAGAAAAAAGAAAATACAGAGACAAAAGAATAGGAATGGGACCTGTACCTCTGGGAGGGAGCTGTGAAGGAGAAAAAGTTTCCACACACTAGGAAGCCCCTTCACGGGCGGATATGGGGATGGCTGGGGGGAAGCTACGGAGCCACAGAGGAGAGCACAGCAACAGGGGTGCAGAGGGCAAAGTGGAGAGATTCCCACACAGAGGATCGGTGCTGACCAGCACTTACCAGCCCAAGAGGCTTGTCTGCTCACCCAGCAGGGCGGGTGGGGGCTGGGAGCTGAGGCTCGGGGTTCAGAGGTCAGATACCAGGGAGAGGACTGGGGTTGGCAGCGTGAACACAGCCTGAAGGGGGTTAGTGTGCCACAGCTAGCCGGGAGGGAGTCCGGGAAGAGGTCTGGACCTGCCTAAGAGGAAGAGACCACCGTTTCGGGGTGCATGAGAGCACTGCCTAACCGAGCTCCAGAGACGGGCATGAGCCATGGCTATCAGCGGGTACACCAGAGACGGGCATGAGACTCTAAGGCTACTGCTGCAGCCACCAAGAAACCTGTGTACAAGCACAGGTCACTATCCATACCTCCTCTCCCGGGAGCCTATGCAGCCCGCCACTGCCAGGGTCCCATGATCCAGGGACAACTTCCCCAGGAGAACACGCGGCATGCCTCAGGCTGTTGCAACATCATGCTAGCCTCTGCCGCTGCAGGCTCTCCCCGCATCCCATACCCCTCCCTCCCTGTGGTCTGAGTGAGCCAGAGCCCCCTAAGCAGCCGCTCCTTTAACCCCGTCCTGTCTGAGCAGAAAACAGACACCCTCAGGTGACCTAAATGTACAGGCGGGGCCAAATGCAAAACTGAACCCCGGGAACTGTGCGAACAAAGAAGAGAAAGGGAAGTCTCTCCCAGCAGCCTCAGAAGCAGTGGATTAAATTTCCACAATCAACTTGATGTACCCTGCATCTGTGGAATACATGAATAAACAACGAATCATCCCAAATTGAGGCAGCGGACTTTGGGAGCAACTGTAGATTTGGGGTTTGCTTTCTGCATCTAATTTTTTTCAGGTTTTATGTTTATCTTAGTTTAATAATTAGAGTTTATTATCATTGGTAGGTTTGTTTATTGATTTGGTTGCTCTCTTCCTTTTTTTTAATAGCTATATATTTTTTTTCCTTTTTCTCTTATTGTGAGTGTGTATGTGTATGCTTCTTTGTGTGATGTTGTCTGTATAGCTTTGCTTTTACCATTTGGCCTAGGGCTCTGTCTGTCCATTTTTCTTTTTTTTTTTTCTTTCTTTAGTATATATTTTAGTGCTTGTTATTATTGGTGGATTTGTTTTTTGGTTTGGTTGCTCTCTTCTTTCTTTCATTCTTTTTTTTTTCTTATTACTTTTTAATATTTTTTATTTTAATAACTTTATTTTCTTTTTATTTTCTTTTTTCCTTTTTATCTCCCTTTTCTTCTGAGCCATGTGTCTGACAGGGCATTCATGCTCCCGCCAGCTGTCAGGCCTGTGCCTCTGAGGTGGGAGAGCCGAGTTCAGGACATTGGTCCACCAGACCCTCCCGGCTCCACATAATATCAAACTGCGAAAGCTCTCCCAGAGATCTCCATCACAAGGCTAAGACACAGGTCCACTCAGCTACAACAACCAGTCAGCTACAGTGTTGGACACCCTATGCCAAACAAAAAGCAAGACAAGAACACAACCCCACCCATTAGTAGAGAGACTGCCTAAAATAATAATAAGGTCACAGACACCTCAAAACATACCATTGGATGCAGTCCAGCCCACCAGAAAGACAAGATCCAGCCTCATCCACCAGAACACAGACACCAGTCCCCTCCACCAGGAAGTCTACATAACCTACTGACCAACCTTAGCCACTGGGGGCAGACACCAAAAACAACGGGAAATATGTACCTGCAGCATGCGAAAAGGAGACACCAAACACAGGGTGTAAGCAAAATGAGAAGACAGAAACACACAGCCGATGAAGGAGCAAGGTAAAAACCCACCAAACCAAACAAATGAAGAGGAAGGCAGTCTACCTGAAAAAGAATTCAGAGTAATGATAGTAAAGATGATCCAAAATCTTGGAAATAGAATGGAGAAAATACAAGAAACATTTAACAAGGACCTAGAAGAACTAAAGAACAAACAAACAATGATGAACAACACAGTAAATGAAATTAAAAATTCTCTAGAAAGAAATAATAGCAGAATAACTGAGGCAGAAGAATGGATAAGTGATCTGGAAGGTAAAATAGTGGAAATAACTACCACAGAGCAGAATAAAGAAAAAGTAATGAAAAGAATTGAGGACAGTCTCAGAGACCTCTGGGACAACATTAAACACACCAACATAAGAATTGTAGGGATCCCAGAATAAGAAGAGAAAAAGAAAGGGACTGAGAAAATATTTGAAGATACTATAGTTGAAAACTTCCCTAATAGGGGAAAGGAAATAATCAAGTCCAGGAAGTACAGAGTTCCATACAGGATAAATCCAAGGAGAAACATGCCAAGACACATATTAATCAAACTACCAAAAATTACATACAAAGAAAAAATATTAAAAGCAGCAAGGGAAAAGCAACAAATAACATACAAGGGAATCCCATAAGTTTACCAAATAACCTTTCAGCAGAAACTCTGCAAGCCAGAAGGAAGTGGCAGGACATATTTAAAGTGATGAAAGGGAAAAACCTACAACCAAGATTACTCTACCCAGCAAGGATCTCATTCAGATTTGACAGAGAAATTAAAAACTTTACAGACAACCAAAGCTAAGAGAATTCAACACCACCAAACTAGCTTTACTACAAATGCTAAAGGAACTTCTCTAGGCAGGAAACACAAGAGAAGGAAAAGAACTACAACAGCAAACCCAGAACAATTAAGAAAATGGTAATAGGAACATACATATCAATAACTACCTTAAATGTAAATGGATTAAATGCTCCAACCAAATGACATAGGCTGGCTGAATGGATACATAAACAAGACCTGTATAAATGCTGTCTACAAGGGACTCACTTCAGAGCTAAGGACACATACAGACTGAAAGTGAGGGGATAGAAAAAATATTCCATGCAAATGGAAATCAAAAGCAAGCTGGAGTAGCAATTCTCATATAAGACAAAATAGACTATAAAATAAAGACTATTAAAAGAGATGAAGAAAGACACTACATAATGATCAAGGGATCAATCCAAGAAGATATAACAATTGTAAATACTTATGCACCCAACATAAGAACACCTCAATACATAAGGCAAATGCTAACAACCATAAAAGGGGAAATCGACCATACCAAAATCATAGTAGGGGACTTAACACCCCACTTTCACCAATGGACAGATCATCCAAACTGAAAATAAATAAGGAAACAGAAGCTTTAAATGATACATTAAAGAAGATGGACTTAATTGATATTGATAGGATATTCCATCCAAAAACAACACAATACACTTTATTCTTAAGTGCTCATGGAACATTCTCCAGGATAGATCATATCTTGGGTCACAAGTCAAGCCTTGATAAATTTAATAAAATTGAGATTGTATCAAGTATCTTTTCTGACCCCAACACTATGAGACTAGATATCAATTACAGGAAAAAAATCTGTGAAATATACAAACACATGGAGGCTAAATAATACACTACTAAATAACCAAGAGATCACTGAAGAAATCAAAGAGGAAATCAAAAAATACCTAGAAAAAAATGACAATGAAAACATGGTGACCCAATACCTATGGGATGCAGCAAAAGTAGTTCTATGAGGAAAGTTTTTAGCAATGCATTCCTACTTCAAGAAACAAGAAACATCTCCAGTAAACAACCTAAGCTTACATCTAAAGAAATTAGAGAAAGAAGAACAAAAATCCCCAAAGTTAGCAGAAGGAAAGAGATCATAAATCTCAGATCAGAAGTAATTGAAAAAGAAATGAAGGAAACAGTAGCAAAGATCAATAGAACTAAAAGCTGGTTCTTTGAGAAGATAAACAAAATTGATAAACCATTAGCTAGACTCATCAAGAAAAAAAGGGAGAAGACTCAAATCAATAGAATTAAAGATGAAAAAGGAGAAGTAACAACTGACACTGTAGAAATACAAAGGATCATGCGAGATTACTACAAGCAACTATATGCCAATAAAATGGACAACCTGGAAGAAATGGACAAATTCCTAGAAAAGCACAACCTTCTGAGACTGAACCAGGAAGAAATAGGAAATATAAACATACCAATCACAAGCACTGAAATTGAGACTGTGATTAAAAATCTTCCATCAAACAAAAGCCCAGGACCAGATAGATGGCTTCACAGGTGAATTCTATCAAACATTTAGAGAAGAGCTAGCACCTATCCTTCTCTAACTCTTCAAAAATATAGCAGAGTGAAGAATGCTCCCAAACACATTCTACAAGGCCACCATCATCCTGATACTAAAACCAGACAAAGGTGTCACAAAGAAACAAAACGACAGACCAATATCACTGATGAACATAGATGCAAAAATCCTCAGCAATATACTAGCAAACAGAATCCAACAGCATATTAAAAGGATCATACACCACGACCAAGTGGGGTTTATCCCAGGAATGCAAGGATTCTTCAAAATATGCAAATCAATCAATGTAATAAACCATATTAACCAACTGAAGGATAAAAACATATGATTATCTCAATAGATGCAGAACATCTTTTGACAAAATTCACCACCTATTTATGATAAAAAGCCTCCAGAAAGTAGGCATAGAGGGAATGTACCTCAACTTAATAGAGGATATATATGAAAATCCCAAAGCCAACGCTGTTCTCAATGGTGAAAAATTGAAAACATTTCCTCTAAGACCAGGAACAGGACAAGGTTGTCCATTCCCATCACTATTTTTTTTTTTTTTTTTTTTTTTTTTTTTTGCAGTACGCAGGCCTATCTCACTGTTGTGGCTCTCCTGTTGAGGAGCACAGGCTCCAGAAGCACAAGCTCAGTGGCCATGGCTCATGGGCTCAGCTGCTTTGCGGCATGGTGGATCTTCCCGGTTCAGGGCACAAACCCATGTCCCCTGCATTGGCAGGTGGACTCTCAACCACTGCACATCAGGGCAGCCCTCACCACTATTATTCAACATAGTTTTGGAAGTTTTAGCCACAGCAATCAGAGAAAGAAAGTAGGCATAGAGGGAATGTACCTCAACTTAATAAAGGTCATATATGAAAATCCCACAGCCAACATCATTCTCAATGGTGAAAAACTGAAACCATTTCTTCTAAAACCAGGAACAGGACAAGGCTGTCCCACTCTCACCACTATTATTCAACATAGTTTTGAAAGTTATAGCCACAGCAATCAGAGCAAAAATGAAATAAAAGGAATCCAAATCAGAAAAGAAGAAGTAAAGCTGTCACTGTTTGTTTGCAGATGCCATGATACTATACATAGAGAATCCTAAAGATGCTACCAGAAAACTACTAGATCTAATCAATGAATTTTGTAAAGTAGCAGCATACAAAATTAATGCACAGAAATCTCTTGCATTTCTCTACACCAATGATGAAAAATCTAAAAGAGAAATTAAGGAAACACTCCCATTTACTACTGCAAGAAAAAGAATAAAATAACTAGGAATAAACCTACCTAAGGAGACAAAAGACATGTATGCAGAAAACTATAAGAAACTGATGAAAGAAATTAAAGATGATACAAAAGATGGAGAGATATACCATGTTCTTGGATTGGATGAATCAACAGTGTGAAAATGACTATACCACACAAAGCAATCTACAGATTCACTGGAATCCATATCAAACTACCAATGGCATTTTTCATAGGACTAGAACAAAAAATTTCACAATCTGTATGGAAACACAGAAGACCCCAAATAGCCAAAGCAATCTTGAGAAAGAAAAAGGGAGCTGAAGGAATCAGGCTCCCGGACTTCAGACTATACTACAAAGCTACAGCAATCAAGACAGTATGGTACTGACAGAAAAATAGAAATATAGATCAGTGGAACAGGATAGAAGCCCAGAGGTAAGCCCAACACATATGGTCACCTTATATTTGACAAAGGAGGCAAGCATATACAATGGAGAAAAGACAATCTCTTCAGTAAGTGGTGCTGGGAAAACTGGATAGCTACATGGAAAAGAATGAAATTAGAACACTCCCTAACACCGTACACAAAAGTAAACTCAAAATGGATTAGAGACCTAAATGTAAGGCCAGACACTATAAAATTCTTCGAAGAAAATATAGGCAGAACACTCTATGACATAAATCACAGCAAGGTCCTTTTTGACCCACCTCCTAGAGAAATGGAAATAAAAGCAAAAATAAATAAATTGGACCTAATAAAACTTCAAAGCTTTTGCACAGCAAAGGAAACCATAAACAAGATGAAAAGACAACTCTCCAAATGGGAGAAAATATTTGCAAATGAAGCAAATGGCAAAGGATTAATCTCCAAAATTTACAAGCAACTCATGCAGCTCTATATCAAAAAAACAAACAACCCAATCCAAAATTGGGCAGAAGACCTAAATCGACATTTCTCCAAAGAAGATATACAGATGGCCAACAAACACATGAAAGGAAAGGATGCTCCACATCACTAATCATTAGAGAAATGCAAATCAAAGCTACAATGAGGTATCACCTCACACCAGTCAGAATGGCCATCATCAAAAAATCTACAAACAATAAATGCTGGAGAGGGTGTGGAGAAAACGGAACCCTCTTGCACTGTTGGTGAGTATGTAAATTGATACAGCCACTATGGAGAACAATATAGAGGTTCCTTAAGAAACTAAAAATAGAACTACCATATGACCCAGCAATCCCACTACTGGGAATAGACCCTGAGAAAACCGTAATTCAAAAAGAGTCATGTACCGCTATGTTCATTGCATCTTTATTTACAATAGCCAGGACATGGAAGCAACCTAAGTGTCCATTGACAGATGAATGGATAAAGAATATGTGGCACATATATACAATGGAATATTATCCAGCCTTAAAAAGAAACGAAATTGAGTTATTTGTAGTGAAGTGGATGGACCTAGTGTCTGTCATACAGAGTGAAGTAAGTCAGAAAGAGCAAAACAAATACTGTATGCTAACACATATATATGTAATCTAAAGAAAAATCGTTCAGAAGAACCTAGGGCCAGGACAGGGGTAAAGATACAGACATAGAGAGTGGAGTTAAGGACACAAGGAGAGGGAAGGGTAAGCTGGGACGAAATGAGAGAGTGGCATGGACATATATACACTACCAACTGTAAAATAGATAGCTAGTGGGAAGCAGCTGCCTGGCACAGGGAGATCAGCTCGGTGCTTTGTGACCACCTAGAAGGGTGGGATGGGGAGGGTGGGAGGGAGACGCAAGAGGGAGGGTATATGGGGATATATGTGTACATACAGCTGATTCACTCTGTTATAAAGCAGAAACTAACACACCATTGTAAATCAATTATACTCCAATAAAGATGTTCAAAAAAAGTCAATAAATGAAAAATAGATTTGGAAAACTACATGTAATGTAAAGGATGAACAAAGGGTTAACACAAAAAGAACTGTTACGGATTGACAAGGAGATAAACACTCCATGGAAAAATGGACAAAGGATATTCAGAGGTAATTTGTGAAAGAATGGAGATGCTCAAACCCACTAGAGCCTGAGGAAATGCAAATTAAAGCAACAAGGTGATAGATAGCCTTATAAGTAACAGAATGTCAGAACTTTATGAGTGACATCCACTCCTGCCAGGCATGTGGGGAAAAGAATATTCTCATACTTTGCTGATGGAAATGTGGATTGTTATAGTTTTTTTAAAAAATAAACTAGAAATAGCTATTAAAAATTAAAAATACATATATCCCTTGACTTAACAAATGTTACTTCTGAGACTGTTCAAAGGAAAAGCATCAGGATTTAAGAATATATGCTCAAGGATATTTCTAACACCAGTAACTGGGTAAAACCTGGAAGAAAATGAATGTGTATCAATAGGGCAATGGTGAATAAATTATGGAACATTCATCCCATGTAATATAATGTTTCCAGTAAACAAAAAAGAAAGGGATTTCCATGAGTTATTGTTGCATGAGAAAAGGAGGGTTCAGAAAAGTTTGTAAAATATGATCTTATCCTTATAAAACAAAAATGCATTCCCTGCCACATGTTTATATATGGAGAGATGTTTACATATAATTGTATAAGCATGAAGAGGAATGAAGAAAGATAAATATCCTAGGTGTTTAACATGGATAACAATGAGAGAAGGAGGGAAAAGGAGAAAACCAAGCAATATAGAGAAAGAAAAATTGAAAACACTGCACTAGAAACAACTCTAGTATGATCACATCGATTCATTTATAGAAAACCATATTTGTGTATATGTAATTGAAAATTTTAAAAAAGACTTCTGACATTCATGAGAGAGAAAGATATTCACATAATAAATATCCTTTTTTTTCTTTTTCTTTTTTTAACTGAAAAAAAAATAGTGAGCTGAAATCTACCTCAGTAAAACTTTCAATGGGATTCATTTTTTTTACCCTTCGGGAAAAAAAAAAAATTATAGGTCTGCCCTCTTACAGATTACACTCCTTCAAATATTTTAAGATAGCTCTTGAAATCCTCTTATGATGTTTTCTTTACCAAGCTAACAATTCTTTGTTCCTTTAAGAGATGAGTTTCTCAGACTATTTGCCATTCTGGCTTTCTTTCCCTGGATGCATTTAGTTACTCAAAGTCTATCAGAAAATTGTGGCAGCCAAAACTTAATATCATATAGCACAGTTCATGGGTATTCTTAGTCTCCTTGTTTTGGACACTTTATTTCTATTACTGCTGTCTACATTTGCAGTAATTTTTTAGCTCCTTGTTATATTATGAGGTCCATTGCAGTGGCATTTCTGTCAGATCTTTATAATTTGACTTCTCTCCAGCTTAATTAGCCATTTACAATATACAGAATTCCTCTCCCCTCACCCTTCCACCCTCTTGTCCCAACAAGGATAGAATTTCCTCATTAATATCATGGAAAATGTTTCCCATCTGGCCTTTTTAAGAAACCATTATAAGTAGGAATCTTACTCAGACTTTGAGTGACATTGTTCCACTTACTGAATACTGGCTCTATGTGTATACTTTATAGGGTCGCTGGGATCACTGCATGTAAAATACAATCTATGAAATAGAATTTTTATTTTTTCTATTAAAATTTTATTTTTATAAAGGTAAATTGATTCAGAAAAAGGGAAAATTCCCCCAAAACCTTCTGAAAATTCACAGCAAGGTTGCTATTGTTATTGTTTGTGGATTTTGTTGTTTAGTCTAGATTTTATATTTTGTTTACATCGGGCTGAGTCTACACACCTTTATAATTCCTGGGGTCTAGCTTCTTCTGTAATTACCTCAGAAATGCTGTCCTGTGGGACACCTGGCACAAGAAATTGTGTAAGCTTTTTTTAAAAAAATATCTGAATCTTATGCAGCTTCACAATCTTGTGTCAGATAAAGCCAAGAATTAATTTTGCAAATTACTGGCACAAATGTAGTACACACTATAGTGGTTTATTTCCTGTAAAAATTTGATTATCATTTGCATTATTTATGAAGAACTGATTTTTCCAGAGGTTCAACATACAATGCAAAAGTGAAAGAAGTTAGTATGTACTCACAGATTGTTACATATAAGCAGTCAATAGCCTTGAACTGAAGTTTCATGAAGTTTTGTCTCTCACCAGAGCAAGCTGCATGTCACTTAGGAATACATGAAATGAAGACGAATCTCATAAGAGATATTTTCCAAAGCAAATTTTGCTTGGGGTTCAGAATTTTTTAAATGAAGACCATTGTTTCAGGCTTTAAAATTCTGATGTTTCCCTTCTAGAGTACAACTGGAAATTCCTTGAAGGAAGTGACTGTGTCATGTTCATTTTTTTTTGCGGTATGCGGGCCTCTCACTGTTGTGGCCTCTCCCGTTGCGGAGCACAGGCTCCGGACGCGCAGGCTCAGCGGCCATGGCTCACGGGCCCAGCCGCTCCGCAGCATGTGGGATCTTCCCGGACCGGGGCACGAACCCGTTGTCCCCTGCATCGGCAGGCGGACTCTCAACCACTGCGCCACCAGGGAAGCCTGTCACGTTCATCTTTGTAACCTCAGTCCCTAGTGCCATGTTGATAGTGAGTAGGCCCTAAAGAGATGCTTGTGGATTGAGTGAATAATGAATGAATGAATAATAACCAGGGCCAATTGTGAAAGTGAGCATCTTATGACAATCACAGGCATTACATCAAAAAGACAGCAGAAGCAAGGCGAAGAGATGATCAGGGGAGTTACAGAGGAGGAGAAGTAATTGGAACACTGTTTGGGAGACCAGAAAAGAAGATGTAACAGGAGGATGGGAAATCACCACGGACCACAGTATATGGCAGGAATGGGAGGCAATCAGCAACATGAGCAGAAAGCGAGCCGTGTGCTGCTGGGAAATCTGTACCAGGAGGGGCTGTGCACGGTGTGTGGAAACAATGTGGGAAGATAGGTCTCAGTGCACAGACAGACCATATGTAGCTTGTTAATTGGGGGGTTTAAAAATTATATTTGATATATAAAATTAATAAAGATGATGAAAAATTAAAATGAAGAACAAGGAAATAGATGCGAAGAAGTCCTTAACTACATGTGTTTAATGATCATAACAATTTATTATAAAATGCTTAGAGCTATAGTCATGCTCATGGGATGAATGATTTTCATGAAATAAAAACAGCTGTGGGGAAATCACAAACTGTAACAGTATCAATAAAAGCAGTAAAATGAAAAGATGTACCTTGAAATATTATTCAAGTAGACAACACATACACAGTTATCTTTTATGCTCTACATAAAAGATTAAAATTTAATTTTAATTAAATTAAATTAATTGAATTAATTAACTAATTCAATTAAAATTTAATTATTAAAAACAGACCATATTTTGTAAACAGTCAGTATCAGCCAACTTAACCTACCGCACGAATTTTTTTAATGCATTGGTGTATCTTAATAAATATACACTTAAAAAAAGATCATATGGCACCTTCTGTATTACAACTTGCTATAGAACAGGAATAGAAAGTGCCACCTAGCTGGGTTGGATGACTCTGGGTTTCACACGAGAGCATCTGCACTATGACTATTAGAAATGGATCGTATGTGGAAGGAGTAAAAGCCAATGGTAACATGGGCTATAGACACAAGGAAAATTTCATAGTAAAATCTAAAAAGGACAAACATCTTATTACATATTGTTACCAATATTACTAGAAATTCTTTTTCTTTAATTTCATTTTTAAAATTTAAAATTTCTTTTAAAAAAGAATTAGCCAGGATGTGCAAGATGGATGCATTTCACTTTTCTTTGAGAGTATGTGTACATAATAGCTTTTTAAGTTCTATACGTATCACATTGATTGCTTTTGAATACATTTTTGTTTTTAATTTTTATCTAATTTATGATTTCTAACAAATTCACGTGTTTTATTATTTGTGGAGGAGCACACTAACCTAAGTTATTATAATAGTGTGATATGTGACTCAATTAATACTGTATTTTACATTTACACAGAATTTTTTTTTTTAGTTAAAATTTTTCTCATACTTTATTTCTTTTCCTCCCAGCAATTCTATGAGATAAGAAGATTAGGTAAAATAATCTCCATTTCAGAGATAAAGAAACTGAGAAATAACAAAGGTAAGTATTTTGATTAAGGTCATACAATTACTTGATTTCCTAGGGCTCTAATTCAGTTCTTCCAAATTGTCTTTCTTTGAATCCCTCTAGACTTTCCTGCCTTCCATTTCTACATGACCCTGTCACAAAGGACTGAACAGAGTCGCTAGTCAGAATGTTGATATCTGAGCAGAACACAGACAAATCAGGGTAACAGACAAATAATAACTGCCATTCTTAGGATCACATCTCTAAGGCCTAAGCAGGATACTTTTCTCATTTCAAAAAATGATAAAGTATTAACACTATTTAGCCATAATGCTCACATTAACTGTCTCAAAAATAATCATCTTATAACTGAGATTAAGCAATCATCTTTTGGGGAAGAAATAAGAATTAAATGGTGGGATTGTACTGGAAGAACTTAAAGCACTCGACTGTCATCTTCCTGATGAGAATGTTTCTAATGCATTTTATAGATTTTAGGAATATAGGAGGTGGCGTGTCCTTCTGGACAAAAGACCACGTATCATTCCAGTAATCCTGATCATCTATCACCATAAACACTCTCCTTTTCTGAAGGTTCCAGCTCATGAATTTTTTAATACCATTCTTTTTCATAATAGTTTTGATTTTTTCTTTGACTCTCCATTATGCCATTAATATAATTCCACAGAGGCCTTTTCAAGTAGAACAAGAGCAGCACTTAATTACTGGAATTAGAAATGACAAACATCACAGTTTTTATCTAGTTGATCTCCTCTAAGTACTTCTCTGTGTAAATTTGAATAATCTTGAATCTGTGACATTTTAACTTTTTACAAAGATGTCTGAAATGATTTTTTAAACTCACTCTTTAAATTTCTCCAAGAAAAGGGAAAATTTTTCTTTCTTAAGATGAGCCATTGAGTAGTATAAGAATAGTAGCCATCATGCAAATGCTAGCTTTTCTCTCCACTAAAGAATTTCCTTTCTTCCTTCTTTAAGGTTGTTTCCCCTTCATTAATATCAATAAAAATTTTGGCTAAATAAGTTAGGGCAGTTTGGTTCTTTGGATGCAAGTTACAGAAATTGACTATGGCTGGCATAAGCAGGAAAACTTGTTGGAAGAATAACAGGTAGTTCCAAGAATCAATGGAAAGATAAACCAGGTTGCGAAAAAAAGACAGGAAAAAGGTCAGCTGTGAGGGTGTAAGTGTCAGGAACCACTCAGCTATTTCATCTAGGCTCTCCATTGAAATGAATATACTTAGGCCATTTTCTCTATTGATTCAGGAGTCAAAGTACCAACAATGAGAATCTATTGGCCAAGATTGGGCCACGTACCATACCTCAATTAGTATAAGTCAAGACAGCTTGGGGCTTCCCTGGTGGCGCAGTGGTTGAGAGTCCGCCTGCCGATGCAGGGGACAACGGGTTCGTGCCCCGGTCCGGGAAGATCCCACATGCCGCGGAGCGGCTGGGCCCGTGAGCCATGGCCGCTGAGCCTGCGCGTCCGGAGCCTGTGCTCCGCAACGGGAGAGGCCACAACAGTGAGAGGCCCACGTACCGCAAAAAAAAAGAAAAAGAAAAAAGAAGAAGAAAGACAGCTTGATTTCCAGTCTCATTAAGACTCTATAAAATGAGGGAGAGACAATTCTTCTAAACAAAAGCAGGATGCTCTTAGCAAAGGTAGGAGGAATAGATAATCAGGCAGAAAAAACAGCAGCAGTAACAACACATGTCCAGAACCATAAATCACAATGCAAACTCTTTTTAAAAATGAATATAATATCAGAAGCTAATTAAAATGCTAGACACATATAACTTTCCTTTTTTCTGTGGCCAGATTTCTGGAACTCAGAATCTATATTTACTCTATTTACTTCCTAAATACCTGCTATTTTTTTAATTTCCAGCAATCAGCCATCAGCACTTAAATCTTTACCAAAATCACTATCCCTAAGGTGTCTAGTCATTTACTTTTAGCTGAAGCCAATGGCCTTTCCTCGCTTTTCCATGGATCTGCATTCTCAGTAACACCTAATTCTAATGACCACAATATACATCACTTCTTTATTATTTGACAAAATTTTTGTTAAGTACTTATTATACAGCTGCTACTCCCTAAAGTGAAAATTACAAAGACTGCTCATGTTTAAACTGAGCTTAAAAAATTATGACATTATGTACCATGGGATCATAGAATAAGCACTTATTGGCACACAAAAAGAAGAATCTTACTGAATAGGGAAATATAGTGTTCTGGGCAGATGAAAGGATGAATACAGAGAAATTAAATCATGGTATATAGCAGGGGAATTCATAGTACTGCAGGAAACTATGTATGTTTCAAGTTAACAGTGTAAGGAGCTAAATTTGTATGGATAGAGAGGGACTTCATTGTAAAGGTACTTGCATGACCTATAAAGGAATTTAAATGTTAGCCTGTAGTCAATAGGAAGCAATTTAAAGGTTTTAACACGAAGTAATAATCAAATGTGTATTATAAGAAGACTAACCTAGTGACTGCAATGATGGGACTAGGACAAGAATGAGGGGAGGGAGACAATTTCGCAATGTTGCTACAATCTAGGCCAAAAAAAATGATACAAATTAGGGTAGTTATATTAATTTCCTGAAGCTTCTGTAATAAATTACCATAGACTTGGTGGCTTAAAATGACAGAAATTTATTATCTCACAATTCTGGAGGCCAGAAGTTAAAGGCCAGAGGTATTGGCAGGGCTGCTCCCTCTAGAGATTCTGCAGGAGATTTTGTTCCTTGCCTCTTCCACCTTCTTGTAGCTGCTGGCTTTCCTTGGCTGTGGCCACATCACTCCAGTCTCTGCCTTCATCTCCACATGACCTTCTCCTCTTCCATCTTTCAAATTTCCCCTGTGTATCTCTTATAAAGATACCTGGATTGTTGGATTTAGGATTTACCTGGATAATCCAGGATGATCTCTTCATCTCAGCATCCTTAACTTAATTACATCGGCGAACTCTTTTTTCAAATATGGCAAAATTAATAGGTTTCAGGAATTAGAATGTGGACAAATCTTTTGGGAGGCTACCATTCAATCTACCATAGCAGTACAATGAAAAAAAAAATAGAGAATGGCAGATTTGATGGGGGATTGATAAAAACTGTTGAGTAATTGGTGTTCTGAAGAAGAGTCCCAAAGAGTAATTTAAAGGAGATTGAAATTTTGCGGATGACTCAGATTTCCACCTTGGAGGATAAAGGAGAAGCTGTTCTTTTCCTGCCCATATTTTTTTCATCTTTTTCTTAACCTCTACAGCTCTAATTTGGAAAGGATGATTTTGTGTCCAGATGCTATTACTTACTTGCTAAGACTCTCTTGTACCTGTGATTATCCTTATGGCCAAATTCTATAAACAAGAGTCTTCTGGATGGGACTTAAGAATGCTTTTGCAAGAGATTTAACTGAGCAGACAGCTTTCTTCACATATTTCACCTTCCACCTTCCTCCTAATAGAAACAGTGGTACAATCAAGTCTCTAAGTGAAGTGCCATCTTATGACCATGAGGCTGAAAGTCAAATGCTAAGGATGGTAGAACAGGAAGATGGAAGGAGCCTGAGTCATTTCTGAAGACATTACAGAAATGTTGCTCGAGTCTTAAGACCCAGACTTTTTGTTATATGAGAGAAAAAGAATTAAACAAAAACACATAGGGAGAAGAGGGAGGAAAAAACAGGAAAGAGCAGGTAGAAAAAAGAATTCACAAAGATTCACAAGGGGGTTCAGAGAGGCAAAGAGAAAGCAAGCAAAGAGTGATGCTTAGAAGGAAAAAAAAAAAAAAGATATTTCCAAATGTTCCTCTCCTTTTCAGAGATCTCTTCAATCACTGACAACTTAAACTAATATTTATTGAATGCCTACATGTATATATGTTTATTGATCATAATGTACTTTTCTCTATCTATTCCCATTTACTTCCTGGAGAATATGATGGCTCTAACTGGAGATCCTTAATTCTGATCTCTCCCTTTCCAACTACCTACAAATCTTTCCTTTCCTTTCTTCCTATGACCAGTGACTAAAGCTTTTCATAATCTTTTAAGTTCTAAGAAGAAGTTTCATCACTTTCATTTGTTTGCTGATACTTAGTCTCAATTTTGTGTCTTGTCTAACTGCATCTGAAGTTAGAAAAATTATTAGAAATTTCAAAAATAAGTTATATAAATTTACTTTAAAATAATAGAAGAATCTCTTAATGGGAGTTCATATTAATGTTTGGCCCTGTCTTACCTCACATAGAAAATAGTCAAGAAAGCAGAAAATATCCTTTCTTATGACTAGATTACAATGACTTTGATAACTTAAATCCCCCCGTACATCAAAAAGAACAAATCAGGTGTAGATACTTCTTCCCCAAAAAAACATAAGCCAAAGTAAAAGTAAAGACTAAATTAGAGCCTGTGTAAACTGTCTCTGTTTCCTGAAAGGCATGTATTTTGAACAAATTTGCTCTACAATTTTTCCTTCTTATAAAACTGATTTCAAATAATTTTAACTAAAATTCCTAATAGCATTGTTGCTGAATTACTCTAAAAGTAGTGGCTTATGGCAGGTATTTGAATGGGTTCCTGAGATATGAGTCAGAAGGAATTGGCCAGATAGTTCTTGCTTCAAGTCCCTTATGCATTGACAAGTCAGCTCTTGTTTGGGGCTACAGTCATCTGAAGGCTCAACTGTGCTGGAGGTAGAGATGGCAGACTCACATGGCTACAGTTGATGCTGGCTACAGTGCCCCCATGAGACCACTCTAGCATGGTAGTTTCTAGGTAGTTGAACTTCTTATATGGTAGCTGGCTTTACCCAGAGTGAGCAACCCAAGAGGACCAAGCAGAGGTTGCATGACTTTTCCCCAATCTTGCCCGAAAGCCATCCAGCATCATTTCTGTAGCATTCCTAGAGTTACAAACAAATTACTAAGCCCATTCCAGATGCAAGTGAAGGGTCATAGACTTCATGTTTTGATTTTAAAATGCCTGAGGATTTACCATTATAAAAATATACTTTTTCACTTTCTTAATGAGTAATGTTAAAAATGTTTAGAACTAACATATACTCCAAGATATTTACTATTATCTCCTTTTTATGATTTTGCTTATGAGAAATAGAATAACTTATTAGTGCATTATATGTTTATGATGGTAAATTTAGTACATAACGATGAAATAATATAGCCTGTTGTGTTTTGCCTTTCTACCCTTTACCCTTGAATCAAATAAAATTAAAAAAGTTTAAAAAAAACATTAGGGTTAAACCCTCAATTTATTAAAGCAAGAGGCCACCTCGAGGGAGGAAAGAATTAAGTAGTAAAGGTCTTGTGCTTTCAAGCTGTGAACAGCAGTTACTTTAAGTCTTGTCTCTGTAGGAAGAAAAAAACAAACATGCCTTCTTAGAGTAAAGAGGAAGGAGAAAAGTGAGGTCTTATAATTACACTGGGGGTATTTAAAAGATCTTTTCTCCAGTCTGGGTTAGTCTTCCCAGATACTTCCCTTAAAAATAGGCAAAGAAAACAAATTTTAAAAATTTAAGGACAAATCATTGAATATCTTTTGTGGATTTATTTTAATTCACTATAATTCGTGGCTTTAGATTTTCATCTTGAGAATATTTTGGAAAATTTTAAACAAAGTGATTAATCAATTTTTAGAAAATCTTATTAAAGCAAAGTTACTTTTACATTTATCATAATAACAGAAGCAGTTGAGACCTAGCTTTTGTTTTGTAAATGTCTGTCCATACAATAATTTCAGCTTCTTTTAAAAATTTAAATCCTCTCCAGTCCATATAATTATCCCCATTGTCTTTCATGTTTGAAAAATTAACTTATGAAAAATTATTTATCATCATCTTTTTAAGGCCTCAAATTAGATGGTGTATGAAAAGTTCAGATTTCTGTGTCTTGTTTTGCTTCAACAGCCATAATGGAAATTAATTAAATTTGTAAAATATTCCATATGTCTGTCAAAGTTTATGTCTGTAATAGTGGAAGCTGCCAGTTGACGAGGGCAATGCTGTTTGTTAATGTGGCTGGGAACAATAATCGGACTTTATTTCCATCATAGACAAATGATGATTCCAGTTTTCTGCTTTTCAAAGTCATAATACCTGAAAGAGCTTCTTAAGATAATAAAGCAAATAGACAAGGTGAAAAGCCAACGCTCAGGAGACAGAAAAGAGAAAGTAGAGGACAGCCTTGGCCTTTGGCATCTTTGAATAGTTAAACCAATGCTTTCTTACTTTTGAGCTCTTTCATATATGAGATAAACAAATTGCTATTTCTTAAAGAGATTTTAGATGGATATTCTGTTACTTGAAGCAAAATGTATATAAATGACTGCATTTCACTTAATTGCAGCATTTTAGGTACTCACCAGAGCAAAACAATTCTATTTGCTGTGTGGTAGAAAGACTTTTGGATATTGGGTCTAATCATGCTATCCATTTCTGAAGGATCACTTCACTTGAGTCACCTACTTTTCTCCACAAGTAGAGCATCTTTAGAAAACAGTGATGGGGACCAGTTAATCTAGGGAAGGTCAGAGCCCTGTTGGGGTGAAAGAGAAGCATAAGGGCCAAAAGGCAATGACAATTGCCTTTGGAAATATCCTTATTTTTAAAAGTCCTGAGGCTCAAATGCATACTGTCAGCCCATAATCCTACTCTATACATGGAATAACTCTTAAGACAAAGATGTTAAGAAGCTGTTTCTATTTTTATCATATTCCCTTCAGGTGTGACTTCTTTTTGCTTTTAAAGTTCCCTTTGGTGTTGCTTTTAGATTAATAGCACTCATCTATCTACAAAGGTCTGTGAGATAAACACACAACACAAAGATGTGTTGAAGCCCAACCCAAACACATATTTTTCTGTGTTTGGGTTGGGCTTCAACAAGTGTGTGCATTCTTTAACCTATACATTCTTAAAGCATCCATTGATCACATATTATGTGTCAAGCACTGAGTTGGTGCTGGAGATAGAAAGATGACTAACACATAAACTCTATGCTCGCATGCATATAACTGAAGTCCCTTGTCATAGGATCTATCCATAGTGTCATGTATAAATGCTACATATGCACAGAGTAAGCAAGACTTTTCAGAGAGACTTAGGGAAGGTTCCACAGTAGACAACTGAATTGAGCTTTAAAAGAGGGTCACAGGGGGAATTCCCTGGTGGTCCAGTGGCTAGGACTTAGCGCTTTCACTGCCGGGGCCTGGGTTCAATCCCTGGTCTGGGAACTAAAATCCTGCAAGCTGAGTGGTGTGGCGAAAGAAAGAAAGAAAGAAAGGCCATTAGGCAGAAAAAGACAGCTGGAGATGCCTGGCAGAGGAAAGCTGTGTGAGTCCAGGCACTGAAGTATGAGAGTGTTTTGCCTATAAGGGTGACAGAAGGTCTAATGTGTATAAAATCCAAATGTCTTCTAGCCATGGGAGAGAAATCTTGGATGGTGGAGAGAGTCAGGCAGTTCTAAAATTTTAAATGTTTTTAATTTAATTTTTTCCTTCCAATTTTATTGAGATCTAATTGACATACAGCACTGTATAAGTTTGAGTGCAGTATAATGATTTGACTTAACATACATCATGAAATGATTAGCACAATAAGTTTACTAAATACCCATCATCTCATAGAGATACAAAAAGAAAAGAAAATGAAAAAAAAATGTTTCCCTTGTGATGAGAACTTTTAGGATTTACTCTGTTAACAACTTTCATATATAACACATGTACATTACAAATATTAATTATATTAATCATGTTGTACATCATGTCCCTAGTACTTACTTATCCTATAACTGGAAGTTTGTACCTTTTGACTTGCTTATTTTAAATTTATTTTGAATTTGAATGGAGAGTCACAGAAGAGTTTTAATGGTGACATGAGATAATGAAATTTTCATACATATTCAGGAAAAAAATAACCCTGGCAGAAATTCGGAGGATGTCTTTGAAGTATATGCTCCTACAACCCGTTTAGTCTCCTGTCCAAGGGGGAAAAAAACTCTAAAAAACATTTTTTGCAAGGGATTACCCAAATTGCTTCTCTTCTTTCACTCCTAAATTTGGCCTTCTGATTATTAAACAAAAGTCCTTACAGATCCAGGCATTCCAGCCAGCAATTTGATAGCTGCTTCTCCCCTTCGAATAGCTTTCCTTGGTATTTCATTCATTAAGCAAAACACCCGTTTTTCTCAAGGAACCAAGTATTTTTGTCTTCTTTGAGTATTTTAAAGCATTTTTAACAAATTGAAACTGAAAGTAATAGTAATAACAGTTATTGAATATTCAAAACGGATTTTTTTCACGTTTTGATTACATTTAAAGCCTCATTGGGCCCATGATCTTCTTGCATTTGCTAAATTATTTGAGAATACTAAAACTCTTGTTACCAGAATTGTAGCACTACATGCAAATTTCCTCTTCCTCTGACCTGTTAACGAATAGGCCCTTTCGCCATTCAGCACCCAGTATTGATGAAACTTAACTGGATGCCGGAGCATGTCATCACCTGTCTTCCGTTTTCTTTATTATAGGTACTCATCACAGAAATATTAGCTTATGCGGGAAAGAGCACTCCTTTCATTTCTGTTTCATTTTTCCTCATTTTGTCTTCCTCTAATCCTAGAGATTTCTGGGTTCATGACAATAGGAATTGCATAAGAGAACAAAATGATTCCAAAGAGTAGGATAAATTTGCCATAAATGGGCAAATTTATATGAACAAAATCCTAGTGGGGATTCCTTCAGCTGTGTGTCATCTTAGTTTTTATGGGAATTAGCATAACTTAGTGGATTATGTTCAGGTTGACTGACAGTCATTGTGCCTGTGCTTGAATATCTCTGACAGTTCATCACAGCAGAGCATGATATAATGGAAAGAGCCCGTCATCTGAGAGTCAGAAGGCCTTTGTTCCATCCTGGATCTGACACAAACTTTCTAAGGAAATTTAAGGAGTTATTTTACCTCTCTGTGCCTCCAGTATATTATATATAAAATAGAGTTCACTAGATAATTCAAAGTTCCAGTCCCTTCATGTTCTAAAACCCAATTATTCTTTGAATGCATTTTAAATTTAACACAGAGCTGTAATCATTTTAACTCTGGTTTGCTTTTAAAGTTGTAGTAACTTATTATTTAAGCCAAAATCTGTTACTAAGCCATCTAGGTATCGAGAGGCCTCACCTTAAATTTGCTAAAATGTTGTTTATTCTTGAATAATATGTTGTTTATTCTGGAATTAACTGTTTAATGTCTATCCTTGCTGTATCTAGAGTTTTACCACACATTTCAGTTCAATGCTATTCTCAGAAACTTCATTAACAGAAAAAGAGATAACATAGAAAAGTAGGAAAAATAACATAGAAAAGCACCATATATATAGTAAGCAAAAGTCTTTCATAGTCATCGCAATGTGAGTTGGGTTCTACCACCCATACCTTTCTCAACTTGCATATAGCTACAGCCCTATGTCTAGGGATAAGATAGCAAATTGCTGTCTCCTGGGTATCTCAGCAGACCACGGCCTTGTCTTACATCTCTCCCTATAGCTGGGTGACCCAGAATCCATCTGAGCATACAGAAGCCCCACCATACTCTCCACACTTCTGAACTCAGACTGACTTGGTAAAAGGGAGTTTTTATTGCTTTTTCTCAGAAGGCTAATGCTAAGTGAGGTATTACTGGGTGTGATATACACGAGGTCAAAAGCAATAAGCACATTTAACCATCTTTACTAAATCAGCTCAATTTTAGCATACACACATCAATCACGGTAGTAAACAAATAAGAGCTAACTTTTTGTTTTTAAATGGATGAGAAGATTTTTATTCCCAAGAATGTGTAAATCATTCTAGATTTATTTTCAAGAATAAAAGACAAACTTACCTATAACTGCTATCATTATTTTGCTATAGATTCTTCTAGTCATTTTCTCCCTATTCACTCATTTCTATTATGCATGTATATGTAGGTATGAGTGTATATATTAAATACTATTGATATGTACACTTTTATATATGCCCTTCTCATTTACTATTATGTTGTAAGTGGTTCTTAATATTTTAATATATTTATTATAAATATAGCTTTAAAAGTCTATCATATAGCCTATCATAATAATATTACTGAATTTAAGGATACTTTTTAAAATTAGGATAAAATGTGACATAATTAACAGAGTTTCAAAAATTTCTTCCTGTTATTTAAATAGAATATATTTCCATATGATATAGAAAATGCAAAAAAATATTAAAAGACAAAGCTACCATAATTTAAATGCAACTAAAGTAATACTTATATTTATAGTAATTGTCATGTATATTATTTTCCTATGGCTGCCATAGCAAAGTATCACAAACCGGGTAGCGGAAACAACAAAAAATTACTATCTCGGAGTTCTGGAAGCTAAAAGTCTGAAATGAAAGTGATGGCAGGGTCATTCATGAACCCTCTGAAACCTGTAGAGAAGAAGCCTTTCTTCCCCTTTGTAGATTCTCGTGTTTGCTGGCAATCTTTGGTGTTTCTTGCCTTAGAGATGCATCACTCTAATCTCTGCCTATATCATCTCCCTGTGTATCTTTTCCTCCTTTTATTTTAAGGACACCAGTCATATTTGATTAAGGGTCCACTCTAGTATGACTTGCTCTTAAATAATTGCATCTGCAATGACTCTGTTTCCAAACAGATCACAGTCTGATGTAGGGGTTAGGACTCCACCATATCTTTTTCAGGGACACACTTAACATGTAACATGTAATATAGAAAATGCCATTGCTGCTTCTGCATGTGCTCATGCATTTCATCCTATGCTGCAAACCCTTTGCCCTTTCCTCTTATTTCTATAACTTCTCCTTCTTCAAGGACTAAATCAAGTACAGCTTCTTCCAAGAAAAACAACTATATTCCTCATTCATCAAGTGCCTGTGAAAAGCCAGGGACTTTAGATATGGAACACTTTATATGGATTAAACTTCAGCCTATGGAGAGTTTTCTTCTGAATTCCTATAGTGATTACAATTTATATTTTCATGTATTATTAGTTATTTTCTAGTCATATATCTTAGATTATAAATTCTTCATTGGTAGAGATCATGGTTTTTTTTCATATCTTTCAAATACATAGTTGAGCAAAATGTATAATAATTAAATAAATGAATGAATAAATAGATGAAAAAAATTTCCCATGTGTGAGATCTCTGTCAGTTCTTGCATTCTCAAGGACTGGCTCCTCTAGGAATACCCTCTGTCTGTTTTATTTTCAGCTTTCCTCTCCCTCCTGTCTCCTTATTCATATTCAAACATGTTTGAGAATCTTCCATCTTTAAAATGTTTCACCTGACCCCATATATCTGCCTCCTGTATTTTCTCTATCACTTTGATTTCTTCACAGTCTAGCAGTAAAAAATATTCATGACTAATTATTTTAACTCCCATACTTCCCATTTATTCTTTAGAATGAAAGTTATTCTATAATATTTAAGCTTACAAAAAGGTAATAACTGTAGAATTCAAGCCACATGCCATAATCTGTTTAATTTGATTTATCTGTCTTCATTATATTACATATGTATTTGTTTACTTTTTAGTGCATCTCAACTAAATATATACTTTTTGAATTCAAGACTTTGACTGTCTTCTTTATCATTGTACACAGAAGCTAGCCTGATACAACAAATATTTATTCAATAAATAAATAAATAAAGTGTTCCCTCCTAGACTATAAACTGAATGAGAGAAGGGACCATATATTTTTTTTTCACCAGTATATATCCAGTATCTGGTATACAGAAGCAGAGAAGTAAATATTTTTACAAAATAAATGAATGCATCATTAAGAATACTTTGCATGTATTATATTATTACCCAGTTTAAAATATTGGTATAAATAACAAATACTGTAAAAGATGAATTGAGCTCTTTTTCCCTCCTAGAAAGAAAAGTATATAATCTTCCTGAGAAATATAAAAGCCCTTCCTGAATTAAAATAAGATTTAAAGGGACTTTGTAGAGTTAGTTATGGAAATACATTTGTTTTTGTTTTTTTTTTTGTCTTTCAGATGTCTAAAAATTCTATTCTATAAATTAGGAAAAATTCTACTCTATAAATTAGGAAAAAACAATTTAAAGTCTTTTAAATTGTGGTACATTTTACGGTCTCTGTGTAAATAAAGGCCTCAAGTATTAACAGAGTTGAAATTTGTCATGCTTTTAAAAACAAGGGGGCCTCTACTTTTAGTGACAATATGTAGACAAGCTCATATTGTAAGGTGTTAGACATTACCACTGATGGTCAAATCTTAGGTGCAATAAACTTATCTGTATATTCTTCAGGCTCCTTATCTTCATCTGTGCCCTGAGGTATTGGTCACAGCTAGGATGCTATCCTTGAGGGATTCAATCTGGAATGATAAATAAGAAGAAATAGGGCATGATAAACCCCATAGAAAAATCAGGTTCACCAGCACTGCTGTTATAAGAAAATAACTACAGGCTTCCTAATTGCTTTACAACTTCAGGGACACCTGCCAATTATAATTAAAAAAATCAAAGACTAAATATTCCATAAATCTTAATAAGGAACCATGGAAAACAGAAGTCAGCAGGAAATATAAGTTACAATCTTTCCCAAGAGTTCAATGAAATCTCTCTGTCCGGGCCACTTAATATTATGTACAAACCATAAATCCATAACAAGTATTACCTAATATAAAAGGCAATATCTCTTTGGCAACATATATTATAATTCATGGTATCAGACATACACTATATTTTAGGATGGATTCTTATCACATAAAAAGACTTTCTGGGCTTCCCTGGTGGCTCAGTGGTTGAGAATCTGCCCGCTAATGCAGGGGACACGGGTTCGAGCCCTGGTCTGGGAGGATCCCACATGCCGCAGAGCAACTAGGCCCGTGAGCCACAGCTACTGAGCCTGCGCGTCTGGAGCTTGTGCTCTGCAGCGAGAGGCCGTGATAGTGAGAGGCCCACGCACCGCGATGAAGAATGGCCCCCACTTGCCACAACTAGAGAAAGCCCTCACACAGAAACGAAGACCCAATACAGCAAAAATAAATTAATTAATTAATTAACTCCTATCCCCAACATCTTCTGAAAAAAAAAAAAAAGACTTTCTTTCTAATTTTGCATTGGTACGACACCCAATGTGGTTTCTTGTAAAACTTATTCTTTGGAAAAACTGTGTCTCTGATAGCTTACATTGTGAAGAAGGAAGGAAGGGGCAGAAGGGACATGGATAATCATATTAATATTTTGCATATTAATGTTCTTATTATTATTGCGAAAAATTTATGTTTTCTGACTGTATTCCTCTGTTAATATCAACAACGTTTTCCCCTTCCCAGACCCTCTAACCATATGCAGACACTAGTGCGTTTTGACTATGCATTCAGATCATTCCTCCACCTGAAGAACTCACCACATTTCTACTCTAGGGTATTTGAATTGCAGTTGTCTTGATTTAAAGTGAGGTGATAGAAGGTCATGCAAAGAACACAGGATCAGGAGACAGACATATCTGCCTTATGTCCTGGTTTTACATGACCTTGGGCAAATGAAGAAACCTCTCTAGGCCAATGTTTTGCACATCCACGGCCTTTGCATTTGCTGTTCTTCTGCTCTAACTTCTTTTCTTAGATATTTGCATCATTCAGTATTTTCTTAAGACTTCCCACTTTGAGAGACATTTCCAGTAAGTTGCAAATTCTGTACAAATCCTCTTATCCTCTCCACCACGATCCTCAGTGACTCTCTGTCCCATTATTGTGTTTCTCACTATTTGAAAGTGCATTACTTATTTGTTGAATGATTCACTGCTTGTCTTCCTTCCACTATTATGTAAATCAGTGGTTCTCAATTTGGGGGCAATTTGGTCTCCTAGGAGACATTTGGCAATATCCGAAGACATTTTTTGGTTGTCCCAACTTGCAGGGACGTTACTTTCATCTAGTTGGTAGAGGTCAAAGATGCTGTTCAACAACCCAGAAGTGCATAAGATAGTTCCTGTAACAAAGAATTATTGGACCCAAAATGTCAATAGTGCCAAGGTTGAGAAATCCTTACATAAACTCATGAGAACAATGACTGCTTAAGTTCTTATTAAATCTCCAAGAGCTAAAACATTGCCTGGCATAAAGTAGCCTCTTGAAAATATCTGTTGAATGAATCCAATCAGAGGGCTATTGAGAGGAGTCAACAGGATAGGCACATAAACCACCTAGCAGGGCTGTATAAGTGTGAGTTCGCTCCCTCTACTGTATTCTCATCCTGCATTCTTAGTGGAGATGTCTTTTTTTTTTAACTGAAGTATAGTTGATTTACAATGTTGTGTTAGCTTGAGGTGTACAGCAAAGTGATTCAGTAATATATATAATGTGTGTACATATATAAAAAATGTATATATATATATTCTTTTTCAGATATTTTCCATTATAGGTTATTATAAGATATTACATATAGTTCTCTGTGCTATACAGTAGATCTTTGTTGTTTATCTATTTTATATATAGTAGTGTATATCTGTTAATCCCAAATTCCTAATTTATCCCTCCTGCCTTTTCCCCTTTGGTAACTATAAGTTTGTTTTCTATGTCTGTGAGTCTATTTCTGTTTTGTAAATAAGTTCATTTGTACCATTTTTTAAGATTCCACATATAAGTGATATCATATGATATTTGTCTCTCTCTGTCTGACTTACTTCACTTAGTATGATAATCTCTAGGTCCATCCATGTTGCAAATGGGAGATCTCTACTACATGTGTTAAAAATTGTAATCTGCCTGGGCTCATCACCCACTGTATGCTGAAACCTCCAATAATGTCTCAGACTATGACAACTATATACTCACATGGATATTCTGATATAAGGACCTACTTTGTGACCCCACTTTTGTTTGTATGACTGATAGTAGCAAATATATTACTCCTACCTCAAGTAGTGTGTAAATCACAGATAATTTGCACCATCCTTGATAGTTATAAGACTTCCACTCAACATTCCATGGACAAATCATTGTAATATTTTTTCCAAGAGCAATATAAAAATGCACCATGGCACAGAATTTTATCTATATCAGATTCAGAATATGATGTCTGTGTTTATGGATCCTATTTCTTCAATCTATCCTCCTTCGATAAATAGTCAGTTGTCAATTTGTTTAATCAAATTAGGTGTTTATCTTTCCTGACATTTGTATTGGCCAAGTAGATTAATACTAGATTTGGCTTTGGCATAATAAATCAGCAAATTATTGCAATTTAAGCTAGAATCTGCTGCCACCAGAAATTTCCTGGGAAACACATAAAACACCAGCAGTTCATTCTAGTATATCTAATGTAAAAGTTTAGATACTAAAGGTCAACCAAGTTAAAATACACACATCTATATCCACTTATGTTATAATTAAATAACTTATACCATAAGAACAACCTTTTGGTACCTCATATTTAGTATGTAAGAAAATATCATATTTTTGTGCAATACAATCGATTCAGAATTATGTGTTAATTTATGTAGCATGTAGTGCATGTTTTGCCTTTTTGTTCCTAAAGTCATATCAGAAAATAAAACACATTCCATAACATTTTAAGTGTGAATTTTTTTTATATTTGGTGTATTTGGTATTTTGCTTATAACGTGTACAAATGTAGTATCACATTTACTTGTTTCCTTTAATCAAGTAATTTAAATATAACAGTGATTCATGGTGGAATCGTAATTAAAGATATTGCCATAAAGTAATGGTTCTGAGTAATTTTAACTAAAGTATTAGAAGTGAAATAGAGAATTGTTATATCCCTCAAAGATCTTATCTTACAAAGCCATCAGTTTATTCCAATGTGGTTGTCATTTTAATGCCATTTTTTATTGACCATCAGAATCCTCGGCTCATTACATATATATCTTCAGATGTTTTTTGCCCATAGATTAGATTTTAGAATTAGCCAGAATTCCTTGGGAGTTAATGAATATCTGAAGGATTTAAGCGTTAATATTTGTTTTGATTTAAAATTAAAATAAAAGTGAGGCATGGCTTTCCTACGTGTCCTAAAAATTGTTCTAAAGATAAGTTCAAAAGAGGAGTTTCAAAAATTCACAGCAATATTTTTGGAATATATGGTTTCCTAAAGTGACTGCTTGTAAATGAAAATAGTATTTAGAAAAGCAAATTTTGGTACTTTTGCTTGAAAAAGACTCTTACTTAATAAGTATCCATCAAATAACTATTATAAACAAAATTTTAAAAAACTGTAGTAGAGTATGGTAGATAGGTAAAGTTCAAAAAAGTAAATAAAGGGCTTCAAAGGATCTTACAGGAGAATAGGCAGAAATATTCACAAATGATAAAAAAGAGTAAATAACAGAGAACATACACATTTTGACTCAATAGGACATGTGTAGCTTTTTTTTTTTTTAATCAGTAGTCTGGTAGATAGCAGGAAATTTTATCCCAGACTTCCTATTTTGTAAACAATTTTGCTTCATAGAGGATAATCTTACTGATTTATATGAAATATTTTAGTCCTATACAAATGACTTTGCTGGAGAAATATAAATGTAGTTGAAAATTGTGTTAAAAATGACAAAGACTGTACTAAATACTACTGGTTGTATACTTTTTTGGTGACAAAATTTGGAAATCTTAGCACTACTAATTACAGAATGAACATCCTTAAGAACACTCTAACCTATTCTATTAAATATATCAATGACAGAGCATACCTGTATTTTTGCATTATTTATATCAGGAAAGTATATTGTCACCATGGTGAGTTTTGCTTATGCAAAAAATAAACTGTAAAATTTACCCGTGGTTTTCTCAAAACTAACATTTTTGCTTCTGGGCACAAGATTGGTAGTATTTTACACTTAAGATGAGTTTTAATTAAACAAAGACCACTGTGACAAACTCAAAGAAAACCAAAGTAGTCATGTGGACATTCAAATTTAACAGACAGATGGTGGGTGTGAGTGTGTTAGAAGTCCAAGAATACTGGTGACCAGAATGAAGAGGGTGGATTAGAGAGAAAAAACAGTGTGAAAATAAAGCTGATTGAACAAATTTGAAATAAAACAACCTGGCAACATATTTTTTCTTTCTTTTTTTTTAATAAAGCACACCAAGGAAATTTTAAAAAGAAAAAAAAAGAAATCCTTGGTGATTCATTGGTTCTAGGTGGTCATCACACCGTCATGCCACACCCCGTCCTAGATGAGATGAGCTAATGAGCCTGGGGCCCATGAGATTACACGGTAAATTGAGCAATAGCTGCTTAACTAAGTAGAAAAGAGCTCTTTTATTACATGATATCACCAGGCTTTTATGGTGAGCTTTATGAGATCTCACATGGTGATTTACAATTACTCTATGTCACCAGTGGGGCACTACTGTTGCATTGTTTTGGCTATTAAAGTAACTGCCTCCTGAGCCAATTTATGAATAGAGACAATTCACAAAGCAGCAGTGCTTTGTACTGTAAAAATAGATGCTAGAGATAATTGGGCAAGGTGGTGTCATGTCACTTGTGTGCAGTTCATTAATTAACTGCTTGAAACTGCTATAAAATAATATCCATGTCATCAGGATGAAAGTACAAGAGTGCAAAGGAAATAAAACTTCTCAAGTAAGAAGAGAGAAGTAGTTGTTACGAAGAAAACTCAAATGTTTTCTTCACTTTTAGTACCCAGTCTTATTTCCCTGTAGTTACAAACCTGCACTTCAACGTTTCTTATCATTACTTGTTAGCGTTTATTGGGTGCTAGATGATGCACACGATTTATGTTTCTCTCCGAACCATGGATGCTGATGGATTGTTCACTAAAAGAGCTCAGGGATCATTGCCCCAGACAGAGCAATATCCAATGATTTTCCTCCCACAATTCAGAAACAAGGTCCATATTAAAGGCATTTCCGAACGTGTCAATAATGGGATCTCTAATTTCAGCAACAACCAGATCTATAGCTGCTACAGTCACGAGTCAGGACATAAACGCATTTGGAGGAACTACTTTGCCAATAGTAAAGGTCTTTGCATATATAGTGTATCATTTGTTAAATTATATTAGTAGGCATACTACTGTTCTTTCATAACCAGACTGGTTAATTGGCAGCTGCATCAAAAGAAAGCAACAGAGCTGTAAGTCAAAATGTGGTCAGTGAAAAGTATTAAAATAGTAACTGTGCATACCACACCAATAACTATCTTTATCTTCCTTCCAGTTGCCAGCTCTACAGTGACCTTAAACCTGAAGCTATGAGATGTACTTAACAAGTGGAAAAATAGGTTTGGGGAACCTGGCTGAAGATGCCTCTGGCTAAAAGAATATGCAATGCCATTACAACACTACACATAGCCTAGAAAAATATAGGACTGAGTACTTAAAGATACTAAGTTTATTTCTCTATCAGGACTCCTTTTCTACAGCAATAATGAAGAAACTGGGTCACCTCGCGATGGTAATTTTCTCAGAATTATGGTACATGAGTCAATTTGATCTCCTTTTGGCTGAACATTGAGCTAAGGAGGGCGGTGGTAAAAGAAGCAACCCATCATCCTTATCACAGAGTGTAAGGAGAAGGGTGCCTACAGAATGGCCTCCAAGGTCTGTCTGTGATGGTTCAAGGGCTTAGGCTGATGAAATATTTCCTGTCAGGGCTTATTCCACACCTGACATTTCTCATATTTGATTTGTTAATGGTTATTGCCCACTATGCTAGTTTAAAGGTCAGATTCATAAAAAGATTCTATCTCTACCAATTGAGCCCTTCTTTAGGACTCTCGTTCAAATATGTGTTGTAAGTCAAGGTGACAAGCACCTGATCCTTACCAGGAACACACAGGTGTGATGGTTCATGCCAAAAGGATAATTTGTTTTCCTGTCCTTTGAAGAAGATATTAGCAACATCTTTTCTAGAAGTGTTAAGAGTAAGAAAAAAAAAGTAAAACTGGATGATTTTTTTCATGTGTATTTCCACATCTCCTTATTAGATATGATGAGAAATGTTACAAATTGTATTAACAAGGAATTATAACAACTTCCTTAGGACTTTGATAGATATTTACCATAGTGTATTAATCAGAAATCATGTATTTGCTAATAATAAAAACCTAAAGCAAACTAAAGTGCAAGAGGAAACTTTATTAGCTCCAGAATACAAGGACAGTTAGAACAACCAAACTGCAGAAAAGACATGGATATGGATACAACTGGAGTCACGGAGTTGAATCTCACCAGGATACTCTCATATCAGAATCTCTAAGCGTCTGCCTCATTTTTCTTACCGCAAACCAACTTCTTCCAAGTAGTGTCCTTTATTTTCATCATAGGAAAAGAAATAATTCTCATATTCAGTTTTAAAAAACTGGAAAGACTTTGACTAGTCCAACTTGGATCTGTCATCTCTTAACCAAGAAGCTAGGGGATGAGGAAAGTGTATGAATATGGCTGATCCCCTTGAACCAAATGGTTAGACTGGAGGGTGGGAGTGATAGCAGTTCCCCAGAGGAGTTGGGGTAGGAAGGAGAAAAGGATGAGAAGAGTCTGTTTCCAAAAGAAGAGAAAGAGCTGCTGGTCAAATAATTGTGTTAAAAATTTCACTCAAAACATTACATGAAAGTTAAAACACTATTCCAAAACTCAAGTATACTGCACTTTATCTCTAAAAATCTACATCTTTAATAAGAGAACAATTAAACTTGGAGGGTACTACTGAAATAAAATATTTATGTTGGTTATTATTTTATAGACATAGTATATATATATATACACATTTATATATACACATATATATATACATAACTAAATATATATTATATACAAAGTGTGTATGTATGTAGGTATAAATGGGTATATTGCATGTTTACATATATATATACATATATATACTGTTATATATATATATACATACACACATATATATCACTAAAAATGTCCTTGACTTTGTAGAGCCTATATTCTAGAGGAGATATTCAGACAATAAACAAGGAAATAAAATTTAAATTATGTATGATGTCAGCAGTACAGAGAAAAATATAGCAGGGTAAGGGGATGAGGACAGGCAGGGATGAGGGAATTGTTTACTGTTTTATGTGGAGTGGTCAGATAATTTTTCTCTAAAGGTGCTTTTGAATTGATACCTGAAGGGAATGAATGAGTCACGCACGAATCTGGGAGAAGAGACAAATATTCTCGAACATAAAATTTTCTGTAAAAAGTTTGAATTTGAGACTGATGTGAAGGATAATGAAAAGATCACTGACCTAAGAGTCACTTTACCATTAAGAAGTTGTGAAAACTTAGAAAACTATTTTAATCTAGGCCTCAGTTTCCCCATTTGTAAAATAAATACATTTTCTGTTTTTTTGCCAAATATTAAGATTTTTAATTTGAAAAATTATTTCCTAATACCTAGCTCAGATATACCAATACTGAGCAGTTTATAGGTGAGTCAACACTGCCTGATCTCTTGCTCAGACTACATCAATAGCTTCCTAAGTCATGTCCCTCTCTCTATCCCTGCCCTGAACTCATGCGAGAGTTAAGACATAAATCAGGTTTTGTCACTCCTCAAATCCTCCAATGCCTCTTCATTTTACTCCAGTGAGTAAAAGCCCAATTTTTTAGAGGCCTACACGAGCTAGGACACAATGCTTCTCTGTTGTGGTCTGAACTGTGTCCCCCTCAAATTCATATGTTGAAGCCCTAACTCCTATATCTTCAGAATGTGACTGCATTTGGAGATAGGACCTTTAAAGAGGTAATTAACTTAAAATGGAGTTCTTAGGGTGGGCCCTAATCCAATATGACTGATATCCTTGTAAGAAGAGGAGATTAGGACACAGACAGTTCAGACTGAGAGATGACCACAGGAGGGCACAGTGAGAAGGGGGCCATGTGCAAGCCAAGGAGAGAGTTCTCAGAAGAATCTAAACCAGCCCACAACTTGATTTTGGACTTCTGGAGTCCAAAATATGAGAAAATAAATGTGTGCTTTTAAAGCCACCCAGTCTGTGGCATTTTGTTATGGCAGCCATAGAAAACTAAAGCACTCCCTAACTTTATCATCTAAAAAGTAACACTCTCTTGCTTGCCTTGAACAAATAGACATGTTCCCCCCTTAGGTTCTTTGCTCTGATTGTTTCCTTAAATGTTCTGTGCTCACTCCCTTAATTCCTTGAAGTCTTACTCCAAATGTTTTCTTCTCACTGTAGCTGCCCCTAACCACCTCCATTAAAAGTGCATCCCCTCCACCCCACCACACCCCACGCTCTTAATCCTATAGAAGGATCCATTTTTCCCTATAGTACTTAATCACTTATAATAGGAACTGACTGTTTTTTATGTTGTTTATGGCCTGTCTCTCTCCACTAAAAGGTAAACTCCATGAGGATAAGGATGGTCACCCATGTGGCTCACTGACGTCCCTCTGTACTTTAGAACTGTGTGTAGCACATAGTAGATTCTCAAGAAATATTTCTTAAATAGATAAATGGAAATGATAAACTGGACAGTACTTACATTTGTACTTAGTCCAATTCCTTTTTGAATTAAGTAAAATCAAATTTTTATTTAGTTTCCCTTAGCTAGTAAAATCTATAGTAATTATTTCCAGACAGTAAACATTGACCTACTTGTAATAAATATCATGTTTTTTCACTGAAAATTTGTATCTAAAATATGTTATTTACACATTTGTTGTTAATCCATAGATGCAGTTTACTGTGACTTTGTATTCAGTTTTCATTAGTCAAGGTATACTAACTATAATAACAAATATCCCTTAAGTTTCATTAACCTAAGTCTTAATAACAAGGGTTATTAGTCTTAATAGTTATTAGTCTTAATAATAAGACTAACTAACCCTTAATAACAAGGGTTTTGTTTTTGAGCTTTTAGTTGCTCACTTCTTAGTGGACAGTGAATGCAGGTTGGAGGGCTGGGAAGTGTTCTGCTTCACACAGTCATTCAGGGGTCTATTCTTTTCTATCTAGTGTATCGGCCATTCATTAAGTCCTAAAGACAAGGAAAAGAGAGTGTGAGAATTTGTAGGAGGTTTTAAAGACCAGAACTGGAAGTGGCCCAAAGTAGGCATTTGGCCTCACCTGCATGAAATGTAATTGAGCAAAGTGCCAAAGAAGAAGAGATAGACACAGATATTGGGGGGCAAGTCTTTCCCAAACATGTAACCATTCTCTGCTACAAGAAGAACTGAGATGGAGCCTCCACACTGGTGCTGCAGGCATATAACAAAGAGAATCTTTAATTTTCATCATAGCCTGAGATCAAAAACAGAAAACTAAGAAGGCTTCCTATCATTTTAATTTTGTTGTTTTATTCAGCCTTATGCTCTAGCACAAATCACCAGAATATTAAATGTATTTATTCATATGTATACCATTAAAATAGAATATAAGTATAAATTATTTTATATGTGTCCACCACTATTTTCACCTGAACTTTTCCCCATGGGTGCAGATAATTAAGAATTCATTATACATCAAAAAGCACTTGAAAGCACAAAGGAAAATTTGAAACATGAATCTTAAAATCTACCACCAAATTGTTATCATTGGGCTAATGAAGGGAAACCATAAAACTACATCTACTTCATTCTGAGTACTTTTCTACTAATAATGAATTGAATTGTGCAAAATGATAGAATTAACTGTGTTCATTTAAAGTCAACTATTTCTAGGCTTAAAGTAAATATAGTTTAAAGACTTTTTAAATTAAAACCTGATTTCTGGACTTCAGTATCTTACAGTCTATTTAAGTTGATAAATGCATGATTTTTTAAGCTTTTAATAGAAAGAGCATTGGTTTTGGAGCCAGTGATGAGTACCAGCTCTAACTCTCACTAATTATGTGAGTTTTGGAAAATCACTTAACTCTCTGAAACTTAGTTTTCTCATCTGTAAAACAGAGAACAATAATTCTTACTTTTGCAGGGCTGTTAGAATTCATTTTTGAGAGCAACTAGTTCAATTCGTGACCCATAGTAGCACCTGAGTATGCTATAGCTATTATTATTATCATTGCACCTTAAGGTAATAAATTTTAAGCGCCAAAATAAGTTATGTATACTAACGGCATTGAAAATTAGATATGGGAAATAAAATGTAACCTGAAACAATGGGGAAGGAAGCTCAGGTGGCACTTGAGCTGACTTTTAAATTATTGGTAGTCTTTGGATGGAAAAGTGGAGCAACGAGAACAGAGTAGATTTTAAATCGGAAGTAAATATGAACTGTTAGAAGAATAAGTGGAGCGACTTGAACAAAGAAACAAATATTCACCCAAATCAATGAAGTAAGAGTACACGTTCACACCATACACAAAAATAAACTCAAAATGGCTTAAAGACTGAAATATAAGTCACAACGCCATAAAACTCCTAGAAGAAAACATAGGCAAAACATTCTCTGACGTAAATCGTAGCAATGTTTTCTTAGGTCAATCTCCCATGGCAATAAAAATAAAAGCAAAAATAAATGGGACCTAATCAAACTTATAAGTTTTACACAGCAAAGGAAGCCAAAAACAAAAAGACAACCTATGATCTGAGAGAAGATATTTGCAAATGATGCGATCAACAAGGGATTAACGTCCAAAATATACAAATAGCTCATACAATTCAATAACAAAAAAACAAACACCCAATCAAAAAATGGGCAGAAGACCTAAATATATATTTCTCCAAAGAAGACATATAGATGGCCAATAGGCACATGAAAATATCATCGCTAATTATTAGAGAAATGCAAGTCAAAACTACAGTGAGGTACCACCTCACACCAGTCAGAATGGCCATTATTAAAACGTCTACAAATAAATGCTGGAGGGGGTCTGGAGAAAAAGGATCTCTCCCACACTGTTGACAGGATTGTAAATTGGTATAGTCACTATGGAAAACAGTATGGAGATTCCTCAAAGAACTAAATAGAGTTGCCATATGATCCAGCAATCCCTCTCCTGGGCATATATCCAGACAAAACTACAAATCAAAAAGATACATGCACCCTTATGTTCATAGCAGCACTATATACAAAAGCTAAGACATGGAAACAACCTAAATGTCCATCAACAGTTGAAATGGTAAAGAAGATGTGGTATATACACACTATGGAATATTACTCAGCCATAAAAAAGAATGGAATAATGCCATTTGCAGTAACATGGATGGACCTAGAGATTATCATACCAAGTGATGTAAATCAGAACGAAAAAGACAAATACCATATGATACCACTTATATGTGGAATCTAAAATACTACACAAATGAACATGTCTACAAAACAGAAACAGAGTCACAGACATAGAGAACAGATTTGTGGTTGCCAAGGGGGTGGGGGGAGGGAAAGATTGGGAGTTTGGGATTAGTAGATGCAAACTATTATATATAGGATGGATAAACAAGAAGGTCCTACTCTATAACACAGGGAACTATATTTAATATCCTGTGATAAACCATAATGGAAAAGAATATGAAAAAGTATATACATATGTATAACTGAATCACTTTGCAGTACAGCAGCAATTAACACAACATTGTAAATCAACTATACTTCAATAAAATTAAAAAAAATATATTGAAATGTTCAGGGTATATGTACATATAGATTACTATTCTGCCTTTAAATACTCTTAGAGATGGATATCAGGATTGTTGATGTCTGAATTTACAAAAAGTTTAGTTTAATAAAAATATTCAGTAAGTATATTGAACATTACACTTATTGGCTAAAATGTTATTTTAGAAAACTATTACGAAAATATTTCTGTAATAATAAAAGTCGAAATGTGTACCAAGCCATTTATAGATGACTGTTATAAGAACATTTGAATAATAGTTTAATTTTTCATATATATTTTTCATATTAACTTTTGTAATTTGAACAATATTCAAAATTAAATTCTAGGCAGAATGTATCAAATTTATATTTAAAACACCAAATATAGGTAAGTTTTAGAATTCTTTCACCTTTTAAATTAAAGTGGGTAGAGATGATTGATTGCTGTGATGTGAATTCTTATGCTTCTGATTCTTTGATCCTAAATCAGAGAGAAGACATTTATGAAAATGGACAGATTGAATATGGTATAACTTTCCCTTTCATGAAATGCCTTCTGATAACTTGACTTTAAAGAGATGAGAAGTACATGCAAATAACATTTTGTTTTCTACAAACTGTTACTTCAGAAAATATCTTGCTTAAAATAAACAAAATAAAAATAAGAAGGCCTACAACTTGTCATACCTTGCTCAAGTATAGCCATATAGCCATGGGTGAAGAAACATACTAGAAAGTCGCTTAGTTTAAAAAAAGAACATATTTTTAGCATTTATAGCAGTGAGTGTGAAACTGTATTTCAGATCCAGATAACATGTAATTTCATTTCGGTGTCCATTTGCTATCTCATCTTGGCTACCCCAGTGTCATTCAGTGCCTGTAACTGAGACCATTGAGCTGTTGCATACCCTTGGTATCACACACACACACACACACACACACACACACACACACACACACACACACAGTGAGGGAATTTAAAGTCTTATTTTCTAGGACATGTGAAATTTTAACAACTCAAGGGTATTCAAAATTTGATGGTTAAGCAAACAAGCAAACCAGCCTGACATACCACTTTGTATTTTTTTTTATTATTATTTTTTACTCCACTACATGACTACTTCATCACATCTGGAATGTCCTGTGAGCCAAAATTTCAGTCCCAGCTTAATAGTTCATGAATATTTGAGAGGGGTCATTTTTAGCTCAATGATTTCTACCACAGAAACATCATACTTACATACATTTGTTACATACAAATTAATATAATGTGAGATATTTTATTTACAACCATATTTTCATATAGGAATTAGTGGGCCAAAAGCAGTGAACATTGAATTTACCCTAAACCCATTTTCCATGAGTATATTTACATTTACTAGTAGAAATAAAATCTAAAACTTAGTACACCAAAAATTGGTATATATAGCAATGCACCAAATAATTAGGATAACACAAATGTAGGCTTGATTTAAATGGAAAGTTACATTTTGATTTCTCCTCCTCCTCCTCATTATTAGTATTGGTTATCATACACTGTTTTCTCATATTATGTCTAAGTGAATATACATTGTCAAGCATTGCTTGCTAGACCATCATTTCTTCATCTACTCTAAAATATGATGCTATTTGTATATCAAATGAGAAGGGAAAGAAGAATATCAAATCCCAAATTCCTTGTTTGGTGAAAGGAGTAGAAAAGTAGGAACAGAAGGAAAGAAGGGTTAGAAAAAAAAGAGAACGAAAGAAGGGTGGCAGGGAGGGTAGGAGAACAGCAAAATAACCTAATTTTGTTTGTGTAGGAAGCTGATCACATCATTCTCTGAAACAACCTGCCTTATAAAGCAGAGGCACTAAAGTGGTGACACTTGTATTTTAAAATTTTAGAAAAAAATAATTAAATAAATGTTAATTACTTCTTGTCAAAACGTAACAAAAATGCTAGATCATTAAACTTTACTGAAAATGCTCTTAAACTCTGGCCTAATAGAATGCTTGACCGGAAGTGCCCTATCAAATTATGATTGGAGAAGAACTGGTGGATGAGCAGAGTGGGGCAAGAAGTTACAACAATTTCAGTTCCAAGTAATGAACACCACATTTTTTTAATCAAGTGCTGTTTTCCCCTTTCTTATGAAGATGTTTAATTCTACCACATACTAATAATCCACTCTCCGTTTTTAGTTCCACATCCTCCTCCTTCACACACATATCCAGTCTTTTGCCAAGAAATGACTAAGACCACCCCACAGCACCCTCACTTCTCCTGCTTTATCTCAGACTTCCCATTCCTGTCTGAATTCTTGCAATAACCTACCAGTTGTGCTCAGTGTAATTCAGTCTTCCAATCCGTCTTCCATACTATTTCCTCAAACTTCAAACCCTTCATGTTATTTATTTTTTAAATGGCAATCCCTTCACTGTCTTTAACAGAAAATTCACATCACTTACCACAACATTCATGGACCATCCTAAACCTTCCATTGATACAAAAAATATTATTCCATGTTTTCTGTAAGCAAGAAACTGCTAAATTCTGTGATTATGAACATGAAAAGACAATTATTTCCTTCTTAAAGTACACAGTCAAATGAGGAGACAGGAGTAGAAATAAGCAAATCGGTTGAGATAAATTCTTAAACAAACTTTAGTTGCAATGAAAACAGCACTTAATACCTCTTTGAGCAAGTCTCAGCACAAGTGCTTCCTCTCCTTCAAAGTGACGGTTACGTATTCATACATTCGTTCAATAAATATTTATTGAGTTCTTACTGTGCCAAGTATTGAGTTAAGGAATGGAAAATATAGCAATAAATTTTCGGTGAATGAAAAAATTGTAGGTTGACTTTCAATACTTTTATATTTTGTTTATGAATCCTACAGAAAGTTTTTTTATTGAAGTATAGCTAATTTACAGTGTTATATTAGATTCAAGTGTACAGCAAAGTGATTCAGTTATATATATATATATATATATATATATATATATATATATTCTTTTTCAGATTCTTTTCCATTATTGGTTATTATAAGGTATTGAGTATATTTCCCTGTGCCCTATATTGTCCTTGCTGTTTATCTACCTTACATATAGTAGTATATATATGTTAATCCCAAACTCCTAAATTATCTTTCCCCCCTGCCCTCCTGCTACCCTCTTTGATAATCATAAGTTTGTTTTCTATGTCTGTGAGTATATTTCTGTTTTGTAAATAAGTTCATATGTATCATTTTTTTAAATTCCACATATAAGTGATATCATTATTATATTTGTCTTTCTCTGTCTGATTCACTTCGCTTAGTATGATAATCTCTAGGTCCGTCCATGTTACTGCAAATGGTATTATTTCATTCTTTTTTGTGGCTGAGTAATATTCCATTGTATATATGTGCCACACCTTCTTTATCCATTCATCTGTCAATGTACATTTGGGTTGCTTCCATGTCTTGGCTATTACACTAAATAATGCTTTTATGAACACTGGGTGCACGTTTCTTTTCAAATTAGAGTTTTCTCTAGATATATGCCCAGGAATGCAATTGCAGGATCATACAGTAACTCTATTTTTGGTTTTATAAGGAACCTCTAATAATTAGTGAAATTGAGCATCTTTTCATGTGCCTGTTTGTCATCTGCATGTCTTCTTTGGAGAAATGTCTGGTTAGGTCTTCTGCCCTTTTTTTTTTTTTTTTTTTTTTGCTGTACGTGGACCTCTTACTGTTGTGGCCTCTCCCGTTGCAGAGCACAGGCTCCGGACGCGCAGGCTCAGCGGCCATGGCTCACGGGCCCAGACACTCCGTAGCATGTGGGATCTTCCCAGACTGGGGCACGAACCCATGTCCCCTGCATCGGCAGGCGGACTCTCAACCACTGCGCCACCAGGGAAGCCCTTCTGCCCATTTGTTGATACTTTTTTTTTTTTATATATTAAGCTGTATGAGCTATTTCTATAATATGGAAATTAATCTCTTGTTGGAAACATTGGCTGCAAATATTTTCTCCAAGACTGTAAGCTGTCTTTTGTTTTGTTTATGGTTTCCTTTGCTGTGCAAAAACTTTTAAGTCTAATTAGGTCCCATTTGTTTATTTTTGTTTTTATTTTCATTACTCTAGGAGATGTATTCAAAAAAATATTGCTGTGATTTATGTCAAAACATGTTCTGCCTATGTTTTCCTCTAAGAGTTTTATAGTATACAGTCTTATATTTAGGTCTGTAATCCATTTTGAGTTTATTTTTGTATATGGTATGAGAAAATGCTCTAATTTCATTCTTTTACATGTAGCTGCCCATTTTTCCCAGCACTACTTGTTGAAGAGACTTTCTTTATTATATATTCTTGCCTCCTTTGTCATAGATTAATTGACCAAAAGTACATAGGTTGATTTCTGGGATTTCTATCCTGATGCATTGATCTATATGTCTGTTTTTATGCCAGTACCATACTCTTTTGATTACTGCAATTTTGTAGTATAGTCTGAAGTTAGGGAGTGATTCCTCCAGCTCCGTTCTTCTTTCCCAAGATTGTTTTGGCTATTCAGGATCTTTTGTGTTTCCACACAAATTAAAAAAAAAAAAAATTGGTCTAGTTCTGTGAAAAATGCTATTGGTAATTTGATAGGGATTGCATTGAACCTGTAGATATCCTTGGATAGTATGATCATTTTAACAGTATTCATTCTTCTGATCCAAGAACATGGTATATCTTTCCATCTGTTTGTGCCATCTTCAATTTATTTCATCAGCGTCTTACAGTTTTTGGAGTACAAGTCTTTTGCTTCCTTAGGTAGGATTATTCCTACTTATTTTATACTTTTTGGTGTGATGGTAAATGGGATTGTTTCCTTAATTTCTCTACAGAAAGTTTACAGAAGCCTGTGGTGGACAGCATGATACATCAGGCAAATTCCCCTTCAAGACTGATAGATGGTTTTCCTGAGTTGTATGTAGCACTTTGAGCAGACAGCCCTCAATGGTAGGCATTTTGTTATTGCCTCACAGAAGATGATGCCCTCTTTCCTAGGCAGCCCATATCCAGTGACTAATCAATATGAGGAGATAAAGGCTCAGTTCCTCCCCCAACTATCTTAATCTCAGAGCTCAGCATGGGGTCAGCTGAGGCCTTTTTTGAGACTGCAGCCCAGCTTCCTTACTGCCCAATCCTACTTCCTTCCCTTTCCTTCCATAGGTGGAGACTCCAAGAACATATCCTAATAAACCTCCTGCACATCAATATTTAACTCAGAATACACTTCCCAGAGAAACTTACCTGTGGTATAGGCACACCATTTTTTTCCCTTAATTATCAATTGTGAGTTTACTATTCAAAATTTCAATATATACTTTAAATATGGCAATGAATTCACAAAACTCTGAACTGGCTCAAAAGAATATGATTCCCAATGGGCTAGAAGAAGCAATTATAAAAGTGTAATAGTTATCAAAGTTTGTCTTTATATATTCTACCCCAAATTTAACTGCAGAGATGAGGATAACATAGCTAATGTTCATTGTAGTATACCAAAAGTAGTAAATTAGATTTTAACAAATAAAACCATAAAGTTATAATTGTTTATGATGTCTTCCTTTGTTCTCAATTATTAGCAATTGAGTAGTATTAGAAAATACAAATCTCTGCAAATATAACAATTTAAACTTAAAAATTTTAATTGAGTTGTAAAACATGTGCAAACCACTAAATGTATTTTTTTGCTTATTCATATTATGGAGGCTACTGTAAATTCTTACTGACTGAAATTTTTGAAAAGCAAAGATAAATACAGGTATGTTCATTTGTTATGTTTACTAATATGAATGCAGAACCATATAGATTATTTCAGTAATATCTACCTATTGTGAAATATCTTGCCTTTTTGAAAATAATATGTTGTGTTGAAAATTATAGTGGGTAATGAAACAGTACAAATTTTAAAAGTATATATCACCAAAAAACCCTAAAAAAATTAAGGCCTGTTTATACTGCTTTTTTCAAAAATGTTACTACTGTTCATCCCATACTTTATATATATAAAATTATAATAATTTTTAGAACTGAATTTCACAGTTTAAACCTTCACCTCTAAGGACACTCATAAATTTAATTACTGTTGCTACGTGCTAACTTAAATCCATGTGCTGTGTTTATTGTAATAGAGACGTAAAGACAAATCTCCATTTCTCTGGATTGTTTCTTTCCCTTGGGTCAAACTGTTACCAAAATTTTATTTTAATGTTAAAATTTGCTTCCCTTGAACACCTAAAATTTTTATTCTTGAGTGGCTTTAGGATATTTTAACATGTAAATTTTATCGTATTTTAAAAGAGAAAATAAATCACCTCGAGGCATTCACCTATTAATATTCTGCCTTAACTAAGTGGATTATGGGCTTTGAAACTAAGCCTGAATACATCTTAAAAAGGTGCCCAAGCTTAACTATCTTGTCCTATAAATATGGAAGTTGTTTTGACAATAATTGTATCTCCCTAATACCCATATGGATTCCAATATTGCAGAAAGGAAATGGATTGTAAATGTTGGCAACTGAGCCTAACTATACTTCCATATGTATGCTTTACCAACCACAGGACTTGGAATTCAAACTGTTGTTACAAACCATTTGTTGCTAATTAGAAGCATCTTCATTTTTCACCTTCACAAGTAAAGCTGCAAGAAGCCCAATGTTTGCCTTGCTTATCTCAAATTCCCATTTGGCAGGCAATGTGAAAACTAACTACCAAAGAGCTGTCATATGCCTAGAGTCTTCAAGTTGGCACAGCTACTAGCTTTGACCTCAGGGAATTTTCATGTGTGAGCCTTCCTGTGGTTTACCTCTGAGAGTTCTCTCTAAATTGAAAAAGAGCAAGAGGGATGGGTAAAACAATAGCTCAACAAGCCAGGTTTATTTTAAGTGGTACAAGAAAACAATTCTCTTGTAGGCCCAAACTGTTTCAACATGGTCTCAGATAATCACACTTACAAAGTAATTCAGGAAGAGCAAGGCCAATTAGCTTAACAATTGAAAGGTGTGCTAACAGTGCACCACACATTCATCAGAATTAACACCCACAAATGTTTCTCTAGACATTGCATCAATCAAAGTGGAAGAAATATAGATCTTGGTGACTATGCCCTATTTATCATCACATACCATCCACTGTCACAGGATCAGATCATTTTCCTGTTAATTATGGCCACCACAGGCATTCTATCTTACTTGCCTCTTTGTAAACACACCAAGATGACTGGACCAAACATGAAGGAAATCTAAAATACAGGCTTTATCTAGTAAAAACTATTAATTATGTATTTCTCAATGCCAGTCAGATCTCAATATTTGAACTGTGTAACATGTTCTTTCCACGAATTCTTCTGGAGTATTTTCCATTGTTGCTGAATTGGTAGTAGTTTCTGCTTTCACTTAGGGTGGTAGAGAGCCAGAATCTGGTGAGTAGGCTCCCTTCTTAAAGTTCCAGCTCAGCCATCTACTAACTCACTTTGGAAAACTGAATTAAATAACCGTTTGTGTGAGCCATTTGCCTATTGGCCCTCAGATCTATTTCCTGCTCTGCTCTTATTCTGCTTTTCTATAGCAGGAAACTACATTTCCTAGGCTCCTCTACTTTCTGATATCTGGGCAAGTGCAGTCAGTGGGAGGAACTGTGGATGACTAGAGGACAAATTGAGAGGAAAGAGCCTGATATTTCTCTGCTTCTTGTGGACTCTGGTAGATTTTATGCCTCAAAGCTCCATTTGGACAGCCAGTCACTCACTGGGCACCCATAGGTGCAGACCTATTTTTGTTCTGCAAGGCAGCCCCAGATCCAGATAAAGGTACCTTCTCTCTGCATCACTCCGGAGTTGGGGGTAGTTTCTTCTCCCATTATTTATGTAATCAATTTCCTTTATTAAATCCCCTCTTTTTGAAATACATGGAGAGATTCCTATTTCCCTGATTGGACCCTGACAGTTATAGCTACATACCACTGCTTCATGTCCCCATCTATTAAATTAATAATAATAAGGAACCTACAGAGTAATTTTGAGAATTATTAATGCAGTTGTTCTCAAGGTTCAGGTTGCCCCAGAATCACCTAAACAGCTTGTTATGGAGCTGATTTCAAGGCCTTACCCTCAGAGCTTCTGATTCATTAGGTTTAAAGTGGGGCTCCCAAATTTTGCATTTCTAATAAGTTCCCAGGTGATCAGGTGAAGCTGGTCTACAGACCACACTTTGAGAACCATTGTGTGTAAAATGCTTCCCTCATTATAAGTACTCGATGAAGTTCTAAGAATTAGTACTGACTGTCATAATTTTCTTTTGTCCTTCCATTTATGGTTGTAGCCAGGATTTGAAGAAATTCTCAAATTCAGAATACACAAATGAATCTGAATATAATGAGGGAATTGTATGTATATGTATTGGTGCAATTTTATGTAGGATTGAATTGTTCAGACTTTTTCTTTTGAGTGTGGTGATCATATATATCTTTTTATATAGATGGACAGACAGATGGATAAATGATAGATGATAGATAGATAGATAGATAGATAGATAGATAGAAATAGGGAAGTATATATTTTGCTTGTAAAATCCCCATATTTAATAGAGTCCTTTGCTGAAATTAAGACACACATTTGGGTTATATGCAAGGAAACACTTTCTTTCCTACTAAAGAGAGTATACTGAATTTTTTAAAAAATGTATTGTTATTTTATGTGTGACCTATTCTAATATGTAAAACAGCATGTCATTTAAAAAACTTCCTATTTTATTATTAGTAATAAGTACTACACAATTCACTACTGTATGGCTATCCTGAAGTGGATTATCCAGTTTTAGAGGCTGAGCATATCTTTGTCCTGAAACTCCAGTTTCAAATACAAAATAACTGTCTTACTTGTATTTCAGTAAATATGGAAAATCCCTTATGCTCATACAGCTAATTAAATAAAATTGATTGAAATGGGGATACATAAAAATATATATCTTTTATATGTTTATATATCTAAATATCTATGTCTATCTTATAGCTGTTTAAAATGCAAAGGGGACTTAAAAGTATACAGAAACCAATCTTATTATAGATTTCTTTTAGATTTGGGGTATTTTCTCCCATTCTAATCTTTACAGCTGACTGACCTATAACTAATTGACAGAAATTATTTTCTTTTAACCTAAATTTTACCTCAAAGTTTTTACCTAAGATTTTACCTAAAGTTGTTTTTCCTAAAATCAAGGTTTTGTTCCAAATCATCTATATGGTTTTAATAGAAACAACTCTTCTCTAACTTATGCTCCAATATTTCATTGATTTATACACAAAATACAAAAAGGATGAAAGGCTTTAGAAACAATTGTAACTGACCCTTCTCACTCAAACAGTTCTATTGGTGAGATAACGATAGTGTGAATTTGCTATCATGTAGTCCAGTCACTAGTGTTCGGTAGCTGTAGTTTTCCATTGCTGTGTAAGAAATTACCACAAATTTAGCAGATTAAAACACCATATACTTGTTATCTCACAGGTTTAATGGGTCAAGAATTTGGGACAGGTCAACTTAGTCCTCTGCTTAGGTTTTCACAGGGTTGAAGTCAAGACATTAGCCAACTACATTCTCATTTGGAGTATCCACAAGAGAGGGCTCTGATTCCAAGCTCACTGAGGTTGACAGAACTCATTTTCTTGTGGTTATATGACTGAGGTCACCGTTTTTCTGCTAGCTGTCAGCCAGGTATTGCTCTCAACAACCAGAGGCCATACACTGTCCCTTGTCACCTGGCTGTCTCCATACACAGTTCAAACCATGGCTCTTTGCTTCTCCAAAGCCAGCAGGAGACTCTCTCATGCTTTAAATCTCCCCTTTCAGGAAGGTCCAGCTCCTTTCAAGGGCTCACCTGATTAGGTAAGGCCCACCCCAGATAATTTCCATTTTGATTAACTAACAGTCAGTGATTTGAGACCTCAATTCCATTTGCAAAATTACTTTACTTTTGTCCATATTGCAACCTAGTCACTGGAGTGGAATCCATCATAGTCACAGTTCTACCCATAGAGAAGGAGAAGGGATTGTACAGGCCATGTACACCAAGGGATCAGAATCTGAGGGTCATCTCAGAATTGTGCCCACCACAGTATCTATGAACATGAGTCAGTTTGATTTACAGAGCTAGGGGAAAGTGTTGATTAATCTAGCAAGTGGGATAATGAAGGTGGCTGAGGGTTTGCATTCTAGTTATATTTAGATGGTATTGCTGATTTCTTATGGGACACTGATAACCATATACATAATTATTCATAATAGTTACCAGGGACTCCAAAAAAACTCCCACAGAGATCATAATTTTATGTTAAACTATTATTTTAAAAATTGTGAAAATCTAAAATCATCATTTAAAAGATAGAGTAAAATGCTAATATGAGTGAATATAAGTTGACTAATGAATATAGATATATTTATTTTATATCCATTTTCTATTAGTTTTCTTTTGCATATGCAAATTACAGAATACTCTGAACCAGGGCTAGAAACACTGGTTTCTATTTTTCCCCTCCATACTAAGGTCTCAAGAGTTATACTCACATTAACATTCTCCAGAAAACTGAATCAAAGGAAAGTAAGTGACAAATTCTCTAATTTAGGTAACAGATTTGAAAAGTCAGCAGAATCTCTCTCCCTCTCTCAGTCTCTCTCTCTGATCTCGTGATTCTCATTTGGTAAGGAAACTTTTCCTAATATAACTTCCCTGCTGGTCTCCCTTGCCACCCCTATCTATACCTTGTTCTTATGAGCTTAATTTTTTTGTGCTCCATGGACTTGTGACCAAAACTTATGGAATGATCCTCCCAAATCTCTGGAGAGCAGCTACAAATCTCAGACACAGTGAGAACCTATGAAATGGGAGCCAGATTGAGCTGGCTTCAAATTTTAGCATCACAAATTTAATTGACTTTAACAATTTACTCAATTTTTCTGAATTTCAAAATAAAGATAATTAGACACAGAGTATTGTTTAGAAAGTATCTATCAAATAGTTAATAGTTGAATAAAATTGATTACTATTTTCAGTCAACTTTAATTTTAATAGAGCCTGTTTCTTGCTAAAAGTATAATAAGACTGATACATCTTACAGTAAAGATAAATGCTTATGATTTTTCTAAAACTTGCTAAAATTCCACAGGACAAGCTTAGGGAAATGTTTTAAAACAATTTTGAATACCTAAAGCCTAATAGAGATTTATTCAGAGTTTTCTCACCAGACCTAAGGAAAAAGATATAAATGATTCACACAGCAAGGGAAGAAATAGAGTCACTACAGGTAATAAACAAAGGGAAGATGTGGGTTTGATTTGCTCACATGGCAAGAGGTAATCATTCTTACTGTCTTTCAGTGATAGTAAATATCACCAATGACATTAAGGATAATAGATTATTGAAGAAAAATAAAGCGTGATTGCCATTATCTAAACTCGGTGATACATTGCAACATGTTACGGCTTAGTCTTACTGTAGAAATGTCTAGAATCTGGCACTATGGAGCAAATGGGGGTGGGGTGGGGGCAGACATCTGTACCTCAAACAAAGGAGAGAATTGTAAAGATCTTTTTGAATAATTACCATCATGCTTAGAGACTAGTGAATGGAATTGCTGATGAGAACGCTAGTCGACAGATAGGAAAACAAAATCTCAGTTACATGACAGAAGAGGAGGGCAGGCAAACATTTCATAGAGTGGTCAGAGGGGGCTGGAGGGTAACATTAAGAAAAAAATAGACCTTATTTATGATGCCCAAAGCTGTCCCCTGGGGTACAGTAAATCAACGTAGTGGTCTTCTACTGCTCAAGATAAATGTGACACAACACGTTCAAGTCGAAACTTAGAACAAAATTAAGTGGCTTAGTTTATGCTGGAATAAATCTAATTCCTAGCACTTGCCCTGTTTTGTCCTAGACCAAATACCAGGACAGCCTTTCTCCCTCCATCACATTGGTTTTTGCCTGTTGTAAGGTGGCAGCCTGGGCCCTACCCACTGATTTGGGCTTTGTTTGGACCTTGCTTCCATCTTTGGTCAAACCAATTTGTTACCAGCCCTTAGACATGATATATTGGATAGACAATTGCCCCAGATAACCAAGAACATAGGTTTTATGCTTGATGAATCTGAGCTTTAGAGATAAGAAGAATCTTTCCCAACTGGGTGGTTCAACTAGTACATGATGACTTAAAGCTTAGGTCTTCTGATGGTCTAGCTTATGTTCTCCCCACTGTACTCCCATGTCTCAGAGGGAGTCAGTATGGACAAACACCAATGTTAGGTGCAGCCCTTTTGAGCAGTATATTAAGGATGGGATACTATGTCAGGGTGGATCTTAAGGGAATGGAAATGAAGCTAGTCCTGCAAGGATAGATTCTCCACAGAGGAGAGAGAAGAAGACATTTCTGGAAATGGAAAAACCTTTAACAGAAGAACATGTTAGGAGACTCCCTTCACAGGATTTGTGTGAGGAGTGGTGAAAAATCATGATAGAGAATTGGGAGAATTAATAATAATGATGGCCTTTTTTTAGTATACACTCACTATATGCCAAGTGTTGTATGAATTATGAATATTATTTCATTTATTCTTCCCCATAAACCAATGAGAGAGGAATTATTATTCTGATCAGGAAACTGAGGCTCAGAGAGTCTCACGGTCACACTGATAGGAACTTTTTAAAACAAACTCATAACATACTGTGTACTAGATGCTATTCTAAGCTCTTTACAAATACCAAGTAATAACCCTTGTAGCAGGATTATGAGGTAAGTATTGTTATCCCAAGTTTGCAGAGACATTTCCAGCAGGTGGTAGAGTCAGGATTCATGCACTCAACCACTGTGTTATGCTGCCTTGTAGGTAATGGGGCTGGAATGCACATTTGCCTCAGTCTGACCCTAGGGCAGAGGCTCTGAAAAACTAAGATTTTGTCATTCCTTAGTTTCAAAAGTCTACAAATACAAAGGCTATCAAAGAAGTATGAAAACATTGCTTTAGAGGTATGATTGGAACACTTTGGTAGGTAAATGACAAAATATTCTGTGACATTGCGTTTTTAAATTATACAATCACAAAGAGACTCCATCTTTCTGTACCTTGATGTTCATGCCATAATTATAACTGTAACAATGAATTATGATTGCATGTTTACAATGCTTTAGGCACTCTGGAAGTATTTTTGTGTTTTTCCTCAATTAAATTCATACAACAAATTGCAATAATACAACTCTCACTATTTTCCAGATAAAGAAATTTAGATAAAGGGAGATTAAGTAATTTTCCCAAGGTCACACAGCTAGTAGTAGTTGGTAGATTTGCACATAACCCCAGGCAATGGGACTCCTGAGCCAACATCTCTAAACCCCTAACATGCAGTATGGCCATGATCGTGATCCCCCCATGTGTTTGAGGCCCTTGTCTCTATGCAACAAATCCATGAAGCCAGTCCACACCTCCCCTCACCTCCATACACACAGACTTTCTTTTAATTAATGTCTGTTCCTGCAAATGATTCTCCATGGTATTTTTTAATCAAAATACATGAAAACACCTTAACCAGTAGGGAAAAGAAAATTTATATATAATGCGAATGAAACCGTGATCATTTTCTGGTTTATAATTGAACCTCCAGAAAATAATCATAAAGAAAGTAATACTTTGTAATTCAAATATTAACTAGCATAATATTTGCATCTTTTCTGGGTCCTAAAGGGCTGTGGAATCATAGTTCTTTTGTATTAAAAGATATTTTCCAAATATTAACTGTACCATTGGTATTAATTAGCATATTATATACATACACACAAAGTACATGTATATATACATGTATACATGTAGAACATATAGAAAGTACTTGTAGAATATACACATGTAGAACAAAGGGAAAGATATGCTTGATTGAGGTTTATTAAAGGTAATGTGCAAATTCCCCATTTATACTTACACATGACTCAGTTTTTAGTCTAAATATATGTTGTTTTGAATACTCTGTAAATGCAACTCTTACTGTAGTTCTAACAATAGCTCTAAATGCCTCATTGCCACATTAATTCAGAGTACACACATGAGAATAGAGCTATGTTCACTCCTCTTGCCTTCCTAAGGATGTACTGCAGTGGTGAGAGGAGCTGGCCATGGAATAGGGTGTCCTCTGTACCTCGTTGTTGCTAATATGTTTTACGATCCTCTGAAAACTGTATTCCACGTGAAGAAGGAGAGTAAGGAAGTTGTTAGGGGACAAGACTAAGAAAAGAAGGTGAAGGTTAAGATGATAATAAGAAAGTTGGTGAAGGAAAAAAACATAATTAACTCTGCAATTCAAGAGCACAGCATACTCTGATAGCAGAGGAAATCATGTGAACATGAAAGGACTATAATAAAATTAACTAAAATGGGTTTTTTGCCATTGTGTAAACTGTTTTAAAGAAGAATGCATATCCCCAGTAGTTTGGGTAGAAAAGTTGAAGATTTATAGGGAATACCTTCTGTTTCTATCTGTATACTTTTGTTTATTCCTACTTGCCTCTGTACAAGAAAACTTTGACACTGAACAATGGCCTCAACAAACTTTTTACACAGTAAGATTTTCTTTTTAATATAAAAATACAATAATCCAATAACACAACAAGATTGATAAACTGTCAATGGACACAAATCACTCCTCTTTCCTCACTCCTGGGATTGAAAACCGTTGACTTCCCCAGCGTCTGCTCCCACCCAGGCAGTCAGATTCCATCCCCATCCAGGTGTGGAATCTGATCCCGTAATATATTAGAAAGTTGCTTCATTCTACTAACATTTCTTCGTAATTGGCAATGTGTCTTACATGGCATAAATTATCAGTGCTTATCATGAATTGCTTCCCTTTCACCAAATTGCATCTTGACGGATCCAGACAGTTTGAGTAATTTCCATTACCTGATCATGAAAACAATTATTTGTATTAAAAACAAAGAGCTTTTTAATTCAGTGGTTTATATTTCCAGAGCTGAGGTTCTGTGCACATTCTGAGGTGTGGATGCGGCAAGGGGGCCCTGGCAGATGCTAAGCTCTATCAGCAAAGTGATCTCACAGGCTGGAACTCTGCAGCTTGAAAGTATGGCGCTGGTGAAACATTCTGACACTGTAAATTTCAAGTGTCCTTGTACTGTGACTGCCAGAAAGTTAAAAATGTTAAATAATCTCATCTTGCCCTAGAAACTCAAGTTGGCTTATTAAAGTTTTTTGCCCCCCGTTTGAAAAACTTCTTTGTTTCACTAACGGCAAGTCTCCTGTGTTTTGTAACGTTGTTATTGAACAACTTTAACGATTTGCTGAGGACCTCATCTAGAGGTATTATCAAGCAGCTCGAGATTAGAAACGTATGGTGGTGGAGGCTCTCCTAGAATAAATGAAAATATTTTATTCAGCTACCGAGAAGGGTCTCCAGAGATCAAATTAGAAGCTAGCTGTGAAGGGAGATGTTTAGGCATGCTCTGGAATTATTTATCAGCATTTTCTGCTTGTGTGAGAATAAGCAGACATTAAGTTTAAATTAAGCAAAGGGGGAAAGAAAACAAGTTTTTTCAGTAATTTGACTGCTAATGATATTTCTGAATTCTTCTCAGCTTAATAATTTAAGCAATTTGCAATGATAATAATTGTTCCTGCTAAAGCTCCGATAGTGTCAGGTTTTTTTCCTTTTTGCCAAGATTAACACCCTTTAAAATCTTTAATGGACATGTAATTGCAAATTTATTGTGGGCTTTGTTAATTTTTAAATTTGTTTTCTTCTTGACATTTCTTTTAATTTAATCTTATTACATTCATCAACAATTTGAGAAACTAACTTAAAAGTCCATTAAAAAGGAATAAATGTTCTTTATATTGCACTTGTTTGTCTTTATTTATAATGAGGCTGAGCTTGTAGATAGTCTAAAGGCAGTTTAATTATTACTTTCAACATTAATGTGCCTTTCTCATGCACTCATTGAAAATAAGTATGCTTTTAGGGTTTGTTGGAAGGAAGTAAACTGTTAACATGGGATTGCAATCGTCCTTTAAATAATTAAATTAAAAAACCAGACCATATCCCAAATTAACACACAAGCTTGTATTTTAAATAACATCTAGGTGATGAAGTTGTGTTAAAAGCAATTAAACTTTGTTCTTAAAAGAAGACTGTGTGTTATCACAAATAATCAGTAATTGAAAATATTTTCATGTGAAATACAGCAGGTTAATAAACTATAAACTGAAACCCTAAGTGCTATGGGGCTGCTTTTCATACTGAGGAAATATAAATATATAACTCGACATTTTGTCAGCCAGTAAATTGTCTTTCCTGTGTTCTGAACTAAGTCACCATATCAATCATCTACATAGAAATGACTAGGACTGTTAAAGCTCCCCCTGACATTGTTTCAAAAGTGAAATGCCTGATGGAAATGATATTCTTTCTAGAAACTCATGTTGCATATTTAAATGTTTTGGGTTCATATCAACTATTTTTAAAAGGATTCGGTTATCTGTTCTCAAATAATTTCCATTAACTTAGTCTTAATTCTTGTGACTTAGAATTAAATTGTACCTTAAATATTTTAAAGGAGTGAAAAGAGAAGAAAAAAGAAAAAAAGTGAGCTAAGGTGAACTGAGGATTCAATAAAAGCATAATTCTCTCCTGGCCAGAGGAAAAACATTCTTAAAATTTGAAAAAATATATATATAGCAATATACATATTGAATATAATTTGTTAATTCCCTGTTTGTGTGATTCGAGGAGAGTTAATTTGGTGTAAAGTTTTCTTAATCTGAAATGCCACAAATGTTAATGACTTTTAAACACTTTGAAGTGACATTCTCAACCCTGTGCTAATACTTTTTCAGGGCTTGGGAATCAAATAATTACACGATGTGGCATTAAAACAGTCAAGAAGGCAATGCAATACTGTAAATTAAAATGAGAAAAAGGACTCAGTTACTGCCATAAAGGAAGGGAACAATTCAAGTAGATATTATTAGGAAAAATATAGCAAATGATTTAATATTAGTTTCTTTAAAAATATTCTTCTATATTTTTACATTTATATCTGCTTGTGTTTTTACCTAAACTGCTTAATTTTCTGAAATTCCAGATATTGATTTTTCATAAATTTTGTCTAGTAGTGACCAAAGTCCCTCAGATTACCCCCAAAACACATATTTGTCTTTTGTATTATATGTCTTCTTTATAACTATATTGTTGGTATGTTATCTCTTTCAAAAATATAAACAATTGCTTTGCAGCATTCATACAGGTAGTGACAACTACTTCTGAATATTTTCTACCTATTTCTTCAATAACGTATTATGTGGCTTTCCCTTTTTCCCTTTACTTATCATGGCTCCTGTTGCTCCAATAATTCAATAATTCTGCTCCTGATGTGCAGAAATTCCAACAAGGACATATTCTTAGTATTCATGATATAATTGATGAACTATTATGCACACAACCATTTATAGGACAGTACTGGTGAAGGATGGGCTTGAAAAGCCATTGCAGATAGCGTCAGCATTTTGGATAAAGATTTAAGAGAGAATTTTATTGGTTTTAACTATTGTATATATATTTATTTTGAATCCTTAGACGTGAGGTACTCCTCCCATGATAACCTTACTAATACATATGCCTGTGTGTTGTGTCTAATTTATGACCCACCAATCCTTTCTTCTTCTCTATCTAGCTGTCTAGATTCCTTGTTCCACCTCTTTAATGTTTTTAAATTCTTTTTCTATACCTTTCATCCCTTCCATCTCATCTCAGGACTTTTTAACACATCTGCTTGAAGAAAACCCTCCCTATTTCAATCCAACTGTCCCTTTTATCCATAACTGTATCTGGGATGCTGAGGATTGAGGGATGTGGAGGTGGGGAATCACACAATCCAGCTGGTTGATGCCAATTCTAATTCAATTATCTCCAGACTCTTGTAAACTTTCCTTTCACACTTTCTTTTTCAATTTAAATCTTCTCTACTCTCCTCAAATGTTTGGGCCCATCATTTTTCCCCGTATTTTGACAGATGAATAGATTTGTACTCCATAGAAATCAGTACTAGGGAACTCTCTCTACATCTCATCACGAAAATGCAAACTTTCCTTTCTTCCATCCCTCTTATTACAAATGAGGATGTGTCCTCACTTGAGCTGAAAGATAATCTATCTATATCTGCACCAGATACCCACCCTTCCTGCCTTATCAGAAAACTGAATCCCCTTTCCCATTTTACTGACTTCTACCCTATGGCATTTAAATATACTAACTTCTCTTTCACCTTAAAAAACAAAAAGTAAACAAATAAAAATCTTCCTCTACTTCAGGTTTCCCTAGTTACAATTCTACTTCTCTCTTGTAAATGTCTTCATATATTTCTCATCTACATGCTGCCTCCTCTTCCTCGTCCCCATTCATTCCAAAACTCCACACAAAGTATACTCTCACCCAAATCACCACTGACAAGTTTATGCTACATTTTACAGATACCCCTCAGTCCTTCTCCTGCTTCAACCCTCCACATCATTTGACAGCATAGACTAATCCCTTCTTCTTCAAATAACCGCTTCTCTTTGTCTGCCTGATACTTTATTCTAGGGGTTGGCAAACTATGGCCCACAGGCCAAATTTAGTCCATCACCTGTTTTTGCAAATAAAGGTTGATTGGAACAGAGCAATACTCATTTGTCTATGTATTGTCCGTGACTGCTTTCAGAATCTGTGGTAGAATTGAGTAGTTGGGACAGAGGACAGATGGTTCACAAAGCCTAAAATATTTACAATCTGGCCTTTGTAAAAAAAAGTTATCTGCTATATTTCACGACACTTAAAAATGATCTCTTTAACTACTGCAAATTTGTCTCCTTACTATGTTTCACTTTCTTATTAGATCTTTTAAATATTCATGTTTATCTCAGTTATCCAGTAAGCCCTGTCTTTTTGTTAATCTACACAGTCTCTCTGAAAGATGCCATCTGTAATATGGCATCATCATATACTAGCTGGTCTACATGCTGACAACTCCCAAATGTGCATATCCAGCCCAAACATCTCTGCGGAGATCCAGAAACATATAACTTACTGCACATGTCCTTCTACTTAGATATCTTCTAGGCTTCTAAAAATCAACAGATCCATCTGACCCACTCTCCAACCTGTTCTTTGTTTGTCTTTGGTCTCACTAATGAGCTCCAGTCAATTAGTTGAGTCATAAACTAAGGTCTAATAATGGCCTCCTCTTGCTTTTTATATCTAATTCATCAGAGTATGTTTCTAGTTATCATGATACTGTAGATCATATCCATCTCTAGAATGGATTATTTCACAAGCCAACTAATGTCCTCTCTGTCCAATCTTTTCAACTTGTCAATCAGCATGTTCATTACTCAACATACACTCTCTTTTCTCCTCACTTCTACCCACATTCTCCTACCTTAGACACACACACTTCAGTTGGCTAATTCCTAACTCAGACTTCTATTTTCATTTTCAAAGATTTCACTGCCTCCACAAATCCTTCTAGACTATGTTGCTGTCTCTTTTTATGTTCCTCAACTTCTCCATGCTTCACTTTTTCATCATTTTCACATTTCATTCCCTTTACTGTACTCTAATCCCAGGACAGAGATTGTGTCAACCTTCTTCAATATAGTCTTTTCAACAAGTTGCACAATATTTGGCTTAACCTAAACACACAATAATTGAATTAATGAATTGTAAGTTTTATGAATTTGAAGAATCATTCATACCTAATATGCTTTCTGAACCAGGTAGTGAGTACTTAAATAATTTAATATTATGAGTAGTCTTTATTTCAATTCTTGCCTTCAGTCCTTAAAATAGAAGGAAGCATGTGTCATCTGGTGCCACTTATCAAAATGACCAATTCTGAGTATAAGCAGTGTTGGCCTGTGTCTCTTACAGAAGAAATATTTTTACTCATAGATTCTCCGCTCTTTGTCAAGGTGTGTATATAGGGCTTTTGTGTACACAAAAGAGTGATTAACTGTTCTTCTAGGTGCTGCTGGGCAATATGATGCTGTGAGAGAAAATGTCAGCAATTATCAATTTGAAAGCAATGAATTTGCATTTTCCAAAGCAACATGGATGTGTATAATCACTACATTGTGCATTTTAAAATATCATTGTCTTTAATGTATTTTTTATAAGTGTAATCAATTGACCAATCACTGTACAGCACCACCTAAAGTCATGGGGAATATTTAATAAACAATAATTTATTAATCAGTCAGAAGGGTTAACAGTAATGGATTTCTCCTCTGCATAGGAAACTTACATAATGTTACATTATCACATGCTGTCTGAATGTTTTTCCTTAGAGCAGCAAGAATTGTAAGCCACAAGACCCTTAATTCTTTGCTGGAAAAATGCAGGCCATTTCAAGTTGTGGATATGATACAAAAGCATCTTTGTTTTTCTAATTTTTATAGTTTATCCAATTTTCATGACTGAATTTCAAACCTGGAGCAAGAGGTACATGTAAAGAAAATTGGGGCAGACTCCTAACAGGAACCAAGTGAATAGATCTCTTGTACAGCTGCTTATTGACAATGAATTCTCCATTTACCAAGAGAGACAGAGCGAAGCATTTCTTGGCAAATTATTCTCTTTGGTGCTGTGTTAAATGAAATACTTGAACAAGTACAATTCCACATCCTACTCTTGATGCGAGTCTAATGTCACTATATTTGGAATGAAACATTGCTCAGAAGTTAGGAGCATAAATGTTTTAATTTTTAACAGGTCTCAACTGTTTCTCTTCTCCCTCATTTCTTGCAAATACTATGTCTCAGATTCTTATGGGAAGAATCTGAAGAGAATCATTTTCCATTTCCACCTCGTCTTTGTCTGTGAGCAACCAGGTTAGAGGTATCTATTAAGAAAAAGCCCCAAGCTCTGAAACATATTTTATCGATGTGGTTTTAATTCATAGAAGACATTTCAAGAAATGCTGTGTAGCCTAATGACAGAGAAAAGGAAAGAAAAAGTCATCATATTAATCTTATTTTTCTGCCAGCAGAGTAACAAAGCACTTGAGGAATCCCGGCACATTGGGTGTGCCATGAGAGAGTTTCTAAGAAATGGTGTAATGGTGTCCACATATTTATGACAACACTCAAACTGTTGCCAGCCTGACTTTTCTGGTATGCTGACTTTGTCACCCCAATCTTCACTTCATAAAACATCACCTCTTCCTCTTTACCATTCTAGAAAACTGAAATTCTTCTGCTTGGCTTTCAGAGCTCCTATGCTCTTACCTAAAGTAGCTGTTTCTTCACCCCCATGGAACTCTTGAGTGTCCCCAAAACAGGTTATGAATTTTAGGCAGAGGAGATCAATATGGAAGGGAAATTAAAAAGAAGGTAGATGTGGTACCTAACCGTAATTGGAAAAGCATACACTTAGGAAACAGGGAAATTTGAACTTAACCCCAGTTCAACCAGTTAGTAAGATTAACCCCTTCTAAAGAAGACACCATAACCCTGGAGCTGACAATATCTAAATTAGGCAAGCACTGTTGCTAAGTAAACATCCCTTCCAATCCTTTCACCTGTCTTCATTATAGGATGCTAGAAATGCTAACTACTCCTTTTCCCAGACCATTTTGTCCCAAGGGGTGGCTATGCAAACAGTCCTAGCCAATAAGATACAAATGGAAATCTGCTTGGCAGCTCATGGAAAGCTTTTGTTTCCCTTATCCTAGAGATAGATGTCACCAGTCTCCCCTTCATTCTTGCCTTGAACATGGATGTAATACCTGGGCAGAAGCAGTTATATTTTGACCATGAGATCATGATATGGTATGCTAAGGAAGAGCGTGAAATGGAATGACAGAAAGAGACAACATTTATTATTTATTGAACTGCTACAACAGCACTGAACTGCTTACCCCCAGACTTCAAGTTATGTGACAAAAAAACTTTTTATTGTTTAATGACCATAATTCAGATCCAGTTACTTGTAGCCAACGCATTCCTAACTGACATAATAACACAAATACTCTTCATTCATGGCACACTTTGTGTCCTATTAATTTTTTCACAGCACCCTTAGGCCAAAAACAACATCTATCAGGTTCTGTTTTTTAACTAGTTAAGTACCGAAACTTAATGCATATTTACATCCTAACAACTTAGTACCTATTGCGGGTAGCACAACGTCTCAAACTTTGGAATCAAAAGTTTGATTACAAAGATAATAAATATGGCCACCATTATTTCCTGTCCCATGTGGAATTTTGTGTGGCATTTTATTTTTATTATAGTAACAACTGAGAATCTAGCTTCACAATGATATGATGTCAGTGAACAATATGATGTCATTATAGCAATCTAATTCAAATTGTGAACTGTCTTGAGATACTGGTTGGTACAGGGACCAACTGATGTCACTGTATTTCCTTCAAGAATTACCTCCATTACTTTTGTGAGTTTGACTTGATGCCCCACTTGGGAACTACAGCCCTAACTTTTACAAGTGCTGTGATGAAAAGAGAGATAATAAATGTAAATAATAAGTGCACTAGCTGGCATATAATAGTTGAGCAATAAAGTGTAGCTGCTATTATTTATAGTATAGTTCTTACCAATTTTTGGACACATTTTCATGCGTCTCTCCCTATAAACCAACAATTTCAATCTATGAGAATAGAAAATACACTGATCCTTGTTATTCTGTACATGAACAATATATCACAACAAATGAGGAGCTTCGTATTTGATGGATTTCACACAAATACATACAGATACACATCAATGTAAAAGTGAAAGCAGCTGCTGGGAGACAGGGATCCAGTATAGCAAATCAAAATACAATACTACAAATATACTATTACCATAAGCTAATTCACTGGTTAGAATTTCATCATAGCATTATATTCATGAGTATCTCTTGCTTACCTGACACACAGGAGAGGCTTCAGATCAGAAATGTATAAATATAAAGAATACTTCTGGCCTTCTATGAGCCCACATTCAAGGATTTACTATCTCATGGTTGGATTTGCCATTCTGAAATTATTCTTTCACTTCGCTGTCTTTTCTACTCCTTAATTTCCCTCCTGGATTACTCTCTCATTAGAACAACAGAGTTCCAAAATGTGCTATAAATCTTACTTACCCTGTTTGTGTCTGTATAGTCAGGGCACTGAAGATAGCTGTTCTCTTGCTCTTTGTGCATCTCCTGCTCGACCAGTTCCAGCTTCACCTACACCCTACTCACGTAAACATTCTTGCACCTTGCCCCTTGCCCCAGCTAGTGATTCTTCTTTTCCTTAGGCCAGAATGGCTCCACCTGTTAGTTTATTATAGGAAAACATCTACCCTCGTGATGGTCATTAACCTGAGGGGCTGTGAGGGATCTGTCTCAGCCGCTGGTTTCCCTGGTAATTGATGAGGCAACCTGATGTCAATTTCCCCTATAAATTGTAGCCTCCTTCTCTGCCAGGTAGCAAAGATTCCTGCTATGGTCTGCCTGCCATCTTCTGATGAGTGGGTGAGGTGTTCCTCCAGGACCTTTTCCTTCAGACATGTAAGATCCCCTATCCAATAAACAGTTGATGTCTCTGTCACTGTCTCTGGGCTCTTTCTTTGATCTCAAGGCTGGGCAAAGCTTTCAGGACACCCAGTATTGTCCTTCACAGCTAAATTTGAGTGTGGGTCACCTTAATACAGTACAACCTCAGGGGCCCTATCCTCTCTCCATTCAATGTGAATGGTGTTCCTTCAATGTTGGTTTGTTGTACTTAAGCTTAATGACCAACCTCTTTCTTGAAGATGGACCTATGCAAACATCAGAAGCCAGAAGCCAAGTCTTTTTGTTTTTCCAAGCTAAATTCTTGCTGCTGTTAACTGGATAAGATGACCCAGTTATCCAACTGAAACAGAAAAAGATTGGTCCTGTTTGTGAAAAAGTATTAGATAAGTAATAAAATCCAAAGTAGCAATCAATGATGCAGGGTGATGGTAAATTGCAAACCTGCTCCCGCTCAAGTTAATGACTCCAGGAAATAACAGTCTGTCTGTCACAGAAGCATTCAAGTTTACATACCGGATACTTAATGTGAACTGAAGGTCAATTTCTTTGGAGCAGGAGATGTAGAGAAACATAAGACTCTGCTTGCCAAGGTCACTGTTTGCTTGCAGAACTTCAAGGCGTTTCCTGAATCAGTAGGAGATAAATGGGACCTCTTCCAAAGAAGTCCCAGAAACAAGTCCTTCGAAGACTGGCTAGAAAGATTGTGCCAGGCAACAAAGTCATTAGCTTCTGGGAAGCAAATGCCTCAGGAAGCCCAACCAATGGGATATGAAGCAATATGAAAAAGATTAGTTCTGTTTGTGAGAAAGTAGTATATATAATGAAGCCCAAAGTAGCAACCGATGATGCGGGGTGATTGGGAACTGCAAACCTACTCTCACTTGTACTTGTATGAAGTACAGTTGACCCTTGAACAACAGGGAACTACATGGGTTTACTTATATGTGATTTTTTTTCAATAATAAATACTATAGTATTACATGATCTATGATCAGTTGAATCCAAGGATATGGAAAAACCATGGATACAGAGGGCCAACTATAAATTATAGGCAGATTTTTCACTGTGAAGAGGGTCAGAGCCCCTAACCCCAGGGCTCAAGAATCAACTATACATATAATCCATGTAGGAAGTGCTATAGAAAACAGATATATCAGACCTGCAAAATGCAATCTCCTTTGCAGCATTTTCAAATGTAAATAATAAAAGTCTATATTAACTCATTATCTTCACTTCCTAATTTCCTTCCACAGGCAAATTACGCTCATTTGAGATTGATAGGCGATATGAGCATAACAAGTAACTCAAGTTGGCAAAAAATGGTGTTATTCAATTCTTATCTTTTAGTTCTTTTCATTCCCCCATCCCTTGCTTCTTTAATATCATTCCTTCATAATAATTTAGAAATAAAAATGCTGAAAACTGGAGGATTCAACCACGTCACTGAATTTGCTTTGCGCAATTTGCGCAACTTGCAAATTCTGCCATTTCAAAAGGAATGTAACACCTAACTCCACAGGGCAAAGTTTCTCAAGACACTTGTCTCAATGACTGGCATACTGCAAGGTGTGAGCTTTGTTTTTGTATTTATATTAAAATTTAAAACTACATTATTTGCTACTGGGCCAAATAACACATCAACTATGTGTTTTAATTTCCTACAGTTGGACTGAAGTGTGACAAGTTGATTAAAATTCACACGAAGAAGAGCTAGTGAACAGCAAGCTGAAACAGTAGCTTAGAAACCATGGACACCCATATATATTAAACACATTCTATGATCAGGCTGACCCTTTGTCTTCTATTTCTCCATTTGTGAGTTGGTGAAATAACCTCTTTCACTTACCTGCTTGAAAGTGAAGATTAATGAAACAAAATTTGTAGTCAGATCAAAGTGTACTAAATAAGGACTGTAATTTTCAAGGAAAATATTATGGGTATTTTTATCATACACAGTAATGGAAATGGAAATTATTCACTCTGGGGACCTCGGCCATATTATCGTTAAATTATTTGCATCCTGATAAATGATTTGCATGCTAATGGGGTTGTATTCCCAGAACAGCATTTCAAAAGGTTTCTCTATAGTTTTCCTATCTGGATATATGACACCATGTGATACAAAGATGTAGAACCTCAAAAGATCTGTGAAGTAAATTATTCCTTTTTTCCCTTGCAATATGCTTTTGGAGGATTAGTGAATGTTTTATTTTAAATTTACCAGCTTATTTCTAACAAGTTCTTGTTAACTCTATGGGATTTTTCACCGATATATATATTTATTTTACTTCTTCCAAGCTTATGCCACAGTCACCTTCCTCAGTCCTTTCTATCTCTTGCTCAAATGACATAAAGTCTCAGTCCCCTGATAGAAGATTAAAAAATATTCTAAGTCAGAATTCTTTTCCCACTCCAATGTTTTGCATTTGACTTTTATCCATGCAACCAAAAAGAAAAAAGAAAGAAAACAGAAACAGAAATTCTTCTTTAGATGCAAATAAGGTTTTGCCCATTTGAGCGAATGTTAATTCTTCTCTCGAGTAATATTCATTATTCTGATCTCCCCAGAGATGGTATTCCCAAAGTCTACCTGGATTCAGCTCCTGCACTGAGAGCACACATTTGATCCGAGATTCTGCAGATAGATACTGCAAATAAAAATAAGTCGATCCTCTCAAGGGTGTGCTTATACTAGGTAAAATATAACTTGAAAGGTTACTGGGGAAGGGGTTACTTCCCAAAGGGAAAGGCTGTTTCCCACACTAGCTTGTTGGAGGATGTACACGCTAATTGGAAAACTGGAAGTTCTGGGAATTTGCAAGTGGAACAGGTGAAAATGTAACTGGTGATAATTAAAGGCTAATTATCTTCAACCTACAATTGGCCACAGGAGGTTATTCTGAGCCACATAAAAAGAGAACCTGAGAGAGTGAAAAAAAAGACATACAAAAAAATATACAATTCTTTTATACACCTGTGCTATTAACTATAGGCACGGGTTAAACCTGTGTAGTCAATGCCTGCCTTACCCTCCTAGTCACTGTCCCTCCCAAACCTTTCTTAGGGATAAGTACATTTTACATCAGCCTTAACAGGCTTTATCCCATTTAAAAGTTCGTCTGTTGATTATAAAATGAATACTCCTCTGATATCCTAAAGAGAACCATTTCTGACATGCACAGCCATTGTATTAACTGTCTGGAAAGCTCAGGGATATAAACTGCTTCCACAGATCTCCTTGTTAACAATGGTTTGTGTAACAGCAAGGTCAAGAGAAACAGAGGTCCATTTTTTGGCCAGAAGTGGTTTTGATACTGTGTTAGGAGAGATTACAGAAAACTTTCTCCAAGAAGCTCCACAGTTGTGTTAAGGGAAATAAGAGAAGCATAGACCGAAAGAAATGTATTGGCAGAATCGTTACTCCAGGAGTAATGGCTAGTGTGTGTTTCTCCAGCAATGGGAGGGCACATGATATACCCCTTACACTGCTGCTTCCTCATAAGTATCTAACTGAGCCAAGTAACCTGCCTATCCTGTCTCCTGGAACTTCTTACCCCATTCACATGACCCCCTCAAAACTAACACATTTGTTCATAACCCTACACCTACCCTGTAAAGTTGAGTGATCCAGAAATGAATGCTGATCCAAGCCAGGAATATCAGGGAATTCCCATAGGATTTTTCAAAATAAATCTGAGTGACAGAGGTAATCTCTCTCAGGTGGCAAAAATTTTGTGGCATAAAACTCAGAAACTGTCAACCACTGTGTTTTTCCGTATATGGAAAAAGCTGGTCTACAGTAAAAGAATTAAACTGACAGGCAGAAAATAACAAGGACTAGAGAAGGAAAAGTCTTGTTATCTTTTGTGACTCTAATATTTTTGGTTCCAAATGCATCTCCGCTCTCTTTGGTCTAGACATTCAACCTTTTTTTTTTTTTTTTGACTAAAATAATTCAAGTAAGGATTTTGACAATTAGAACTGAAGGACTTCTAAATGAAGGCCCATGTAATGGGATATAATCTAGGAATATTAACCAGGGTCTTTTTTGTGTTATTGTTGCCAATCCACATGCCTCCCTCCATCAACAGAGAACAAAGCACCCTCCTTTTTGGCTGAGCCCTGGTTTAGATGGAAGGGGAAACACACCAAATGGGTTTGGAGAGGTCTAAAAGCAATGGGGATTTATTTCTTACCACCCTGGTGATGTCTGAGATAGCACTACAACTTCCAGAGAAGGCACCTGGTATTACGGCCATGTTGGAGAACAATCTGGTAGCTCTTAGTGCAATTAAGTGAGCACTACCCAGCAATCTCACTCCTGGGCATGTATACCAGATACACAGGCATGATAATCAATGTGCTACTTGTGGTTGCAGGAAATTGCCCACAACCTAGTTGTCTGTCACTAGGGGAATGGATAAGTTTAAGTTGAAACACATGAAATTGCTAATATTTGACCATTTTTGACTATATCAGTTTCATACAGTTCAGCCTAATACAATGTTGTGGGTATATCCTATGAGGTAGATAGAAATGAAAACTAGATTTTCCTACAACAACATGGATTTACCTTAAAACTTAAAGTTTATATATATATATATATATATATATATATATATATATATACAGGAGGAGATTTATAGCATAATGCCATATATATTAATTAAAAACACATACATAAGGATATAGTACATATCTTACCAGGATAGATGTATAAATAAGGATACATGCCAAATAGTTAATGGGGTTACTGCTAAGGGAAGAAATAGGAGTGAGGATCAGAAATAAGAGAGAAAAATCAATAATACACAGAAAAGTTTTGCATGGACCAGTAATGATCATATGTCACAGACTAGGGTACAATAAACTCAATTCTCTTCACCTGAGGAATAATAAAAGCAAGAGAGTCAGAGAGAGAGAGAAAGTCCCTGTAACATCATGATTTGTTGGAAAAAATGGAAAATGAGAGGGAATGTGTCTAGGAAAAAAGGACCTGAAACATTTTCCCACATTCCAGAAAAATATCTGTAATTTTTCTGTTTTACAAGCCTGTTAGAGAGCCAACTGAGACCAAAGTAGCTGAGAGGGGGGATGCCAGACAAGACAAAGCCTCTTTGTGGTGACTGGGGGACACAGTCAGTGTATGGATTATAGAAGCCAGAGCCTAAGTCAACTGTGAATGGAAGTAAGTTGATGCTCTAGGAAAAGAAACCAGTGATCAAAGACCTGACATCATGATTTACATCTCTGCAAAGTCTAGAACAAGCCAAAAGTTGCTCATCATCAGTAAAGTACCTGCATTTACACCATCCATAACCCATCTGAACTATGTGGATTACACCCAGACCTTCTAATATAGATGTAATCTGAGGAAGAGTGAGAAAGTAAAAACCAGAAGTGACTAAGTAACACTAATTTTAGGTTTACTTGGTGGAAACTTGAATGAGTTGAAAATAGGGGCTCAAGTTATAAATTATGTTGAGTAATAGAAAAACAATGAAAGTTCAATTTTGCACATTTACATTTTTACTATTGAAATTTGTACCTGATGTTTATATGACGTCAGTTACTCATTGTCTATAAGGCATTTCAACTATTAAACTTATCTATGAATTCATGTTCAATATGCTATGTAAGTTTTGGCTTTGTATATACTATTTTTGCAAAGAGAGATAGTACAAGCATACTAGAAACAAAGTTGGAGGTTTTAATTTAATAGACATGCCACTAGCATTTCTAAATAAATAACACATTCATTAGAAACTGATATGTCAAAAAGCTAATTATTATTCTTGGCTGGTTCTTCACACAGGCGGTTTTATTTTTTTTAATTTAATTTTATTTGTTTTTTTTAGTGTGTTTTGCAGTTGAAGACCAGTTGCTTTGCAAATGTGTGTAATGCATTAAAGATGAAGGAAGACTCCTTATAATTAATGGCGTGGCTCTAACTTGATCTAACTAGATCAGTACCAGGGAGGGCCATCAATGTCACCACTTTTATATCCCATGACATGTCTATCTTTCCCGACATTTTCTCAGGAGAATTCATCCTTCAGGATAAGGGTTCTGAGCCAAATCACATACTTAAAGGATTGAACTAAGGAAACTTTCAGGGACAAGTGGAAAGTTTGGCTCTTCAAGTGTATGATTTGTAAAAGTAGATTTGAATAGAATAACAAAGGAGCATCCCTAGGAGTGCATCATTGGTTTATAAAACTGTATTCAGTAATAGAATCCATTTCAATCAAAATGCAAACTTAACTACATTAAATAAATCACCCAACATCAGGGGGGCTCTGGCTGAAGTTACCATAGAGGGCAATTGGAAGCACGTGCTCAGACCCATTCAAGCAAAAGAAGCCCCACAAAGCTTTGCAACATCCAAGGACTTCACAAGCACACTCTGAAATGACTGAGTAGTGGTAGTTATAAATGTATGATAATGAAAAGAAAACTAGTACCAAAAGCTACTTTTTATTTAGGTCTTACTAGGTGCTGGACCTGTACGCACATCACCTCCGTCAATCTTCCAATCACCCTTAATTCCCAAGTTGCAGATAAGAAAAGTAGAGTTCCAGTAGGTTAAGTCAGTTGCCAGTATTACTAAGCTAGTAACTGAAAAAGTTGGGGTAGCAACACAGGCTGCCTGAGTCTAGAAATCTGAGCTATTAATCACTTAGGCTATAGGCACTTGGACTCATGGAACTGGAACACAAGAGCAAGGTCAAAGGTAGGAACATACAGATTTTGGAGCAACATATAGGAGATAGTTGAAGCCAGGGATGTTACACAAGGAAATAGTGTATGGAGGGAAGAAATTTCATAAAACCTCAGAGAACATAAGCATTTAAGGAGTAATTGAAAGGAATCAGGAAATAGTAAATTTTCAGAAACCTGGGAAGAATAGGAGTAAGTATTATGAGGGCAGGTATTTTTTTTCCTGTTTTGTTCATTAATATGTCCCAAGCACCTGAAATAATTCCTGGTACAAAGGCCAATAAATAGCTGTGCAAATTTGTTGATCAGGATCAAGTACTGCAGGGAGGAAATTAATCTTTGCAGTTGAAGTGATCAGGGACTATATGTATAGATTGTGTCACTCAAATACCCTTAAAACATTCATCTTTCAAACCTAAATTCAACATAACCTACATGCTAAAAATATTTTTAAAGTAGTTTAAAAAAGGGAGAGTTAGTTATACAATTTTCTATGAGCAATAATACTAAATATTTCAGGTATTTCTACATGCTTAAATATCTTGAAACTAGTTTCTTAAAAAGGAGATAATTGTACAACTTCTTTTGACTAAAAATACTAAATATTTAAGAAATTTCTTACTAAAAATTATTTCCTAATGGAATAAATGATAGAGTTGACTAATCTTTCAAGAAATAAAAAGCTTGAGAGTTGTATTAGATTTTTAACCTCAGATTTGCCCACTTTTACACACACCTACGTGTCAGAGCGTTTTCATTAATTTTTCAGTTGGCCTATGATTTATGAAGCAGTTAATATGAATTTAGGAATTATCTGCTTCCAAAAACTCATCATAATTTGTGTCTGAGTAACAACTGTTTCAAAAAAGAAAACCACAGTCATCTTTCGGTTGTGTTGGCTGACAAACCTGGAGTAATTAATCTTTGTTTTCAGTGCATACTTTATTAAATTAATTTTCAAAAATATGTGCAAATTATAGTTTTATAAAAAGCTTTTACATGTGACAGTGAAATGTAATGAAATGTACTCAGGCCCAGACATAAGCACTTGCCAAGATTTGAGAAATGAACCACGCTTTTTTTTTAACCCCAAGAAATCCAAAAGACTAGGAATCTGCCAAGTAAATAGACATGGGCATGTTTGGTATTATATACTTGAGCACATACTTGCTAGTCACATGAATTTGTTCATGACCCTACGGCGTGAAACATGTCCGGCTTTGAAGACAGACCTCGGTTTGGATCCTACTGTTGCCACTTCCTAAAAGGGTGACTTTGAACTTGCTATTTCACTTCTCTGAGCCGTTGTTTTCTTAATCATAAACTGGGCTACTGAGATGTCCATTGCAAGGTTACTGTAAGCTCCATGGTAGCATAAACTATATCTTTCTTGACCATCATTAAATCTCCAATATCTAGCAGAGTAGGAGTTTAAAAATACTTGTTTTCTTAGTCTGATAAATGTGCAGGATAATAGGTGTACACTGTCTTGCCACAGAGGGTACCCAGCAAGTGCTACTTCCCTTTCCTTCTTCCAGCTAATTATTTACAACAGTCACTCTCTCCCCAAATGTTTCTGTTATTGGAAAAAATATGCATTTTAAGCTTGAATTGTCAGAATGATCATTTAAAGTCCCTAATAGCCCTTTCTCTTTGGAAATCCTACAACTTCTACATTAAAAATACTATTAGTCATAATTTAATGTATTAACACAGAGCTAGCCAAACATTGTCCTCAACTGCTCCATAGGAGCAGGAATTACTTTATTCATTTTCATTCTTTCACGTGACATCCATAAAATCAGAGTTTAGTTATCATAATAGAGTTGAGTTTTACCAGTGTTTTGGTTAAATAGATGACAAGGCATATCAGGTATATTGCCTTTGGTGACATGTGCTTCCCCCATTGTAAATTCTACTTAAGGTTCTGGTGTCAACAGCAAGAGGTGTAATGAAATATACACTGATTGTTATTGAAATTAGGACAACCAACAAGAAAGATTCCAAAACACATTTATTATTTATCTTAACATTAACATTAAAACTATTATAAAATTGAAGCAGTGACATGATTCAGTTTATCTTTGTTTAGAACTATTGACCTTGATTTTTGTACAGAGAAGTCCTTTTGGGCTAAAGCTCTACACAAAAAAATCAATTTGTTTAAAATGCTTTTTTTATACGTAATAGCTTACTCATGGAGGACTAAAATTCTACATATGAATAACACTGAAGTCTCCTTGCCAACCACTGGAAGCACTATGTAAATTATAATTGGAATATTATGACAAAAACCTGGAGGCCACAAACGTTCCACAAGATAATTGAATGTCAATAATGATCCAGGAAAACATTTAAAGCCGCACCTCAACATGAGAATAAATGTCCTCAAATTTAACTTTTAAAAGGTGTTTCTATTCATCGTACACTGAACACTTGTCCAAGGATGGATGATTACAAGTAAGCAGCTACCCATTAGAAGCATTTTGGTTCCATGTACAAACTAGAAACTTAACATTAAAAGTATGGAATTCAATTCTAGTTGCAAAGGTGTCACTAACTAGCAACCAGACTTTTAGAATTTGGCCAGTTATTTAACCTCTCTGAATCTTTTTCTTTTTTATAAAATTGGAAAAAAAACCCTTCCCCATCACCCAATCTAGAATGCTTCAATTACACCAAGAATTATATAAACATTTTATACTCTGAAACAATATTATTTAAACGTTGTTGGAAATAAAAGGAAAAAAAGTTTTTGTATTAAAACTTCCAAGATAAGGCAATAAAACAAGAATTAGGGTATTCAAACACATATATTTCCTTCAGACTTTAAAAAAAAATTATCCTGGGCTTTCCTGGTGGCGCAGTGGTTGAGAGTCCGCCTGCCGATGCAGGCGACGCGGGTTCGTGCCCCAATCCGGGGAGCGGCTAGGCCCGTGAGCCATGGCAGCTGAGCCTGCGCGTCCGGAGCCTGTGCTCCGCAATGGGAGAGGCCACAACAGTGAGAGGCCCGCATACCGCAAAAAAAAAAAAAAATTATCCTGTTTCAGTTGAATTCAAGACAGATTTATTGTATAAATTTTATCAATTTAGAAATATAAGATCTTATATAGTATTTTCCATGTGGTCCAGCAAACAGTATATCAACTAAATAAATTTAATAACAGAGAGATTTGGAAACAGATCTAGAATCTAACAATTAAGATTTTTCTGATGTAAACTAAGTTGATTATGGTACTCATTTCACAATATATGTAAGTAAAGTCATTTTGCTGTACATGTAAACTTATACACTGCTGTACGTCAATTATACCTCAATATGTTTGTCTGTATCAGTCTGTGTCTTATATGAACTCTATGATATTAGCTAGCTTGCATTTGTAGTTTCTCCTATTAAGATTTACATATGATTTTGTAAGACTTTGGCTGTTGCTATAAACGTTACTTCCTATTGTGACAAAAATATGTTTTCCATGCTCGTTTTAGTTCATCTTATATAGACCAAACTTTCTCTAATATGTCACACAAATTATATCCCGACTCTAAGGGAGATAACATAGTTCCATGCTCAGATAAAAAATATTCTTGTTAATACTATGCATGAGTATTATATTTTGCCTATGATATGCTTCCATTCAATTTCCTTAAAGCTAATTTCAGAATCATTTTCCCATAAAGATTTAATTGAGAATGTCTCTTCACTACAGATCTAATTATTTCCTACTATATCATGAACATGACATACTTCTGGCCTCATATACCCTAAAGGATTTCAATTAATTCAAGCTATTGTGAAACATTAGGAAAATAATTCCTAACCATTGTGCAATATGCCTAATTTGTATATATCTAAAGCAATATGATCTAATGTAATCATATTTTACTGGAGGCCAAATAAAGGACATAAATGTGTTACTGAAAGGCAAATCTTATATGATTGAAATTTATTTTTCCACCAGAGCACAGTTTCTTCAAAAATTATCAGAAAGGAGGATTAGTCCATTTTCTCATGCATAAGGGGGAATGACTATCTTTCAACTCCAGAAAATAACAGATGCATTTTAATAAGGTTTTTAAAAATCTGAAATTAGTATAACATAAAAAAGAAATTAAACATTTTATCAGTAACTAAATATAATAATTTATTAATGACAAAGCACATTTTTCTAAACATTTATAATTTTCTAAATAAATCAACAATTCAGTAAGTAAATTAACATAGTATAAGAGATTAGTCTTGTTTAAATCCATATTTACTGAAGCCTGCTGCATTTTCAAAGTGCAATTGAATCAATATATAGAATAATGATTGGGAATCTGTAAAAATATGGTCTCTAGAGTAAGACTGACCTGCTTCACTTGCTACAAGATTTTGGGTAAAGGTCTAATATCCAAAGTCTTAATAACTTCTGTGAAATGCAAATTGAAATAATACCTTTTTCACTTTCTTTATCGGATTCCTTATAATGACTAAATAAGGTAATACATGTAAAGTTGTTTTTTAAAAAAAGCACCTAGCATTTAAGTAATAGTGAGGTCAATCATGAGGATCTTTCACTCCACACTCACTATTCTAGAAGTTCTTTCTGGTTTGGAGGGAGATTTGTACTAAGTGAGCACAATAGCATTTTAGCCCTTGACTGGTTCAAGATAATCTAGCTGGGCTTGAAAGATTCGAAGTGATCCCCAAACCATTCCTCTAATAGCCTCAATACCACAAGGCTCCATTCTCTCTTTGGCCCTCCGCTCCAGTGGTACTTGGAGTTCAAACCAGACTCTCTGGGCACACCTGGCTGACAAGCTCAGCAGTGAAATTCCTACTAAATCATTGTCCAGCTGTACTTCATCTCCCTGTGTTCTACTCATTATTACCTGGTCCCATAAGATTTCATTTTGCGGTTTAACATTCCTCTCCAGCAGGAAATTCTTCTCTGTAGTTAACCAAAATCTCCTCATACAATTAAAGATCATTTGCTCCCTTGTGTAAAATTGATATAGATAAGCTGGTAAGCATTCTTGGCATAAGAAGTCTTTATATTAGCTATGTGACAAGCAAGCCTATACAGTGTTCAACCTTACGTAATTTTGACATTACTAAAACACAAATGGGAATCTGACTTAATAGTTTTCAAAACAAAACTAAAAAAGATATCCAACCAGTATCTCAAAACTTTTTTAGTTAGGGAGTTTTACCTTATGCAACCTTTAAATCCCTTACGCTACAATGTAAGCATATTTTCTCTTGTTTTTTTCTCAGTAGATAGGAAGAATAGCTACTCATTGTTGTGCCAGTAGTTTATATCCTTCTGTAAGTTATTCCTCTTTTCTCAAAATCCTTTTTATCCTAGTCTTATAAAAGAGCTACTTACCTTCTTTAAATTTGTCTACCTTTATAATAGCCCCCAAAATGCACATGTAAGTCTGGATGCACTTTTCTTATTTAATAAAAACACTGCAAGCAGATTATATCCCTGTTCTTCCTCATCATGTTTTAGTTGTTATTATATATTGAGAATTATATGTATACATATTCCTGTTTAATGTTTTGTCATACCCACTTCATTTTGAGTAAATGTTAATCGCAACTCTCATTTCTACCTTCCTCAAACATATTTCCTTATATTATTTCATACTTATTTTACAACACATTATTAGTTTGGTTAATTTCATTCTCATAACTTAAAAACATTTCTTGCTGTGTTGTGATATATCTCCTTTGGAATATACTCTTTATTTTAGTGTTGAAAAAAGATAGAATCTATACTTCTTAATAGATATGTGAAGTCCCCTTGCATCTCCAACCTCCTACAGACTTTTCAGAATTACAAGTATCAAGACTCAGTTCCACCTAATTAGCCTTGCTTTACCCTTCTGACATCTGTTAACTCTATCCATACCTACCATGCACCCCATTGTTCTGGATTTCCTGTAGTTGTCTTTATTTTCCCGAGAATTTTCTATGATGTTTCTTTCCATGAGTAAACAGAAGACAAAGTTGATCGATATCTGTCCCTTGAATTTGTCCTTTCAATTGAGTACTGCATTCTTACTCTGAGTCACTTGGAATCAGAATTGGCATAGCCAGAAGATCAGGTGCTAATTCAGCTAAATCAACATCAACATAGAAAAGCAGAAATATTCACTTTTCTTCTCAACTCTCCCTTTATGTTAATCTTCCTTAACTCAGAAAGCATCACCATTCTTTTACCAACTCCCCATTGAAAGCCCTCAGGATTATTTTCTCTCCCTCACTATGCTTTACCACTAAATCCACTTACATACTAAATGACATTTTGTTGTTTTTATTTAAATGCCTACATTTTTTCTCTTTTCTTGCAATCTCTGTATTCCTAGTATTAACGCAGTCTTTGGATTTCCATATAAATAAGCATACAATGGACATTAAAGTGTTAATTAATTTATAGCACTCCTCTGAAAGTATTAACTCGCATTTTTTTTATTTTTTACAATTAAATATAATTATACTTTTTTGAACATGATTTGTCAGCTTGCAATTATGTCCTATGACTACTGAGTCTTACAAATGATATCATCGGTATAACATCTTTCCTACCATTTTTACCACTAATTTTTAATTTTTTATAAGATATATCATTTCTGCTTTGAAATAACCTATAGCATTACCTCTCTCTTTTATTCTATGTTCACATTTGTTTTAACCTTGATTGTACAAGTAAACATAATCAGTGCTCACCACATACTTTGGCTGGCTGAGGCGAATACATTGGTAGATTCTTAAAGACATTTTTGTGGAAACAATATTTTCTGAATTCTCTCACGTTTAGTACTGCTTTTTCTATACTTATGTATTTGAAGGCATCTTGACAGGTTAAAAATCCTTGGCTGACACTTTCTTTCCTAGAGTGTCTTGGGTATTTTACTTGATTTTCTAGTGTATTAAGTGTCTGTAGAATTAGGCAAACAATTTTTTTTAACATCTTTATTGGAGTATAATTGCTTTACAATGGTGTGTTAGTTACTGCTTCATAACAAAGTGAATCAGCTATATGTATACATATATCCCCATATGTCCTCCCTCTTGCATCTCCCTCCTACCCTACCTATCCCACCCCTCTAGGTGGTCACAAAGCACCGAGCTGAGCTCCCTGCGCTAGGCAGCTGCTAACCATTAGCTATCTATTTTACATTAAGTATTGTATATATGTCAAGCCACTCTCTCACTTCCTCCCAGCTTACCCTTCCCCCTCCCCATGTCCTCAAGTTCATTGTCAACATCTGCATCTTTCTTCCTGTCCTGCCCCTAGGTTTTTCAAACCATTGTTTTTTTGATTCTATATATATATGTTAGTATATGGTGTTTGTTTCTCTCTTTCTAACTTACTTCACTCTGTATGACAGTCTCTAGGTCCATCCATCTCACTACAAATAACTCGGTTGCATTTCTTTTTATGGCTGAGTAATATTCCATTGTATATATGTGTCACATCTTCTTTATCCATTCATCTGTCGATGGACACTTAGGTTGCATCCATGTCCTGGCTATTGTAAATAGAGCTGCAATGAACGTTGTGGTACATGACTCTTTTTGAATTATGGTTTTCTCAGGGTATATGCCCAGTAGTGGGATTGCTGGGTCCTATGGTAGTGCTATTTTTAGATTTTAAGGAACCTCCATACTGTTCTCCATAGTGGCTGTATCAATTTACATTCCCACCAACAGTGCAAAAGGGTTCCCTTTTCTCCACACCCTTTCCAGCATTTATTATTTATAGATTTTTTGATGATTGCCATTCTGACAGGTAGGAGGTGATACCTCATTGTAGTTTTGATTTGCATTTCTCTAATTAGTGAAGTTGAGCATTCTTTCATGTATTTGTTGGCAATCTGTATATCTTCTTTGGAGAAATGTCTATTTAGGTCTTCTGCCCATTTCTGGATTGGGTTGTTTGTTTTATTGATATTGAGCTCCATGAGCTACTTGTAAATTTTTGAGATTAATCCTTTGTCAGTTACTTCATTTACAAATAATTTCTCCCATTCTGAGAGTTGTCTTTTTGTTTTATTTATGGTTTCTTTTGCTGTGCAAAAGCTTTTACGTTTCATTAGGTCCCATGTGTTTATTTTTGTTTTTATTGCCATTTCTCTAGGAAGAGGGTCAAAAAGGACCTTGCTGTGATTTATGTCATATAGTGTTCTGCCTATGTTTTCCGATAAGAGGTTTATAGTGTCTGGCCTTACATTTAGCTCTTTCATCCATATTGAGTTTATTTTTGTGTATGGTGTTAAGGAGTGTTCTAATTCCAATCTTTTATATGTAGTTGTCCAGTTTTCCCAGCATCATATATTGAAGAGACTGTCTTTCCTCCATTGTATATTCTATCCTCCCTTATCAAAAATAAGGTGACTATATGTGTTGGGTTTATCTCTGTGCTTTCTATCCTGTTCCATTGATCTATCTTTCTGTTTTTGTGTCAGTACCATACTGTCTTGATTACTTTAGCTTTGTAGTATAGTCTGAAGTCCAGGAGCCTGATTCCTCCAGCTCCGTTTTTCTTTGTCAAGATTACTTTGACTATTCGGGGTCTTTTGTGTTCCCATACAAATTGTGAATTTTTTTTTTCTAGTCCTGTGAAAAATGCCATTAGTAATTTCATAGGGATTGCATTGAATCTGTAGGTTGCTTTGGGTAGTATGGTCATTTTCACAATGTTGATTCTTCCAATCTAATAACATGGTTTATCTCTCCATCTGTTTGCATCATCTTTCATTTCTTTTATCAGTGTCTTATAGTTTTCTGCATACAGGTCTTTTATTTCTTTAGGTAGGTTTATTCCTAGGTATTTTATTCTTTTTCTTGCAATGGTAAATGGGAGTGTTTCCTTAATTTCTCTTTCAGAGTTTTCATCATTAGTGTATAGGAATGAAAGAGATTTCTGTTCATTAATTTTGGATCACGCTACTTTACCAAATTCATTGATTAACTCTGGTAGTTTTCTGGTAGCATCTTTAGGACTCTCTATGTACAGAATCATGTCATCTGCAAACAGTGACAATTCTACTTCTCCTTTTCTGATTTGGATTCTTTTTATTTCTTTTTCTTCTCTGATGGCTGTGGTTAAAATTTCTAAATCTATGTTGAGTAATAGTGGTGAGAGTGGACAACCTCGTCTTTTTCCTGATCTTAGATGAAATGGTTTCTGCTTTTCACCATTGAGAACAATCTTGGCTGTGGGTTTGTCATATATGGCCTTTATTATGTTGAGGTACATTCCCTCTATGTCTACTTTCTGGAGGGTTTTTAATCATAAATGATGTTGAATTTTGTCAAAATATTTTTCTGCATCTATTGAGATGATCATTTGGTTTTCTCCTTCAGTTTGTTAATATGGTTTATCACATTGATTGATTTGCATGTATTGAAGAATCCTTGCACTTCTGGGATAAACCTCACTTGGTCATGGTTTCTGATCCTTTTAATGTGCTCTTGGATTCTGTTTGCTAGTATTTTGTTTAGGATTTTTGCATCTATGTTCATCAGGGATGCTGTCCTGTAGTTTTCTTTCTTTGTGACATCTTTGTCTGGTTTTGGTATCAGGGTGATGGTGGCCTCATATAATGAGTTTGGGAGTGTTCTTCCCTCTGCTATATTTTGGAAGAGTTTGAGAAGGGTAGGTGTTATCTCTTCTCTTAAGTGTTTGATAGAATTCACATGTGAAGCCATCTTATCCTGTGTTTTTGTTTGTTGGAAGATTTTTAATCACATTTTCAATTTCAGTGCTTGTGATTGGTCTGTTTATATTTTCTATTTCTTCCTGGTTCAGTCTTGGAAGGTTTGCTTTTCTAGGAATATGTGCATTTCTTCCAAGTTGTCCATTTTATTGGCATATACTTGCTTGTAGTAATCTCTCATGATCCTTTGTATTTCTGCAGTGTCAGTTGTTACTTCTTCTTTTGCATTTCTAATTCTATTGATTTGAGTCTTCTCCCTTTATTTCTTGATGAGTCTGGCTAATGGTTTATCAATTTTGTTTATCTTCTCAAAGAACCACCTTTTAATTTATTGATCTTTGCTATTGTTTCCTTCATTTATTTTTCATTTATTTCTGGTCTGATTTTTATGATTTCTTTCCTTCTGTGAACTTTGGGGGTTTTTTGTTCTTCTTTCTCTAATTGCTTTAGGTGTAAGGCTAGGTTGTTTATTGGAGATGTTTCTTGTTTCTTGAGATAGGATTTTATTGCTATAAGCTTTCCTCTTAGAACTGCTTTTGCTGCATCTCATAGGTTTTGGGTCATCGTGTTTTCATTGTCATTTGTTTCTAGGTATTATTTTAATTTCCTCTTTGATTTCATCAGTGATCTCTTGGTTATTTAGCAGTGTATTGTTCAGCCTCCATGTGTTTGCATTTTTTACACATTTTTTCCTGTAGTTGATATGTAGTATCATAGTTTTTTTGTCAGAAAAGATACTTGATATGATTTCAATTTTCTTATATTTATCAAGGCTTGATTTGTGACACAAGATATGATCTATTCTGGAGAATGTTCCATGAGCACTTGAGAAGAAAGTGTATTCTGTTGTTTTTGGATGGAATGTCCTATCAATATAAATTAAGTCCATCTTCTTTAATGTATTATTTAAAGTTGTGTTTCCTTATTTATTTTCATTTTGGATGATCTGTCCATTGGTGAAAGTGGGGTGTTAAAGTCCCTTACTATGATTTTAGTACAGTTGGTTTCCCCTTTTGTGGTTGCTAGCACTTGCCTTATGTATTGAGGTGTTCTTATGTTGGGTGCATAAGTATTTACAATTTTTATACCTCCTCTTGGATTCATCCCTTGATCATTATGTAGTGTCTTCCTTCATCTCTTTTGATAGTCTTTATTTTAAAGTGTATTTTGTCTTATATGAGAATTGCTACTCCAGCTTGCTTTTGATTTCCATTTGCATGGAATATTTTTTCCATCCCCTCACTTTCAGTCTGTATGTGTCCCTAGCTCTGAAGTGAGTCTCTCATAGGCAGCATATATACAGGTCTTGTTTATGTATCCATTCAGCCAGCCTATGTCTTTTGGTTGGAGCATTTAAGCCATTTACATTTAAGGTAGTTATTGATATGTATGTTCCTATTACCATTTTCTTAATTGTTCTGGGTTTGCTATTGTAGGTCTTTTCCTTCTCTTGTGTTTCCTGCATCGAGAAGTTCCTTTAACATTTGTTGTAAAGCTAGTTTGGTGGTGCTGATTTCTCTTAGCTTTTGCTTGTCTGTGAAGGTTTTAATTTCTCCATCGAATCTGAATGAGATCCTTGCTGGATAGAGTAATCTTCTTTGTAGGTTTTTTCCTTTCATCACTTTAAATATGTCCTGTCACTCCTTTCTGGCTTGCAGAGTTTCTGCTGAAAGATCAGCTTTTAACCTTATGAGGTTTTTATTTTATTTGTTGTTTTTCCCTTGCTGCTTTAAATATTTTTTCTTTTTATTTTATTTTTGCTAGTTTGATTAATATGTATCTTGGCATGTTTCTCCTTGGACTTATGCTGTATGGGACTCTCTGTGTTTCCTGGACTTGATTGACTATTTCCTTTCCCCTTTTAAGGAACTACTTAACTATAATCTTTTCAAATACTTTCTCATTCCTTTCCTTTTCTCTTCTTCTTCTGGGACCCTATAATTCAAATGTTGGTGCATTTAATGTTGTGTCAGAGGTCTCTAAGACTGTCCTCAACTCTTTTCTTTTTTTTTTCTTTATTCTGCTCTGTGGTAGTTATTTCCAATATTTTATCTTCCTTGTCACTTATCCGTTCTTCTGCCTCAGTTATTCTTCTATTGATTCTTTCTAGAGAATTTTTAATTTCATTTATTGTGTTTTTCATTGTTTGTTTGCTCTTAAGTTCTTCTAGGTCATTGTTAAATGTTGCTCGTATTTTCTCCATTCTATTTCCAAGATTTTGGATCACCTTTACTATCATTACTCTGAATTCTTTTTCAGGTAGCCTGCCTATGTCTTCTTCATTTATTTGGTCTGGTGGGTTTTAACTTGCTATTTCATCTGCTGTGTGTTTCTCTGTCTTCTAATTTTGCTTAACTTACTGTGTTTGGAGTCTCCGTTTTGTAGGCTGCATGTTCATAGTTCCCATTGTTTTTGGTGTCTGCACTGATCCTCTGTGCAGGAATCTCTCTGCTTTGCCCTCTGCACCCCTGTTGCTGCACTCTCCTCCTTGGCTCCAAAGCTTCCCCCCTGCCAACCCCGTCTCCACCCGCGAAGTGGTTTCCTAGTGTATGGAAACGTTTACTCCTTCACAGCTCCCTCTCAGAGGTCCCATCCCTATTTTTTGTCTCTGTTTTTTTCTTTTTTCTTTTGCCCTACCCTGGTCCGTGGGGAGTTTCTTGCCTTTTGGGAAGTCTGATGTCTCTGCCAGCATTCAGTAGGTGTCCTTTAGGAGTTGTTTCACATGTAGATGTATTTCTGATATATTTTGTGGGAGGGAAGGTGATCTCCACATCTCACTCCTCTGCCATCTTGAAGGTATCCTCCAAACATAATTTTTTATCCTTGAAAGTTACTTGAAAAGTCTTTGAAGCTAATATATCTGAAAAGGGGTTAATATCTCTAATACATAAAAAATTACTACAACTCAGTAACAAAGAAAACCAAACAACCTGATTAAGAATGGGCAAAGAACTTAAAATAGCTATTTCTCCAAGAAGATATACTAATGGCCAGTAAACATATGAAAAGATGTTCAACATCACTAATCCTCAGGAAAATGCAGATGAAAACTACAGTGAGATGCCACTTTACAAAACTAGCATGACTGTTCTATAAAAACCAAAATGAAACAAAAACAGAAAATAACAATGGTGGCAAGGATGCAGAAAAATTGGGACTTTTTGCATTGCTGGTGAGAATGTAAAATGGTGCAACTTCCATGGTAAACAATATGGTGATTCTTCAACAAATTAAAAATAAAATCACCACGTGATCCAGCAATTTTACTTCTGGGTTTATACCCTGAAGAACTGAAAGCCGAGACCATAACAGATATTTATACACCCATGTTCATAGCAGCATTATTCACAATAGTCAAAAAGTGGAATCAACCCAAGTGTTCATCAACAGATGAATGAGTACATAAAATATAGATATAATGGAATATTATTTATTCTTAAAAAGGAAGAAAATGCTGAAACATGCAACAACATGGATGAATCTTGAAGACATTTAGCTAAGTGAAATAAGCCAGTCACAAAAGGACAAATATGGTATGATTCCACTTTTATGAGATACCTAGAGTAGTTAACTTCATAGAGACAGAAAGTAGAATGATAGTTGTCAGGGGACAAGGAAGAGGTAAGTGGAGAGTTATTCTTTAATGAGTAAAGTTTCAATTTGTAAGATAATAATAATTAAATAATATATTATTTCATTGCACCATGAAACTCTGCTGTTAAAATTATAGTTGTAATTTTATAATTTTTTTGTGATCATTATATTAATATATGGTTCAACCACCAGAATTTATGCCATTTTTGAGAAGAAACTATATTTGATCATATGTGTCATTTCCTCCTCAGTACCTAGCATAATGCTTGACATTTTGTAAGTGCTCAAAGAACATATGATGAATATATATAATAGGAGATAATCCAGAATACTATAAATTGAGACCAGACAGTGCAGGACATTTAACACAAGGCTAAAGAGTTGATAAATAATTTGGTGGATAATAGAAAATCACTGGAGGGTTTTGGACAAGGAAGTGGCATGAAATAAACTATTTATCAGAAAGATTGATGTCTTAATGTTTTCATATTTGGTCATTTAGAGGTCATTTAGAATATTTATAGTTGAGATAAAAAATAACAGAGGTAAACAGAAAATAGAAGTGCAGTGAGACTACATAGAAATTTCCTTCCGATGTGGCATCATGTGCGTTGTAAAACATTGAAGAAGGAAGAATCGGTGTACTTTAAAATAGATCAAGATTATCTGTACTGTATCTAGAGAGAAAAAGAATTAAAAAAACATTTAAAAGAAAATTCAATAAAGTCTATATATATACAGCTAAGGAGAAAGTTAATGGAAGGTAATATGAAGGAATAAACACAGAATGTAGCAGAGTTAAAAAATATGAAAAGTAAGTAGAAATCAACAGAAAGTAATGTGACACACTCTACAATGAGTCTAATAGACTCACAGTTAAGATGAGAGATCAGGAGCTAAGTTCTGCTTCCTGTTGTCTCAGCTGTTTTAGGCATCTCTATCTCAGGTTCTTTGTGTGTAAAATAATGAAAATAATAGTTCCACTTTTAAAGGGTTATTATCATGAGATTAAATGAGTTGAAATATTTAAAATGCTTAGAAAAAATTTGGCAAATATTAAACATGCAATAACAGTAGATATTATTTTATGGCAAGTTTAGAAGTAGAAAATAAATAGAATAACAGACAAGTCATATTTGAAATATGAAGGTTGAAATGTTTTTAGACCTATGGAAAAACAGATTCAAATTAAAGGGCATGACAAATTTTGACTAGTAAATAAAAATAAATTCAAAGCTATCAAAAATAATACATATTTTCTCCAAATAAATAATAGTAGTACTAATGGAAGAATTCTAATAGCTGACAAAATATAGTACTCCACTGTATATAAGCAGTAAGGAAAAAAAGAGTAAATCTAGATTTTAAAAATTAGGATGTATGAAACAGTAGTGAGCTCAGTTATCAGTAAAATATTTTGTTAAATATATCATTGACTGATAGGAATAAATGAATTTAGTTTATTCAAAAATTATTTGAATATTCTTCTAGATTATAATAACAAGGAAGTTAAGAGAAGAATCATTTCTGTTTTCAATTTTATGATAATTGTATATAGATAAATATGTATGTTAAAAATGAGTCATTATTTTTCTAAAAAAGTAGAAGGAAATGAGAATAAAATAAGTATTAGCAATAGAATCAAAGGAAAGAAAGGAGAAAACAAAGCCCACTGAAGCAAATTAAAAAGCACTAAGTAAGATGATAGAACTAAGTAACCACAGTAAATGTATATAGAGTAAATTTATACACAAAAATGCAGAGATTAGTTTGTGTGCATGTGTGTTTAATCAAGTTATATCCTGCATTAGAGCAGCACAGAAAATAAAGGGATGGAAAACTTCCTGGTGGAAATATTAATCAAAGAAAAGCTAGTCTACACTGCAGTGTTCATATCAGACAAAACATAATTTTAGGGTAAAAACACTATCAGAAACAAAGTGAGATGTTAAATATTAAAAACCACAGCAATCCATCAGCGACAAATAACAAGCATGAATGTGACTATTCATTAAAAGATATTCTTTAAAAACACAATATAACAACTTAGTGATTTTAAAGTAAATATTGACAAATCCATCACTACACTTGGAGATTTTAACAAACCTATATCAGAAACTGATGCATCAAGCAGATATTTTAAGCATTAATAAAATATTTACAGGGCTTCTCTGGTGGCGCAGTGGTTGAGAGAACACCTGCCGATGCAGGGGACATGGGTTCGTACCCCAGTCCGTGAAGATCCCACATGCCGCAAGCGGCTGGGCGCGTGAGCCATGGCCGCTGAGCCTGTGCATCCAGAGCCTGTGCTCTGCAGCAGGAGAAGCCACAACAGTGAGAGACCCGCATACCGCAAAAAAAAAAAAAAAAAAGAAATTTACAAAATTTGACCACTTAGTAGGTCACAAAACAAGTCTCAAAAAGTTCCAAGATCAATATTATAAACACATCTTCTGACCACAATAAAATTACATTTGAATCTTCTGACCACAGTAAAATTACATTTGAAATCAATGATCAAAAGATAATACAAAGAAGCCATATGTCTGGAAATTGTAAAATATTCAGACCTGGACAACACAGAATGTATTATATTCTAAAACTCATAAGGTGAAGCTAAGATGATATAAGAAAATTGGAAATTTAGTTTGCTATCCCCCCCCAAAATAAAGCCTAAAAATAAATAATTAGAAATAATTAGAAATAATTATTAGAAATAATTAGAATAATTAGAAAACCAGTATAAATCATTAATCATTAAAGATAGTATATTAGTAATCAAACATCAATAGTTAACTTTCAACAACAGTAAAGTTTAAATTGCCCTGAAAAAAAGTTTTGTCAAATTCCAAGGAATAAGAAGTGTTTCAAAAGAAAGAGAAAATAGGAAAATCAATCCATTTAAGGAAGTGATGATAAACTTGAAACTCAACTGGACAAAAATATTAAAATTATAAACCAATCACTCATATGTATATAGGCCTAAAATCCTAGATTAGATTTATAGGAAATAAAGTCATAAATTAAAAAAGAATAGTAGTGTTAATACTGAATCTTGACCAACGGGGTTTATCCCAGAAATGAAAGAATATTTAAACTTCATAAATGTATTCATACAATTTACCTTAAAGAAACAGAACATAGAATTTATCTACATAAAAATTTTAAATATTAACTAATTAATGAGGGAAAAATAACTGTTAAAAAAACAGGAATAAAAGGAGTTTATTCTAACCACAAAACCAGACTATGTCATATTTAATAGAAAACTCTAGTAGAATTTCTATTAAGATCTGGAACAGAGAAAGATGCCAGATATTAATTTATGAAAGGGAAGACATAATATTGAAGATATGTTAAATTTTACAAAACTAATCTATAAATTCCCTGTAGTTCTAATAGAAATTCACTAAAAGTTTTTTTGTGGAACTTAAAAAATGGATCCTAAAAATTATATACAATATAAAGTGTGAAGAATAGCCAAGAAGAATATGTAAAACATGCAAAAGGGAGGATTGTCATTACTTGATATAAATATTTTTATAAAGCTATAATAATTCAGACAATGTCACATTTATATAGAGTTAGAGAAACAGTAAATGAGGCAAAATCGAGTCAAGAAACAGAGCCAAATATATATGGAACCTTATATGGGCAATCAAAAATCTTTGAGGGAAAGATGGTTGGGCAATTTTTTTCATATTTAAAAATAATGAAATTATTCCCCTCAAAACAGAAACAAAAATAACTTCAAATACATTAAAGTATTAAATGTGGGAAAGAAATATTAAACACATGAGAAGAAATCTAGAATATCTCTGTGCCATGAATGTATGGAAGAATTTCTTCTTCAATACAAAAATATAAAGACTAATAAAATGAGTAAAATTAGGTAAAAAAGTAAATAAACGGGAAGAATAGTAAACTTGACTACATTTCAAAAGAACAAAATTTCACAAAAATAAGAGGTGAGCAATGGAATGGGAGAAATATTTGGATCCTGTCAAATAAATAGAATATCATTGCTCAAAATAAATTTTTAAACTTCTGTTTATTGGTAAGAAAAAGGTTCATTTAAAAAATAGCTTCAAAATATGAACAGGCAATTCACAGAAACAGAAAATTTAATGGTCAATAAACAGAACATCAATCACACTGCTAATTAGGAATAGGCAAAGTAAAATAATAATGAAGAACCATTTCATATCTATCAAATTGACAAATATTTTATAATATGATGACAGTGTTTGTGAAGGTTCAGAATAATTGGAAACATTTTCAAAGCAACAAAACAAAAGATATTTCAGCCTACCAAAAATAGACAGTATGTGGCACATATTTAACTCCTATAAACTCTGTGATCAATTAGATACCACCACAGATCCTGGGGGTCAGAAACCCAGGTTCTTATTGTATCCCTCTGTCTTCTTGTCTCTGCCAAATAAGGGACACCATATGGTCCCTCCTCTTTAAGATGCATCTCCCACCATTATAGCTGGCCTCTAGGAGACAGCCACCAAAGGTTATTAAAGGATGCTGGTGCTTCCTTCTCCAATTCCTTTTTTTTTTTTTTAAACTCTGGTAAGGGAGTGTTCTCTGGTTCCTCCTGGCAAAGCATGGTTTGGGGTAGATGAAAATATTCACATAATAAATCCACTCTAAAGTTCATATATCCCAAAGCCTTCGGACCGTTTCCTCTATAGCTGGATACGAAATCTTCTATAAGGAGCCAGAGAGCAAATATGTTGGGCTTTGCAGGCCGGTACAGTGCCTGTCTTGCATTCTTATTTATTTATTTTAAAACTCTCTAAACGTTTAAAAACTATTCTTATCTTGATGGCTGAAAAAAAATAAATAAAAGAAAAAGAAAAGAAAAAACTGGAAACTGGCTGAGGGCTGAATTTGGCACATGAGCCATAGTTTACTGACCCTGCTCTGCAGCAGACCAAGAGAATTCTAGCATTTCAGCCTCAATTTGCATAATCTAGGAATTTGTCCATTTCACCTCGTTTAACTAATTTGTTTGTGTACAATTGTTCATTGTATTATCTCATAATCCTTTTATTTCTGTAAGGTCAGTACTAATGTCCCTGCGTTCATTTCTTATTTAAGTTAGTTTACATTGTTTCTATTTTTCATTGTCAGCCTAGCTAAAATTTTGTCAATTTTATTGCTTGAAGAACCAAACTTTACTTTGGTGATTTTTCTCTATAGCTTTTCTATTCTCTACTTTATTTTTCTCCATTCTAATCTTTTTTCTTCTTCTTCTTAACCAAAGGAAAAGACAAGCCAAAGACTAGAAAATGTTTGCAAAACACATATCCAACGTAAGATTTCCAACTAGAATATATAAAGAATGCTACTCTTCAATAAAAATATCACAATAAGCAAAATTGTTAGCAGAAACTTCACAAAAAATATGTACAATTGGTAAATAACACATGAAAAGATGATCAGTCTCATTGTCATTAGGGAAATGCAAATGCAAACCATTTAGATGTCACTGTACATCCACTAGCATAGCTAACATTAAAAAGTCTGATCATAAAAGTGATGCAACTGGAAATTTCATGAACTGATAGTTGGAATATGAAATGGCACAAACACTTGGGGAAAAAATTTAGCAGTTTCTTAAAACTTGAAACCTACCCAATGGTCTGACCCAGGCTCTGTATTCACTGGAAAAGTGAAAACATATGTCTACACAAAGACTTATACATAAATGTTCACTGCAGCTTCATTTATAATAGCCAAAAACTGAAACCAACTAAATGTCCATCAACAGATGAATGGAAAACAAATTGTCATGTATCTGTACACTGAAATAACACTCAGCAATAAAATGGAATTAACTATTGATATGTGAGACAGCCCAGATGAATCTCACAGTAATTATGTTGAGATAAAGAACAAGGCCAAAATAAAAAAGAGAATAAGTACTGCCTGATTCAATTTATATAAAGTTCTAGAAAATGCAAATTACTCTACAGTCACAGATCAATGGTTGTCTTAGGTAGGGGGACAGGGAAGGGGACGCACAAAGGAAACAGAGGGCACAAAGAAATTTTTGAGGTTGATGAATATGTTATTATGGTGATTGTGGTGGTGGTTTTACATGTATATACATATGTCAAAATTTATCAGCTAATGCTTTATATATGTGCATTTTAATGCATATCAATTATACTTCAGTAAAACTATAATTTAGAAAGAAACTCTATATTCACAGTGTCAGTTAATTATTAGCTTTAAATGCTATATTTGTAGAGAGCATGATAAGGTTTGGACCAAAGAAGACAAATATGTTTTTTGAAGTCCTGTGAAGACAGAAGTCATCAGGTGAAGTGGAATTACAGCTGAAAAATCAGAAAATATGGAAAATGGAAATAAACGATCTTGTAAGAGGAAGGTATGGATAATAGAAGATAGTTGTTGAAAAATATTGGTGAAAGAATAAAGAGGGAACAAAGGGCATGCAGATTTCACCTGTTCGTTCATTAGGGAATTGACTGAAATCCTTAATTTCCTCACCTGAAAATGGAATAATACCTACACTATACTTTTTGTTAAAGTTAGTTAACATGACTATTTAACATCTCTGTTACATTATAATCAGGAAAAGTACATGTTATCACCATCTAACATGAATGTGCCCTTTATATAAAAACATACATTTATTATTTTATGTACTTGTCTAGTTGTTTATACAGGTCAACCGTTATGAACATTTACCTTGTTTAGGGTTATATTTATAAATTAAATTAACTTTAATAATAAAACAGTTTATTTTTGTGAGAGAGTATGTGTTTCAAGCCTGCAAAAAATGAATTTTAAATAGTTTCACTAATTCTTGTCCTATTTGTTAACCTTAAAAGTAGTTTCCTTCAATGAAGTGTTAAGAACCTAGAATCACATTTTATCAGTTAGACAGTCACTAGATTATTAAACACATTGCTATCAGAACTATTTTATAATATATTCAACTACTGCTTCCACTATCTGAGCTTTGCCTCAACATTCATATCCTTCTGATTCTCCTAACCAGTGTATTCCTTATTATGAAGCAAAGGATACAGTCAGTATGGTTGCATAAATATTCAATAAACAAATAATGTCAATGACATCTTGCACTAAAATAAAATACTGGCATATATGAAATAAGGTGGCAATTACACCTTAATAACAGAAACAAACACTTTACACTTTTATATAAGACAATACAATTCATTCATTCATTCATCAAATATATTTCAGTCACTGTACTAGACACTTGAGATAAATCAGAGGGGTGGGGGGAAGAACAACCTGATTTGAAGTTTATATTTTAATAGACTGAGGCTAACTAAACGAGATAGATAGGTAGATGAGAGATAAGTAGATATAGAGATACAGTATTCTAGAAGGTCATAAATTCTGTAGGGAAAAAAAATTGAACAAGAAAAAGGGAACCAAGGGGGCAAGCAAGGAGTTGGAGGTTGAAATTTTGAATAGGATGGTAAGGTAAGCCCCAATGAGAAAATGACAGGTGAGTAAAATCTTGAGGTGAGTGATTCAGTCTTATGGATATTAGATAGAGTGCAAAGTTTCTAAGCCTCCTGCAGCCTTCACTGAGAACAAAGAGACCAGATGGCTGGAGAGGAGGGAGTTGGGGAGAATAGTACTTGGAAAAGTCAGAGAGGTTCAGGGCAAGATTGGGTAGAACTTTGTGTGCCATTGGCTTTTTACTCAGTGAAATAGGAGCTGTTAATTATTTTGAAAAAGGAGGATGTGGACTAATTTCCATTTTAAGAAAATGATTTTGGCTGCACTAGAGTAAATAGAATTCAAGCGTAGAGGAATGGAAGCAGGAAGTCATGAGGCTATTGTAATAATCCAAATGAGTGGAGAAGTCTGAGACCATAGTGAATGCAATGAGAAGCTGGATTCTGAATGCACTTTGGATATAGAGATGGATAGGATATGGGGAAAGATCGGAATTAAGGATAAATCCACAGGTTATAACCCAAGAGAGTACAGCAGGATAGAGATGTTATTAATTGAGATGTGGATGACTTCGGACGGATCAGGTTTTGGTGGGCAAACATCAAGAAAGCCAACACATAGAAACTTCCATTCTATCAAGTCAGTGCTAAATGCCTTGCACAGGACCAACTGACAGGTATATAAGAGTGAACAAAACATAGTTCCAGCCCCCCTGAGAATTAACAGCCAAGTGGGCCAATTAATAAACAGATTGGGCACTCTCCATCTAAAAGGAAATTGTCTATGAGGGGCTAATACCTATCTTCTCTAACATCACCAAATCTTGGAATATGAAAACATAAAGGGTAAAAATGTGAGTTAAGTTTCAAGCAAACTAGATATCTTGACCCGATCGGCAGCATACTTATGAAACTAATGGAATTCATTACTAATATTAAACAATAAAAAAGTATAACATGAAATTAACATACTAAATTTCCCCAAGTGCTTTATAACCTTTATTTTATATATTCAAGTATTACTGCAAGCTAACAATATCATTTCCCAAGGTAGGCTGCACACTGAGCTGACACTGACCTCATCTTTGCGATTCGGTGGGAGGGACTCCACTCACAACATCATGGTGGCATATTGGCGACAGGTTGGACTCAGCTACCTCGGGTGCTCCCAGATCTGTGCAAAAGCAGTGAGAGATGCACTGAAGACAGAATTCAAAGCAAATGCCGAGAAGACTTCTGGCAGCAGCATAACAGTTGTAAAAGTCAAAAAGGAATAATCTGCCCTGATTTAACTTGAATACTACATTTTCAGAGTGAAGATGTGTGGGCACACGTTATGGCAGATTGAAAACGATCTCACTTCATGGGGGAAAAAAAAATACCTGTCTTTTTCATAGATTGACATTGCCAATAATTTGAAGTAAGGCTCAAAAAATATATCATTTCCCATATGTTTAAATAAATGTATGATAAAAAAACATAATAAATGAAATTAAGACTTTGAGAAAATATTCCTCTTTGATGTTGATCAAGCTTTGCAGCCATATCTGTTTTCTGAAAACCTTAGACTGAATGAACTATGGGTTTGACAACTACTATTTTCTAAAACATAACATTTTTTTATATTATGGAAGAAATCCAAGATTATAATACGTATTTTGGAATGTAAGAAAAACACAAAAGAACTCCAAAACAGGACAAATCATGTTTAATCTCTTCTTTCAGAGTTAATCTCTGCTAATATTTTGGTGTTTGTCCTAAGGTAACATGTGTAAAAATGCATATTTTCAAGTAAATATAAACACACATACACACATGTTAACAATTATCAATTTCCCTCAGAGATGATTTGGAATAAAAGAAAGATGTATGTTATATACACTACTATGTATAAAATAAGTAACTATGAGAACCTACTGTATAGCACAGGGAACTCTACTCAATGCTCTGTGGTGACCTAAATGGAAAGGAAATCTAAGAAAGAGTGTATATATGTATACGTATAACTGATTCACTTTGCTGCATAGCAGAAACTAATACAACCATACTCCAATAAAAATCAATTAAAAAAAAGAAAGATGTATGTGTTAGACCACATACTGATTAAAAAAGGTGATTGTTGAGGTAAAAAGAAAATAGACCAATGTTATTTTCAAAAACACATTTTAAAGAAGAGTATATCTCTAAAATTTTAAAAAATGTATAGTCAAAATAATATTCAATCAAATTATATTCACTAGATGAATATTTTATTTTCTTACAAAATTTTGACACACATACTAGGCATCAAGTGAAAGAAAACTCAATGCTCTCTATATATCTTATTAGGATTGACTTTTTAGATAAGATCTTAAAATGTATACTTTACATTGATAATGTCATTTCTCCTAATTAAAACACTATAGTTAATGTGTGTGTGTGTGTGTGCACATATGTGTATTCACTTGTTAAGTACTTCTTTCAGTCACTGGTATAATGCTAAGTGAAGAATGATGCAAAATGATATTCATAACAGCAAACATTATATAGAGCTTATGTGCCTAGCTCTCTTCTATATGCTTTCCTATTTATCAACTAATGTGAACCTCACAACACATCAGTGAGCTAAATACGATTGCTACCACCACTTTACTAATGAGGAGAAATGAGTCACAAAGAGATGGAGTGTTTTAGCATAGCTTACCCTATAGTCACAGAGATATGAAGTGGCACTGGTTTTCACACCCTGGCTATTGGGCTTTAGAATTTGTGTCCTTAACGACTATACTCTGCTACTTCATATAGTTTCAGCCCATCAATTTCTGTTTTATCACATGAATAGGTATTTTTTAATTATATTGGATAAGTATATATATAATTGCAAATAATCACCATTACTCTCAACTTAAAAAGCCTAATTTTTAGTCTAAATGTTCTCTGGGAACTTTTTTTCAGGCAACTTACATTTACCAATTTCATTTTACAATTATTCATCAGATTTACATTTCTAATTTTTTCATAAGGTCCCAGAAACTTTTCTCAGATTTTAGCACCTCCTATTATTTTCCAGTATTTATATAACCATGTTTTCCCCCTCAGGCTTGTAAAATAAGTTATTTGTAATTCAGCTTTTCTAGTAGTAGTAGTAGTAGAATTAACAAGTAGTAATTCTAGTAGTAATTAACAAGTAACTGTGTTAGCTGATCTGGTTCTATTGTGTTTCTTAAAAGACTGCTATGTGCTTAACATTATACTTGATATTGAAATAAATCAAAGTCATTGATCTTTCCCTGGAAGAATTTACAGTTTAGTTGAAAAATAGATAGCTTACCTTCACAAACAAAAACTGTCTATACCAGCATTTCTCAGCTTCTTTTCATGAAACACAGTGATTTCACCAGGCTGGACATTCCAATGAGTAAATATTGTGGATGATACACAATTCCTAATTCACTCACTAAAACTTTCACATTCATTAAGTTTATATATATGTGTGTGTGTATATATATATGTATATATATATATGTATATATATATAAATGTATAAAGTTCTCCACATATTAGTGAATGAGAGCATTATGAGTACAAAAATAAATTTGAATCTCCCCAAATATTTTTTTTTCTTCTTAAAGTATATCATTTTTAAGCTTTCCTGATTTTTGTTATTAGTAAGAAGTTACTTGCAACTATTGACATCTTGGTTTAGAATAATATTTTTCATCTCATATAGTCTTTGAGGACCCATATAGTGGTGGAAGTCTTTATTGAGAAGATGGGGTTTGAAGGATGTGTATCATTGGTATTCAACTTTTAAATGACATTATATTTTTACGTTACTATGGACTTTTACTTAAATGAATCATTCTCCTTGAATTCTGTTGTTTGCCTCAGGAGCATTAAAACAACTTGTATTCAGTTTCACCAAGATCCTATACTGAAGTGGTTATATAGTTCTGTATTCAAGATTGTACTGTATTGAATTGAATTAGTGTTTTTATCAACATAGCCTAGAAACAGCTTTAACTCTTCTGATGAGGACAAATACCTCACTGAAAAATATACCGGTGTTTATTTTTGCCACATCCAAATAGCCAAATATACCTCCCCCTCTCTGTTCCCTGTATCTTATCTCTCAGCATCTCCGAAGAGTCTTACTCTCTATTGACAGACAATTATTAACACCAGAAAACAATTTTAAGATAGTTTTCACTAAGAAGCACTCAACTATTTTTTAATAATCTCAACAGTTAAAAAATTTGTGTATCCTAATTAGCACAAGGCTAAATAACACATTTATTTCTTATTATAGAGCAAGCATTTGAAAATTATGATTTCCACAAAACCACCTGTTCTTATAAAATAAAATATTTTACTGTAATATTTTAATATTTCAGCAAATAGTAAGAACATCTAAAGATTTTATGTCTATACCAAATTTTTCTTTAAGCATACTTAGCAGTTTATGTCCAAAGGCAAACCTGAAAAACCAACCAGATAAGGTCTACAGGCTCTTCTTTCTGCAATGATTTAAAATCTGATTATGAAATATTTTATTGGCAGTTACATAAGTGATAAGGCAGTGTTTCTCGGCTGTTTTGTGTTAATGGGACATTTTCTAATTGTAGAATTTTCAGTGGATTTCTTGAAGGAATTAAAATATTTAAAGAATACTACAGAAGGCAACACTGATTATCATGTAGTACAATCACCACAATCACTGTACAGTAACTGGTGCTGTGTTGTACAGAGCACTTCCCCAGGATGGACTTCAGCTCATGTCCTTATTTGAACTGTCCCTGACCTGCCTGCTCTTTTATGTCCTCAGTGCAGCCATTGAATTTTGATCTTTCTTCCTACAGGAGCTCCGTGTTACATAAGCCTCTTACTTCTCATCCCCAATCAGTTATATCCTTCTGATGGCTGACTTATACCCATAGTATCTTTTTACTTTCAGTTGTTGTATAAGTGCATTTTAAACGTTGATCAATTTTGACAACATATTCACTAAATATTGTGACTTTTGAACTAAGATATAACCTAAGGAATACACTGCTTTCTTAAACAGAGCTCTGTGGACAGTTACAGTTCACTCTATAAACATATCCAAAGTCTAAATGTAATGGGAATGTCACTCATAGATCTATTTTCTGATACCCTAATTAACTTTATTTTTTACCCAGTTTAAGTTTTTCAGTGTTGAAAGCTAATGACCAGATGACAGATTATTTCATGGCTAATACTTCCATAAATTTGTAAACTTGTGATATAAAGATTTGGATTCTAATTTACTAGAAAATAAGTCTTTGATCTTGGTGCTATTCTGGGCAGGGCTCCAGCCTTAAAATTTATGTAAGCCTCTATAAATGATTTGAGGATAATAAAACACAGTTTCAAATTTTCATGAGAGTCATAGGAAACCAACAAGAACAAAAGGTTTCTGTAATTCTTAATCATCCTCCTTATAAGATTATATCCAAAATCAATATTGTCTTTTCATTATTAACGCAGAATATATATTTTAAAAATAATGAAGTAGTGCAGTTTTATTTCTCAGTAGTCCCAGTCTCTTTACTTCATGTTTTTATTGGCAGTGGGTAACATAATAGCTTCAATTATATCTGGGGCAGTTAGAAATCGTACCACAATTTTAAGTTAATGTTTTTTAATTCACCTCAATAAATAGTTTTTAAGTGTCTCTCACATAAAATCTAGGTATAAAATATTACATAGAATAAAATGGTGAAAAAAAACCCTCTCTTCTATAGGACCTAACAGTATTATGTGGGCTTTAGACCTAAATGATAAAGCAAAGTTAGAATGCATGCTATTTATATTTATAGCTAAATTTCACATGATTGATTTAAAAGTAAACTTCTTATATGTCAATCATGATTATATGAGGATAATATCAATTGTGATTGTATCAGCAATGACTTATGAAGGTAAATCTCTCATATTACCAGAAGATAATATTAAGTCTTCCTGAGACAAGCAGAGATACCTTCATGAAGGTGGAATAATTTATGGTAGACATGGAAAAAGGATTTCCAATTATAGAAGCAAGAACAAAAGGAGTAGAAGTGGGAAAGTATAGGGCATCTTATAAACTAAGTAGTTCACTTTTACTAGAGATGATAATACATGCAGTGCAGAAAAAGAGACTTTACCATTATGTGAAAGAAGTATTATTCCCATTCTTGAATTTAAATTTGGAAACAAAAATTGATATTTAATTCCACAAACAATGGAAATCTGATTAGGTTTGAAAAAGAGCATGGTAGTGTTACAGTTGTAGTAAGAAACATAATTAGCCCAGTATTAATAAATATGCATTTCTAGAGTAAGGAGTTATAGCTGTTCAGATCTGCCAAGAGATTATTTTAATGATCCAGAAGAGAATTAATGAAGGCTTGAACTAGTCTGGTGTCAGTAAGATTGGAAAGAAAGAAATGGCTTTTTGTACAAATGGAAATGATAGAATCTAAAGACAAGTACCTAAATGCTGTGAAGATTTAAAGATAACCCTGAGGCACTTGTAATGTGTAGCTGAGAGAATTCTGCTAATATTACAGAACCGAGGAAGTCGGGACCAGGAGCAGGTTGTGGGAAGAAGATGGGATGAATTTATTTGAAGGGCTGACAAGGTATCCAGGTAGAGTTACGGAGAAAACTTTTGGAAATGCAGATCTGAAGCTCTAGAGAGAGGTGGCTAGCAGTTAGATTCAGGAGTCATCTCAACAATGGTCCTGTTCAATCTATACCAACCTACTTACTTCCAAGCCTTGATTCAGTATTTCATAAAATTTTTTCAGTCAAACATTTATTACAGAGTTGTTCACACACTTTCCTCATAGGATTTTTTTTTTCCTCATAGGATTTTTAACTGCTATTTAAAATGGAAATTACATAATCTCTCTTAGTTCTGTGAATATTGTAATATCTTTGTTTGTGATCTTAAAATAGAGAAAATACGACCCTTTTCTCAAATCACTGGGAGCTTTGGTGATTATGTGATTCTTAGGAACATGTTCTGTGCTCCGGTCCTCAGCCCCTAGCAGAGGTAGTTGGTTCTGAGTAGGCTATTTAATGTATTTCCTAATTTGTCAAATGTAAGTGGTAACCTCTACCTTGCTTACCTCATAAATGTGCATTATTATAAATGAGACAAGATGAAAGCGTTACACAAATGTAAGGGGTGATTATTATGTTCTCTCTCCACCTCTATCTTGCATCCCCACATGAAAAATTCAGCCAACTGGATGGCAGTGACATTATATGCCTCCTGCTAGGCCTCACACAGGCTATGCTCAGGGTTCAGTAGATTAGGACATAGACATGATGGGTAGGTAGGAGACATGATATTATTGGGCTTGTGGGCTTGGGCTGTGAGACTGGGCAAAGGAACAGTCACATGCACCTCATTTTACTCCTCGATAAAACTGAGATGATGATAGAACCTCTTCGTTAGGTGTTGCGACTTCTAAGTGCTCAGAAAGGTTACCTATAGACTATTATTGTAATGGGTTCAAATTTGCAGTCTCAAAGTTGAATTTGCAAAAATGTAGTATTTAGTTCCTTAAAAAATTAAAGTTAACATAACTCTGCAGCCTTTAAGCAAGCTATTGGCAAATTTCTTATCAGTTCAAGGTAACAGTCACATCTGGTTTTAAAATGAATTCAGTTCAGAATTTTGACTCAGTTAAAGTTTTTACACCTGTTGCTTTTGCAGTTGTTCATCTCTGATGCTGAATTATAGTCCAGGAATCAGGTCAGGGGTGTCTGGTCCACATGCCCACATGTTGTCCTCTTTTCTTGCTGTTTTCCACTGTTGTATAACATGTTAATCTCATACCCATCATTGTGCACTGGCATCTGCTGCTGACACCCATGATCCTTGTGGCCTCCAGTTAAGAAGTTCACATAGTGTGTCTTCATTATACCCACCTTTATTTCTGGCTAAGTTATGTAACAGTAACAGATAATACCCAAGTCACAATAACTTATAACAACAAAGATTTATTTCTTCTTTGGGTTGCATATTCATTGAAGGTCATAGAAGTTCCACTCAAATGGTTGCAGAACTACAATGTTCTACCAAGGAGGAACAGTAAATATTTTTAAATAATGGAATCTATCCCAACACACAGGCTTCTTTGGGGCCCCCAGGTCACTCTCTGGCATATCCATTTCCCTCTCAGGCAGCCACATGCACTTTCCACAATTATCTCTATACCAAGGAGAGGTGAGCAGAACACTAAGTCTGCCCTCAGTTACATCAGCCTGGATACACCAGAGTGCAGACTTCCAGCTCTGGGAGGAGATACACAGCAACCTAATGTCAGATATACAAATACTCTTAAAGCTCAGTTTCTAATACAGTTCTGAACATAGTAAATACTCTGACAGACCTCCTCCTAACATTTGCAAGCCCTGAGGCAAGAATACACATGGAGGCTCCCATATCATATGTCTAAGTATTTAAAAGTTATGACATGTTATGAAACTATTGTATAAAATATGCTCTACCATTCCACCTTGACAAACAAATCTTTATTAAAACTAGGAAGGCTAGTTCCTCATCAGAACATGACAGAGTAGAATGAATCTGCCCAATCCCAGGATCCAGGCCCACTTTGATGGGCTTTTTCTTTTCACCTCCAGCTGTCTGTCACACTCAAAGAGACCTTACACCCATACATCAGGATATTCCAGCCAGCCATTCCATGTTTATCTATATCCTCAATATCTAGGGTGGAATTCACCAGCAATCAATTGTTCTGCCTTTAGGAAGGCAGACTTTGGAAGAAGACTCACACAGGCATTGGAAACAATCTCAGTGACATTTGGGCTGGAAATTTAGGGACCCCAGAATGTGTAGAATCATCTAGAAGGGAGTACATGGGTTATGGATGAGCACATACCTTTGGAACCTAGGACCCCTCACCTATGGGGAGGAACATAGCCAGATGAGGGCCAAAGTGGGGCCCTTTAAATACATGGCATGGGATTGGGTACCCTCTCTATCCCTCTCTCATGATGCTAAGTCAAAATAAACTTTAGAATGTATAAGCATAAATTACATCTATAGCAAAGTGTATTTTCATATATTTATGTATGTCAGTAATAGAATCTAATCATTAGAAAGATTCTAACAGATCATGTTTTAAGGCTATCTGCTCTTCTCATTTTTGTTAAGCTGCAGGCGCCGATCCCAGTATAATCAACCTCACCTAATTTCTGAGCAAACCTGATCCAGTCAAGGATCATTTAAACAACCCTGTCCATTTTACAAAATACCTATTTCTTTTAGGAAAGAATTCCCTAAAATTTTCTTGTAAGTAATTGTCTTCTTTAATATTTTTAAAAGACAGCATTATTTCCAAAATGTGTATTCTTTTAAGACCTCTATATCTACTATGTAAAGTAACAGGTATTTGTCTTTACAATAACACAAATTCTGACTTTTGTCCAAGAACATACTAATTTATCAGCAGGATGTCTATGTCAGTGTTATGGATCACTAGAAACTTGTCTGCCTTCCTTGGCATGATCCCTTTTCTGTGAGAAAGGAGATGCCTTTCGTACACAGTTGGCCAAAATTCAAGAGCCACGCCAATGGTCAGACAAATAGGTTTTGCTGTAGATGAAATTAAATGAGACTCCAACTGTGGCCTCACTAATACCCAAAGTTCAAGTTTTCTGCTTCCAGTATGATCATTACATACAATTGGCTTAAATGAATCAGTGGCATTTATGATGAGGCTGGTAAGTCTTTCTTAGAAAAACACAGAGTGAAAACTCTTCACAAATGTGAGTTATAATTCAGCATGGATATAAGAATACCCTTTTTTTTCAGCTTGTCACTCTCTACAAAGGCAGTGTTTTAAAAAATTGCCAATTTGTTTTATTGTATGTGTATTTAATTTTTTTGATTCTCAAATGGGGAAAACATGCAACAGAAATTCCTACATGTAACCAAGCTGAAACAAGAAAGACAATTACTTTTCCCTAATGAAATGTTCTATTTCCTTAGTTTGCTGTTTCATTAATTTCTCAACTCATTTTATGCTGAGCTAGATTTCAGTAGTTTTCCCTGAACACAACTTGAACAAAAGATGTTTAGATTAATTCAAAAAAATTATTGTGTATCTATGGTGTGAGAGGCACTTTCCTATGAGCTGGGTAATGGTAAAAGACAATCCAGATTTGTACTGTCATGGAGCATTTATTTTAGACCTGGAGTGAGGACAGATTAAAACAGGCAAAAAAAAATAAACAAATAAGAATTAAAATAGTGATAATTATGACAAAAAATATAGAAATGTTTCTGTGACAGAGAATGATTAGGGGGAATATAACATGTAGAGAGCTCTTTCTGAAGAGATAAGATTTGAACTGAGAACTTCTTTATGAGAAAGACGAAATAATGACTGTGAACATTTGGAGGAAAACTCAGCTACAAGTAACCATCAAGGATAACAGTCCATAAAAAGGACCAGTTTGGTGTGTTCCAGGATTGGAAAGAAGTCATTGTAATGGGAGTTTAGTGAACAAAGGAAAGAGTAATAGAAATTGAGGAAGGCCCAATATCCAGGGGTCAAATTAATTTCAGTATCTTAGAGTATTATAAGGTCAGTTCTGTTTTATTTTTAGTAGGGAGTCACTGGAAGGTTTTCAGCTAAAAAGTAATGTGATATAACATATAATTTTAGGAGATTACTTTGGTTGTTGATTGTAGAAGGTGTCAATATTTTGGGTCAGGGTATGAAGTAGTGGATGATAGGGTAGAAAAGAGTGAAAGCAGGGAATCAATTAAGAGACCATAATAGTTTACAGCCTGGATCACTGACTTTAGACATTTCCATATAGAGAAAATATGACATCATCTAAACTCTTTGGCCACTCACTCTTCTTCTTAGCCGTTCACAATTTGTATCTCCCTTATTTCTTTGTCTCTCTTCCCCTTTATCTAAGATATGAAGTCACTTATACTTCCTGCAAAATTCAGAGCTCCACTTCTGACCCCCTATGTAGAGGAATGTGCAGAATTCTCCTCTGGTGAAGATACCATGGCATATAGTCATTGCACTCAGAGTTACCAGACCCTGATATCCAGATGAATGATATTCATAAGCATATCTATGATCCCATAATTTTAGATAATAGGCAGAAGTATTTTGTTTTGTCTCTTTATGGCTTAGTTATTATAAGTTCTTAAACTGTAAGTGATGAGAACTTCATAAACGTGGAAATTCTTTCAAGCTATGAAAAAGCAAAAAATCTATTTTTTTCTGATTTTTTTTCCCCAAGTTATTGGATGCTGGTAGCTGAGCAACATTAAGAGGATTAGAAACATGCATGGTCTTCTATTTAGTTTTCTGTCCTTATCATACATGTCTAGTCTAATTTCTGGAACATCACTTTTGTTGTCAGTTATTAATCTTTCTGAGGTGGAACACTTAGTGGTTTTGGTTCAGTCAATCACTTCCCTAGTATTAAAATGCTCTCTAAATGCAGTGACTCATGTGTGTTCTTTAAGTTCATTTCTGGCTTGGTGTCTCAGTCTCCCCCTTTGGAGGAGCCGTGGTGGGGGCCAAATCCATAGAACTGTTTATGAAAAAAGTTTCTGGATTTAGTGGATAAGAGGGAAATATTTCCCATCGCTGGGAAGTGTTGAGTGATTTCCACAATTCCTTTTTTCCAAAATATCATTATTGTGATTTCTGTGTTTTCAAAGGATGGGTGTTCACAACAGAAATGAGGTTGTGGTTTAGACTGAAAAGAGCCATAAATAGGAAAAATATTACCATGTTTTCCAACAGATGCCCTCTCTGGCTCAAAGCTTGAGTCTATCAAATTATTGAAAGGAACATTTGTAACATCATGCCTCAGTGAGGGATAGAATCAAAAAACTCAGGTATCTTTATGAAATATTCCGTGTATTTAGAATTAACTACTACATTTGGGTGAGCCAAAAATTTAAAAGATGTGTTGCTAAAATTTAAAAGATGTGCTGTGATTTGCTTGGGCAACTGTCATAGCAGTCTTCTTATCTTAAGACAGCTACCTTATTCTTAAGACTGAGTCCAAATAACCAAGCATTCACTTTATCTTCTTTAGGAGGTACTACCTTTGTTTTAAATTTAGCCACAGGTAATTCAGTTCATGTCAGTTCATGTAAACTTTGCACATTTAATGTTTAGCAGCCCACATCATCGTTGTTGCTACATGTTTCTTGACCAAATTTTAGGTATAGAAGAAAGTGATTTATTATTTCTGTGGCTGAATATGTAGAATTCAATGCAAATATTGTAATGGAAAAATTGTGGACTATTTCCTGTATTAATGAAGTCATTTTCCATATTCTAAGCCAATTAATGGGGAAAATCCTAGACGCTGACTGTGGACTTGGGATCAATTTGCTTCTAGCAACCATTACTTCTACTTCAGTCCATGTCTTACCACAGAGGACCTTAAAGCAAGAAAATCAGTGTCTGTAACTTACCAAATTCAAGTTCTTTTGAAACAATGAGCCAGGATAGCTAGGATTGTGCAGTGGTAACAAAAAACTCTAAAATCTCAGTGTCTCCAAGCAAGATAAGCTTCATTCTTGCTAATGCTGTATGTCCACTGAAAGCAGGCAAGGGGTATCCTGCTCGTTAATCATTATGGGATCAGACTGAATGAGAAGCCACCATTTCCCTCGCTGCCAGTTCCTGAGCTAACAGGAAAAGAGCTTTGCAAGGGGCAATTAAAGTGTTCTAGCTCAGAAATGACACACTCACAACTTATTGGTCAGAAGGAATCACATGGCCCTAAAGGGCAGGGAGGGAGGGTTTGTGCCAGGTGCAGGAAATACAATTCTACAAGTCTCCTAAAGAAAGAGGAATCAGAAATGTGTTGATAAACATCAGAATTGTTACCATCACTTCACAACTGGCCTTCCTTAAGTTTTTTTATGGACTGCTCCATTGAGCTTCCAATATCTCGTTTCTTCTAGCAACTCAGCCTGAGGAATCAGTCCTTGAGGGAAGGTTAGAAGACAAAAGGCCGCTGAGCTGAGGAAGGAGAGGGAAAGCAACACATTGCATTTCTGCCTTTGACTCTGATTAGTTAGAAGGCAAGCTGGTGCTGGTATTAGTCTCCTTGCGGACACTTGCACAACAGCAACTCTATGAACTGACTTGCCCCAGCATATATCCTAATTCCAGGAGAGTCCAAGCATTTAGTTTCACCATGTCTCTAAGATTTCCTGAACTGCATTTATCTGGCACTTTCCTGGTATCCTTGGACTTCTGTTTCTTCATGAAATACTTCCACACCAGGAATCCAAAACTATTCATAATCATTCATTTAGAAGGTGGGGCACATTGAAAAAAAATTTCTGAGTTGTGCCTTGGCTTTGCTCAAGGGAATCCAACTGGCCCACTCCCAAGCATTCTGTTAGCTTCCTCAGATTTCATCAAAAAATATTAACCATAATCTCAGCTTCACTGTCTATCAGGCAGATATGTCTACCTTCAACTGGTAACGGTGAGCTGGACAGGGCAGGCACTCACCAGGAATATAGGCTTGAGCTCACTGCTTCTTAAAGTTATCAAGCACCCAGCTAAGTCTTTTTTCTTCTGACTTCCCTTCTTTACCAGCTTTTCTGAGATGTGAAATTTACATACAATAAATGTACATATTGAAAATGTACAATCTGATGTAACTTGACTTACATCAACACTGGTAAAACCATGAGTGCAATCACAGAATGAACGTATCCATCATCCCCAAAAGTTTCCTGGTGCCCCTTTTTCATCCCTCCCTCTGGCTCTCCCCTCTCCCATCCTCAGACAATGAATGATTTCTGTCACTATAGATTTGTTCACATTGTCTAGAATTTTACATAAAGAGAAACAAAAGTATGTACATTTTTTTGTCTGACTTCTTTCACTAAGCATAATTATTTTGAGATTTATCCATGTTATTGTGTGTATCAGTGGTTGAGTCCTTTTTATTGCTGAATAGTATTCCATTAATTGAATACATCCTATGTACACATATATATACATATACACATATGCAATCACCTGTTGATGAACATGTGAATTGTTTCCAGTTTTTTATATTACTAATAAATCTTCTATGGATTTTGGGTACAAGTCTTCATATGAACACATTTTCATTGATTTTGTATAAATACCTACAATTGGAATGACTAGATCATATGGTGGGTATATACTTAACTCTTTAAGAAACTGCAAAACTGTTTTCCAAAGTGGTTTTACTATATCATAGTCTCAAAAGCACTGTATGGGAGTTCTACTTTCTGTACTTTCTCACTAAACACTTGACATTGTTAGATTCCATTTTAATATGTTTTCTGATATTTCCATGTGGATTTTCTTTCCATTTACCTAATGACTAATGATGTTGAATATCTGGTCGTATGCCTATTTGCTATCTATATATTATTTTTGGTGAAGTATCTGTCCAAGTCTTTTGCCCTTTTTTATTTGAATGTTTTGTTTTCTTATTATTGAAAGATGGTTTTAAATGTTTTATTGTTGAAATAATTACAAATTTAAACAAACTTTAAAGAAATATACAAAGACATGGTTATTCTCAACCATTTGAGAGTAATTTGTCATCCTGATGTCCCATCACCTACTACTATGTTCTCTTTACTTCCCTCATTTCCTACAAACATGATATTATCCTATGCATCCACAATACCACCATCAAATCAAGAAATTAATATTTATACATTATTACGATTTAATAGTCAGACCCAGTCAACTTTTGCCAATTGTTCCAATAATGACTTATAAAGCCTTATAAAAATCCAGTTCAAAATCTATGTTGCAAATAATTGTCATTTCTCTTTACTCTCCTTCATTCAGCAACATTTCTTCACTCTTTCTTAGACTTTTAGGACCTTGAAACTCTTAAAGATTACAGATCTGTTATTTTGTAGAATGCCCTTCAATTTAGGCCTAAATTCTGGTTATGAATTTTGACAGGAATATCTGAATATGATGAATTCTTTACATCAAATATTACTTTTTAAAAAAACATCTTTATTGAGGTATAATTGACAAACAATAAACTGTTCATATTTAAAGTATACAATTTGATAAGATTTGACCTATGTATACACCATTACCACAATCAAGATAAACATATCTGTAACTTTCCCAAAAGAATCCTGAAGCCTTTTGTCATGCTTTATTCTAACCTTCCTCTCCCATCCCCAGGCAACAAGTGATTTGCTTTCTGTCACTGTAAATTAGTTTGTATTTTCATTGTATATAAATGGAATCATACAGTATACATTATTTTTGCCTGGCTTCTTTCACTTGGCATAATTATTTTGAGATTCATCCACGTTGTAGCATGTATCAATATTTATTCCTTTTTTATTTTTAAGGAGTATTCTATTGCATGGTATACCACAGTTGTTGACACTGTTGATGGACATTTGGATTGTTTCTATTTTTTGACTATTACAAATAAAGCTGCTGTGAACATTCATGCACATGTCTTTGTGTGGACATATGCTTTTATTTCACTTGAGAAAATACTTTGGCACAAGATAACTGAATCATATGGTAGGTGTACTCTTTAATAAATTCCCCAATATTTTTCCAAAGTGGTTGTGCCATTTTACATTCACTAGCATTGGATGAGATGTTCAGTTTGTTCATTTCCTCACCAGAACTTAGTAGGGTCAGACTTTTTAATTTTATCCATTTTAAACAGTGTGTAGTGATATCTTATTGTGGTTTCAGTTTGCAATTCACTAGTGACTAATAATGTTGAGTTTTTCACACGCTTGTCATCTGTATATCATGAGCTCTTAACAAATCACTCAAAATATGCTTGTTAGCAAAATTTCAATGCTCCTTTCATAATGAAAATCTATAGTTCTGTGTCACAATACCCTATCTTTTGGGGGATGGGTGGGTTAAGATGTCTGTATTTCTGTATTTCAAACCATCAGTACTTGTCTCTCTACTGAATGGTTGAAAAGCTGGAACACCATTTTGTTTGATTCCTTCAAAAGTATAGTTATTCAAACATAGGAAACCTTGAACATTTCCCTCAAAGTATTTTGTATGGTGGTTACATCTTGTTTCTGTTTGTTTACCTTGGTCCTCAGAGATTACTGATTGGAAGCAGCTATGTTTCTCAGACACACAGAAGTAATAACAACATTTCACATGTACTTTGTTGGCTTTCTTTCTCAAACAGTGTGTTTTTTTTTAGTCAGGGATTTTTAACTTCTGCAGAGATATTAAATTTCATGCTAGGTGCAAAGAAATGATTCTAGAAATAATATATCTAATTAATGTACTATGTATCTAATTAATGTATCTAATTAATGTATCTAAATTAATGTATCTATGTATCTATGTATCTAAATTAATTAATGTATCTAAATTAATGTATCTATGTATCTATATCTATGTATCTAAATTAATGTATCTAATTAATGTATCTAAAAAATGTACTTTGGGATACAAATAATAGCATCTTAAATATGAACTTCCTGTTTCCTTTCTCTCCCTTGCACACAGCTCAACTACAATCCCAGTCACCCCTTGGAGTTAGGCGTGGTCATGTCTGATCAACTGAATAGGAAGAAACATAACATGTGCCACTTCTAGATCTGGCTCATAAAAACCCATCCCATGAGATCCTCAGCATTCTTTCACCTTCTGGAAGATCTTGTGACAAATATTGAAGATGGTAGCTCAACAAGATGGAATATTGGGTACTGGAATCACCATTTGGAGGAGAACCACATATGCACCAGGAACACTATTTTGGTAGATTAGGCAAATAATGTCCATTGTTTTAAGACACTGAAATTTCGGAATGTGCCTGTTACAGCAACTAGCATTGCTCTTAATAATACAGATGTCATTAGGGTCAGAAAGATATGCCAATAATATTTCTACATTTTTCTACTGATGTTCTTCCTCCTTGTCTGGACTTCAGCTTCTAGCCCTTGATGGAATACTGAAGCCCACTGAGACAACAGTGCTTGGAGTTTAATTGAAAAGCATGACTACTGTGCAACAGTCCTTTTAATCAAGATGTTAAAAGGAAACTTTATTAAACTGTGATTGAATATATAAAATTAAGATGTAATGCATTTTAAATATATTAATTCAAATTATAAAATATTAAATTAAGACTTAATATATTAAATTAAACACAGATTAAACTAGATTGAAAAAAATACTTTTAAAAATCTCAAATACACCAGAGGAATTACTAACCATTTTATTTAAAAGTAAAATTCTATCAAGTTCCAGAGCAATAAAATGAGACTATTGACGGGAACCTAGCACATTGGGTATACAGCAGTTGTTCCACTAAGTAAATGAGATTATTAAAAGACCGAAGTGGAAATTTTGTTCTGGTTTAAACAGTGTGAGAATAAGAGCAATATGTAACAACATGTTGAATCCACCAGATCCCAGGAGATCCCAGTAGCAGTGCCAACACTGATGGTAAGCACATGGCTCATCTATTTAGAGCTGTTATCTTTTCCCACGCCCAACATAAAAGCTTCTTGAAAGTGATTTTGTTGTTTGCACTTATATATTTTCATGAGACAGTCTGGCTCTCTACTGATATTGACCCCTGGGTCTAGTGAGAGACTTTTCACAGGGAAAAAAAAAATATAGAAAGGACAAAATATCTTCAACCAAAAAAGTGTCAACTGAAAAAAAAAAAAAAACAAATGACTTAAGATCCCATTTTTCATGTTTAATCCTGAGGATAAATGAATGCAAACGTATCTTTGTATTGAACTTAATAAGTGCCAGTACAAAACCCTTCAAATAAACGTTGCCTCATACAATTTTTATAATGGTCCTATAAGAAGAGTGTTATTTTTCCAATTATACAGATGTGGAAATTACATACCAGGAAGGATAAGACATTTTCCAGGGATGAAACAGCTAGAAAGCAATGTAACCAGACTCAAGATTTTATCTGTCGTACTCCAAATCCCATGTTCTTTCCATTACTGCAACTCTGTGTGTGTGTATGTCTATGCTGGATGACAACAGTGATCTCTATTTACGGCTAAATTATTGTACATCCATGAAGGAAATCAGTCAGTTTCTCAGACGACAAGTCACTATGCATAATCATAAGGAATTAAGTGAAAGTACAGATGATAATAATAATAAATAATTATAGCAGCTGCTATTAAGCACTTAATGATGTGAGACACAATGATAAATACTTTGCTTGCAATAGCTCCTTTGATTATCTGAACAACTTGTGAAATAAGCACTATCACTACCTCCATTTTATAGGTCAGAAGCCTGAGACTTAGCTTAAGAAACATCCCCAAGGCCACAGAGGTTTTAAGTCACAAGGCTGGATTCAAACTCAGAGTTGCCTGCACCTCCCTCCACCTAGAAAGCAATCTCCATCGACTCTCTGTTGGGATATTTAGAGGGATTGAGATGAGAGAACTGTGGACCACCTTGGTTTCTACTCTAAACCACCTCAGGTGGCTCTTTTCCAAGTCTTAGAACCTATAAGCAACAATAGGCTGATGCCCATTGGGGGTCATTAACCAGGCTGACATGAGGTTTTTGTCTTAATATCGAAATAAGCAATGAAAACATTGCTGGGTGACGTTACAAGTACCAGACAGGTGAATCAAGTCTGTTTTTATTTAATATCTTTGTTTTTGGCCGTGCCTCGTGACTTGCAGGTCTCAGTTCCCCAACCAGGGATCGAGCCCGGGCCCAAGTCAGTGACAGTGCTGAGTCCTATAACCACTGGACCTCCAGGGAACCACAATTTACTATCTCTACTTACTTCCTTTCACTCTTCAACCAATTGTAATCTGACTTCAGTCTTTTCCGCTCCACCAAAGCTTACCAATGACAACTAATTATTAAATTCCAATGGCCTCGTTTTAGACCTCATTGCTTTTGGCTATATTGAACAAGTCAACCATCCTATACTCCTCAATATTCTTTCCTGAATTGACTTCTATAACATTCATTTTTCTGGTTTTCTTCCTACCTCTCAAATTGTTCCATTTAACTTTTTTCATCCTTTTCATTTCCATCTCAACCTGACTGCTAAATTTCAATTCTTCTGCATTTGGTTATTGCCCTGAGCTGTTCCATCTCCTACCATGGGTGTCATCTGTAATACTAAAGACACCATTTTTTTTCCTCTGGTGTGTCTTATTTCAGTCAAAAGTGTAACCTTCTAGATAGTTTTTTGTGAGAGCTCATCCACACTCATGCTTCCAAATCTATATCCAGATAATATATCTATCCTAAGAGACAGATTTCTAGCTCTCTATATCTCAGTATATCTGGATATCTATAACAAGATATCAAATGCAATGTGCTGCAAACTGAACTTATGCTATGTGGTAGTTAAGAATGTGCCTTCTAGAGTGTGATTCTTCCACATACTAGCTGTGACTTTGGGCAAGTTATTTAATGGTCCATGTTTCATATTCTTACTCAATAAAGTAGAGATGATTATATTACCTTCCCCATAGTGTGACATGACTAATCCTAGTCCAGCCAGGTCTTTTTTCTTTAGATTTTCTGAATTTGCTGAATCCCAGCCATGTCCCATGACATCATGTTTCTGAAAGTTCACTATTCTGGATCAGAATTGAGAGACTCATTGCCAAAATTTCACCATGTCTATCTGCACATTATCAAATATTGATCTTAGGTATGAAGCCCTATCAGTTGAATTTTTCTGGCACCATTAAGTACTTTTCCTAATTTGTTACACAAGATATCCATAAAATGTTAAAATTTAAGGAAGTTTAATGTTTTGGTGCATGTATAGCAAAATGTCTGCTATAGCTGCCTGTTACCTGAGAATGGCTTCACTCTGTGCTGTAATGCACCTGTGAAAGAATATAACCTCTAGATTATGAAGAACAATCTTCCTATTTTCCTGAAGAAGACCAAGTTTAAACAAGTTCAAAGTGCTACACACACACACACACACACACACACACACACAGACTTTCCTCTAGTCAGGGTAAGTCAGTGAGTGAGTCATTGAGTTTATGCTATTTTACGGGACTAGCAAAGTTGCTACCCACCCAAATGTGTAATTTAACCATTTCATGCTTAATAAAGTGAGCTTATATTTGTACTGATCATTCACTGCACTTATACTACTTCTTTGTTCATTTGATACTTCCCTGTTCATACTTCAAAATCCTTTCCAATATCTCCATTTTAATAGTGCCTCTCCTGATCCACTCCTCACAATTATAGCAATTTGTATATAATAATAATAAAAATATATTCCATAATAACATCAAGTCCTGTGTGCCTAGTGAGGACCAAATCCTTACGACAAGCTTATTAGGTAGGATCTATGTTTTACAGATGAGGAAATAGGTATTCAGTGAAACTGAGTAACTTGTGCAAAGCATACAGTTACATGCACAGAACTAAAATTTAAACCCAGACTCTCTGCGTTAGCTCACACATCCTCTTTCACTGCCATTCTTCCCACACGTTCTAATAAGTATTTCTCTCCTTGTCTATTTCACCTAATATTATGTAACCCCAATACCAGGCATCATTTTTTAAATTTCCATTTTTCCAACACAGTATCTGTTATATAAAAAGAGTTTTAAAAATATTTATTGAATGAATGAGTCAACCAAATAGTAATCAAATGTCGCATTTGTATTGAGCATATTTTGACAGTAAAGAATTAATGCCAAGAAAATGTGCTCTCAATTTCTAGTAGCTTACACTCTTCCAATTTAGTAGCAATATGGACCAGTGTAAAGTCACAGGAATAGATATTGGTACGTTCAAATTTGTAATTCTGACTTTGCTAATACCAGGATTGAGAAAGTCATGCAATTTCCTGTTGCATGACTTCATGGCTTCTCGAAAGACAAAAGGTTACACTATGTAATCAAAAAGCCAAGTTCCCACTCTAACAATCTATACTGCCCTCTAGAAAGTCACTCTTTGATTGCAATACACAGTATATATGTGTAAATCACTGGCATTTAGCAAAAAATGACTTAAAGACTTAAACAGATTCCACTTCAGGAAGCACAGGTTTATGAATCTGTAAAAATTTTTGAATGATTATGAGTAGCAGAAGGGATGATCTAGGTATTTTACTTCTGTTATTTTATTTCATCTTGAACCCTGAGCTTCAATATTCTCTCTTTATAATGGAGATTATGTGAAGATGTAAAAAAGTCCTGAGCAGGAATGGACACATAGTAGGTACTAGGAAAATGTCATTTTATTTTCCCTTTCTGCCTCTAACCATTTCTCTTCCCACCTACAGACCTTTAATGTCTTTCTTGTTCATCTAGTCCATTACACACAGAACTGATCTTCAAAACACATTTACATTTAATAGAGCGCCAGAAGTGATCGATCAAAACAGGTCTCTGCTTCATTATCAGGGTGCTCTAACCATCTGCAGGACCTAGACAGGTGTGTTCTGGTGGATTATTAAGGCTGGTCCAGATTATTTGATTCTCACAGTCAGAAGTGCAGCAACATGCATTATTCAATTTGGGTTTGTCTAAAAATTCACTGGAAACACCAATTTCAACTTTTAGCATTATCCTGTACTTGATACATTCCTCAACACCAACTTTTAGCATATTATTTCCTTTTAAAAATGAGAAGTAAACAGGAAAAATTGCTTCTTCAATGCAACCATGATGAACTAGTGAAATTTTCATCAAGCGCTTATATTGAACAAGGCATTATAAAATTCACTGCTAGAAAATATGAAAACAAGTGGAGAAAAAGAACCCTCAGAATCAGTAGTTTTATTCTACTGTAGTAAAATAAGAAATGTTAGCATCTACAGATTAAGATTGAGAGGTAATTTCATGAAATGAAATAGCTGTTAATGGTTCCCAATAATTTTAAGTACAGATTATCCAAATTTTGACTAATATCTCCAAGATTTGAAGTAAGACTTAAGTTCTTAAGATAATTTTTTTTTAGCTACAACATTGTCAAGTAGGTTCTTAAACAGTGTAGATTATAATCCTCTTGATTGGTTGGAGATTGTATGTATTTGGCTCCTTAGATTTTAGTGTCATCCCACAAGATATTGTTTCAAAATATTTAGACCAATTTGTCCAGGATATTTTTGTCCTGCTTCTCCATCCAATAATGTAAAAACTAAGAGTATAGTTAAAGAACTCACCCAAAGTCCATTTCTGATTATAACTCAAAGACATTTCACATTTCTTGAGTAAAGAAATGATAGGGAAAATTAGTCACTAGTTGATCATAACTTGGCAGAAAATTGCTAAGTATACCAAAACTATATAAGAACAGAGAAAAAAATCTTATTAATGAAATATCACAAAATATCATGGTTCATTGTCCTAACTTCCTCATGCATACTGAACTGTAGGTTTTTACATAAATGGTTTCTTTTATGCACACATTTTTTAAAAAAATACCAAAAATCTTAATCAACAAATTCACTAAATACAATTAACAACTATTGAAAAAGTAATTTTAAAATATATAAACTCCTTACTTGAAGATTACAATGTACAAAATATCTAAATTCAACCAAATTAATTACTATGTAACAGATTTAAGCTTTAATTTTAATTCTTGAATTTACTGAACTCAAGAAAGTTTTTAGCAACCTGTTTATGTGTTATGTATGTTGTAATTAAAGCTGTAAATGTATTCATAAGTACATTTATAAAAATTATAATGGCATTTGTTTAGAATTTTTCATTTTGTTAATCTTAAAGTTGCAAAAAGTAAATAACTCTTGAAAGTGCAGTGTCTTTATATTTTGATTTTATCTTTCATTTCCTTGTATTTACGTAAGGATTTTTTTGGTTAAGTGATATCAAGATTTTCTTATTGCACAAGTTTCCATATGGGTGAGACCTTCTTAACTCCCTAAGTTTAGATGTCATACACTTACTTAAACTATTAGATTTCTGATGTTGACATTAAAATTAAGTAGTGGAATTTGTGTGTGAAAATATCCACGTCTGGTCACACCAACACCATTTTCTTAATTTGCTCAAAAACAATAAGAGGAATATAATTTATTAGATTCCCTTATTTTGTATTTCTCTTTCTAATATTCTGTGTGTCTATGCCATCTGAAATGAAATCAAATAAACAGTAAGTATTCTTCTAGCTACAACATCAAAATTAAACAGTATTGATTTTTATAAATTATTTTGTAATCAACTCCCACAACATTATTCTCATTTTAACATATGTTTGAGAACTAAAACATACTGGGAGTAATAATATTTCCTTTGAGGAACTTTCTACATCTTTTTTTTTTAAATTAATTGTTATTGGAGTATAGTTCCTTTACAATGCTGTGTTAGTTTCTGCTGTACAGCAAAGTGAATCAGTTATACATATAAATATACCCACATTTTTTAGATTTCCTTCCCATTTAGGTCACCACAGAGCATTGAATAGGTTCTCATTAGTTACCTGTTTTATATATAGTAGTGTATATGTGTCAATCCCAATCTCCCAGTTCATCCCACCCTCCTCTTTCCCCCGGACTCTGCATTTACTTTTCATAATGATTTTCTCATATATATCTCTAGCGACCATCCTGAACATAAAGATTACAATTATAAGCATTTGCTTATAAATATTATATTTTAAAGACTTAAGTCATGCCTATATCTCTTCTTAGGCCATTTAAATATACTTATTAATGTATATTGATATCACAGTTTACCAGTTGCTCACTTAACTAGAATATTTTTGTTTAAAACAGCACAAAATCATATATTCAGAACTTAGGCCTGAATTACTATATCTTAATGTACAATTTAACTAGTAGAATTCAAACTTTTCATTTTATTTTAATGGGAAAGTTTTTGTCATCTATAGTACAGCATTTGCTTAGCAACAGAACCTGCTTCCATTTCATTTCATAATGCCTGATCTAGCTTAAACATTATATATGTATTGTGACTTCAGATTACAAGAGTACTTGCAAAAGTGGGCTATCTAAACTAAGACCAGTATATCAGATAATGTAGATCATTAAATTTTTTCCTTTGTATTATATTCATATGAAAATCATTCTTCCATGTGAACATAAGAACCAGAGTCTTAAGGGAAAATTGAGATCAGGAAAAGAGCCTTCACAAATTCAGGTTTGGTTCAGAGGTAACTGAGGCTAGACCAAATAATGAGTTACCAAAAATCAGATATCAGTGATCTGAAAAAGTAATGTTTACCAAGAAATCCCAGGGGACAGGCTGTATTAGTAGGTGCTCAACATTTGTCTGTTGAATAAAGGGGCAAATAAATACTCAGGGTCAAAGCAGGTAAAGTTTGATTTATACAGGGTACTTGTCCCTACTCTCTCTTCATACCCTCACTGTTGGAAGGACGTAGTACCCAGAGGTGTATAAATGTAGCAAAGAGAGAAGTCACAGACTCACAAAGCTCCTAATTGTTCAAAGGCAGAGGTGCTAAAGATTACCAGAGATTTGTATGTGCATGTTCAGTACCTAAAACTGATATTTTTGTAAAGGCAAAAGAAAGTTGTTCAAAATTTCTCAATTGAATTCCATGCTACAAAAATGAAAATGATTGTGGAAGTCTGATAGAGAAAAAATCGTGGGTGACAGGATAAACGTTGCCAACTGTGATCTTGCCTCTGGGAAGTTTGATATTTACCATGAGACCAAAAAAAAAGGTGGAGACATCTTACATAACTTTGCACAACCAGCTCAAGGCAGCCAGAAACAGAATTAAAACGAAGAATAATTGCATTTTCAAAAATGCAAAAAAAAACAAAAAACAGTTGGGAATTTGCTGTGGAGTTGAATGATGAATAAGACAATATGTTGAAAGTGAGTTTGCAGGAAGGTGAAAACCAAAAGAAAAGGATATATTTATAAGTGTATAAATTTGGAGCACAAAATCTAGGCAAATATGAAAAAAATGTACTGGCTGAGTCTTTTTTCAGTTCAAAACTTCACACTTACTATGAAAGGAACAAAGTGAGTGTTTTGATTATTTAAGCTAAGAAATAAAGTCACATAAAAATAGTTATCAAACACTGAAACAACACTACGCAGGAATTTGAGACACAAAGTGAAGAAGAGGAATGTATTCAGTTGAATCTTTAGGGGGAACCGAGGTGATAGAAAATAATTATACAAATTGGAATCTATCAAAAATACTAAGGCTGGAAAAGAAGCCATGTGGAGTTCATCACGTGGAGTTTGGAGAAGATATATACAGAGTCTACGTGTGGGATCACGGAGTGAAACACACATGTATAAGTGCTTAGGAAAAGCCAACATTTTGTGTAATTCCTTATGAGGAGGTGATGCTGCAGTCAATTATATTTTGACTCAGAAGCTAAAAGATCGGCAATAATAGTCCCAATCACTATTCAGTAACTAAAGAGTCATCTAATAGTGACTGCCCCTTATAAAATAAGACTTTATTTCTTAGCTTAAATAATCAAAATACTCACTTTGTTCCTTTCATAATGTGTGAAGTTTTGAACTGAAAAAAAGACAGCCAGTACATTTTTTTCATGTTTGCACAGATTTTGCACACCAAAATTATACATTTGCACTAAAGTTATACATTGACTCTCTTATAAAAGTCACCAGATATTTTTTGAGAGATCAAATTTTCTTACTAAATATCAAGTTCAGCCTCAAGCTGATTTCTCTTTGAATAAGCAGTCAGACCATATAAGGGGAAAAACAGAAGGATTAAAATAAAACATTCTCAAAAGAGCAGATTTTTTTGTCGATTTTGCATTGTTAGAAACTTCATTAAAAATGAAATATAAAATAAGATTTATACGTGTTTTTCAAATTTTCAACATATTCAGCAATTTTATGAAGACAAAAACTTTGTAATTTTTCTTCAGTTTACCAGAAGATGTTTTGATGTATGGGATTCACTTCTCATGTTCTCATTTTGAAATCAAGTCTGTTAAGTCATTTTAGTATGACATAGGAAAAAAACCTAAGCGCTTTAGGGTCAGGCATCCTGAGCTTGCGTTCTAGCTTTGCCAATCACAGATAAGCAGTTTAACCTCTTTGACCTTTAGTTCCATTATCAAGAGTATTGAAATAATAGTACTTAGCCCCGTAGTATTATCTTGAGAATGAGCCAGTTTGTGGTAGTTGCTCCATTAATGCTGTTTGGTGTACTGAATCAACAAGTTATCACTGGGCTATCTCCTGGGAACAAAATGTAAAAATACATAACTTCCTTGTCCTTGCGGGGCCCACTTTAGCAAAAAACATACAAACCAGTGGTTATAACACAGTGTAATAAATTCACTAACACAGCCTTTAGCCCTAAGCCCTTACCAAGTGCTTAGGCGGCCTGGATTCTACAGCAAAGAAAATTCTAAGAACTGTCCCATCATAGAATATTCCACTTTTCCAACTTTCTTGTCTAAAGTACTCCAGTGATCACAGTGGTAATGAGATTGTAAAAGTCAAGCAAGCCAAAGCAAATCCCAGCCCCTTTGGAGGTGTGAGGACATGGAAAATCTCCATTCCCAAGAAGCTGTGAGATAATGTATGATTTAAATCCCAATCCTAAAGAAGCCAGCCTCATGCTGGGTTTCATGTGTAGAGTTTCATGTGCAATCCCTGTAACAAGATGATAAGGCCTGTGTCACAGTTAGTCAGTAGCAGGCGATGGCAATTAATAGGAATGCACTAACCTGGAGATGTGCCAGGCTGGCAAAAGAAGGATTAGAAAGTAAATGAAGTGAACAACCATGAACCAGCAAGTAGGGCTTAATGGACAGTACAAGTCAGTGAGGCAAAAATGGGCCAATTTGCTCTCATTGATTTTCACTGCCCATTGAGCTGCATTCCTCTTTTGTTTTCTAATGCATTTATCTTCACCTAGGCAAGTTCTCTGGCTGTCATCCTGAGGACAATTCCATTGACCGCAGCAACTCCATGAATGACTGGACTGGACTGAAGTACCATTTCACCTACAGAGCTCTCTTTTAGGCATCTTGATGTTATGTTCTAATGACTTGGAGAGGTCTTATACCCATGAAATCGCTGAAGAGATTTATGAGAGGAATGGAAGTGAATACTGCAGAGTTTCATATGACTTGTGTGTTCTACCTTATTTATAAATAATTCATCAAAGTAACTGAAAACACTCTAACTTGCCATTTTCCACTAGTTCTGAATCATCTCCAGTGGAAGTGCCAAATGACTTCTGCTATCCAGAATGCATAAACCTTGATGACTGTTTGTTGTTCACTAATTATCATAAGAGGAAAGCCATGAAGCTACTTAAACTCTGTAGGTGTCAGCTCACCTAGGATACTAAGCAGTGGTTCCACCTGAAATAATCCTTTCCTCTCCTCCTCTCCTCTATTCTTTCACCTCCTCTTGTCTCCTGGACTTTTTTCCTCTTTATTTCTTTCTTTGGCTATATCTCCCCTCTCTCTTCTTCTTCCTGTCCACTAGATGCTCTCTTCTTTCTTAGTCTCCCTACTCCAAAAAATGAATTTACTGCCTAAAATATCAAAAGCCTAACAGAAAAATTCACATTTGTCCATTGGATTATCCAACAATCATGTTCCAGATAATTTCTCCATTGCCCTACCATTTACTCTCAATCTGAGAGTGAAGTGGCTCCTGAGCTTTTGAAATTCCATCAGCTGATTATGGAAAAAAATCTCTCTGTCCACTTTCTGGTGAAACTGAATATCTTGCCATGAACCTGAGTCAAGTTTTGTCTTCAAAAGAAACTCAGACAAGACAGAAAATATTTATCTGCCTCTATTGGAATGATCGTATTGTGTTAGGAAGTAACAAACAACATGCACAGAGAATTGTGGCTGATATTTGCCTCAGAATGAATCTCATAATGAAAGAGCCCATGCCAGTATCTTCAGCAATTCAGAGTCCTTCATGGTTACAGAGCTCAAGGACTGCACCTGGTCACCCATACACCGTGAAGAAGCCTCTGAGTTCTCCCGGGCTGCTCTGGGAGGTCAGACCCCACTTAGCTCAGGAGAACTAATGAGATTCCAACGTGACAAGGAATAGCTCCAGGCTTGAAAAATACACTTTTTTTCCAAGCTAATTAACAGGTATTTTTTAAATGAGTCCAGTAATAATTTATTTCTCTAGTTGCTGTTATAAACAATGCCTCATTTGATTAGTTGGTGCTAGGACACATGTACCAAAAAATTATCAGGAATAGCTGATGAGTCTAACTAACTTGGCCATAAATATGTAATTCTTTTGCTTTTTGTTTGCTTGTTTGTTTTGTTATAAACTATTAGCAAACTAAAAAAAAAACAGAGGGAGAGAGGGATATGGGTAAGTCTTGGATGTCACAGGTATTATTGCCTTCTGTTATTGGTTCTCTCTTAACCTATGCGTTGCTTCCCAATGGACCATTTCCCCCTTTCCATCAACTAACTTTACATTCCTCAGATGCACCTTGGGAATTACACAACAGCTGCTATGGTGCTTTCCTGCGGCTGCTACTACAGCAAACGGTAGAGATACCGGGGGCATTCCAAACTCCACAGTGTTAACTGCAGCTGCTAAACAGAAGGAAAAAGTTGTCTTCTGAGCTACGCAGTGCCTGACACGTGCATTTGATGTTTCTTCATATGTTTCCAAAGCAGCATGTGCAACATATCACACTCAAACTGTCACCATCTGAAACAGAACAGCACATAGGCAAAATGTTCCAGTAAGAGCCTAGTGCGTGCTTGCATCCCACCTGAGGCCCCTGGAAATAACTAAACTTCCAAACACAGTGTAGCTTTGCTTTAACAGAATAGGCTTCTGTTTTGAAATGAATTTAATTTTAGCTGTATTAATTTATTCTTATATGGCACTTTCCGAATATTTTATCTTTCCTGTGGACTACTTCTAATATTCTCTGAATTGATCTCCATTTCTCTATTTCTTTCTTATCTCCTACCTATTCTATCAGATTTCTTCCTAAAAATGCACATTTTTCCATATCACTCCTCTACTTCAAAAACCATCAACGGTTTCCTCGATGCCAAAAATAAAGTTCAAATGCCTTAGCTTGACATTTAAAGTTCTCTACCATCTGGCTTCAACTTGCCTATGGTTTTTGCCTGGTTCCCTGTACATCTATATATAATTCGGCTTCAAAGTGGTCTAATCACTGTTAGCTCATGACCCTATTTCCACAGCCCCCAGTAAAAATCTCATGAGTTATTTGAATACAAATTTCTTTCTCCTTGCTTGAAATGACCTCCTCTTTCCTCTCCATCTGCCTTAATTCTTTCCAAATTCCACTTGCTCTGAAAGAATTCTTCCACATCCGCATAGCTCTTGAGGATAGTGGAGTCCACTGGGGAGAGGGTGCTTGAGTGGAAAACAGAGAAATCTAGGAAACTAGGATGAAGGACTGGGTTTTAGTTCCAGGCCCGAGACATAGCAATAATATGACCTTGAATGAGTCACTAAACCCCCTGGTCCTCCTTTTCTTCATTCATACAACGGGCTTACTAACTGCTTTCAATAACTCAATTTCAAAATCCTATAAAAACATGTCTGAAAAAGTACTTTGGACATAATAAAGTCCTCTTTGACTATAACATAGGATGGCAGTTTTATCTTCTAAACTACTAGCATTTCCTGGCTACTTATAATATGCCAGGCACTGTTCTGCCTAACCCATAACAACACCATGGTTGGTAGTATTATTACTCACATTTTATAGATAATAAAGCAGAAAGGCTAAATGATTTGTCCAAGCTAAAACAATGGATAAGAAGAAGAACTGGGATTCAAACCAAGGTAACTGGACACCAGACCCTGCGTTGATTACTACATTTTACTTCCTCTTATGCTACCTTGTAATTAATTATTAACATGCATTGATTTTATGAACTCCTTGACACCAATTACCCCAGCTCCTCTTCCTCATATCTTCCATATGATCTTCACATTGACTGTTCCTTTTGCCTAGAATGTTCCTCACATTGTTCACTCCCTCATCTCTTTCAGATCTTTGCTCAAATCATACCTTCTTGATGAGGAATTCTCTGACCACCATATTTAAAATGATAACCCTCCAGCCTTCTCAATCTACTCCATTCACTTTATTTTCTCCATATCACTTATCATTTGACATCTTACATGTTTTATGTATTTATGTATTGTAATGTATTTCTCCACTAGAATGTAAGCTCCACAAAGAGCTCCTGTCGAGAACAATCTGAAACATATTAGCTACCCAATAAATACTAATAATTAATTAATTATTTAGCACAATATGTGGTTGATCAAGTGACTTGGGAGTTTTTTTTAACTAAAGACTATTAAAAGTTGTGTTTGTTTATGTAGAATAAGAATGTAGACAATGCCTAAAATTATAGCATTATCTTTAAATGAATCCTTGGATGGTGTCATTTACATTAAGAGGTGCAATTAATGCACTTTGAGTCTAATAGGCATGTAAGAATTGCAGTTTATTTTCTTTTTTAACTTGAGCAAGTTTCTATTTTGTTTTAATTTATAAATAAATGTTTAGTAAGAGAAAAATATCTGCATAGGATAAGCTTCTATCTTCTGTAAAGATTTTGCCCATTATAACAGCAAATATATCTAGGTTGATTACAGGATAAAGTCTAAATCCCTAATCATGACCTAAAAGTTCTAGGGTATAGTCTCCATCTACATGTCTTCTCTCACCTCTTATAATTCCCCATTTCACAGGCGGAATAACCCGATAGCTTCTTTCCCAGCTCTGGAGGCAAGCTACTTGGGAATGAATCCCAGGTCCACCACCAATCTTGGACGCCTAATTTCTTTAAGCCTCAAGTTCCCCATCAGTGAAATGAGGATAGTAAATATTAACTAATTCCTAGAGTTGTGATGGAGAGAAATGAAATGATCCACACAAAACACTTAACAAACTATCCAGCAAAAGTAAGGTTCATATTATTGATATTCATATTAATTAACTTTAGTTTACAATCCAACTACTTGCAGTTACCCAACCACCCCCAAAGAGACTCTCTCATGCATTTATGCTTTGAACATCAGATTCTTATGTGTAAAATACTTTTTCTTAACTTATCCAACTGGCAAATTTCTTCTTACCTTTCAGGTCTCAACTCAGGACTGCTTTCAATAAGAAGTCTTCCATGACTTTGCAATTCAGGCTAAGGAATTACCCCTCTGAAGTCTCAACTTCATATTGTACATATTTTGACTTTGAAAACATTATACTCCATGGTTTGCTCGAAAGTCTGTCTTCCTACTGGATTATAAATACCTTGAAAGCAGAAAGCATGAATTTCGCTTTTGTATCAACAGTGCCTAACACATAGTTATCACTCAATAAAGATGTATTAACTACATGAATTAATGGTTTATGTTTGTTTTTAAGTGAGATTCAACCCTGGAAATACATCTACTTTTACCCTACTTATTTGAAGATTAAATGATTATTTAGATTTTTAGTAGACAATTTTTTTAGTATCCTTTGTTAAGAGGAAACATTCCCCCCCCATCCTAATGTTTTTCTGTGTGTGCCTGTGGTTTTTGTTTGTTTGTTTTATGTGAAACAAGTCCTACTTATGCAAATTCCTTGCCTCTCCACTTTATCTTTTATTCCTCCTCACATGTGAGTTCTTAATCAGATGGAAGCATTTGGAATGAAAACTGGTTCTGCTAAGCCAAGCCCTGTTCCTTCTTTTTCAAGAGCAGACCTACCCACAAAAAGTACGGGTTCTCAATTGCTATGATCAAATAGTCAACTTAGCCATGAAGATCCTGTTTTCATGGTGGAAGATTTTGACTGCTCGAAATTCTACCGAGCTTTGAGGTTTAATATGAGGAAGCTGGTCTATATCCCGTTAGAAGCCACAGTGGCCAATAAATGTAATATTAATAATAAAGCAGATATTTTTGTTTCCCACTTTCCTTCCTCTTTTGTCTTATATTTTTTTCAATTGGTTTAGATTTGAGGTTGGAACAATTAGTCTTATTAACAGATGCTTGAAACCCCACACATTTTTCAAATTTAATTATGTTTGCACTATGACATAAATAAAAATGTATTTCCCATCATAATTACCATGCCTGTAACACTGAATCATGTATCTCAAAGAATCTTGGGTGTATATAAGAGTCTGCACATGGAAGATGTCCACTACGATTATGAAAAATGAATAAATAAATAAACCTTTTCAATCTGCTGTGATACCAAGGGGAAATATGATCTCCCCTACCAATGAACATCACTGTGGAGGTACTCAAATAATTTGTAGGAGAGAGGAAGTAAAAGACTTAGTCACTTAAGTGGTACCTTACTGGAATCTTCAGATTCTTCAGGCAATCTCTTGCTCATAAATTTTATTTCCACAGATTCTAGTATGCTATTTATCTAGTGTGCCTTTCATATTTATGCATGTTTCATGGCTCCACTTATTCTACTTTCCATTGAAAATAAGCCTCTAATGAATAAAATGTTGTTTGTTTCCACTTTATTAAGTAAAATATTAACAGTGAAAAGCAGCTTTAAGTTGAAGTGTCATATCAGATTGTGTCTATTCACTAATCAAACATGATTATAAGTGACAGAAGTGGTTTGTATTTTCATTTTATAACATTATAATAGTATGAAAAATAAGAGGTTAAACAAATTACAGTCATATTAAGATATATTTTCAAGGAGAGTGGGGAAAATAGTTCCTCATTGCTATCTAATTGCAGTTCTAAGATTTCACTAAGGAAATATCCCAGGGTATCAACTTTTATTTGGTAGTTTACATTTTCTTAGCTGGTTTCTGTATTTCTGTTGCTTTTCAGTTTATTTTATCTGGAAAAGCACGAGCCAGCCATAAATGGCACATTATTACTCATTTCTTTAGTCTTTTACATTCAACTAAAATATTTTTCACTCGTGAGGGTTGTTAGTTCAACATTTTTACAGATATCCATTAATATCTCATATATAAATTATTTTTTTCTTAAATCTAGAGCAGGTAATGCAACTGGTAAAATATTTGTAAATGTAAAGCATACAGAATTACTCAAAATATATTGGGTGATATTTCTACAAGGTATTGTCTTACATTCTGTGAAATTCCATGCATCAAGAACCAAATATTTAGATTCCATCCAAATTTTCTCAACACCCTCAAAAACTTTATTAACTCATCCAGTTAAGTAAGATACTGTAGAGACACCTTTACAGTAATCAGTAATATATTAATGATTTCTATCCTTCATGCTGTGCGTGTACCAGACGATGTCTTTGTACTGAATAAAATGCCTCAAACATCTCTCTCTTGCTCACACTCTTTCTCTCTATGCATGTTTCTACATACAAAATGTATACATCATCTATTGTGGGGTTTTTTTTGGTTGTGTCTTATTTTTAAAAACTTGAATAAAAAGGTTATTGCACTTATCTTTGTATTTATTATAGTACATTCTCAATCTAATGTTACTAAAAGTACAGCAATCATATGGGCATCTAAGTTTTTTAAATTGAGGTATAGTCGATTTATATTAGTTTCAGATATACAACATAGTGATTCAATATTTTTATAGATTATACTTCAGTTAAAGTTATTATAAAATTTTGGCTATATTCCCTGTGCTGTACAATATATCCTTGTAGCTTATTTATTTTATACATAGTAGTTGGTGTCTCTTAATCCCCTACCTCTATCTTGTCTCTTCCCCTTTACCTCTCCTCACTGGTAACCACAAGTTTATTCCTTATATCTGGGAGTCTGTTTCTGTTTTATTATATTCATTTGTTTGTTTTATTTTTCAGATTCCACATATAAAGGATAATATACAGTATTTGTCTTTCTCTGTCTGACATATTTCACTAAGCATAGTATCCTCTAGGTCCATCTATGTTTTTGCAAATGGCAGAATTCCATTCTTTCTTATAGCTGAGTAATAGTCATATATATATATATATATATATATAGTAATATATATGTAATAAAACCATCTTTATTTTTAAAACTTTTTTATCCATTTATTTGTTGATGGACACTCAGGTAGCTTCCATATCTTGGCTATTGTAACTAATGCTGCTATGACTATTCGTGTGCATGTATCTTTTTGAATTAGTGTTTTCATTTTCTTGGGTTGTATACCCAGCAGTGAAGTTGCTGGATCATATGGTAATTCTATTTTTAGTTTCTTGAGGAACTTCCCTACTGTTACCCATAGTGGCTTCACCAGTTTACTTTCCCACCAACAGCGTACTAGGATTCTTTTCTCCACATCCTCACCAACATTTGTTATTTGTATACTTTTTGATGATAGCCATCTGACAGGTGTGAGGTGATATCTCACTGTGGTTTTGATTTCCATTTCTCTGCTGACTCAATGATGTCTACATCTCCTTTGGAAAAATGTCTATTCAGGTCTTCTGCTCATTTTTTTTTTTTTTTTTTTTTTTGCTGTATGCGGCCTCTCACTGTTGTGGCTTCTCCCGTTGCGGAGCACAGGCTCCGGACGCACAGGCTCAGCGGCCATGGCTTACGGGCCCAGCCGCTCTGTGGCATGTGGGATCTTCCTGAACCAGGGCATGAACCTGTGTCCCTGCATCGGCAGGCGGACTCTCAACCACTGTGCCACCAGGGAAGCCCTTCTGCTCATGTTTTAATCAAGTTGTTTGCTTTTTGATATTGCGTTGTATGAGCTGTTTATATATTTTGGATATTAACCCCTTATCCATCATATCATTTGCAAATATTTTCTTCCATTCAGTAGGTTAAGTTGTCTATTGTTTTGTTGATGGTTTCCTTTGCTCTGCAAAAGCTTTTAAGTTTTATGAGGTCCCATCTGTTTATTTTTGCTTTAGTATCCTTTGCCTTAGGAGACAGATCATATATATAGTTACAATTTATGTCGAAGAGTGTCCTGCCTATGTTTTCTTTTAGGAGTTTTATGGTTTCTGGTCTTAAATTTAGGTCTTTAGTCCATTTTGAGTTTATTTTTGTAAATGTAAGAAAATGTATTAATTTCATTCTTTTACATGTGACTGTCCAGTTTTCCCACTTATTGAAGAGACTGTCATTTTCCCACTTATTGAAGAGACTGCCTTTTTTCCATTGTATGTTATTTCCTCTTTTGTCATAGATTAATTGACCATAGGTGTGAGGGTTTATTTCTGAGCTCTCTACTCTGTTCCATTCATCTATGTGTCTATTTTTGTGCCAATACCATACTGTTTTGCTTACAGTAGCTTGGAGGTATAGTCTTAAGTCGGGGAGCATGATATCTCCAGCTTTGTTCTTTTTTCTCAGCATTGTTTTGGCTATTCAGGGTCTTTCATGGTTGTATATAACTTTTAGGATTATTCATTCTAGTTCTGTGAAATATGTCATGGGTACTTTGAGAGGGATTGCATTAAATTCATAGATTTCCTTGGGTAGTATGGACATTTTAACAATACTAATTATAATTTTTTAAGGTATAAAAGGTGTTATATTGGGAAAAGTATGACAAAAATGATATAGACCAATCAACACCTTTAAAAATGACACTAAATATTTAACCTACACATCACATTTCTTGCCTTAGGAGATTTGGTAAAAAAAAAAAAAAAAAACTCAGAACTTTGAAATATCTGAATTTATAACTGGAGAAAAAGAAAAGTTCATAGACAGAAATAAGAACATCCTCTTTCAATGAACAATCTCAACAAATATTTATTCAAGGACTTATGATGTGTCTTATACTGTATTTTAGGATACTAATGCCAGATAATTCCTGAATTTTTTTTTCTATTTTGCAGAATTGTTTGCACTGGGTTACACTGTTTGAAATTCCATCATTTAGAAATTCACCTAAGTTAACCAGAGTCTTCTATATTAATTAAGAATCTTTTGACTTCAAGTGAAGTCAACCTCCTCAACTCCAACTCTGGATATAGCTTAGGTTATAGATTCCCTGTCAGGACAATTCTTCTGTGTTCTGAAAGTCTTTTTCCTAGAGGATCAATTCTCTGGGATTTCCAATCATTTTATAAGTGTTTAATTCACTATTTAAATTTTTTTCTGCTTAAAATATCTTGTGGTTTCCATTTCCTGCAACGAACCTTAATCAATAAATTGGCTTATGCTACACTGAGCTGTAAAGAGAACTTGGATGACATAACCAAAACACCCAGGCATAAGTATGACCTTAGACAGGATAGATCCAGGAGCACATCAATGTCAACATAACTCAGTGCAGCTCTCTGCTTTGCCATTTTATATCTTGGCTGAATTCTCAAGTGTGGTGGAAGATGGCTGTTACAACCCAGCTTCTCATCTTCCCACATTTGAGTCCAGTGGTTAAAGACCATCTGCTGCTTTAGCAACCACAGTAAAAGTTTCAGTGGGTGCTATTGGCTTTGGTTTGTTCACATGCTCATCTCTGATCTAATCATTAGGACAAAAGGGATTTTAAAAAAAGTCTCAATTACCATATTTGTGCATTATGCACTACCCTTGGGACCAAAACAATAGGAATGAGCTCCACTCAAAAGGAATAATCAATGAAAATTGGGATTTCTCCAAGGAAATTTGGATGCCATGATCACAAGGGAGAAAAATACATACTTCGAAGCCAAAGAAGAAATGTCCACTGTAGTTTTCCTTTAAAATGCAAGCACTACTGTAAAGACTACCATTTTTTAAATCATTTATATATTAGTGAAATTTTACTTTCTTTTCAATTTTAATAGAGCATTGTTAAATGGAAATAATTTTAAAATATTCATTAAATTCCTATGAGTCTGTAGACTATATTCTCTGGGACTCCGTAGAAATTTCCTGTAAGAATCTTAAAAGCCAATAGTAAGTTGAATTGCATAGTTTATTACAAGTAGGAAAACAAAACCACCATGATATAAGTAGAGATATTGACACTCAGAGGAAGGAAGAACTACCTCAGTTGGGGAAGTTGAGGAAAGCTTCATGGAAACAGTGATGTCTTAAAGAAAACTCACATGCTCAAATGTATTGGGTTCATGGAGATGGAAAGTGGTCAACAGAGGTATATTACAAATGGGATGAGAAGAAGAATCTACTGAGAATTTGTAAGGAAGGGTTTTCTGAGAACTGTAATAATTTCTTTATAATTCCCACATTTACACAGTACATAGAGTGATAGCATAGGAATAGAAAACAAACAGGGTCTTCAGAATATCGGAGAGGATGATTCAAAAAGATTTGGTTATTTGATGTTGTCTATTTGGTTTTGTAACTTATTTATACCTAATTTCATTCCAGAAAGGATTGGCGATTGCTGACCTGGCAACTGATTGTATATGTGGGGCAAGCGAGAAGGAAGAAACAATGATGACATTCAATAAATATTTTTGAGAAATAAATTAATTTACTGAGCTTTGGTGAATGGAAGGTAGAAATGCCACTACAGGAATTAGACAAGTCAGGAAGGAGTTGACTTGTAGAGATAATAGAAATTGACAAAAGCATATTAGAGCAGACACTTCTTGTGTTTGTAACTACCTGCACTTATTATACAAAAAATAAGACAAGTTACTCTCTTGTGGCAGTCTTCACAAGCTGTGAAAAATGCCCTTGTTGAACTTCAGTTGTGGACAGAAAGCCCAGGATCCTGAGTAAGGCAGAGCTTTTCTCTCCCTAAGTGGACAGACAGCAGGCAGAACTGATTTTGCTCATGGTGTAGTAGGACTCCCAAGTAATCCACCTTTTGCAGCTATAATTGGAAAACTGCTTTGAGCTACTTGGAATCAGGAGGCTTATACTGCATTCTGTAAGAAGTACCTCATTGTCCCTTCTTTTTCTTCTCTCAAAACATGTGTGAATGACCATTTTTTATGACTACAGGCACCCTGATTGCATCACTGCTGACTGTCCCAGGGAGAAGCATTGGACTCCATTTGAGAAGCAACGGTTTCAAAATAGTCAAAGCAATTGGTCATTATGTTCTTTAAATGCAAATAAAATATTCTTAATATGCTTATAGCATATATAGAAGGTAGATATCATCTTAACTTTTTAGATTAAAAACAAAGACAGGAAAGAAGTTTAGGAGATTTGCTCACATTAGTGGGACCACTGTAATTTGAGGCACAAATCAGACCAAGGTGCTGACTAAAATCAATGTTTCCTGCTTTGCCCACCACACTTTATGCCCACGCTTTGCACGTAAGCAGTGCTGCAGAAAAGATATACCTTTCCTGCCCTCCTATAAACAAAACACTTACCAAACTGGTAATTCGGTTTGGCTAGATTAGGCATTACACATCTAAACTCAAGTTTATAGGATCGAGACATCCCTGACTGTACAGTTAGATAGGTGGCTTAAGTCTCAGTTTTCTCACCTGCAAAACAGAGACAACAATAATACCTTCTTCATAAGATAACTATTACTTTCAGAGAACACGCTGGGTTGTTTAGCATTACGTCTTGACCTATGATGTCCTCTGAAACCATTACTTATTATTCCCAAATTCCTTTTACTGATAAAAGACATTTCTTTTTCTGTGAAAGATAAGGCTTTAGTTTTTCATGCACTGTTTGCTTGGAAATACTTAGCATGTTTGTAGGGCTCAGTATTATTCATTTTAGAAAGAGTAGGAAGAAGAGAATTTAGCCCTCTGCAACCATTTCAAGAGTAGTCTCTTTAACAAAAAACAACAACACTCTGTGGTTTAAATCTTTCATTATTCACATGTGCCTGATGAATTGAGAAGGATACTTCATCCCCCTTAGATCTGAAAACCAAAATGTGCTCAGCTGCAGACCAATTATGATATTCAAGTATTTTCAAGATTGCTGAATGGGAAACACTGAACTAACTGTACTTGTGTGATTAGCTTCATTGATTTCTATAGAAATGCAGTACTTAACTTCAATCAGTATTGTAATTCAGTAGTTCAAGGAAGTTTACTCTTCCTTTGAAATATATAGTACAAAGCCAGCCAATGATGATTTACCAAAACTAGACGTCTAGGGATCATCTGTAATTTGTCCCCTAATTTGAACAGATTAGACCATCTCTTAACTCAGATGTGTGTTTTCGGTCTTACCTTACTTACAGATTATACTGTGCAATTACTTGCAAACAATTATTGATTACTTTAAAAATAAATAGGGATCCATTACATGGGAGTCTCCACTGTTTCTTTGGTTCAGAAATGTTTTACTCTCTTCTGGTTGAAATAGTGATGTCTCGGGCCTGGAAGATGATAGCTATTCACTAAAAAAGCATGGAGGCTTTTAACACAATGAAAATGCTTAAGTAGAAAACTGGTGGTTAAGGAATCCTCAACAATAATAGACATGGAACTTGGTGAACCCTTAACTTAATCTATTTTCCATCTATCCAGTTAATTATTCTCTGGCACTTATGATCAAAATTATGTAGGCCAGCTGACAGAGATATTAGAATTTGAACATAATAAATGAAGGAAAGAAGTTTTTCCAGTTTCTTTTTGACTGGAGCTGTATTGGGGGGTATATTAGGAGCTGTATTGGGGGGTATATTAGGGTTAATGACACAATGTCTATAATGTACCTGAGCCTGGAAGGGAATCAGTTCAAAAGGCTAAATATTTATGTTTAACTTACCTTCACCTCAGGGTGAGTCTTTCCTTGCCAACTCAGGAGGTATTTGGTAAATCAGCTGCTCTCAACAACTTAATGGTCATGATGGTCAAAGTCTGGAAGATATTTCTATTTATACAGAAGAACAATAGTCTGAGGATTGTTCTTCATCTTCCCAGTGTCAAAGCAAAGCTATTCATGGAGAAAACAACAGAAGCAGTCTGTACACTTCCTCTTCTCATGAAGACCGTTCTCTAAAGCAGACTCATATCCAAAATAGCCAGCTCATCTGTCCTTCCAGCAAATCCAAAATTATATAGCCAAAGATCAATAGTGTGGTGAGCAATTAATAGTTCTAATATACTTTGAAATATTGTTTTCAAACATTTGCACAGATCAGAGTTGAAAATAATTTTTTTTTCTCAGTGTTATTCTCAAAACTCTTCTGATAAAATGTGGATTTAGTTTTGTTGTGGTATCAGAAGAACTAAGAATTTTAAAGTAAATTTCAACCATCTCCTCTATTTTCTTGCTGGTGTTCTACTTCCTCCACTTTTGCTTTTGTAAGGTAATATTTATTGAAAGTCTCAAAGACAGTGTTCAAGCAGCCAGTTGTTGGCCCTTCTGCCTTCTGCCCTGTGAACTGAACTCAATCTGCAGCCAATTGAACCATCCATGTAAGAATGAAGACCAAAGGATAGTCAAATGTTGCAGATTCTAGGGTTGGTGAATTCTGGGGTTTATTTTCACCTTGGTCATTGCTATAGAAGTAATAAAGAATAGTCATCAAATTTAATCTTTCAACATTCTTTATGTAGAAATCAGGAAAGTTTCCACAGGCTTCTGTAGGGTTCGATCAAGTTGAATAAACACAATATTATATAAGTCATTTCATAGGGGACTAGCCACTTGGAGTTTTAGGACAACATTGTTCTGATTTTCCATTTGAGAATAATAAAATTGTCCTTGCTTGAATAGTGTAGATTATGTTCATAGGAATATGAGTAAGTCATCTAATTCATTCAGTCACTCATGCATTCAATCAACACATATATTTGCATTCAACAAATACATTACATATTGATCTATTCTGATAACAGAAGAGTCTTTAATTCCAAAAGGAGACTGAATTTTCATAACAAGCTTATGTTTTTTCTTTTGTCTGCTACCTTAGATTTTAGATAATCAGTTAACCTATAAAAAATATTGCAATTTTTTAAAAGTTTATAATTTTTTTATGGGCTTAGAAGTCCTAAATTTTATTTCTATCAAAGAACTGCTTTTAATTTGACTTGACTCTTTTTTTTTTTTTTTTTTTTTGCTTATCACTGTAATGACACATCGGAGGGTTATTGTATGCAAACACCACAAAAACAAAATATTTCACTTTTGAGCTCATCAGTGTTTTATCAGATCTTTAAATTACTGATAGTATTTTGTCATGTACTCATTGCAACAGCACATTAAATATTCATATACACAAGGTTTCAGATACTTTGGTTTCAGATCTCCTCCCATTTGCTTGAGCTGTCAAATACAAATCTATGTACTAGTACATGTTTTTGAATGGTAGTAGCAAAATTTCTTCAAACTCTCTAGCATCAAGCCATGGCCAGAGGACAAATGTCACAGCATGACTATAAATACCTTGTAAATAATGCTTATAAGAATAATATCTGTTTTGATATAAGATTATGTTTCACAATCTGTTGACCCTGGCAATTCTCTCCTGCAAAAAAAGACAGTCTTCAAGATCTGCCTCAAAGTATCCCTCAGTTATTTCTGGAAGGTGTGAGAAATACTCATAGATACTGTAAAATTTGTCATCTTGGTTTCAACTCACCTCAGGTGCCAACTGTAAAACTGCTTTCTAATCATTCTCTGCTCTTTTTGGTTTGTAACTCGTATAATCAATTTGTCACAGATGAAAATTCTTCCATTGTATAAATTCAAGAAGGTCAAAATATTGGCTTTATGCTCAAAATAAATAAAGAAACCTAATTCTTGAATAAAAAAATTAAGTAGGCACTGCAGAATGTTAGAAGAAAAATTGCTCATGGACCTCTGCTTTGCAACTTGTCTTTTGAAGGATTTGAAAGAAAAGTGTAAATGGAGAATTAGCTATGCCAACAGGCCTAAGTGGTGATGACTATAAATTTTGATTGTTTTCTTGCAAAGAAAATGGAACTTGATGTTTAGAAAGCTTTGCCTTTCTATGGAAAAATCAATAAAAATCACTGTATTGTGTACTGCTTTGGTGAAAGGGTCTAAAATCTAGTTGAAATTAAAAGTGAATCAATTTTCTTTTACAAAATTGTGGATGACACTAAGAAGCAAAGTTCATCCTGTTCTTTAGTCAAGAGGTCTGGAGGAACTCTGGAGTATAAGGTTGTTCAAAAACATCTGCAATTGCCAGCAGCTAACTTATGGGAATAAAACCTTTTTTGTACAAGTGATTAGATTTCTCTGGGCTTCAAAGAGACTTGCGGCATCTTAATTACTTGGAACATAACTACTCCAGTTAAAAACAAAAATTCAAGGTGAAAACACAGTAGAATTAAGCAGTATTATTTCAACCTTGAAATTGAAGTTTTATCTTATCACTGTATTACTCTGTAATGGAAAACTGAACTTGTGTTAATCAGTATTCCTGATTACAAGTGGGGAAATTGTGGGGATTTTTCAGAGACTTACTTTTATTTTAAATGGAATGTCATGACCATGATTTAGATAGAAATATTTTGCAGGGGATAAAGGGTTTTTAAAATTCCAATAAACACAGGCTAACTTCTGAGATTTATAACTTATTGAACTTTTTATGCATAAAAACATTTAGGTTAATTCATTTCAATAAATGATTGGATTGTCCTGCTGTCAGTACCTCATATGTGCCTGCCTGGGCTTTCTTTTCTATAAAGTGCATTTAGTGATTAGCTGAGTACATTTAAATACAATTTGTCTTGAATAAGAAAAATCTGAAGATAAAGTAGCTGTAAACAACTAACTAAATAAATAAAGCTATAACAATGCAAAGGAGAGACACAAAGCTGAGAATTGAATAGATAGGAGAGTTGCAAGCTTTTATTATTGATTCAGGACTCAAGTTCACAGTAAGTGTATCTGCCTGTCTTACTTGTTTGCTTCATAGTTTTAACCAGGCTGAAAACAAAACAAAATTTTTAAACGACATGAATATCATTATCATTTTAGTGTATTTTAGTGCATTTAGCTCCCATGTCATTCTAGCAACCCTTGTTGCGTGATGATGACAACCCAGGCTCAGGGCAAAAGACAAAGGAGAGTTTCTAGACCATTTCAATACATACAAGACAAAATGGGTTCTATATCTCTAAATTCCAAACCAGTTTTACAGCTTGTAAGGCTCTAGTTCAGACCTGAGTTTTTTCATATTACTCTGTGGCAGAAAACATTCCTAGTTTGGTACAGTTCCAAGGCAGCTTAGGTGGCTCAGGTTTTAGAGAGTCCATTTCAAGGTGCTTCATGCTTCTGATTTAATCTGAAGAATAAAACAGAAAGTGGAATTTGGCTCAAAATAAGATCTATAGTTGTGTTTTCCAAAATTTCTTCAGTGTAAGACCTGAGCTAGAGTTGACACAGACTGGAACCCATTTCCTCTGTACAAGTTCTGAGATCCCCATTTCCTGAGAGCTCCAGCAACAAAAGAACCAGAGTAGCTCCTGAGATTTTGTGCTAATGGCCATAAGAAGGCCCGGGATACATAGCTGCACCTGTGAGACTTCTCCTCTTATAAACCTCTGTGGTTTTTCATATCCTCTGGCTAAATACTCAGCATTTATAAATATCATTAGATTTCATTGTTTTCAGTTGAATTAGAAAAAGATTTATACGAACTGAAGAGACATTAGAGCATGAGAAGTACAAGAGTAATGCACCAAGGACCAAAGTTCCTGAGGATTAAAAATAGAATTATTGTAAATCTTTGAATGCCGAAGACAAAGGAAAATAGGTTTAAACCAAATTGTGATCTGCTTTAGCATTTTTTTAAATTATTTTTATCCAGTATGTTAATTATTTCCAAAATAAAAATAAGTAAAAATAATTCTTACATATTGGAATAGTGTTGGAAAAGCATTCAGATGTTCCATCCTCTCTTTCTTTATAGACAAAATGTATAAAGCTCTAAAGTGCTGACAAAAGGATTTTAGGGGGCTCAGTGCTCTGAATGAAATTCTACTCAAAAGCAGTCTCCTTTTTGGCAGGAGCCCTACTTCCAAAGACAAAAGGTCATATTTTTTTCTCCTGGAAATTCTTTATTCTTTTCTGACTTTTTACCCTGTTGCTCATCTCCCTGGCTAGCTATTTTGGGTTAGTTATGCAGCTTAATTTGATCATGCTTAGCACAGTGAGAGATCGGGCTAATATGATTTTCGCCTTTTGGATCATTTACCGCAAAATGTTCTAGATCTTACAAATTGCAGAATTCCTCTGACAATTGTACACACAAGAAGCATCTTTTAACATGTCTTTGTCTTTAAACTTCCTTATAAATATTGGAGAGTGAAAACACATGTATTGGGAAATCTATTGTTCTCTATGATATAATTAGCTCTCAGTTTCCTGGCATGTTGTTAAATATGCTTTGGATAACACAGGTGTATACACACATACAGAATAACCTTTACTTCTGGTAAAAAAAAAAAAACCCTCTTAAGACAAGCAATCCCACTACTGGGCATATCCCCTGAGAAAACCATAATTCAAAAAGAGTCATGTACCACAATGTTCATTGCAGCTCTATTTACAATAGCCAGGACATGGATGCAACCTAAGTGTCCATCGACAGATGAATGGATAAAGAAGATGTGGCACATATATACAATGGAATATTACTCAGCCATAAAAAGAAACAAAATTGAGTTATTTGTAGTGAGGTGGATGGACCTAGAGTCTGTCATACAGAGTGAAGTAAGTCAGAAACAGAGAAACAAATACCGTATGCTAACACATATATATGGAATATAAGGGAAAAAAAAAGGTCATGAAGAACCTAGGGGTAAGATAGGAATAAAGACCTACTAGAGAATGGACTTGAGGACACTGGGAGGGGGAAGGGTAAGCTGGGACAAAGTGACAGAGTGGCATGGACATATATACACTACCAAACGTAAAATAGATAGCTAGTGGGAAGCAGCCGCATAGCACAGGGAGATCAGCTCGGTGCTTTGTGACCACCTAGAGGGGTGGGATAGGGAGGGTGGGAGGGAGGGAGATGCAAGAGGGAAGAGATATGGGAACATATGTATATGTATAACTGATTCATTTTGTTATAAAGCAGAAACTAACACACCATTGTAAAGCAATTATACTCCAATTAAGATGTTAAAAAAGAAGACTGAAAGTATAATACTGTTTTTAATACACTACATTTTATCTGTTAGATGACTCAACTTGCCCTAAATTTTTTTTCTATATAATAGGCACAGTATATTGACATAATTAGTTGCTTTGGCAAATGCATAGGTATCTGAGTTGTTGTTTTTTTTTTTTTATGTTTGTGATGTGTTTGGTGCTTTTGGTGTGTGTGTTCTCTCTCCCCACTGAATATACATCTTATGTTTCTTAACTGTTTCTACTTGGTGCATATCATCATTTTTCATGCAGTTTCATGCCAATGTAACTCCCCAGAAACCATCAACTTAGCATAGACAAAGATACACATGAATTCTTAAATTGAAATTTTTAAAAGTTATTCTAGCCAATTCAAGTTGGGTAGAAAGTTCAATGTTACTGTATTTCTTAAACACAAATTTGTTTTAATAATTATACTACAAAAGAAAATATGTAAAAGAGAGAAAAATTTAAAATAGCTAATATTCCACCCCATCATTGTTGACATTTTTTGGTGTGTTTTCTTCCAGCCATTGCATTCTAAAACAAACAGTTTTCTTTATGACCTTATCTGCAACTATTACGTGCACACAATAGATAGAAGAGCAAGAATCCCCACTTTTATAGGAAGCTCGAGGTCTCTCAGCAGAAGTTTTGGTGACCTGTATGTAAACTGTCCCTTATCTCTGCACCATCTTTAACCAGAACTGGTGACCATTATGGTCTCTGGTCACACACAATGCCATACCTTTTCTAGTCTTGCCCTGTTAAGTGTTCAGTTGGAAAAAAAATTACAACAAAAACGATCCTTGATGCCGTCATTGAATTGCTGTATTAAGCTACCTCTAAAACTTGAATTCTCCAGTCCTTTTAGTCATATGTGAACCAATAAAATAAATTTCCTTTTATTATTTAAGCCCTGTTAATCTGATTCTCTATGCTCCTCCAATTTGCCTACCTTAACAAGCAATTGATCTGATAAACTGCTTCGTGGCATGTTATTTATGAGAAAGCTATGTGCCTCATGTTATTTATGAGGAAGGCTAATGTGCCTGGTCCTCCTAAGGTGAAGATGTACATTTTCAAGTAGGCCTTCCAGTGCTGGTGGCTTTTCTAAAGCCAATCGGGAACAAAGGTTCCCTGCAGGATATTCCTGAACACATTAGCAGTATTTATAGGGTGTTAAACCCTGTGCAAAGATCCTGTGGTACTTCTCAAAGTCCTGATTTGACCTAGACGAGAATTTAATATTAATAGAGTTGTATGTACATGCCAGTAAAAACACAAGTGTTAGAGGGGTCAGGGTGTAATACAAAAGGCTGTGAAGTCAAAATCAAACACAGCTGCATTCGAATCTGGCTTTAGGACATTCCAACTTTGGGATTGCAGAAGAGTTAACAGCCTCAATTTCCCACATATGAAAAGAAGCAGCAGCATTATCACAAGAGATAATGCTTATTGAATGCTTCCCATGTTCCAGGCATGCTCTTTAGTACTGTGCATATTTTAACTCAGTTATTCCTTATAATAAATTTGAGAAGTAAACATTATCTCCCCATTGTACAGATGATGGCATTTAGACACAGAGGATAAAATAGCGTGCCCCAGGTCACAAAGCTAGCAAGTGAAGAGGCAAGGATTTGAACCCAGGCAGTCTGATTCCAACATCTGGGTTCTTAAGCTCTACTCTACACTGCTTTGTGACACTTTTGTGAGAATAAATGATATAACATGCATAAGCTATCTAGAAATGTGCAAAGCATAAAAAGAGAAAACTTTACTTGAAAGTGTAACTAACTGGACTTATGACTTAGAGGAAAAGACAATAAAAAGTTGTTCTATTTTTTTTAAGATGCAAAGAACATTTACCTAAACTTTACCACATTTCTCTGGATGTGAAATTCTTCTTCCTTCTTAGAGTCCTTTAATTCTATTCCAAACCAGGTTCATGTTTTATCTTCCAGATTATTCTATTAAGAGTTTTAAAGGTAAAATGAGAGGTAAGTTCACTCTTTGGAAATAGTGTAGCTGAAATATACATATTTTAGCATTGATTTTCCACAAAATTTACAAAGGCAAGGATTATTATGCCTTTTTTGTCACTTATATTCTTAATCAGCAATGTTTATTCATTCAGTAAACATTTCTTCATCAGGTGAATCAACATAAGCACTTACCGTATACCAGACAGTACAAAGCCCCGAGAACACAATTTATTTGTATTTCATCACTATGGGGACATTTGTATTTCTTACTTCCTGGAATCTTTATTTTCCTTCAGGCACGATTCCCTCAGTTTAGTTTGGGAAAACCATGTCTTACTCCTCACTCTTAGCTTCAGGACAACTTGGCATCATTTCCTGGCTTCCTTCACATGGCATCCCTCTGGCTACAATGACTGTTTAGAGATTGGTAGATAAATTAATCCTACCAATCAAACTGATTCTCAGGAGTTTGCTAAGAGTTTTGGGACAAAGACATTGTTTCTCTTACGCTAGGTGGTATCATGTGAATATGAAGTCCTCAAAGCTTCCAGAAAAAAAATTTCTATCTTGAGGACAGCTCACCTTAGAATGAAACCAACCCAATACATGCCAGTGTACTGAGTGTTCAGATGGAAAAAAAGTTATAACAAAAAAAAATACTTGATGCTATCAATGAATGTCTGTATTAAGCCACCCCTGGAAGTCCATCCACCAGTCCTTTCAGCTGTATGTGAACCAATAAATTCCTTTTTATTATTTAAGCCAGTTGAATTTGGATTTTATTTCTTAGAAATAATAGATTTCTGATCGCTATAACTTCCTAAAGTGAATGTGATTTAAAGTTTTTGTCTTTGATAGCCATGAGAATGCACTAGCACGGTGAGTTGCTGTTAGTACCAGGTGTCTGTGCCATATATTTTAAGCTCCCTGGAGCTTATTGCTACACAGTTACTTCTCCACAAAAGGTCTGTTAGCTGATTTGCCAACATTTTTGGTTTAGGTGGGTTTTTTTTTTCTTTGTTTTATTGTGTTTGTTTTATTATGCTGTTGTTTTATGGTATGACTTCCCGGAAAGAATTCAAGAACTGGACAAATGTCTAAGTATTTTTATAACTTGTTGTAGTGGTTCAACCAGAAATAACACTTTTGATAGCTAGAGACTGAATAATAAGAAGTCTCTGGACAGATGTCTTTGAAGATATATTTAAAAATATGGCACTATATCTGCTATTGTCAAAATATCCTACAAAACACTGGGTATATGAGGAAGAACAGTAAGCAGAGTGAGGGGAGAATTATTTCTCTAATTCTTCTGACTTATTCAGCTTTCCTCCCCCTCACTTGCTCTACCCACCTTCACTAAACCTCTTGGTCTTCCTCAATATGCCAGGCATGTTCCCACTCCTGGATTTTTGCAGTGACTCTTCCTTCTATCTGTTAGACAGCTGGATTGCTGATGCTCTTAATTTTTGTTCCTCTGGATATTCACATAATTGTCTCCCTAACGTTTTTTAAGCCTTTATTCAAAAATCTCTTTTCTGTGAAGTTTCCCCTGCCATCCACTTAAAATTTTAAACACTCCCCTACAAGCCAGCAATTTCTATTTGTCCCATGCTTTAAATTCTCTATAGCTTTTGTCCCCATTAAACACACTATATGCTATATTTCTTTGTCTGTCTGCACCCACTAGAATGTAACCTTCATGAGGGCAAAGGTCTTTTGTTTTGTTCACAGCTGTGTCCCCAATGCCTACAAGAGTCCCTGGCACTTATTGGCTGATAAGTACAGGCTTGCTAAATGTAAAATCTGACCTTGTACTAAAACTGAATCATTTTGTATTTCTAGAAGTCTCACTCCAAGAAAGCCTTTAAGAAGAATAAAAATTAAGAAGATAGATTTAGTTATATGTGAAAAATGAAAATAGTTAAGACTGAGAGACACTGTGATTGAAATATGAAACACTAGAACAAGGAAACATACCTGGAAGTTTGAAAAAAAACAAACTTGCATTATGTGGCATGGGTAGGAATCAAGACTTTAGACAGTAAAATGTAACATATTGTGAGAAAATGTCTGAAAGGTGTAACTCCTGTGTGAATAAAGGCCAGATTAATTGGGGAACGCCTGAAAGTTTGCATCTGCCTCAAGTATTTCCCGTGGTGAACCAGGAGCCCTCAAGGAGAAAAGATTGCACAACACCTGCTCCATAGATGGGTCAGAGGAGAAGTGACATTTGGATTAACCCCACTCTTATAAATAAAACTACAGGACTGGATTCAAAGGTAAGTTTCCAATTCCTGTCTTCAGAAGAGAGTCAAGAAGCCACCACCAAGGGAATCAGTCTGTAAGAACGTTGTTAAGTGTCTGTAACCTTCATCGCATTCCCACATTTGTTATTTTTATCTCTTCAATATTTTTACCAGAGGAATTAGCAGTAAAATCCTTAAAACAAAAGAAGTCTGTGTGATTCTGTCAAAGGTAAGTAAATAAAGGGTCAAAACTGGCCAGACTTCACAAGTCTCTGCCTTCCTTCTTGGTAGATAACAAAACCCCAGAAGATAGAGTGGCGACAGCAGTATTGAAAAGACAGGAAAATGGACTAAAAGGAATCTTGCCAGCTTGCAGCAAGAAAGAAAAGAAGAGTCCAGTATGAGATGGGCTCTGTGGAGGTTCTGTAGAAAACTTCAGGCTTCCTGACATTGAAAATTTCATCACCTTTAAAAGATAAAGAGTTTATAAATAAACAAGTTCAAAACCATTTTAAATATATTTGTGGTGTAACTAAATTATAAAAGAGTATTTTAAGCAAATGAGGAATGCTTGGGATTCTTTTTGGAGTGTGAATTGTGCCAAGCATCTCTAAGAGCCTCAAATATATCTTGATGAGCATCAGAGACCAAATCATAGACTGGCTAGATGATAACTTGTTTCACCAAGTATGACACATGTGACCTTCTATGATTATGTTGAGTAACTGCTTTTAAATGAATATGCCCATGGAAATCTAGCCTAGTAGATCTCTTGGTAGAAGGAAGTATTTCTTAAAAAGACAGAATATAAAATGCATTTTATAATGAAGTAAAATTTTGCATCTTGCGTCAGAAAATGTTCAGAAAAATCTGCCACACCAAAATGTCTACAAAGGTCATCACTACCTCTTGCCAAGTTTACTGAATACATAAATAATGATGTATCTCTATGCAATTGTTTTTGACCTATGCCCTCATATTTAATAAGTGCACAGTATTTAATTATATGATAACCTCACAAAAAAACTCCATTAATATTTACATTTCTCTCCAATTCATAGATGAATGATTTTGAGTCTCTTGACGGTACATGACTCACTTGTGTTCTATCTCCTGGCACTTGCATCTTGATAGTACATTGTGGATGACCAACAGCCTTCAGGTCAAAACTTTGCTCCCATCAAAGCTTACTAGTAAACAACTCTATCTACTGACTTCTTAGATGAAAAATACCAAAGAAAACTAAGATAGCAAGAAATGAGGTGAGTAAAGATCTCACTCAGACCTGTTGTTTCATTTTGGAATAAGTCCTCCATGAAGTGATGAGATTTCCCGGATGGCTGGCCAGACACATTCCTTGAATGATGAGACAGGTCCCCAACAATAGGGAAGTGTTCTATCAATCCCTGAGTGCTGTAACAATATACACGTGCAAACATTCCGTCCCCAAGAGAGAATTTCTGGTAAAATAATTTGGCTCACTCTCCCAATTCAAACAACTGCAGATACATTCCAATGTGTCATTTTCAATAAAGACAGGTGGCCTGCTGATTCTTCATACCGGAACTCTGCTCTGTGCTGTGAATACCGGAACTCTGCTCTGTGCTGTGAATACAATGTAAACTGCAGTTTAGCCATACATGTATATAAAGTATTTACTGTGACATAAATCAGAGCCTCTTCAACTGGTTTTATACCAAGATTCTATTTTCTACACCTTTCACAGAGTTATAGAGTAGTCCATCATTTTTTCCTAGAGTATTAAAACTTTAGTTGGCTACCATCATGTATGTTACAAACTTTCTCACTAGCAGCTGAATTAAGCAGCAGAATTAATACACAGATAAACTATACTCTGTTCACACTCCAAGCCTAAATGATTCATTGTATTCTTTTTATGTTTTCCATTTAATGTGACACCACTTGTACACCCATCTTCATGTTCTTACTGTAACAACCCTATGCTTTTGGAGAAAGCTTCTAGAGAGCCAAGCAGGTACAGACAGAAGTACAGAGGAGTTATGTGACAAGCATGCAGAACAGACGGTTCTGAAGCTATGATACCTTCATTTCTGGTTATTAATCAAACTATTGGTGCCAGGTTTCTCTTCTGTGTGGTCAATTCTGCATTAACCTTACCAGTGAATAAAGATTATTAGCTGTACAACACAAAATGGATTATAATCTTGACCCCTTAGCTTGGAATAAAGAGTTTATTGCTGGACTAAAAGAAATAATTCTGCCAGAGAGAGGCTTTGGTTCCAGGACCCATCTTCTGAGGTAAATAATTATTTGCAAGCCTACGTGTATGTGATAGAAGATGACTGGAACAAAAATGGTCTAATTTTTTGAAAATCTGTAAATATTTTTTTTCCAGTTTTAAAGCCAAAGTACTGTCTTCAGGTTCTTCACACCACTGTGAGTTCCTAAATATGCCCACATATACACTCAAGCTCTCATTGCTGTATTCTAGCCCTCAGGAAATATCTGGAGGTCCTTACTAGACCTTACCATGAACTCTCAGTATAAATTTGAGGACTCTGATGAAGAAATTCTACTTGCAATATGTAGTATACATAAACAGCTTATTGAGAGGTTTTAATTGGTATAAATATGATTTTTTCTCAACCAGTGCTATTAGTCCTGCTGTATTAAATTTCAATGTCTCAATGAGACATTGAAATGTCCAATGTCCTAATGAGAGTAGGACAGTCCTCGAATCTCTGGATGCTTTTTGACAATTAAAACACAGTTCAAGTTAGTTTAAAACTTCAGTCATGTATCTTTGTAGAGCTTTGTAGAATTCTTCCTCTCCCCACAGAGACTGAGCTTCCAGGCATGAGGAATCTGAGTAGAGCTAGAAGCATCCATTTTATTTTACACACCTCTCTTCCACTTCCATTTTGGATGTTGGGTTAGGGGAGAAAGATGAGGGGAAGAAGGGAAACATCTTGTTTTGCAACAGGGCAAGAGTGTTGTTTTTTCTTTGGCTAGCACTGATGCCTTCTGTATCATCACTGTCTGAATGTGGACCTTCGTGGGCAGCAAATGTGCTCTTTGGGCAGCCCATGGAGTTTCCTCAATACTGGGCTCGGATTCAGGCTCAAGTTCAACTCTTCAACTCCTAAACTCCTATGGGCTCTCCACATCCAATATGCAGGTGACCTATCTTAAGTGAGATACCAGCAACGCTACTTTAGCTCAGTTAACCTTCCATGGTTCCAGACTCAAAGGAAATTCAAATACCAGTACTCTTGCCAATCAGACTTTGGTAATGCTGGCTGAGTTGAAATGACAAGTTATCTAGCATCTTTCCTTTTCAGCTTTGACTTTGACGTAAAAATCAGATTTAATATCCTATAATATTTAAATTTTAAAAATACATGAGACACTATGTAAAGTAACATCAAACTGACTAGAGTAAATGACAGCTCCACAATTTAGTATCTGTGTAAGCTTGACTAAGTCACAACATCTCTGAGCCTAGGTTTCCTCAAATGTAAAATGGATAATGATAGTCCCTACTTCAAGGTTAGCTTAACTATATGGATATTGACAGGTTAGCTATATGCATACAAAGTTATTTTTTGAAATCCAGATATCTGTTTATGCATTAAGAGTAAAATTTCAACAGTATAAAAAACATCAAAATTTTACTTCTGAAATGATTTCACACCTAGATATTTTACACCATAGCTATTTGTTTCTCTCTGAATGCCTTCCAAACAGATTTTTTTTTAATGCTTCTCATTTCCTGGGAGAAACTGTAATTTTTAGGATGATATAAGCATATCAGCATTTTCTAGAGCAGTGAGGCTCAAGTTTTACCTAAGAATTACTCACAAATATATTCAAATGCATCTTGTTAGGCACAAACTTCAGATATTCTGATTTAATAGAACTACAGTGGAGGCCATGGATCTGTGTCTTGACAAACAGCCGTTGCTTCCTAAGGAATTTGAAGCAGGTGATCCCCAGACCACACTTAGAGTAACATTGTTTTAAGACAAATGCAAACTCTCACCAGTGGATTCCTGTGAATGTTTGCAGCTATGTATACCTTAGTTTGCAAGGAATGCCTTGCACAATAGAAAAGACACAGGAGTAACTTGTATGAAGACATTAAAATTGTGCCTTGATCTTTGATTCTATAGTTACAGAAATTATGATATTTTCAAATAATTGTAGCATTGCATACTTATTATGCATGGGCAACTCTATTACCAAAGCAGGGTTTCTTAGAGGTAAAGAGGAGAAAACTGACCTTGAAAGTAATGCAGCACTGAATTATAACTATATCTAGGGGGAAAATGACAAATCTCTATTTGTATTGTCTAAATAAAGGACATTTAATAAAAGACATGAAGTCTGCAAAAACAAATGAATTTTTCCTAAGCACGCTTTCTTAAAAACAATTTTATTATGTTTTATCTCTATGTTAAGTAAGATGGCATATGTAAAATCATGTAATAACAGGTGCTATGCTAATTATTTTCCTGGAAAGTTTTAGTTTCTTGATTTAAATTTGTGAGTTTCTTCCTCTGTCTCTGTCTGTCCTTTTCTGATTCAGAGCACTTTCCTTAAACCAGGAAATCATCTGGAAAATCTCTTTAGCATTTTGATGCAAACAATATTTTTTTTTCTTTTTGATATTCCTCCACTTCCCCCCTAAAGCCAATAGCACTGTCCCCCAACAGGTACAATGAATGAAATGTCCCTGCTTCCAAGTAAGAAATACATTGAAATGGTAAGTGGCAATATACACACCAGTGATCATAATATTGAAATTTTTAAATAAAATGATGGACTTTCTAACCACTTTGCATGCAGCAAGGCAATGGTGCTATAAAAGAGTAGGTCTTTTGTTTTAAGATAAACTTCTCTTTGTCTCTAACTGAGGAGAGACCACCCTATCATCCAGATTTCTCTGCAGAAAACATATTTGTACATGAAATTTATTGGAGGAGTCTCTCTGCTTATCCTGATATCTATAACAGCTCATGATTTTGCAACTGAGTTTGTCCTCATTTAAAATTTTTTTGTGTCTAAACCAGAAAAATTGTGTTGTCTAGACTCAGTATGATTTCCCATAGTGCCTCAAATCATTATTAGAAGCATTATATAAAAGACAGATTTGTTCTTGTGTCTCTTCATGTACAAAGCATAACTCCGTCCTGCCGAGAACTCATTGCGTTCAGACAACCAAATAGCATGTGTGAACCTTATGTTATTCTGCCCTTTCTCAATATTTAAAAACCGATACCTATCCCTTTAAGAGCATAAGTGTTTTCCTAAGTTAAAAAACTTTCAGTTCAGGCTTGGCCTGCATTAACTCTATTGAATTCTTCAAATACATACCAGGTTAATGAAGGCTAAACCGTGGTGGGCTAAATTTTTTGATAAATATCGAGGTCTTCTTTGATCCTGATAACCCACAAATGTTCAGCAAGAGTAAGTTTTCACGGTCAGCATGCAGTGATTTTGATATTTAACTTAAGCTTTAGCCCAGTGTGGTTATTTCACTTATATGGATGGTATGCTTAGAACTAAGAAGCAGGAAAAATTGGAAACAGCCCAAGGGCACAAGACATGACGTAGAAGGCACTTTCCCGTTGGGGTTAAGGGTCTGCAACATTTACTAGTGGCTTCAAGGGTTGTTTTTGTAGGTAAGTTTGTTTGAAGTAAAACAAAACAAAAGCTCAAAGAACATTTATTCATTTTATTTTATTTACCAGCCCTTGTCTGCTTTCTTTTATGAATCTCTGTCTCCCTTTTCCATCATGGTAAAGTTTCTGACTCTGATCAGAGAGTAGGTCTTTCCATCATTCCAACAAATACTAAATGAGATAGGGTGAAGGTGTGTAAACAGATACACGTTGGAAGTAACTACTTTCACTACTTAAGTTATAATAAATAGCAACCCTCAATAAATGCATTGTAACCTCAAATTTTCCCTGAGTCGGAATAAATCCTATCTCCAATTTGTAGGATTCAATGGCCCTTAGGATCAAATAGAAAGAGAGAAGTGTGTCTATAGAGTTTATGTAACATATATATGTAACTTACTCTGTGATTCCATCTGGATGTCTTTAGAAATCAGGATAACCCCTTTGGAGGGGTTATGGGCTGGAAGGGAGCATGAGGGGGCTTCTGGGTGTTGGTCATTTTGTTTTACTTGATCTTGCTGTTACTTAAATGGTTGTATTCAATTTGTGAAATTGGTTTAAGTTGTGTATTTATGATGTGTACACTTTCTGTATCCCTGTACTTAAATTAAAAATAAATATGTACATATATATGTAACCCAGAATTTCTTAATCTTAGCACTACTGACATATTTGGACCTCATAATTCTTTGTTCTATGGTGTTGTTCTAGGGTGTTGTCCTGTGCAGTGTAGAATATTTACAAGTATTTCTGACCTCTCCCTATTAGATGCCAGTAGTATTTCCCCTCCCCAGTTGTGACAATCAAAAATGCCTCCAGATTTGCCAAGCTTCCTGGGAAACAAACTCTTGAGAATCTGTAATGAAACCTATCATTGTAATGATGTCTAGAAGAGATAATTCCTTAAAATAAGATTATTACATCATGGCAACGAGTAACATTATCAGACTTGGAGTAACTTATGTGGGTTGGCTTTACTTGAAATTCATGCTGCCTTCAAAATCATTAAAGTTTATTATAGTTTTGATACGCCATGTTTCCCTGCTTAAAGTTCATGCGTAGCTTCTATAAGTCAAATACAGACAATTCAGAAATGCTTTTGACAACTGATTGATTAATCTCAGTTTTAAGCAGAATAATTGGCAAGAAAAGGGAACCCATTACAGGACTACTTTATTTATAGAAACAAGAGGACTCAAAATTACCTGTAAGACAAATATATGAGGGTATTCCCAGTTCTAATAACAAAACGTTTCTTTACAAATGGCTGTTGAGGCAAACAAGTAAGTAACTGAAAAGAATGAAAATTGACAAATCTCTAGGCATGAAGAATTATTAATACAAGTTCAGATTGTTCACAACAACTGATAAAATTAGTAGTAACTAGGTTATTATAGAGACAAGCCAAACAAGAAATTCTGAGATAAAGTGCTCTGGATAAAGATTCAAACGGCGAGGTGTTTAAAAAACGCACGTTAATATTCTAAGCGAACACTTTAAAATGCTGCAGCACCAAACTCACAAACACCACCAAATCTTGATAGCTCCTTTTATCAGGACAAAATACTTTCTGTTTAAAGGGCATCAAACATATTTTTGTTTGACTTTTATTTTTTGTTTTTTTGTTTTGGTTTTTTCTATGTGTATTTTTTAGAGACGACTTATGTCTTGAAAAGAAAAATAATACCATTAGAATTCAATGTTTTACCAAGAACTGTTTATCAGTGTTTCATTCTGTGCACTCAGAGCATAAATGCTTTCTTTTTTCCTGAAGCCAGATTTGGATCACTCACTTGAGCTGGGCCTGGGGGAGAAACACAGTGTGTATGATGAGCTGATTAATTACCAGAAATCAAATGCCTTGCAGTCAGGAGCTCTGTGCTTGAAAGCAAGCACCAGGACTAGAGGAATAGTGAGACCACATGCATGCATGGACAGACAGGAACACCTCGGGGATTAAGTTTCAGTGTGGCCTGAAACAAAGGACTTAAGAATGATTGTTTATCCTTGGCAGGGTGACCTGTGCGATCTTTTTTTACAAGAGCTTTCAGCATACGACTTTTAAAGTCAAAGAGTCCCTATTAAATCAACCTCAAGATTTTGTCATCTTAAAAAAAAATCTGCCTGATTTTCTCATTGCTTTTCCACCCCTTTTCACACTCCTTGAAACTTACGTAGTAATTCATAATTAAAGGTTAGGATATGTCTTATTTCAAGTCAGTGTGCATAAATAGAATCCTTTACAGCTGTCTCTTAGAAAGAGCTCCTCATTTAAAGTGGAGTGTGTGTCTACCTGGGAGATATAAACAAAGACAGAATAATATAAAGTGTTGGGGACAATATACTCTCGACCTCTGAAACCTTGAAAGCCATTAATAATCATAGATGGGCAAGATCTGCCTGCTGACAAACTTTGCTCGTCTTCAAAGCTCACAGAAATATGCAACTTATTCCCTGAATTCACTGTGTAGCTTCGTTTCTTTTCCATGACTAATATCCATAAAACCCACATTAATATTGCAGATCCATTTGTGTAAGAGGAGTAAGGTCAAAGGGTCCAGTACTGAATTCTCACACTGGAGACTGTGCCTATTTTTAGTTGCTGGGGTTTTTTAACTTTTTTGTTGTGGAGATCATTTGTTCTCCCAAGAAATTGCTTATACAATTTACTCTCTGCCCCCAAAGAAACACCCAGAGATCCAGAGCTGCAGTGCAGCTGTGCTGCTTCCCATGGAGGCTCATTTCTCAGAAAGTTGTAACATGAGATACTACAGATACCAGCTTCACTACTTCAAGTCACTGAAATACCTGAGCCCTTCTCTTAAATGGGTAGATTTTTTTTTAATCAAAACTATTGATTTAAAAGAGCACTAGGCCAAATTATTTCTAAATCACTCGTTTGTCTAGAAAACAGGTGAATTGTGAGCTCTGAAAGTAAAATATAAAACTATTCTTTAGTATTCTCTTTGTTCTCAGGTTGCCTTAGAAAGTCCTTTGGCACTAAGCCAGTAGAGAAAGTGAAAGGAGAGCTCCTCAAATTTGGGTGAAGGGAAATAAGTCAAATCTGTACTATAAATATTTTAAGATTAACCAGTGGCATAAGTGGGACCCATGTTTGAAAGCTACACACAAGAGAAAACCAACACCAATGGGAGAAAATATGGGATGGAAACATTTTAAGATGTGTGTGGTGTTTGTTCACTCTTGTTGTCCGGAGGGTTTTCGATTTGGGAATACCCACCTTCTCGTGACCTGCCAGTCTAGCATCCTCTGGCACAAAAAGGCTGTGGGCAGAGGAGGACACTTAGCCTGGAAGTGAAGACTCCAGTTGCCCTTTTTTGGCAGGACACTTATTAGGAACCCAACTGCCATCTGGATTGGTGATCCTTTTGTTGCTAATTAGAAAATTGTTCATCCTTCCTAGGCATAAACTTCAAGACTGAAAACATATACAAGTATATGAATTGCAGAAGAGCACAACAGAACTAATTTGACTAGAAAACACTAGAAAATAGAAAAAATCTAGAAAATAACCATAAAAATAGCAATGACCTGAAGTTTATCTATAGGACTAAAAACAAACAAACAAAAAGAAAACATTTTTACAAAAATTAAATTTGTTTTCATTACTCATAAAACTTTTACCGTCTGCCAGCTTTTTACTTTTTTTTTAATGTCTGGATTTCAGGCTTGCTCTGTTCCTTGCCTATCCTATTCTACTTTTCATTCTCCAGTGATTTACTGAGCCTTTCCTCTATTTGTTGGAGGAATATAATGATGAAAAAGGCACTCAGTTCCTGGCCCCAAGTAGCTCACACCTATACTCTCAGTGCCCAATATTCTATTCCTATTCATTAAACTACCCCATTATTATTCTCCCTATTTACCTTTTCCCCATATATCTTTATTTTACTTTATTTTTTTCATTTACCTGGAATGCATTTTATTGATATTAAATATTTATGGAGTTCTATATGTTTATCTGTGATGTTGCAATTTTTTGATAATTTGGAGGGGATTTGTTGACTATTTTGCAAGAAAATGCAGGTTTAGTCACTTTTAAAATATTGTTTCAAAGATACTCTCCTCATTGGACAAGTGGTAATCTTTTAGGGATGATATCTAACACTGGGCTTCTTTGATATGATATTTTGGAGAAGCGTAAGACATAAGTTTTTAAAATAATTACATTTGAGTTTGAAATGCATTGTAGACTTTCCCCCTTTTGGCAGAAAATTTCCCTTCTAATTATGTTTACCTTAGGCTAATATTAAAATTGGTTTGCATTCCTTGACATAAAAACTCCCTCGGGGAGAGGGCACAGAAAGAGGGACTTGACCCAGAAAGATGCAGACAAGGGGTCTGCCCAGGGGTGCAGATTTAACCTAGATAGTACAGAAAGTGGATAAGCCACAAACATAAAACCAAGAGGCACTTGTCTCTAAAAAGTGAACTAGAAACCTTAACACTTTTCTTTTTTGCTAATTTTTTTTTCTGTTTTTTAATTCTTTATCCTGTTCAGATAAAAATCACACAAAAAACTATTTCTTAGTCTCACCTTTTTATGTTAGCTTCTTTTTACCTCTTCAGAAGAAAATGTTATAATTTTTGTAATCCAAAACAGAAATAATTCAGTTGGCTTTACTTGGCAAGAATTTTAGTTATGCTTCTTTTTTCTTTTTTTTTTCTTTTTTTTTTGCCCCTATCTAGATGCATTTGAATATAATTTGGATAACATCTCTTCTTCCCCCATCATCATTAACACTCTCTAGGAAATAATAACAATTGTAATTAAACAGTGCTTTTCTCCAGTGAGCTCCAAATGATGTATAGCCATTATCTCAGGTGTGGACTTAATATCCCTGTGAAGTAGGCAGAAGATAGGTACTATTATTCTCATTTCACAGATGGAGACTCTGTGTCATTGAGAGGTTAAATGAATTGTCCAAGATCACACAGTGTTCCTCCTTTAGAAGCTACTGTTTAGAGAATTGGCCATATTATATCTTATTAGCAATATATGTCATTACTAATAACTATGATCAACATAAAGGCATCCATTGAAGTCTTCCAGGTATAAGGGAATCAAATGTTAGCTCAAAAGATATACAGATAAAGAAAATATATTCTCCCTAGAGTTTCAGAGACACTCAGTCATTCAATAGCACAACTTTTATTAGCCTCCTTTTATGTGCCAGCTACTGTTCTCCCACTGGGTATATAACTGTGAAGACTCAGTCCTTGCCTCAAGGAACTTAAAATGTGTGGGATAGAACTGGTGTTTTAAAAGATGCTTATATTTATTTGTAAGGAAATATATCAGGCTGAGTGATCATATATTAAAGAAATCCAAAATACTATTTTGATCTTGAGTTCTTTGGTATATATTTTAGAACTTTGTGATTTTCCCCTTACTGCCTAAGTCACATAGTACACAGGTCATTGAATTGACCTCTAATTGATCCCTCTACAGGGATCAGTTTTAATATTCTAAAATATTATATTAAATGAGAACTAAATAGCAAAAGTTATTCACATTATATATATATATTTTTAAAAGATTTCATAATTCCTATGTCAGTACTTATGGGACTTTTATTATAGTAGACAAACAAGCTATAGAGTCCAGACTCTTCAATTTGGAGATTTAAAGATGTTTCAGTTTGACTGTTATTCTCTCAGCATCCAGATTGCAGATCGAGTGCCTTCTCAACAACTATGCTTTTATGGTCATATTCTAATACATTTATTATTTAATGTATTTGGTTATCCTCCTCAGTCTTCACAATGCTACATTATTTTTTAACAACTTTATTGGAATAATGCTACATTATTTTTTAAACAACTTTATTGGAATATAATTACTTTACAATGGTGTGTTAGTTTCTGCTTTAAAACAGTGAATCAGCTATACGTATACATATATCCCCATATCCCCTCCTTCTTGCATCTCCCTCCTACAAGACCAATCTCACAATCTATTTTCTCTATGACAATGGTCACTATCTGAAAGTGAGGCTTATGGAAGAGGCCAAAAGCCTTGGAATGTGGCGCTTCCAGATGCTGTTCCTTCAATGACTCCACAAAGCTACTTTAAAACTCTTTTATTCTTTTGAAATTTTCTTCCTTTCTCAATCTCCATTCAACCATAGATCAGCTTTCAGGAATCACTCACCTGTGTCCTCAATGATGCTGCACCTCACCATCTTTGAAACTATCCCATATGCTTTCTACACAGGAATGGGACTAGGGCATGTGGAATTCATTAAAGATATTTAGGTAGCTAGGAGAATCAGCACATACCCAGGGCCTAAACAATATGGAAAATTTTACCTAAAATTCACAAGCTTCTCTTCACAATTCCACTGCCTTTTAGTCATTCGGATGGGAAGTGAGTACTGGTCAGTAATTTGTGCTTTCAACTTTTGTGTTGCTCTACAATGAGGACCATCTATCTATGTGCATATTGTGATTCATATGCAAAAACACACACATTAACAGTTATGTATAAAAAGACAGATTTGTGAGCATGAGTTTACTTATTAACTAAAAGCCTTTTCCTTAAAATGCAATATAAGGTCTATTTCTGTCTTTAAAAAAATTTTTTTCAGCTTTATTGTGGTATAATTGACAAATAAAATTCTGGAAGTTGTGCCATTTATGATAACATGAACAAACCCAGAGGGCACTATGCTAAGTGCATAATCCAGACAGAGAACAAATACTGCATGATGTCACTTATGTGTGGAATCTTAGAAAAAAATAAGTCAATTTTAATAAATGAATCTATCATCCACCTTAGTTTTTCTTCTTTGGGGGATTTTAAGTTTTGTTCTATACATCTTTTCCTGTATCTTTGCTTTGTTACTCCAAGGTAGTAAAGGCATGTGAAAATATACTATCTTCCAAACAGATAATAAAATTATTTTTATTATTCTATTATTGTTATGCTTTTCTGGACACAAAGACAAAAACCTAGGCAAAGAAGTTTGAAAATTTTGATTTTGAAGAAATCAAATGTTCTAAGAAAAACTGCAATGTCCATATTGTCTGCATTCATTAGTCAGTATCAATTTTCTGCTCTGTTTTGTCTACCCGAGCCTAATCTCTTATATTTACAAAAGTTAACTGTCATATTTGTATGCACTCTTCAGTCTTGTTTGTGATCAATAGTGTCCTTGCTCCTTAACATTCAAAAATGAACTTTTCAGAACCTTGGGGACAGCATATCTTGATGTGAGGCTTAACTATATACCATTGTTCACAGTTCCTTTACTGACCAAAAGTGCCTTCCTTCTTTATGGTGAATACAAACTCTTTAGTTATAGTAACATAGAACAGTTGTGTGAACTGGTTCCTTTCCTGGGGTGATGGGGTTGGAGGAGGGGAATATATCTAAACTAGAAAAACCAAACAGTCTTCCTTCATTGAGCATATATGTAATTAATTTGAAATATAAACCTTAGAGAGAACAGAGATTAGAAGAGAATCTGTGATTGTATTTAGTACTAGCATCTATCTTCATGGGTTTTTTTTTAAATTATTAAATCCTCTTTAAGAATTTGTTCTCTAAAGAAAAGAAACACAGATCATCAACAATTCTAAAAGTAGTTGAGAAATAAATGTAAAAGGAACTATTCTTGTCTTTTGTTTTTGAAGTTCTGCTCTTGTTGCCAACTGTTGTTTAAGTATGTAGATGTCGTAGATGTCATTTTTTGTGGTTCTAATTGTTGAAAAGGTAGAAAGAGTCATTTGAAGAATGAACTCTTCTTTTCATGCTTTCCTTTTTAACATATTTTCCAGCACCAGTTAACAGAGCAAAGAAGTGCAAACTCACAAATCTCATTCATTGAATAAGCTGTAACAAATATTTAAGGTTCTACCATGTGCCTTCATTGTTCTACAAATTAGGGATACAATGGGGAATGAGGATTCTTGAGATTGTTGAGTGTCTATTTGAGTGGGAATGGGGAGGTGAGATGGAAAATAAAATTATTTCAGATAGTGACCATTGTCATAGAGAAAATAGATTGTGAGATTGGGCTTGAAAGTGACCGGGTAGGGGGGCATCCTTAAGAAAGGGTAGTAGGGAAGGCAAACTTGACGAGGTAATATTGTCTGACATCTGAATAATGAGAATGAGTTAGAAGGCAAAGATCTAGGAAAAATGTGTTCCCGACGTAGGGAACCACAGGTGCAAAGGCTTAGATGTAATGAAAAATTGTCATGTGTGAGGAAAAGAGAGAGTGTAAGAAAATTGAGCAAGTGCAATACATGGAGGAAATGATGCCAAAGAGCTAGTTGGAGGCCAGATTAGGAGGGCCTTGAAGACCATGGTAAGAAGATTGGATTTTATTCTAACAAAGAATCGAAAGTCTTTGTATGGTTTTAAGCAAAGGAGTGCTATGGTAGGGTTTATATATTTTAAATATCCATTTGTTGCTCTGTGGAAATGGACCTTAGGGAAATGAGACTAAAAGGGAGGTCAGAAAACTACTACAATAGTCCATATAAAAGATGATAGTAACTTGAATTTGAGTGTTTAAGAGTAAAAATCAGAAGTATTGATATTGATATTGAGCCCAAAGTGCTTGCTGATGGATTGTGTGTAAGTCATGAGAGAAAGAGAGGAATCACAAACAGTTCCTGAGATTTGGACCTGAGCAATTTGGTAAATGAAAGTCCCATTAACTGACAAAACAATGGGGAAGGATAGGTTCAGAAAGATGGGAAAATCAACAGCCAACAATTGGCTGTTAAGTGATTCCCACTACATAGATTGAAAAGATGCTGGTTCGGGAATCATTCAGTCAGTTTGAATTTAACATTTTATACTAGGCCTCACTAATTGGACAGAATATGAATAAATTGCCCAAACAGTTGCTTCTATCAAGCTCTAGCCAGGTAGGATCCTGAGAATGATAGAGTTAAACTGGATTATTCTCAACGTTCTAAGCTGCTGAGGCTGAAGGAATTGAAGTTTAATATTTTTGTATTGGAAGTTGCCTGTTCATCTCTCTCAACAATGGATGACTTTTCTCTTCAGTCTCTTCAGAAAGAGATTTCCCTTCAAAAGCAGTTTAAAATACCCTCCCTGCAATTATGATAAAGGGGAGACTGCTGATCATTGTAGATCAGGCAAGACAGAGCACTAGTATTTGAAAGACAAAAAATCATTTTAGGGTTAATAAGTAAGACCACAAGACAATTTTTAATACTTGGAAGGAAAGTAATCTAAACAATCTCATAAAAGTGGTTAAGGTCCTTTACACATTTCTTAATTGAAGAGATTTAAAAATTTATATCCGGACCATATGCTATAATTTATGACTCAATGAATTAATTGTTTATTAATATAGCAACTAATTAGTTAATTCACTCAACAGATATTGTATAATTATCTACTGGGCTTCAGACCCTGAGCTGGTTGTTGGATATAATGCTGGGACAAGATCTGGGTGCTCGTGGAATTCAGTTTGATAAAGCAGGCAAGCAAACAAATAAACATGTGTAATTGCAAATTCTGTAAGTGGAAGGAAGAAAAGACTAAAACTCAGTGGGAGAGAATCATAAGGAAGACCTAGTTTAGACTGGGTAATGTAGAAAGATTTCTCTGTGAAGGCAAAAATTAGGCTGAAATCTGAAAAATAAAGATTCAGTCAAATGAAAAGTTGTGGGGAGAGGAAAGAAATGCATTCTGTTAGTCCAGCCCATGCAAGGACTAAGGACATGGTGAATCCAGGGAATTGAAAATAATGGGTGTGGCTGGAAGGAAACAACAGGTGGAATGAGATGAATTTGAGAATAGGAGCTAGATCATGAAAGGTCTTATTAAGACTTGTCGGCCTTTTAATTTGCTTGCTTCCAAATGCAAGAGAAAACAAGAATGTGGCACAATTTGGTGGAGGTTCTTCAAAGGTCACTCTGGTTGTTAATGTTAATAATAGATTAAAAGAGAGCAAGAATGGAAGTAGAAAGATATACAATTCAGCTATATGTCAAATGAGGAATAGTGATGGCTTAGCTTAGGAGGGATAGTGGAAGTAGAAATGGAAAGAAAAGCTATAGATTAGACATTCATTTTGAAGGTAAAATAAGCAGAGCTCAGTAATGTACCATAACTACAGAGAAAAACATGGGTTAAAGGAACAATTTCCAGGCTCGAATCCATGGGTAGATAGAATTAATATAAAGAAAATCAGCACCATTTTCATGCTTGTATTCTAATTCAATTATTTTTATTTAAATTTTTATTGTTTTGCTGAGTAAACTGAACAACTATTTCTCTCATTTTTTACTGAAAGAATGAGACACCCTTTCCCTAGTGAACTCACATAAAGAGAGCAGCCAAGCCTTTTTCTTGGAGACTTTCTCCTTTGTCCTCAGGAAGCACTGACAGAGTTCTCTTCCTATTCCTCTAGCCCAGGCCCTTAGAGCACAACTGCCCACCAGGTAAGATACTGGGAGGGTCTACTGTATTTTCAGGTAAAAAAATATAGCATGCTTCTTTTTTTTTCTTTCCTTTATTTCTTTTAAACTTAACAAGGCTGTCTTATAGCTACCCAGTTACCAAAAGAAGAAAAAGAAAAGAAAAAAAAATAAATAAAACGAAGAAGAGAGCTTAGCCTAGTTATTAAGAGGATGCCAAAAAAGTCTCAGTTTTTATTTAACAATTTTTATATTCCTCATGAGCAGAATATATTAGAGACAGAGAGATATAAAATTTTATTTTTATTCCATTAGAAATAAGAAATTGAGCTTAGGTCCTATGATCTAGAAGTCTGTTAAAATGCATCCCTAAGCATAGCTTATAGGTTTTTTTTAAACTATTCTATTAATCTGGTCTCTCTCCCTTCCTCTCTCTCTCTCTCTCACATCGTGTGTGTGCGTGTGTGTGTGTGTGTGTGTGTGTGTGTGTGTGTGAATCTTTACACATGCACATACAGAGCATGGAAATTTCTATGCCATACCTTCTGCCAACTTGGAAACAATTCTGAATCTGTCCCTAAATGTGATGTATCAATATTATCTAAGTTTTCTAAACTTATCAACTAGATACAAATACTGAATTAAATATTTGATGTCTAAGTACAGTAGCTTTGATTAGTTGTCTTGCATAATGACTTCAAGGAGACTTCCACTCCTGAGTATCTGATTTGAATTGGAGTTCAAGGTTGGGTTTATTAGAATGGTTTTATAGAAAGGTTAATTCAGTTTTGACCTCCTTGAACCCTTATTCTTGGGAGAATCTGTAAAATATTCCATTTATGAGCAGCAGATCAACACATAAACAGCATTTATTGAGCATATTTATGAACAGAACCCTAGGGGCTGTAGATCACTGTGAAGGAAGTAGAAGATTTAATTCTTCTCCTTAAGAAAGTTACTGTGTAATGAAAAAAGACAAGTATATTATATATTGACCTAGCTGTCTCTCACTTATATAACCATAACCTGAGGCGACCATATGCACAAAATCAAAATAAGAAGGAATCAAGAAGCCTTGAAAATTAAAGAATAGAAGGAGAGGATGAGATAAGTTTCCACAGCAGGGCAATAAATGTTGTTCACTTTCTATTTGGCTAAACCTGGTTTTTTGGTTCAGTGAATTTGAGACTGAAAGAACCTAATCATAGAGCATGTAGTACCTCAGTGGGCCCCCTGTTTTATTCCCTGGTTTTAATAAACATTCCCTCAAACCTCTCCCCCAAATTAGTAATATAACTACTTAAGATTTTTAAGTGAAATGCAGAAATGTTTTTCATCAAATCCAGAGTACTTATTGGGTGGTTATGTGAGAAGCTATTCATAGAGGTATTCAATTACAAGCAGCCAAAACAATTGTTCTAAGAATTATTGGATCAAAAAAAGAAAATGTGTCACCTGCAACAAGTATTACCACATACTTTCACTCACAGGCACACAAATGTATCCACATCCTTCAGCTTCATTTATTTAAATTCTTAGAGTTCATTTTAACCTTTTACTGTAGTTCGATTATCTAATTTCCATATTCATTACTCAGTAAGGAGTCTGATCACATTAGATGTTATACAACCCTCTTGAGCATGGAAAAAAATAACTTTAATGTCATGATGCCTACTTAACTTGAAAACCCGGTGGGAGACACTCAGTAAGCATATATTCATCTGACTGGAAGAAGGGGGAGACTAGAGCTGAATCTGGAGGCAAAATTGCATATTCATCACTTTTCCAAATTTGGATATACAGATGACTTTCTCAGTGAAGCAATCCCCAAGAATCCTGTGGAGTATAAATGATAGAAAAAGAATGAAAGGACTCCTTAAGGATGTATGTTTCCCTCATCTGACACCTTCACTTTTGTCCAAACTCTGTTATACTCAGAAGACCTTCTCTTACAACAAAGTAGAAATGCCAGGAAATGTGGGTGAATGTTATGGAGCCACAGGCCCCTACTTTAAATCCTTTGAAGAATGCATAAAAGCCACTTTGGTACCAGAAACAACCTCCAATAAAGTCACTCCTATTTGTGACCTTTTAGTAGGTCTTACGATAAATTTAGTAGATGCTGACTGGTGGTTTAAGAAAATGAAATAGAATACAATGTTGTCCTTCATTGTTAATAAAATCATATTCAATATTAGCTGTGATTTTTGTTTCAGTTTTAGGGGTAAGAATTGTTGCATAAAACATTCATTTCAGATACACACATATACTTATTAGGTCACCAAGTAAAATACATTTCTTCCTCTTTGTAGAGGTGTGTAGAGTCTGAAAACCCTTACTAGGATAAGGTATTATATCTTTGGAAGTTTCTTGTGAAAAAAATAAATATGTTGCCTAACCAAGAAGAATAACTCCAGAGCACTTCTTAAGGAGAGATGGTTGAGGGAAGGTGCTGCATTGTGGAGTTAAGGCCATCGGGACACAACACTGGAGATCTGAGTAGTGGATTCATAGCAAAGAGAGAAGTGCAAAGATTGGCAGTGTCAAACACCATTTACTTGACAGTCTTGTACTGGTCCAAACCTGGAAGGATGACACAAAGCAGGTGCTTTTATCTTTGTTGAATATCAGAATGGCTGTAACTTTGGAAAACTATATTTTGCCTAAAACCTCTACAGTTACTGCAAATATAATACAGGGACAGGTGACAGTCACCAACAGAGAATAATTTCCAGAAATTGAATTAGGGAAACAAATCCAAACTATTTGAAATGGCTTTTTAAAAAATTAGTCAATAAGTGTATTCTAACCCAGTGAAGTAATGAGGTATATCAAACAAAAATGTAAATAATGAAGTCAATATGATATTTTAAATGTTTATAATTTTAAAGAAATTTTGACCTAATAGAGCCATAGTTTAGAACATAATTCCAGTTTAAATGTATCATTGATATAGCTTGTGTTTTAAATTATAATTTCAAGCTAAAAATTATTCTAGGTTTATAATTGGCATTAGAACATTTAAAATAAATTAATACTTAAGCTTATTCATGAGTTGGTCAGACATTGAAATATTAACCAACAGCCAACATTTACCTGAAACTAGATGAGGCTTGAGAAATAAAGGGAAAAAGCCTTTATTCATCAGGAATGTAAATTATATTCTAATTCCTATAAAGAATTATAAAAATCTTGTAAAATAAAATGAAAACTTAACATTTAAATATCTCCATATTCCTCTCAGTCCAACAGCTTTCAATTTCTGTTTCAATCATTCTTTTAAAATCTTTCTTTCTTTCTTTCTTTCTTTCTTTCTTTCTTTCTTTCTTTCTTTCTTTCTTTCTTTCTTTCTTTCTTTCTTTCTTTCTTCTTTCTTTCTTTCATCAGTAGGTACATCAGTCAGTGTACGACATTGCTACAGTTGTGGTTATAATACAAATTTAAATACATAGATTGTGATGTCAAGAAACATGTCTTGATTAACTGATATAGATGGGGAGAAAAGACATACTAATAAAAGCATAAATAACAATGCAAGAGAGAATCTGAGAAAGCTCCAAGCATGTGATAAGACTAAGTCTGTAGGAGTTCAGAGGTGGGAAGTACTACATGGTTTTTACCTTGAAGCACTGATAATAATCAGAGTTGAATCATAAGGACAGATTCAATTCCAGGCCAGAAATATAGGACAAGTAAAAGTACTGATAGAAGAATCCCTTAAATGTGTTTAGAGACTAATGAATGTATCTGGTTGATTACTGCAAAGGATTTGTAGAACAGGTATAAAAAGAAAGGATAAGAAGGTAGGTGAAGGAAGATGTTACCATCGCATCTGAATTCTTGTACCTCTTCTAAGAATCTAGAATCTAAAAGGATAGGTCTAGCATGTTTGCATAAGGTCACCCAAACCTGCCCTTTTCCATTCTTTCCTCTCCCTCCTTCACCTAATTGGGTCAGTGCTAGATACCTGATGCAGGCTGGATGAACCAGATTATCTCCTCCAGAAATTTGGAACAGAAACATTGTGAACCTCAGTCACTTAGCTCCAGGAAGAAAAACAGCAAAATCATGAAATCAGAATAAGTTCTGGGGCAAACTGAAGACAAATACAAACTGTAGTTATTATGGAGTAGCAGAAGAGATCCAAATGGAGCCAAACATATAGAGAAATATATGGTAGAATATCTAAATATGTGATTTCTGGGATTAGACCACCAGGAGTCAATCCCAGCTTTTCCTCTAAAAAGCATGTTGATATTGGGAAAGTTACTAAACCTTCCTGTAAAGTAGGATGCAATAGAAACAGTAATTACCTTGGGCTATTATGAGAATTAAATGAGATAATACACAGAAAGTTCTTAGAACAGTACCAGGAACATGGTAAGCAATGTCAACTATTATTATTATTAAATCATTATTTTCCAGTCCTGCCTATATTCCCCACACCTGAGTCCTTATGTTCTTTAAATTAATTCACCTCTCCAAAAAAAACCTTGCTTGAGCTAGTTTGAGCAGCCCTGGTTTCCTTGCAATCAAATACTTTCTGACCTGAATGACTTAAAAGCTAAACTTGGGTGGGACAAGAAAGACTCCAAATATTAGGCTAAGAAGTTTGAAATCAGACCACTGAAATTTCCTTCTTCTAGATCTTCCTCTCTTAGTCAACCCAATTCCCAGAATTCAAATGTATGCTGAATCTTCCACTTGCCCCATATTTCCAGTTTGGTGAAGTGCAGTGAAATGGAGAAAACTTAGTTTAAAAGCTTATAGCAAATCTTTTTGTGGTTTTGCTTTTTCTGAATGCAGTTTGAATTGGGGAATTTTGTTGAGCATTTTCTATAATTCCCAAGATGCATAGAAATAAAGAAACTTGAACTAAGAGCATATCTAGACTTTTTGTGATCATTGCCAAACCCACTCTATTCAAGAAACCTAGTATAAATTTTCATTTCTAAATGAATATAAGAAACTTGAGTTTTCCGAAGTGGTTTGTCAGAGGTGAGTTCTTAAGTGATCTGTAGCAATGTCTCATTCTTTAGATGTTCTGTTCCAGGTAAGCTCACAGATGGGACCTGGAGAGGATTTTATGATTTTACCATGAATGCTATTTTAAATATATATATATATTTTTTTTTAATCAGGCAATTTTCATTAGCTGTAAAAAGATATGCCACTTTAGTTAGGTATTCTGTGGTTAATTTTGCAAGTACTTTACAAGAGTAGTTTTTGATATCCATTTCAGGTTTTGTGGATTTATACTCAGGGAAGTAAACAGGGACCCTTACATGACCATTTGCAACCATTTGTGGGTAAAACCAAAGCCTGCAAAATTGGTTAATCTTGAAGAACGAAAAAATATATAGCAACCATATTTATATTATTACAGTTTGATCTGAATATGATAATCCTAATTATAATGTCTTTAAATAAATACTTGAATTCAAGAACAAGGTGCTCTAAATTTATCCCATGATGTAATTAACAATACAGAAAATTCTTGTTTTAAAACAACAAATCATATATATAAATTTGTAATTACATTTAATTCTGTTTCTAAATCCAAGAAACAGATTACTCAAACAATTAGTGAATTGTTATTAATTTTTTTAAATCTAACATTTTAAACTTTTAATTTTAAAATAAATTTAGATTTACAAAAAAGGTTCAAAGATAATAGAGTCCCTGTATACCCTTTACCCACCTTCCACTAATGTTCACACCTTAACATAACCATGGGACACTTTTGGAAGCTACGAAATTAACAGTAGTACAATATGGTTATCAGAGCCAGAGACTTTATTCAGGCTTCACCAGTTTTTCCACTAATGTCCTGGTCTATTCAAAATTCCATGCTGTATTTTGTTATCATGCCTCCTAAGGAACCCCAAATCAGTGATAATTCTCAGTCTTTTGTTGTTTTTCATTAGCTTGATACTTCTAAAGTGTGCTGGTCAGGAATCTTGTAGAATATCCTTCTATTTTGATTTATCTGATGTCTTCCCATGATTAAACTGAGCTTATGGATTTGGAAGAGAGCATCACAGATGTGAAGTGGCCTTTTCATCACACCGTATCAGGATATATATATGAACATGACTTATTCCTGGTGATGTTAATCTTTGTCACTTGGTTAAGATGGTGTCTGCCAGGTTTCTCTGTTATTTTTGACTTTCCATACTCTATGCTTTGGAAGCAAGTTACTAAGTCCAGCCTATACTCAAAGGCTGGGGAATTAAGCCCCTCCCACAAACACACATACACACATGGCCCCTGAAGGAAGGAGTATCAACAATTTGTAATAATTAGTAAGTATTTGGGGCAGATACTTTGAGTCTATGCAAATGTCCTGTTTCTCCTTAAAGTTTTACCCACTAATTTTAGTATTCATCAGTAGATTTGGTATTCAAATTGTGATTTTTCTATTTCCCTCATTCTTTATACATTTATTACTTGAAATTCTGTGAAAAAGAGATAGTCCTTTCCCACATTTTATTCACTTATTAATTATTTATATCAGTATGAATTCATGAGTATATAATTTTATCCTCATGTTATAACTCAATACTATCATTATTCATTTTATTGCTCAAAATGTTGCAGCTTTGGCCATTGGAGTCTCTTTTAGGTTGGCTCTAATATCCTTTTTGACATAATCCCATTCTTTTTTTTCCCTTAAGCTCTTCTTTACTACTCCAGGCTCATATTTATTTCCTTCCCCAGCCCTAGACTAAGTCATTTCTCCAAGGAATACTATCTCTTTTTATTGGAAAATGGTATTTAGAAACCAAGATCTGGACTTTCATTGTGCTTATTACTAGTAGGTGTTACTGCTTAGGGTATACCTCAGGGGACAGAGCTAGAAAATATATATATGTGTATACTCACCTATGGATATAATTATATCTGTATCTATCTGCATATATTTGAAATAAACATGAGGTCAATCTGATATCTTTGAGACTGACAGAATTTCCAAATGCAACTATTAAGTCAGCACAGATTTCATTCAAATATCCATACATTTAGACTGTGAGTTTTTTAAAAGCCCTCTCGGAGTAGTCAGAGTTATAGTCAAGTTCACTCTTGTCTAATGTCTTAAGTATTGTATTACATTGAACTTATTTGAAACAAAATAAGCAAATGTTACATTACTAAAGAATTAAACTGACTACACATTCATTCCACAAGCATTTACTGAGCACTTACTAAGTACAGAGAAAAGTAACAAGAGTAAGAATTTCAAGGCCCCTTACATCATAGTTTTATTTAGAGAGTACTATGCAATATTTCTATTGTTTTAATCACCAATAATATACTGAGTTTTGTTGTATGTTTCATCACAAAAATACCTTGAAAATTCTTCTTGACCTCAGAATAGTTGTGCTCCAAAGGAACAATATAAAGATGTCATAAAACTTTTACCTTCATCATATGAACATATATGAACATAATTTTTATAGATTTAGTTTCTATTTAAAATGCTTTTTGTCCTGTTTAATTCTCCATTTTTCTTAATAAGGTCTTAATGATCAATCAAATCAAAAGTATTGAAATGCTTGTTAGAATAAGTAATGTCATTTATGTCTTAAAAAACTGATTAAACCCATCACAACAGCTTATATGAGATCAGGACTAACAGACTTCTTAGCAATATCAGTTGGAAATGAAGCCTTGATACCTATATTTGTTGTATATACTTGGCCTCTTGACTGCCAAACCCATGCCCATCTGTTTAGATGGCAGGTTGCCTACTCATGAGTTGGCTGGCCTCTTATACTAGACATGAGTTCCAGCCAATGAGAGCTAACAAAATGCTTCAGGAAGCAGCTCTTCTTCCAGGAGGTCCTTTCTCATGCGAGAGTTAGAAGCAGTTGGCAGTATGCATCCATTTAAACTTTGTTACACCTGTTGACAATTTTATGCCAAAAGCAGACAATACAACAAATGAACAAGAGAAAGCACAATGGATTTAATGAAGCTTAAAAATAACCCTTCTCACCCTTTTAGAAATAGATGCTTACTTTCATTGCTGATTACTTACACAGTTGACATTTAATTAATAATAAGTGAGGATTGCCTTCTAGGTGACCAGAAAAGAGTGTGCAATAAGGTTCCTACATCTCCAGGATTTGGGCCTTTAACACTCCATATTGTGTCATGCAGTGACAGTCAATAGTTACACTAAATATCTCTTTTGAATATCTTTTTTAAAATGCAGACATATGTCTATCAAAGAAGATTTCTTTTAAGGTATTTTTCTTTAACTAGAGAATTAAGGTAATTATTCCAATGATTCAGGCTCTCAAATGTACTGAAACTTAGATCGTCTCTTTTCTAGAACAGGTAAAGTCTAGTAGGTGGGGAAGCGGGGGAGGTCCATTGTAACACCGTTCCAGAACTTCATTTTAACAAACATCAGATAACCACTTAAAGTATATATATTTCAATAAAATATTATGTTCAAATATAAGAATAAAATATGTTTATTTACAATTATATTCATTGCTTGTATTGTTTTAATTAGCTGTGATTTACTGAGTTTTGTTGTATGTTTTATCACAAACATACTCCAAAAATATGTCTCTGTAGATCAAATGAATTGTGTTTTCAGCAAGTGCTTTAATTAAGAGAGTGCACAATTCCTCACCCCCCACATTAATTCTACTTAAACTGACACAAAGCTAGCACATCAGTTTTCTATTCAATGTCACAGAAACAATTCTGGGAAACAGGAAAAGTATTCAGTTGTAATAATAATGATAAAAAAAACATAAAATGATTACACTGGCAATACATAACGTCTCAAAGGTTTTAGGAAGTGGATGAGGTATCTAGTTGCCCTGCAAGAATCACAGTGGGCTCTTCCCAGCTTATTTCACAAGTGGAACAGCAACAGTAACAACAATGACAGCAGCAACTAGCATTTATTGATGACTTATTGTTTATCAATAAACAATTTAGGTTCTATGTTAAATTCCTTAGATTCATACCTCATCGAATGCTCAAAACACCAATTGAGAGACCATTTCTCCCTTTCACAGATAAGTAAACTGAAGCCCAGAGAGACTAAATAACTTGCCTCAGTGTAATAAGGAGTAAATGGCACAGTGCACCTTCAAATTCAAGCAGTCTGTCTTTTGAGACTCCAATCTTAATGACTGTATAACTCCAACTCATCTCTCATCGCTTTTATTTCATACTCTGTGCTCCAGTGGATACTGAACTGTTTTTTCCTTTGATTTAATTGAATTTTATTTTTTAATAGATCTTTATTGGAGTATAATTGCTTCACAATATTGTGTTAGTTTCTGTTGCGCAACAAAGTGAATCAGCCATATACATACACGTGTCCCCATATCCCCTCCCTCTTGATCCTCCCTCCCATCCTCCCTATCCCACCCCTCTAGGTCATCGCAAAGCACAGAGCGGATCTCCCTGTGCTATGCCGCTGCTTCCCACCAGGCAACTATTTTACATGCGGTAGTGTGTATATGTCGATGCTACTCTCACTTTGCCCCAGATTCGACTTCCTACCCCATGTCCTCAAGCCCATTCTCTATGCCTACCTCTTTATTCTTGCCCTGCAACTAGGTTCATCTGTACCATTTCTTTTTTTTTTTTCTAGGTTCCATATATATGCATTAGCATATTGGTATTTGTTTTTCTCTTTCTGACTTATTTCACACTGTATGACAGACTCTAGATCCATCCACCTCACTACAATTAACTCAGTTTCGTTTCTTTTATGGCTGAGTAATATTCCATTGTATATATGTGCTACATCTTCTTTATCCAGTCATCTGTCGATGGACATTTAGGTTGGTTCCATGTCCTGGCTATTGTAGATAGTGCTGCAATGAACATTGTAGTACATGTCTTTTTTTTAATTATGGTTTTCTCAGGGTATATGCCTAGTAGTGAGATAGCTGGGTCACATGGTAGTTCTATTTTTAATTTTTTAAGGAACCTCCATACTGTTTTCCATAGTGATTGTATCAATTTACATATCCACCAACAGTGCAGGAAGGTTCAATTTTAAAGTTCTTCAAACATACCATTCTCACTTGAAGCCATTTTTTACCTGAATTATACCCTTTCCCCCACTCACTTCTAAGGGATAACTTCTATTTGTCTTTAAGGTCCCCAAATTGATATCACTCTCTTCCTTGGTTTGATATCACTGCCTTCCTTGATGCCTCAAATTTTGGATCAGTATTTCTCCTGCATGTTCCCATTATACATCTCTAAGAACGTTTTTCATGTTGTATAGAAATTGAGTTAATTAATGTCTCTCTTCCAATCTAGATCATTGGTATTTTGAAGAGGAAGACCCCATCTATCTTGTTGACTTTGTAATTGCAGCACCTAGCAAAGTGAGCAACACCTAACCTATTCTTAGTAATTATCTGCTTTTCTATTCAATCATTCAACAACTAGTATATGGCAGGCAGTGTTCTAGGGCTTAGGGATACAACAGTGAACATGATAGATAAAATGCTTGTTCTCATGAAGCTTATTTTTTTTGTTAAGGATTGGATTAAGTAATAAAATATATATGTAAACTAAGCAATAGACGGTAATAAATGCTGTAGAGAGAAGTAAGACAGTGAGCGAGAATAGAGTTTGTGAGGGGTTGAAGACTAAATAAGGCAGTTAAGGAAATCTTCATGGGGAAAGTGACATTGGAGGAAAGACTAAAAGGAGTAAGTGGTGAGCTGTATTAATATCTAGTGAGGGGGGCAGTTCAAAGTTGGAAGAAAAGTCAAAAGTGAATGTCCTCAAGCAGAAGCATGAATTGACTTGTGGATTTAGCAACATGGCAGTCATTGGCAACCTTGGCGAGAACAATTATGGTGGAGTGGTAGGAGAATCCTGACTGGAATGAAGACATGGAATAGAGATAACAAGGATTTTATCTATGAAGAACAGCAGAGAAATGACAGTTGGAGGAGCAAGGAAGGTCACGAAAGGTTTTTTTTTTTTAAGATAGTAGGAATAACATTACGTTTGTATAATGATGGGTAAATTCGAGCGAGAGTGAAAACTTGTTGATAGAGAAGGATTGCTAAACCTACATACTTGAATAGATGAGATAGGAGAGTATCCTTATATAGAAGATCTGATTTGGCAATTACTTTTAAAAGATTGAAGTTTATTTTTCATCCATGTAATTGTCAAGGTTCCTTCCTGAATACATCTTTTATATCAGAAGTATAACAACTTATACTTCAAGTTATTAATGTAGCAATTATTAATCACATGGTTAGTTTCTGTTTATATGTTTTCCCATTAGAGGCAAAGAAATATTCTTGGGGCTTCCCTGGTGGTGCAGTGGTTGAGAGTCTGCCTGCCGATGCAGGGGATGCGGGTTCTAGCCCCGGTCTGGGAGGATCCCACATGCCGCGGAGCGGCTGGGCCCGTGAGCCATGGTGGCTGAACCTGTGCGTCCAGAGCCTGTGCTCCGCAACGGGAGAGGCCACAGCAGTGAGAGGTCCACGTACCACAAAAAGAAAAAAAAAAAAGAAATATTCTTTAAAAATATTGACAAAAATATTAGATAGATGATAGATAGATAAATAGATAGGTAGATAGATGGTGTAGTCTATAGAGGTTGGTTGTGCTTATAGTGTTATGTAAAGTCAAGTTCAAATTCTAACTGTATTTTACATAGATTTTTGACTATGCAACCATTCTCTCTGTCTCATTTTACCCATTTATAAAATATGAATATTAATGTTATCTTTGTTATGGACTTAATGTTTGTGTACCCTAAAATTCATATGTTGAAATCCTACCCACAGTGTGATGGTATTAGGAGGGAGGGACTTTGACAGGTGACTTGGGTTAGATGAGGTCATGAGGCTGGAGCCCTCATACATGGAATTAGTGCCTTTATAAAAGTCAGGAGAGAACTTGCTGCTCTTTGCTTTTGGCCATGTGAGAATTCAAGGAGAAGTTGGCAGCCTGTAACCTGGAAGAGGGCCTCACCAGAGCTCAACCGTGCCAGTACACTGATCTAAGACTCCTAGAAGCCTCCAGAACTCTGAGAACTTTCTGTTGTTTATAAGAACCAGTCTCTGGTACATTGTTAGAGCACCCCAACCAAACTAATACAATCTTATAAGTTTGTTATGATTAAATAAAATAGTAAATAATAACGTCTTTATTCAATTCCCAATGTATAAGGTACATAATGTATTTTCACTTAACTATATCTCCTTTCAGAAGATTGTATGCCCCATGAAGGCAGAGATTTTATATTACTCACCACTGAATTCCCAATGAACAGTACCTGAATACTAGTTGCTAAATAAATAACTGTGAATGAATGGGATGCCACTGATTCTAGCATTTTTTGCAAGTAGTATGAAAACATGACACAGAGCTTGAGGTCTTTTTCCTTTCCAGAATTTTTTTTTTATTATTATGTAGCTTCTGCCACTATACAGGCTCATTGCTCTATTATCATCACCTAAAAATGAGTGGTTCCATATCTTTGTATATTGTATGTACATCAGATTGACCAACCTAATATCATTTTAAGGCAGCTTGTACAAATGTCAAAGGGCTTGAAGTTGTGCTGTCAGTATCTTTGTGTATCTTATACCCATTGTGCTTGGATAACCCAGAGATCATTCATACTCCACAAAAGCCAGCCCAGTGGATTGTTTTAATATGAACTATACTGCATATTTCTTTAATTAGCCTGGTCAGGCACCACCTGCTTGGTGCTGGGAAACTTTTACATCAAAGTAGAGAAATACTGGGATGCTGATGAAAATGCTTGAGAGACTGGATGTTAATATCTGTGACCCTGCCAATAGACCAGCAATATTGAAGGATAGAAACTCTACTGCTCAGTGGACTATTCACTTATCTTTTTAGAAATGGTCTATTAATGAATCAGAAACGAATTATCTTATATTTTGCCTTTATTTCTCTTGCTTAGCCAGAATATTACATTCCATTTTGTAAAACAATATTTGATTAGTATCATTTCTGAAGATGTATGAAGTATTATTCCAGTGGACTGAGGTTCAACGTTTTTGCAAAGTACTTGTAAAAATGCCTTCCATTGCAAATCCTCACCTAGACTCCTTTTACAACTGTATTTTAAAATTAACATTGCTTTTTAAATGGCATCATAAATAAAATATATTTTACTCCAAAAGTAAAAATGATATAAAATATTTTCAGAGAAGCTTTCAGGAAAAAAAAAAAAAAAACTACAAAAGATTTTTTTTTCCTGGGCAGTTATAAATTACCTATACTGTATTATAGTCATGCCTGCTTTAAAAGAAAGGAGGGAACAATAGATCTTGTTTATAAACTATGGTTTACACTTAAGGTAGGAAAGAAACTATATTTTAAAAGTGTGTGCTTTCCACAAATTTCACTTTCTCTAAACCTTTTCCCCCCTTTATGCATCAGAACAAATCTCACTTTTACCCTGAAGGGAAGCTTTACATTCCAAAAAAACAAGAAGAAACCAGCTGAAAACAACTATTCTCTAAACAAAGGAGTCTATATGTCTGAAGGCTTTTTCTTTTTTTAATGACTTTTTTTACTAAGAAGGGAACATCTACTGTCTGGGTAGAGGTTTTGTAAGTATTTTTTAGTCCATATTTGTTACACTTTTATTAGCCTCAAAAATAGTTTCCATGGTAATAGCTCCATTTATATCTAATCTTAGAGCTGAATTATAGAAAACCTTCCCACTGGGTTGCACTTAATACCATTTGACGGTTTCATCTAGCCTATTATTTAGAGTAGGAATTATTTTAAATACTATCAAGTTGTTACATTCTATTCATGACTTCTCTTTTGTAACTCTCAAGTTAGTGAAATCCTTTGGTGTGTAATTTTGGAAGAACTGTGTTTAATTTCAATATGTATTCTTAATAATATTTTATTACTTCTCTATTTATAAATGCTTTATAAGCTTAGACACAGATGATAGTTTATTTTCTAACTTAAAACTCAAAAGGAATTATAAAAAAACACAATTTTTTAACATAAAATCTATATTAAATCATTATATTATCGACTTCTAAGAACTCAGATATAAGGGAATCACTTTCTCTAAAAGGTACTCATAACTTATGAACAAGAGTCATAAATAAACGAACCATGAGCATAGATCCACAGGCTTTAACGAAACTTTGAGAGGTCATCTAGTTTATTCTTCCAAATTTAGTCTGAACAGAAATTAAATCATCCAATATGACCCTTTTCTAGAGAATATTCTGTAAAGATGACATTTCTATCTTCCATGATAATATATTTCAAAGTTTTACAACCTTTATTTTTCAGAAATCCTTCCCAGTTTTTAACTGAGGTGCATCCTGCATCAGTTCTACTACACCTCCCCTGGCTCTGTGCTATATTTGCCTACTGACGTCTATAAAATGATCCTCAGAAAGTCTCTAATATGCTTTAAATTGAAATGATGTTAACAACAGCAACCAGAAAATGAAAAAAATGTAAAGAAACCATGTATTGGCAATATGAGATTACTAGGAAAACAGATAAATCTACATACTAAAGAACCTCTAAAAATATTGATTAAAAAGACCATTTTCAAATGTTGAAAAGCCTTATGAAACGTTGTAAAAGAAAAAGAGTCTATCACATTGTAGCAAGAACAGATTTTAAAACATGTGCATACAGAAACAGAATAAAATCATATTGGCTCTGTTACGATATTGAAACAAGATATTTTTTTCATATTCCATTTGCCAAGTTTTCACAATGTTTCATTATTTTATAATTTTTTTTTAAAAAATAGAAAGAATAAAAAGGATGGGGCAAGTATTATATGAAGCTAACCCAACACCCATTTCAACCTTTCCTCTCTTATTTGCCTTCACTTTATAGGCTAAAAGAGGCAAAATACAACCAAACCCTTCCCCAACTTCCTCAACAGAGAGTGATAATAATACAATGGAGTCTGGATGCTGGGATATAAGCAGACATCCCAGAAAACATGTGCTTTCCTGCTAAAAATGACAGATGGCTATTTGCTAGTCCTTTATCCCCTACTCACTCACCTATTTTTCCAGCCTTTAACAGAGTCTTTTTTGTGTGTGTTTTTTTTTGTTTGTTTGTTTGTTTTGTGATACGCGGACCTCTCACTGTTGTGGCCCCTCCCGTTGCGGAGCACAGGCTCCGGACGCACAGGCTCAGCGGCCATGGCTCACGGGCCCAGCGGCTCCACTACATGTGGGATCTTCCCGGATTGGGGCACGAATCCATGTCCCCTGCATCGGCAGGCGGACACTCAACCACTGCGCCACCAGGGAAGCCCTAACAGAGTCTTAATGTCTACACTGGATCCTCTATCTAAGAACCACTACAGAAAGTCTAATGTTGGTTTTGATAACATTTAGCTACTTCACCAATAGCAGCAATTTTGAGATTCTTGACATGAGAGAAAAATAAACCTGTATTTGTTTCAGCTACTACTGCCCAGATTTTCTGTTTCTTTCAGACAAAATAATTTCTCTTTGATCTAATATGGCACATACAATTTCAATATCACTATGAGTTTGATACCTTTGTATCTCTATATGAAAAACCTTTTAAGAAATTTATTCTGCTTCCCAAATTCCTGGATTACAGAGTAACTTGAACACCTTTGTGTTTAAATTTATTAAAGTTATATTATTTGCTAGTTGTTAAAAAAAAAACTTAAAGGAATGTAAACATTTTCAATTGAAAATATTAGTGTCATTAGATATGAATTAGCTCTCACAAAGATTTTGATGATGAAAAAATAGCATACATGAATATCAAGTCAATGATTGTGTTTTTCCTGTATATGACAGTTTTACATATTCAAAGAAACAGGCTTGGCAAAATGCAGTTGTAATTTATCAAGACAAAGTTGCTTGCTTTTGAGTTTTTCCAGCTTTTGATTAATCTTTACCAAGTTAGCAAGACTGAAATTATCAGCAAGTATGCTTTCTAAAAGAAACTTTAGTAACTCAGTAAACTATTATTATTTACATTGCAAAAGTTCCTCCAAAATACATGTGTTTTATGGATTACTGGGTCATGTTATCGAGTTAGTTAATGCTAACTTCAAGAATAAAATAAGAGATTTTGTGCTTTCATAGATGAATCAAAAGTATTAGAGAACATAAACCAAGAAAATATCCTCATTTTGACACAGTCTTTTTGAACTGTATAAAAATTTGGAGATTGCTATTTTTATTTTAACAAGTAGAAGGAGAGGCTGTCAAAATGGAGATAAGAGTAGGATCCGATCGTAAGTGAAGTGTTTCTGACTCCTAGTAGTTATTCCATTATTTCTGCCAGAGAAGTGGCAAAGATACCACCCACATTGCTCGTCTTAGTATCTTTCTGAAAGTCATTGAGGCAAAGAATTTCCAATGCAATTTTCTTTAATAGGAATCCATCTACAACCATACTGTTTTTCTTGGTAAAATCCAATGGCTCTCTTTCTTCATAAGCGATATTAATGTTCACTTTCCTACTCCTGTGCATCACAGAAGCAACATCTTACTCTGCTTTTGCATGACCATGGTGAAATCCGCAATCTTTGGAAATGTTCAGAAATTAGACTCAAATATTCTCAATAAAAGAGTAAAAGGCCTGTTGGTACAGGTTCTTTGTAAAAACCATTTTAATACACTTTTCACACCATCTTTTTTCTTTACGAAAGAACATGGTTTTCTTCTACTCTACAAATATTCCTGGAAAACCATTTGTCTCCCAGGTAGGATTTCACCAGTGAACAGTGGTTTCTTTACCTGGATGAGAAAAGATTATCACAAGGGAAGAAAATGGAAATATTGGATGAATGCTGGATTTATGAAAATAGTTACACTGCACAGTATTTTAAATATTTTTGTCATTAAAAATGTTAGCATTTAAAAATACTATTTTCCAAATACATATTTATGATCTTATTTTTATTACAAAAATTTCAGTTTGACTGCCAAGATCTATGAAAATCCTCTTTAACTCCACTACTATTCTTAACATTTCTCATATAAAAGTAAAGTTAATTTAAATAAAGCAATCTATCAGTGAAGGTGTCTGAAATAAAAATGCTTCATATTTTATTATTACCTATTTATGTACCAATTTTTTCCTTTCAACTACAACAATTTTCATCAATAGCATCTTCAAAGATGTTTAAGTAGCTCATACATGATTTGCAACTCTCCTTTGCTCCTTCATCCTTGCTACAAAAACTTCCTGCAGTGTATCTAACCTACTGAAATGTTTATGCCAAGGTAGGTATGAATAGGCTCATATATTTATGTTTGTGTTTCAGTACGCATAATAATCCAAACTGATTTTCTCTGTGAGTAAAAATAGACCTGCTTTTTTAGGAACAATTGAACAAGAAAATATTTGATAAATTCAGCACAGGCAATTTAAGACCAATAAGAAAACAAGTAATCTTATATGTTCTTATAAACAGATCGTTGGTGATATTTCCAAGAAACAAATTAAGTAAATTTTAACAGGAAGCATAACTATTTTGATTAAATAATCCTAATCTCATCCATTTAATGGAAATAAATGTCCTCCTGTAACAGGAAGAGTGGCGTAAGAATGATAAAAATTGAGATGACTTTCAGCAAGTAAAAGAATTTTAGCACCTGTCTTATATAAGGCATATGAATTCTAATTGTCCTGAATGAAAAGATTTAAACTTATACTACTTTCAAAATCGTTTAACAGTCTCTGCCTGTGTAAGAATCACAATATTAAAATGTGGTTTATTTCTTATTTTATAATCAAATATCAAGAAATAAATTAAGCCAATTTAAAAAAGGTAATCATAAAGTTTTCTACTATTAAATACCAGTAGGGTTGAAAATAGGTCAAATTTAGAACTTGATAACTGGTTCTCTCTCTTTTTTTTTTTATGTGTGAGAAATAAAACAGCATCAGGTGAATGGACTTTGCCATGTTTGCAAACTTTATTAGAAATTAGCTGTTTTTAGGAAGCTAAAACATTTCAGCTGGAGCCAAGAGTGCAGAAGGGAGGAGGTTTTTTGTTTTGAAAGAATAATGAAACAGAAGAGTTGCAGCCAAATTTTGAAGGAGAATCTAAATGCTGTTTGGGGAAAAGATGACTGAATGAATTATCAGTGGCTGTTTGTCACCTCCCAAAGCTCTGCTGCAGAAAGACAGTACTGAATGCCTTTTATAATCTTTCTTTTAATCCTTTTCTTTCAAATCAATGCAAGCAGAATATAGTTAAAGGCTTAATTTTCACTGAAATCTTCCCTGTGAAATTAGACCTTACAAATCCAACTTTTCCCAGCCGTCCTTTTTTCTTTTTAAAAAAAAAAAAACAGTAAGTAATCAGTGTTTAATTACTTGACTTTTACATGGTACAATCTTTGAAACTTTGCTGACTTACTGAAGCCTCAACGTGCATTGTTCAGAATGTTCAGTGAACCTGGATGTCTTGTTAGTACTACCAATGCTAAGATTAGAAATGGGGAAAGTGGACTGTAACTCGCTCTTTGAGTACCATTGCACACTCTCTAAAAGTCTTAGATTATTTAATTTTTGATGTGATTGGACATAAGGTAGAAATGGAAATATAGTTCCATGCTTATGTGTTCGCTAATGATTGCAGTTTCATTACTGATAATTGGAGCTTGAGGCTTTCAGATGAGAGATATTGTTTTGTGAGTACAAAACAGAAAATGAAGAGAAGAGATGGAAGAAGTCCTTTTATTTTATTAGAAGAGACAAATATGTATTTCAGAACCAAATTACTTTATTTATAATTTATTTATAATCTCTATTTAGGTGAAGTGTATTACCTCTTTTATTTAAAGTTTTGCAGATATAAGCTATAAGTGGAAAATTTTAAACTGACCCAAAGTTAAACTTACATTACTTTCAAACTTGGTTTACAGTCTCTACCTATATAAAAATCATAATATTAATATGTGGTTTTATTTCTTATTTTTAAATCAGATATTGGGAAATCTGTTAAACCAATTTTAAAAAAGAAATCATAGAGCTCTCTGTCTTTAAATACCAGTAATGAATTGAAGACTTGCCTGTAATTTATGGAAAAATGAATCAAAAGAACTTGTGTGGTTTTACATGTAATTTCTACCTTACTAGCACCAAAGTTTCTTTTGAGATTCATTACACAAGAGTACATACATAATAAAACACATATATATCAAAAGGTCAAGTAGAAATCAAAAATCATAGAAACAATGACTTCATCTTAGCAAGACCTCATAATATGGAATTATTCATCAATTATTTTAATCTCTCAGGTTTATTACTTGTAATGAGTATAACCTGTTTCTGGTATTTTCTCTTCCAAAAACATTTTGACTCCTAGTGGGACAAGGTAGTACCACACTCTACCATCTTAAACATTTCTCATACTCCACATAGATAGAAATTTAATACACAATATTTTACAAATACTTTTCCCAGTGTCTTAATGTATATGTCTTGATTCAAATCTTTCTAGAATAAGTTCATTAAGAAAAATTTGCCTTGAATTTTTTTTTTTATTCAACAAGGAAGAGGATGGTGGTGGGATGAATTGGGACATTCGGATTGACATATATACACTAATATGTATAAAATAGATAACTAATAAGAGCCTGTTGTATATAAAAAAACAAATAAAATAAAATAAAAAACAAAGAAGAGGAAACAGAGGAAGAAAAGAAGGGGGAGGACTGAAAAGTAAGAGGAGAATCTTATGCTATTTTATATCTTGCTGCTTTTCTTTTCCCTTGCAGGTGTAAACTGTGTACCTGAATTATTTGTGTAATTCTGATGTTCTTTCCTATTTATATACTACTATTGCTACTATTTATAGATGTCTCAGATAACAAATTAGGTCATTTACATAAAAATAATCTCATTTAATCTATACAACTATCCTGTAGGATGGATATTTTCTCCATGTTAAAGATGAAACTGAGATTCACAGAGTCACACGGACCAGGAAAAAGCTCAGACAGAATTTAAACTCCAGTTATTTATGCATATATGATTTTTTCAATCTTAATTTATATTTTCACTTAATATATTTTTTGCTATTCTAATGGCTAAATTAATTTTTTTTTAAAAAAATTGTGTATTTAAGGATGTAATATGAACAGCAGCAGAAATTTTCATTTCAAAATTATTATTTTGACACCTGTGCTGAACGGGAGATTAGCACACCTACCACACCTTTCCCCAATCACTTTTGCCCATGCTCCCCATGCTCCCTACACCTCAGACAGCCCTGTTACGTTATTCTTTATCCCATAAATACCCCAGTCCTTTCTCTTCGAGGAGCCAGATTTGAGATTTGTTCTCCTGTCTACTCCTTGGCTGCCTTGTGAATAAGCCATGTCTTTGCTGCAAACCTTGGATGCTTCAGTGTTTTTGGCTTGCTGTGTTTCTGACAAAGGGAGCCTGGCTTGGATAAATCACCCAGCAAAGAAAAATCCAAGATACCAGTAAATTGTTTATGCCAAGTGGCTGACAGGATCTTGGTGCTCCAGCCAGAAGTCAGGCCTAAGTCTCTGAGGTGGGAAAGTCAAGTTCAGGACATTGGACCACTGGAGGCCTCCTGGCCCCACATAATATCAGTCAGCAAGAGCTCTCTCAGAGATCGCCATTGAAACGCTAAGACCCAGCTCCACTCAATGACCAGCAAGCTCTAGTGCTGGACACCCCATGCCACACAACTAGCAAGACAGGAACACAAACCCACCCATTAGCAGAGAGGCTGTCTAAAATCATAATAAGTTCACAGACACCCCAAAACACATTATTGTATGCAGTCCTGTCAACCAGAAAGACAAGATCCAGCCTCATCCACCAGAACACAGGCACCAGTCCCCTACACCAGTAAGCCTACACAATGCACTGAAACAAGCTTAGCCACTGGGGGCAGATACCAAAGACAACGGGAACTACGAATGTGCAGCCTGTGAAAAGGATACCTCAAACACAGTAAGTTAAGCAAAATAGGAAGACAGAGAGAATACACAACACATGAAGGAGCACAGTAAAAACTCACCAGACCAAACAAATGAAGAGGAAATAGGCAGTCTACCTGAAAAAGAATTCAGATTAATGATAGTAAAGATGATCCAAAATCATGGAAGTAAAATGGAGAAAATACAAAAAATGTTTAACAAGTACCTAGAAGAACAAAAGAGCAAAAAAACAATGATGAAAAGCACAGTAAATGAAATTAAAAATTATCTAGAAACAATCAATAACAAAATAACTGAGCCAGAAGAACGGATAAGTGACCTGCAAGATAAAATAGTGGAAATAACTACTGCAGAGCAAAATAAAAGAATGAAAAGAATTGAAGACAGTCTCAGAGACCTCTGGGACAACATTAAACACACCAACATTCGAATTATAGGGGTCCCAGAAGAAGAAGAGAAAAAGAAAGGGACTAAGAAAATATTTGAAGAGATTGTAGTTGAAAACTTCCCTAAATGGGAAAGGAGATAGTCAATCAAGTGTAGGAAGTGCAGAGAGTCTCATACAGGATAAATCCAAGGAGAAACATGCCAAGACACATATTAATCAAACTATCAAAAATTAAATACAAAGAAAAAATATTAAAAGCAGCAAGGAAAAGCAACAAATAATATACAAGGGAATCCCCCATAATGTTACAAGCTGATCTTTCAGCAGAAATTCTGCAAGCCAGAAGGGAGTTGCAGGACATATTTAAAGAGATGAAAGGGAAAAACCTATAACCAACATAAGTCTATCCACCAAGGATCTCATTCAGATTCGATGGAGAAATTAAAACCTTTACAGACAAGCAAAAGCTAACAGAATTAAGCACCAACAAACCAGCTTTAAAACAAATGCTAAAGGAACTTCTCTAGGCAGAAACACAAGAGAAGGAAAAGACCTACAATAACAAACTCAAACAATTAAGAAATGGTAATAGAAACATACATATTGATAATTACCTTAATAGATAAATGGATTAAATGCTCCAACCAAAAGACATAGACTGGCTGAATGGACACAAAAAACAGACCTGTATATATGCTGTCTACAAGAGACCCACTTACAACCTAGGGACACATCCAGACTGAGAGTGAGGGGATGGTAAAATATATCCATGCAAATGGAAATCAAAAGAAAGCTGGAATAGCAATTCTCGTATCAGACAAAATAGACTTTAAAACAAAGACTATTATAACAGACAAAAAAGGACATCACATAATGATCAAGGGATCAATCCAAGAAGATATAAAAATTGTAAATATGTATGCACCCAAAATAGGAGCACCTCAATGAATAAGGTAAATTCTAACAGCTATAAAAGGTGAAATCAACAGTAACACAAAGTATTAGGGGATTTTAACACCTCACTTTCACCAATGGACAGATCATCCAAAATGAAAATAAATAAGGAAACACAAGCTTAAATGACACTTTAAACAAGAAGGACTTAACTGATATTAATAGGACATTCCATCCAAAAACATCAGAATACACTTTCTTCTCAGGTGTTCATGGAACGTTCTCCAAGATAGATCATATCTTGGGTCATAAATCAAGCATTGGTAAATTTAAGAAAACTAAAATCATATCAAGTAGCTTTTCCAACCACAATGCAATGAGACTAGATATCAATTACAGGAAAAAAGTGGAAAAAAATTCAAAGACATGGAGGCTAAACAATACACTACTAAAAAACTAAGAGACCACTGAAGAAATCAAAGAGGAAATCAGAAAATACCTAGAAACAAATGACGATGAAATCACGATGACCCAAAATTTATGGGATGCAGAAAAAGCAGTTCTAAGATGAAAGTTTTAGCCACACAATCCTACCTCTAGAAACAAGAAAAATCTCAAACAACCTTACCTTCCACCTAAAGCAATTAGAGAAAGAAGAACAAAAACTCCCAAAGTTAGCAGAGGAAAGAAATCATAAAGATCAGATCAGATCAGAAATAATTTTCTTAAAAAATGAAGGAAAAGATAGCAAAGATCAATAAAAGTAAAAGGTGGTGCTCTGAGAAGATAAACAAACTTGATAAACCATTAGCCAGACTCATCAAGAAAAAAAGGGAGAAAACTCAAATCAATAGAATTAGAAATGAAAAAGGAGAAGTAACAACTGACACTGCAGAAATACAAAGGATCATGAGAGATTACTACAAGCAACTTTATGCCAATAAAATGGACAACCTGGAAGAAATGGACAAATTCTTAAAAAAGCACAAGCTTCCGAGACTGAACCAGGAAGAAATAGAAAATATAAACAGACCAATCACAAGCACTGAAATTGAAACTGTGATTAAAAATCTTCCAACAAATAAAGCCCAGGACCAGATGGCTTCACAGGAGAATTCTAACAAACAATAGAGAATACCTAACACCTATCCTTTTCAAACTCTTCCAAAATATAGCAGAGGGAGAAACATTCCCAAATTCATTCTACGAGGCCTCCATCATCCTGATACCAAAACCAGATAAAGATACTACAAAAAAGGAAAACTACAGCCAATATCACTGATGAACATAGGTGCAGAAAGCCTCAACAAAATACAAGCAAACAGAATCCAGGAGCACATTAAGAGGATTGTACACCATGATCAAGTGGCGTTTATTCCAGGAATGGAAGGATTCTTCAATATATGCAAATCAATCAATGTGATACACCATATTAACAAATTGAAGGAGAAAAACCATATGATCCTCTCAATAGATGCAGAAAAAGCTTTTGACAAAATTCAACCCCCATTTATGATAAAAACTCTCCAGAAAGTAGGCATAGAGGGAACTTACCTCAACATAATAAAGGCCATATATGACAAAAACACAGACAATATTGTTCTCAATGGTGAAAAACTGAAATCATTTCCACTACAATAAGGAACAAGAGAAGGATGCCACTCTCACCACTATTATTCAGCATAGATTTGGAAGTTTTAGCCACAGCAATCAGAGACAAAAAAGAAGTAAAAGGAATCCAAATTGGAAAAGATTAAAACTGTCACTCTTGCAGATAACATGTTACTATACATAAAGAATCCGAAATATGCTACCAGAAAAGTACTAGAGGTAATCAATGAATTTGGTAAAGTAGCAGGATAAAAAAATTAATGCACAGAAATCTCTTGCATTCTTATACACTAATGATGAAAAATCTGAAAGAGAAATTAAGGAAACAGTCCCATTTACCATTGCAACAAAAAGAATAAAATACCTAGGAATAAACCTACCTAAGGAGACAAAAGACCTGTATGCAAAAAACTATAAGACACTGATGAAAGAAATTAAAGATGATACAAACAGATGGAGACATATACCATGTTCTTGGTTTGGAAGAATCAACATTGTGAAAATGACTATACCAAAGAAATCTACAGATTCAATGTAATCCCTACCAAACTACCACTGGCATTTTTCCAGAACTAGAACAAAAATTTTCACAATTTGTATGGAAAAACAAAAGACTCCGAATAGCCAAGGCAATCTTGAGAAAGAAAAACAGAGCTGGAGGAATCAGGCTCCCTAACTTCTGACTATACTACAAAGCTACAATAATCAAGAGAGTATGGTACTGGCACAAAAACAGAAATATATATCTATAGAACAGGAGAGAAATTCCAGAGATAAACCCATGCACATATGGTCACCTTATCTTTGACAACAGAGGCAAGAATATACAATGGAGAGAAGACAGCCTCTTCAATAAGTGGTGCTGGGAAAACTGGACAGCTACCTGGAAAAGAATGAAATTAGAACACTCCCTAACACTATACACAAAAATAAATTGAAAATGGATTAAAAACCTAAATGTAATGCCAGACACTATAAAACTCTTAGAGGAAAATATAGGCAGAATATTATGTGATATAAATCACAGCAAGATACATTTTGACCCACCTCCTATAAAAACGGAAATAATAACATAAATAAACAAATGGGACCTAATGAAACTTAAGGTCTTTTGCACAGCAAAGGAAACCATAAACAAGATGAAAAGACAACCCTCAGAATGGGAGAAAATATTTGCAAATGAAGCACCTGACAAAGGATTACTCTCCAAACTATACAAGCAGCTCATGGAGCTCAATATTAAAAAAAAAAAAAAAAAAAACAAAAAAAACAACCCAATCCAAAAATGAGCAGAAGACCTAAATAGACATTTCTCCAAAGAAGATATACAGATTGTCAACAAACACATGAAAGTGTGCTCAACATCACTAATCCTTAAAGAAATGCAAATCAAAACTACAATGAGGTATCACCTCACACCAGTCAGAATGGCCATCATCAAAACATCTACAAACAATAAATGTTGGAGAGGATGTGGAGAAGAGAACCTTCTTGCACTGTTGGTTGGAGTGTAAATTGATACAGCCACTATGGAGAACAGTATGGAGGTTCCTTAAAAAACTAAAAATAGAACTACCTTATGACCCAGGAATCCCACTCTTGGGCATACACCCTGAGAAAACCATAATTCAAAAAGAGTCATGTAATAATTCACTGAAGCACTATTTACAATAACCAGGACATGGAAGAACCTAAGTGTCCATCAACAAGTGGATAAAGGACATGTGGCACATATATACAATGGAATATTAATCAGTCATAAAAAGAAATGAAATTGAGTTATTTTAGTGAGGTGGATGGACCTTGAGTCTGTCATACAGAATGAAGTAGGTCAGAAAGAGTAAAACAAATACCCTATGCTAACACATGTATATGGAATCAAAAAAAAAAAAAAGGTTCTGAAGAACTTAGGGGCAGGACAGGAATAAAGACGCAGACGTAGAGAATGGACTTGAGGACACAGGGAGGGGGAAAGGTAAGCCGGGATGAAGTGAGAGAGTGGCACTAACATATATACACTACCAAATGCAAAATAGATAGCTAGTGGGAAGCAGCCGTATAGCACAGGGAGATCAGCTCAGTGCTTTGTGACCACCTAGAGGGGTGGGATAGGGAGGGTGGGAGGGAGACGCAAGAGGGAGGGTATATGCGGATATACGTATACGTATAGCGATTCACTTTGTGATACAGAAGCAACTAACACAACAGTATAAAGCAATTATACCTCAATAAAGATGTTAATAAAAAATAGTTATTTTCTGCTTACAGTACAGATGATTGCTTAAATTCAAGAGGCAATGAATTTCTTCTGTAACATTTTCAATCAAAATAAGAAACAATACTGTTTTTGCTTTACTCACTTCAAATATGAAAACTCTCCTCCACTAAAAAGTTCCTTTCGGAGCTTCCCTGGTGGCACAGTGGTTGAGAGTCCACCTGCCGATGCAGGGGACACGGATTCGTGTCCCGGTCGGGGAAGATCCCACATGCCGTGGAGCGGCTGGGCCCGTGAGCCATGACCGCTGAGCCTGCGCGTCCGGAGCCTGTGCTCCGCAATGGGAGAGGCCACGGCAGTGAGAGGCCGCTTACCACAAAAAAAAAAAAAAAAAAAAAAAAATTCCTTTCAACTATTGACAAAAAGAATATTCTAGATTATTTCATTGTTGCTGATTTTGAAATGTAAAATAAATTAGAAAAATAATGAGCAAAATATTCTACATTTTTAAATTTAGAGGTTTTTTATTAAATGCATATCATATATATCCTTTTTTATTACATTGAAAAAATATTTATTTTCTTTACCCCCCGCTTCGATACCCAAAATAATTTTTTTTTGTCTACTTATTTTATCTGTACCTGATGGACTGAAGCAAAAATAATTTAAATTTTCTGTTTAAGAAAGTCACGAGTAAAATGCCATTTGGCTAATTATCCCACATTTCAAAAATTATTTTCGTTTAATTTTAGTTATCTTTAAGCTAAAGTATTTTCCCAGTAAGAATACAAATTTTATATTTTATTTTCTCCAATGGTTTTATAGCTATCTTATGATTGGTTAGTCACCAAATTTGTAAAATTGCCATTTTTGTCTGGATTCCTTCCCTTTTTCAAGGAAACAAATAAAGTGATTGATATATTTTCTTGGTTGAGTCTGGTTTGAAGCTTGAAATAACTTGGAAGTAAACAACTGACCTAATGGTGTATGCAGTGGAGGTATTTAACAAACAACATACAAAGGCTGCCTTGCTTAACTACAAAATAGAAGTGCTAGACTGTGTCCTCCTGCTCCTGTAGAAGTCATCACCATCACAGCATATTACATTAACTACCTGCCTAACACGAATAGTTCTTTACATCACAGACAATCCAGTTTGATGAGAGAGGTTATGAAATGTGGGAAGAAAGTTAAAGCATTCAGAAGCTCTTCTTCAATTTGCATTTCTTTTCTTTAAAATGGTTAGGTTTTGGCTTCCTATTTTTGATTTGGGGGATTGGTTTTTTTTTGTTTGTTTCTTTTTTTTTTTTTTGGTTTTCAGGGTACGTAAGATTTCTCCCCGAATTGGAGAGAGTGGCTGGGGAGAAAACAAAGGAGGGGATATATTTACATTAAGAACAAAAAAGGAAAGAGATAACCGTTTCTTTCAAAACTGCATTATAGGAATATATGTATATCAATGACTTCAGGTGCCCCACCTGAATGACCACAAATAGAAGTCACCTGTATCTTTGGGCAGCCAGGCTATGATAAACTCTAAAGGGTTTCTGTTCAAAGATGATTTAATACTATTAACAGGGAAAGAATCAGCAGGGCATATCCTTTGGAAACTAATATTCTTCATATCTGAAATTCAGCTTTGGTTAAGGACTCCAAAAGAGACTTTAGAGATTGGGAACCTGTGTGCTTTTGCAGTGGAATTTGACAAGCATAACATTTCTTGCATATCAGCCATGCCAGGTAGATTCATGAGAGAATCCTAGTTTCCTGTGTTTTTTGCTAAATTATAAGTTATTTTACAATACACAATTATCTTCAGATTTCAACTTGGAATATGTTTTGAAGTATGCATGTGTGTGTGTGTATGTCAAGCAGGGGAGTTGGATTACCAATTGAAAAATTTGAAAACAGAAAGCAGTGAAGCCTTCCTCTTTTTTCCCCAAATCAGATATGAATAGTTAATTGAATTATTTCTTTTAACTTTATTGAAGAAAAATTGACAAATGTATATATTTGAAATGTACAGTGTGGTGTTTTGATGTACATATACATTGTGGAATAATTACCAAGACTAAGATAATTAACACATCCATCACCTCACATAGTTAACTTTGTGTTTGTGTGTGTGTGTCTGTGTGTCTGTGTGTGAGTGTGTGTGTGTGGTGAGAATACCTTGGATCTACTTGTATACATTCAAGTATACAAAAGCATATTATCAACTACAGTCATCATGCTGTACATATTGACTTAAATCACCCCACTCTTCCTCCTCCCAGCCTCTGACAACCAACATTTTACTCTGTTTCTCTAAAACTGGCTTTTTTCTCTTCTTTGATTCTACATGTAAGTGATATACGTATTTGTCTTTCTCTATCTGGCTTACTTCACTGAGCACAATCCAGGTCTTTCCCTGTCAGAAAAGCAGGAGTTCCTTTATTATGGCTGAATAAAATTTCATCATATATATATATACATATACAGAGAGATGATAGATATACTCCATCATGTGTGTGTGTATATATTATACATATATATTACATTATATGCATATATATCACATATTCTTTATTCACTCATTCATTGGTTGAAGGACATTTAGGTTGTTTTATATCTTACTTTGTGAGTAATGAGTCAATGAACATGGATGTGTGGATATCTCTTCATAATACTAATTTCAATTCCTTTGGATATATATTCAGGAGTAGGAATACTGGATGATATGGTAGTTCAATTTTTAGTTTTTTGAGAAACTGCTATATTGTTTTCCATAGTGGCTGCATCAGTTTGCATTCCCATCCAAAGTGTATAAAGTGTCACATCCATGCCAATATTTATCCCTTCTCTTTTTTATAATAGCTATTCTAACAGGTGTGAGGTGAAATCTCATTATGGTTTTGATTTGCATTTCCTTGATGATAAGTGATGTTGAGTACCTTTTCATGTACCTATTGGTCATTTGTATGTCTTCTTTGGAAAAATGTCTATTTATGTTCTTTGTCTGCATTTTAATTGGATTACTTGTTTTATTGCTGTTGAATTTTATGAGTTCTTTTTATATTATCAATTGGCAAATATTTCCCCCTTTTTCAGTTTACTGATTATTTCCTTTGATGTGCAGTTTGATTTTTTCCTTTGATCTTCCTTTCTCTCTAGTTTGATGTGGTCCTACCTGTTTATTTTAGCTTTTGTTGCCTAAGATTTTGTGTCTTATCCAAGAAATCATTGCCAAGACGAAGGTCAAAGATCTTTTTTTCTGTGTTTTCTTTGAGGAGTTTCAGTTTCAGGTCATACATATAAGTGTTTGGTTCTTTTTGAGTTAATTTTTCTGAGTGGTGTAAGATAGAGGTCCACTTTCATTCTTCTGGATATTGTGGATATTGTGGCTATCCAATTTTTCTGAACCCATTTATTGAAGAGGTTATCCTTTCCCTACTCTATATTCTTGACATCCTTGTCAAAAATTAGTTAAACATATATGCGTGGGTTTATGTCTGGGCTGTCTATTCTGTTTCACTGGTCTATGCACCTGTTCTTATGTCAGTGCCATACTGCAGGGGTCCCCAACCCCTGGTATCGGTCTGTGACCTGTTAAGAACCGGGCCACACAGCAGGAAGTGAGCGGCGGGCAAGCGAGCGAAGTTTCATCTGTATTTACAGCTGTTCCTCATCGCTGGCATTACCGCCTGAGCTCCGCCTCCTGTCAGATCAGCGGTGGCATTGGATTCTCACAGGAGCTCAAACCCTACTGTGAACTGCACATGCGAGGGATCTATGTTGCACGCTCCTTATGAGAACTTAATGCCTGATGATCTGAGGTGGAGCTGAGGTGGTGATGCTAGTGCTGGGGAGAGGCTGAAAATACAGATTATCATTAGCAGAGAGATTTGACTGCACAAAGACCATAATAAATCAATTGCTTGCAGACTCATATCAAAACCCATCAGCGAGTGGCAAGTGACAATTAAGCTGCATCTGTTCGCAGGCTTTAAGTCAGAATTGGACACTTATTTTAGTTCGAATGTGGCCCACCCATTATTTTATTTACCACTTCCATCTGCGCCTCTTTCCTGCACTGCGTACTTGTCTCAGTCACAGTTTTGGTAAGCTCACAAGCTAACTCTAGCCAAAATGAATAAAAAGCAAATGTCGCTGGAGAGTTTCTTTGAAAAGGGGGAAAGACCCAATGATGAGACAGCAGAAGACTCTAAGACTGCCAACAAAAAGAAAGCTGCATTTAAAAGAAAATACCAAGAGTCCTACTTAAACTACAGGTTCATTACAACAGGTGATTCACATTCTTCAAGCCCTCTTTGTATAATATGTGATGACTAGCTATCCAATGAAGCCATGAAATCTTCAAAACTGCTTCCCCACATGGAGACTAAGCATCCTGCATTAAAAAACAAGCCTTTGGAGTTTTTCAAAAGAAAAAATTGTGAACATGAAGAACAGAAGCAATTATTGAAGGCCACCACTTCATCAAATTTGTCTGCACTGAGATCATCATTCTTGGTGGCTAACTGCATTGCTAAAGCTAAGAAGCCCTTTACTATTGGTGAAGGGTTGATCCTGCCTGCTGCTAAGGATATTTGTCATGATCTTTTAGGAAAGGCTGCAGTTCAAAAGGTGGCACATGTTCCTCTTTCGGCTAGCACCATAACTAGAAAAACAGATAAAATAGCAGAGGATATTAAGACACAATTGTTAGAGAGAACTAATGAGTCACCATGGTACACAATCCAGGTTGACGAGTCTACCGATGTTGACAACAAGGCAACAATGCTTGCTTTTGTGTGATATATTTTTTGGGAGGATGTGCGTGAGGATATGTTATGCGCACTTTTGTTGCCAACCAACACCACAGCTGCAGAACTATTCAAGTCTTTGAATTATTACATATCAGGAAAACTGAATTGGTCATTTTGTGTCGGTATACACACAGACGGAACGGCTGCCATGACTGGATGGCTTTCTGGTTTCACTACTCAGGTCAAAGAGGTCGCTTCTGAATGTGAGTCTATGTGCTGTGTCACCCATAGAGAAATGTTGGCTAGCCGAGAAACGTCACCTGAACTTAACAATGTTTTGCAGGATGTGATTAAAATTATCAACCACATTAAAGTACATGCCTTTAACTCGCATCTGTTTGCACAGCTCTGTGAGGAGACAGATGCAGAGCACACACATCTTCTCTTAGACACAGAAGTGAGATGGTTTTCTAAAGGTAGATCACTGGCCAGAGTTTCTGAGTTATGAGAGCTGCTCCAGAGATTACTTTTAGAAGAACAGTCACGACTGGCAGCACATTTCAGTGACACAGAATGGGTTGCAAAACTTGCTTACTTGTGTGACATATTCAACCTGCTCAGTGAACTTAATCTGTCACGTCAGGGGAGAACAACGACTGTGTTCAAGTTGGCAGATGAAGTGGCTGCATCAAAGCCAAACTAGAATTATGGGGACCATGAGTGAACATTGGGATTTCTGACATGTTTCAAACATTAGCAGAGATTTTGAAAGAGAATGAGCCAGGGCCTTCTTTCTACCAGCTGGTGCACGATCACTGATCTCAGCTTTCAAAAGAGCTTGAGCATTACTTCCCAACCACAAAAGACCTCCGAACTGGGAAGGAATGGATCCGTGACCGATTTGTGAATAAGCCAGGTGAATAGACTTTGTCCATGCTAGAAGAGTATCAACTGCTTGAGACTGCAAGTGATGGTGGCCTTAAAAGTGTGTTTGAGGGCTTCCCTGGTGGCGCAGTGGTTGAGAGTCCGCCTGCCAATGCAGGGGACATGAGTTCGTGCCCCGGTCCGGGAAGATCCCTCCCATGGCCATTGAGCCTGTGCGTCCAGAGCCTGTGCTCCACAACCGGAGAGGCCACAACAGTGAGAGGCCCATATACCACAAAAAAAAAAAAAAAAGTGTGTTTGACACAACTTCAAATCTCCATACGTTCTGGATTAAAGTCAAGCTGGGATATCCTGAGATTGCCACAAAAGCAATGAAAAGCGTACTTCCATTTCCAATATCTTATCTTTGTGAAGCAGAGTTTTCTGCAGTGACAGCAACCAAAACGAGATTACGGAGTAGACTAGACATAAGCAACACACGTCAGTGTCACTGTCTCCCATCACCTCCAGATGAGACCATTTAGTTGCAGGAAAACAAGCTCAGGCCTCCCACTGATTCTGCTTTATGGTGAGCTGTATAATTATTTCATTATATATTACAATGTAATAATAATAGAAATAAAGTGTACAATAAATGTAATGTGTTTGAATCATACCGAAACCATCTCCCTCCCCCAGTCCATGGAAAAATTTTCTTCCACGAAACCGGTCTCTGGTGCCAGAAAAGTTGGGGAACTGCTGCCATACTGTTTTGATTACAAAAGCTTTGTAATATAGCATGTAATCAGGAAGCTTGATGACTCCAGCTTTGTTTTTTCTCAGGATTGTTTTGGCTATTCAGGGATTTTTGTGGCTTCATACATATTTTAAGATAATTTTGCTATTTCTGTGAAAAATGCCATTGGAATTTTAACAGGGATTGCATTCAATCTGTAGTTTGCTTTGGATGATATGGACATTTTCACAATATTCTTCCAATCCAAGAACATGAGATATCTTTCCATTTATTTGTGTTTTCTTCAATCTCTGTCATCAATGCCTTATAGTTTGCAGTATGCAGGTCTTCACCTCCTTGATTAAATTTATTCCTAAGTATTTTATTGTTTTTTGATATTATTGTAAATGAAATTTCTTAATTTTTCTTTTAGATAATTTGTTATTTGTGTATAGAAATACAACTGATTTCTGTAGTTGATTTTATATCCTGCAAATTTACTGAATTCATTTATTAATTCTAACAGTTTTTTGGTGGAGTCTTCAGGGTTTTATAAATATAAGATTACATCATCTGCAAACAGATACAACTGTACTTCTTCCTTTTTGATTTGTATGGCTGGTTTCTTTTCCTTGCCTAATTGCTCTGGCTAGAAATTCCAGTGCTATGTTAACGGAAAAAACAATGCTATAGAAACAGAAGGACTGGGCTTCCTTGTGTTACTCCTGTTCTTAGAGGAAAGTCTTTAACTTTTTATCAGAGTATGATGTTAACTGTGGATTTGTCAAATATGGTTTTTAATATGTTGAGGAACATTCCCTCAACATATTAAAGTTATGCAGTAATTTGAGAATTTTTATTATGAAAATTTGTTGCTCTTTGTTAAATGCTTTTTCTGTATCTATTGAAATGATCTTATGATTTTTATTCTTCACTCTGTGAATGTGGTGTATTACATTTACTGACTTACATATGTTGAATCATCCTGGCATCCCAGGAATTAATCCCACTTGATCATGTTGTATAATTCTTTTAATGTGCTCTTGAATTCGGTTTGCAAATATTTGTTCAGGATTTTTACATCTATGTTCTTCAAGGACATGGCCTGTAATTTTCTTTTCTTGTAATGTCCTTGTCTGGTTTTGTATCAGGGTAATGGTGGCCTGGTAAAATGAGTTTGGAAGTGTTCCTTCCTCTTCAATTCTTTGGAAGAATTTGAGAAGGACTGGTATTAATTCTTCTCTGAATATTTTGTAGATTTTACCTGTGAAGCCATCTGGTCCTGTGCTTTTATTTGTTGGGGAATTTTTGACTACAGTTCAATCTCCTGGCTTGTTATTGGACTGCTTAGATTTTTCTATTACTTCATGATTCAGTCTTAGTAAGTTGTATGTTTCTAGAAATTTATCTGTTTATCCTAATTTATCTGATTTGTTGGCACATAATTGCTCATAGTAGTTTCATTATTCTCTGTATCTCTGTGGTATCAGTTGTAATGTCTCATTATTAATTATTTTATTAATTTATGTCATCACTCATTTTTTCTGAGTTAGTTTTGCTAAAGATTTGTCAATTTTGTTTTTCTTTTCTAAAAACCAATTCAGTTTCATTGACCTTTTCTGTTGTCTTTTTAGTCTCTCATTTGTTTCTGGTCTGATCTCATTACTTCCTTCAGCTAAATTTTAGCTTAGTTTTTTCTTCCTTTTCTGGTTCTTTTAGATAAACTATTTTCAAATCTTCACAATAGTACTACTAATTTCTGAGTACATGTCACATAAATAAAATTTCTTTTTCCTTAGGATAAATTTCCAAAATTCTTCCTTAGAACATGTTGTTTTGAGCTTCTTACTTTCCTTCCACCTGATAGAAAATTTGAACTCAGAGCAGTTCAGTTTTAATAGTTAGCATCTATTGAAATTTGTCTTAACCTAGGCTTATAATATTATTAAAGTCTTAAACGTAATATATGTGTATATATGTAGGTGCAATACCAATCCTAATTCTATTTGTTAAGAATGGCTTTCCCTAGTGGTATAGGAAAAGAAAATAATACGTGTTATTTAAAAAAATCAGTTTGCAAAACACAGTCTGAAATTTGAGGATAAAAAAATGAACATATAATTTGTCAAAAGATGACTTCTTGAATAAGTTCTTTAGGTAAAATAATTTTAATTTTACCCCAATTACATACATGTAAAGAAAAACAAGTCACTTTTCATGGATGAATGTAGATATGTCTATATTTTAAAACATTGAAACCACAAAATAATTATTTCATATCTGAATTACATAAGAATACAATGTACTGGAGAAAGATATAGAGATGAATGTGAAAAAACACTTTCCCTTTTTGCACTGACAATCTGGAAGTAAATATTTTTCAGATGAACATATGAATAGGAATTAAGGGCAATTTAAAAAAAAACTTTCTTAATTAAATATTTTTAAACCTTTGCTTTCTTTTTCAGAGGTGTAATAATGTTGCTGGACATACATGAGACAAAATGCTCTGCTGAAATATCTATTAACAGACTATACAAAATATATTGATTTTGTAAATTGTCTGCATACCAGCAGGATAATATCTTGTATTAAAACCTTTGCTAGACATGGAAAAAATATCTGATTCAGGAATAGTTTAATACAATATTATATTTGGCTAATCATGTTCTAACATAAAAAATGCCATTCAAGTCAGAAGTTATTTTGTCTTTTTGTAAAGTATGTTTTGCTGTTTATTCCAGCTTTGTTGTTTAGGTCTTTGAGCATAAAGGCTTAGAGCATTGGCTCTGGAAGCATCAAATGATCAGCAACCATACCTGGACCCTTCTACCTCTAAACTGAATAAATGCAGACAGTTCTTTACCCTATTACAAATCTCTCTAACCTCCCTTAACCTCAGTAACAGTATATTGCTTATAGTTTTTTCTGTAGGAATTAAGTTAATCTAGGTAGAGTTTGTTAGTTTGCCTAGGACATAGTAAACACTATATAAACATTAGCTATTTTATCTGGAGGCATTGATCTTTACATATGATAAATACTAACATCTAATTAAGTTACTACTCAATACTAACATCTAATTAAGTTGCTCTTTGTGCTTAGCAGTATAAACTTAATCCATTTAATAATGTTAGCCTCATTTAATATATTTATTACAAATAACAAAAAAATATTTCTTGGCTATTATAAGGGCATTAATGAATTATAAGGTAAGGCTCAATTGTTAAAAGTTTGGCTAATTTTGATCCAATTCCCTGTTCATCTTTCCTGCTCATTTTTCTCTTTTTTAACTATGGAAGGAAAGAGTCAATAGCTTTTACCATCTCTCTGTCTATCTATTATTTATCAGTCTATTCCTGGGGTGCCTATTGTTGTTCAACTAGTGTTCTGTCTAGTGCATATTGCAAACTTCAGAGAAGCAACATGAAAAGGGAATTTGCAGAAGGCCTTGATTTGGCAGATCCAAAGGGAAAGGATTTTCAGGTGCAAGGGGCTTTGTTGTCTAGTGGGATAACAGGACAAAGAAAAAATAGAGAGGACGAGTCAAGAGAGTTCTGAGCAATAGAAAGGAAATAAGATATTTAAGTATTGTCAAATTTCTGAGAGTAAGAAGAGAATTAATGTCACCTTTACAAACCAGGTAGTTTCCCAAAGAAGTTGCCTCTAATCAAATCTTTACTGGCTTCAGAGTTTTCTTTCAAAGCAATATTTTTTCACTGGTGGAGGCATTTTATAACACACATGCATTTATAAAACACATTATTTTAAAGTCTCACATTTGGGGGATTTCACAGAAATCCTTTTTCCCTGAACATTTTCTATAGGAATATACAGTTTCATTGGATTAATGGAAGTATTTTAAAGCAAGGATGTGAAACTCATAAAATCAGCTTAAATATTTTACCTACTCATATCTTTGACAAAAAAATTGTGTGAGTTGGTTACTATCATAATGAGTGAATGAACCCAGTTAACTGAGGCTCATGGAGCTTCAGTAACTGGACTGAGTTCACAGCTAATTTATGTGCCAGAAGTAAGATCCAAGTTCAGATCTGGGAAGATGAGTAAAGAATGGGCTATACAGAAACTACAAGTGAGGGGGGTGTGTATGTGTGTGGGTGCGCGCACGCGAAGGGTGAGGGGAGAGGGAGGTTAGAGGAAAATCCAAACAGGCAGACATAACCCTTGGCAAAAAGAGAGTTGTGAACTTTTGAACCCTGCCAGTATACAAAGCATACAATAATACCCACCCACTCAGTTCTGCAGGTAATACAATCACAGTTCTCAGAGTAAATAAAGTCTAATCCCACCAGAGTGTACTTCAAATAAGAACTTTGTTTCACTGGTATTAGTTCCTTATTTTTTCAGTTGTTTCTAAGTTCTTACATATTTGTATCATCAGTATCACTCTGAGCTTCTATGCTTTTAAAGATAAGGACCAATAGTTTAATTTTACAACAAAAATTACCTAGTAATATACCAAGAATATAGAATATTTTATATAAATGCATAATACGTTTTTTAATTATAGTGGCATTTTCTGCTTATATTTCCCAAATGTAGATTAAATGTTTAATTATCTAATTCCATGTTAATTAAATAATTTTGGTATTTCATAAAAAGCAAATAAAATAATTCTTTTCAGAGATTAAAAAATTACTTTGTTACACATTTTAACTTCATAGGGCACAATTAAAAGAAGAGAAAAACAAATTTGTTGCTCTGTCCTTCTAATATGTTTTGGTCCATCTAGTATCTAGTATAATCTGCATATTCATTGGATTTTATCTTTTTTTTTTTTTTTTTTTCTGTACGCGGGCCTCTCACTGTTGTGGCCTCTCCCGTTGCGGAGCACAGGCTCCGGACGTGCAGGCTCAGTGGCCATGGCTCACGGCCCAGCCGCTCTGCAGCAAGTGGGATCTTCCCAGACCGGGGCACGAACCCGTGTCCCCTGCATCGGCAGGCGGACTCTCAACCACTGCACCACCATGGATGCTCAATTTTATCATTTTTTAAATCTTTAGTACTATTCAAGTTCGGCAACTCGTACCAAAAATGCAAGATCATTTTCAGACAAACTGTGGGCTAATGAATATCTATTGTTCATCCTCTTGCCTTTGAACAAAATATTACCAAGGTGAAGGGAAAAAAATCACATACAGGAAACTATGACAATGAAAAGCATGTATGTGTACTCAAAATGGTAACACCAGATAATAATGCTGATGTTTACCAATTGTTTCCTAATTACCAGCATTTGCTGTAGATTACTTAATTTCTCCTCCTTGTATTCTTTGGAGTGGGTTCTATTACAATCTTCCCACTTTACAAATGAGAAAAAAAGAGGCAGCAAGTAGTCATTTTTCCAAGAGGACACAACAAGTAACTGCTAGAGCTAAGAGCCTTATACCAGGCCCCTGGACTTGACTTTACTTTCTTTTGTGAAATGTGATCCTTTGAGATTTAAACAAATAAAAATTAGACTTCTTTTTCAATGTTTCTGGTTTTCTGCTACAGTTATTTGAACATCAAAAATAATAGTAAACGAACTATTAGACTGTTATAAATTGAAGGTGTTCTCTATAATGCATGACATTTGCTTTTTGTCACACAATCTGGCCCAAATGTCAGATGAATATATTTTATAAAATTTAACTGAAAGCACAATACATATTACAAAGTTGAAAACTGTTACTAAAGGTGAAACAGCCAGGGATTCAGGGCTTGAGTGCGTTCCCTGCCTGGCTCCAGGCTCCATGCCGCATCTGGTCAGTGGCTGCCTCCCTCTTCCCCAGCAGTGCACCCATGGGCTGAGAGAACCTTGAATACTCCAGGACGAAAGGCTGGCAGGTCCAGAAAATTATCAAAGCTTTTCCTGCAGACTCGGCTAAAGCTCAGTGAGAAGATGCAGGTGGCACAAGTAATGCAGTGTGGCTGACAGTGTCTTGGTGCTCCAGCCTGGAGTCAGGCCTGAGTCTCTGAGGTGGGAGAGCCGAGTTCAGGACATTGGACCACCAAAGACCTCCCGGTCCCAAGTACTATAAATCAGTGAAGGCTCTCCCAGAGATTTCCATCTCAATGCTAAGACTAAGACTCAATGCTAATCCATCTCAATGCTAAGAGATTTCCACTCAAAGACCAGCGAGCTCCAGTGCTGGACACCCCATGCCACACAACTAGCAAGACAGGAACACAACCCACCCAATAGCAGAGAGGCTGCCTAAAATCCTAATAAGTTCACAGACATTCCAAAACACATCATCGGATGCGGTCCTGCCACCCAGAAAGACAAAATCCAGCCTAATCAACCAGAACACAGGCGTCAGTCTCCTCCACCAGGAAGCCTACACAACCCACTGAACCAACATTACCTACTGGGAGCAGACACCAAAAACAACGGGAACTACAAACATGCAGCCTGCAAAACAGAGACTGCAAACACAGTAAGTTAAGCAAAATGAGAAGACAGAGAAATACCCAGCAGATGAAGGAGCAAAGTAAAAACACACCAGACCAAACAAATGAGGAAACAGGCAGTCTCCTGAAAAAGAATTCAGAGTAATGATAGTAAATATGATACAAAATCTTGGAAATAGAATGGAGAAGATACAAGAAACGTTTAACAAGGACCTAGAAGAACTAAAGAGCAAACAAACAATGATAAACAATATAATAAATGAAATTAAAAATTCTCTAGAAGAAATCATTAGCAGAATAACTGAGGCAGGAAAATGGATAAATGGCCTGGAAGATAAAATAGTGGAAATAACTACTCAGAGCAGAATAAAGGAAAAAGAATGTAAGAATTGAGGACAGTCTCAGAGACCTCTGAGACAACATTAAACACACCAACATTCGAATTATAGGAGTCCCAGAAGAAGAGAAAAAGAGGTGCGCTGTGGGGGCGCCGCCACGCAGAGGCGGCCGTGCGGAGGCTGGAAGGAAGCGGACGGAGGGCGTGGGAAGCGAGAGAAGCCCGCCGGCCCGCAGACAACCGTCGCGGCCTGATGACGTCGCACAATGGCCGGCCCCCTCGGGTAGTGGAGCCCGTTTGTTCCGCCTGCGTCGCGCCTCAAGCCGGAGCCTGTGAGGAGTGGAAGTGCTGAGGGACGTCTTTTCCGTTCTGCCCTGACACCTGCGAAGCCGTGGCCCCTTCTCTGCCCTTGTGCTGAGAACCGTGGGTACTGATGGATGTGGCCGAGAGCCCTGACTGGGACCCTTGCTCTCCAGAGAATGAAGAAGTGGAGCAGCAGGGGCTTTCTGACAATGACATCCTGAGGGAAAGTGGGTCTGAGCAGGATCTGGATGGGGCGGGGGGAGGGCTTCTGACGTGGAGGACGAGGAGAACGTCGCCCCGGGACTGAGCCAGGAGGAAGAAGAGAGTCGCTCCAACGAGGAGGACCGGGACTCTGAGGCTCAGGAGCCAAGCGGGGGCCCCCTCAGGCCCCCGCAGGCTGAGGGGGACCTGGGGAAGGAAGACTGCACCAGCGACCTGAGGGACAAGGCCTCGTCAGTCACCAGGGACCTGGACAAGCACGAGTTAGACTACGATGAGGAGGTCCCCAAGGAGCCCGTCCCCACCACGCAGGAGGACGACACCTAGAAGGCCGGGCCCAAGGATGACGAGGAGAGGAGAGAAGGGGCTCAGGGGGAGGACGGGAAGGCAGGCGTCCGCGGCATGGAGGACAGGGAGCCTGTGGAGGCCGCCAAGGAGAAAAGAGGACAACAATGGAGAGATCGACGATGATGACCTGGAGGAGGGTGAAGTGAAGGACCCCAGTGACAGGAAGGTGAGGGCTCGTCCCACCTGCCGATTCTTCATGAAAGATGTTGTGACACCATTGTCCACTCCTCCTTCACCAATATCAAATTCCATACCATTCAGAGTCCAGGTTAAAGGTACAAAATATACGATATTCATCTCTTTAGTACTTCACAGTCCCCCTGCTCCAGAGGCCAGACTCCTTTCTCCTGGATCCAGAATACTGCTGTGAAGCCAGGGGAAGGGGGAGACTCTGAGGGCAGAGAGCGGCCATGACAAGGCTCACGGGAGCTGCGTGCGGCCTGCACGGGGGGTGGGGGCATGGCGGCGGTGGAGCCCCGTCCTACAAGTGGCCTCAAAGAAGCCTGTCCCTTGTCCCGAGGTGACCCAAGGTAGAGGGTGCACAGGAACACTCGGGACCCCTGTCAGTGAGTGCTGGGGGCGTGTCCTCTTGGCCGTGCTAATTCTGTGCTGCTGGTTTCTGCCGAGTGGGGGAGTCCGGCTCGTCTGAATTAGACAGCCATGCAATGGCTCCGTGTGTGCTGTGCCCGTGGAACGGGAGCGTAGCCGCCCTCGGGATGCAGATACGTGTGCAGTACCTTGTAGAAAGTAAATTGTTACAGGTCTTCAAAGGCTTTGGTATTTTAAATGTCATTATTTCAGAAAATTTAAACTTAAGCCGTAGACTTCTTTTTCATAATGACGTCAGCCCATCTCTGGAATTTCTGGAGTAAAATGATGGAGACAAACACGCATGCATACACATATATGTACTGCAGTCATTTCCAGTTAGCACTGTCCACAAACCGTGTGGTTCAGAAACATGGCCATCGGTCAAGACCAGCTGGAGGCCCCCGTGGCAGCAAGGGCATGAGGCAGCAGCATCCACTATTGAGGCCACAGAGGCTCTGGTCCAGGTGCTTGGGGTCCCACTGCTGAAGTACTTCCCAGAATTTACCCCCAGAAGCACACACACCATGAAGCAAAGTTGGTGGTGGTACTGCAGGTCAGCATCATCGGGAGGTGCCTGGACAGACGAGGACAGTGTGCCCGCTCCAGGGGCGTCTGGGGGTCACGTCACAGTAGGAGGGGAGGTGCCTCCAGGTCACACTGAGCGCCCAGTTGGGGTTTTGGGGAGTGAGACCAGTGGGTCAGGCATTTCGCAGTGGAAAAATCTGAAGCTAGTGGGAAGTGGTCTTTTTTGCAGTTTAATTGGGCCTGATCCGTAACTTGTTTCAGGAATGTATTTTTTTAATATTTAGTCACCTTTCCCCCATACTGTTTGTTTATTCTACAGAATAGTGGGATAGAGTACAGAAGGAAATGGGTGTTCTGGAACATATCCTGCTTTTTCTTAGTTATGAGAAAGGTTTTGGATGTAAATGTTTTTGCTTACCTGCAGTTTGTAAGATTGGTGTTAAATTGAGATGAATGCGTTTCCGTTCTCTCCAGTAGCAAGAGGGTCACTTTAAAAATAAAATGAAGTTTTTCGTGTTTGGGGAGGATGTGGGGAAATGGAACCTCATATCAAGCTGGTGGGAACGTGAACCGGTGTGGCTGCCCTGGGCACAGCCTGCTCAGTGTGATGGACGGAGCTGCTCTCTGAGCTGGCCACTCCCCTCTTGGGTGTCTATCCAAGAGAAACGAAGGCGTAAGCCACGCAAAGACTCGTACTAGCAGCATAGACACAACAGCTACGTGACTATGTGGAAACAACCCCAGTGTCCATCAGCTCATGAACGGATAAACAAAATGTGGTCCATCCTGATACTACAACGCGGTTGAACCTTGAGGACACTGCCAAGTAAAAGAAGCCAGTCACGAAAGGCCCCATATTGTACAGTTCCACTTACAGGAATTGTCCAGAGTGGGCAGATCCATAGAGACTGAAAGTAGGTTAGTCACTATCTAGGCCAGAGAGAGATGGGTAGCCATTGAGTACAGGGTTTCCTTTTGGGGGATGGAATGTTCTAGAATTAGGTAGTGGCAATGGTTGCACAACTTTGTGAATGTACAAAATCCACTGAATTGTGCACTTTAAATGGGGGTATTTTATGGTATGTAAATTACATCTTTGAAAATGCTTTTTAAAAAAATGTTTGTTAGCTATATTTCTGTTGTTATTGTGATCTGCAGGTTTATTGTTAAATTGCCCAAATGGACACATTGATATATGTGACCATTGACAACAAAATGTACTTAGGAATACAAACTGAAACGTTTTAAAACACCAAAAAAAAAAAAAAAGAAGAAAGAAAAAGAAAGGGACTGAGAAAATATTTGAAGATATTGTAGTTGAAAAATTCCCTAATAAGGGAAAGGATATAATCAATGAAGTCCCGGAAGCACAGAGAGGCCCATACAGGATAAATCCAAGGAGAAACATGCCAAGACACATATTAATGAAACCATCAAAATTTAAATACAAAGAAAAAATATTGAAAGCAGCAATGGAAAAGCAATAAGAAACATACAAGGAAATCCCCATAAGGTTACCAGCTGATCTTTCAGCAGAAACTCTGAAAGTCAGAAGGGAGGGCAGGACATAGTTAAAGTGATGAAAGAGAAAAACCTACAACAAAATTACTCTACCCAGCAAGGAGTTCATTCAGATTTGACAGAGAAATAAAAACCTCTACAGACAAGCAAAAGCTAAGAGAATCCAGCACAACCAATCCAGCTCTACAACAAATGCAAAAGGAACTACTTTAGGCAGGAAACACAAGAGAAGGAAAAGACCTACAATAACAAACACAAAACAATTTAAAAAATGGCAATAGGAACATACATATCGATAATTATCTTAAATGTAAATAGATTAAATGCTCCAACCAAAAGACATAGACTGGCTGAATGGATACTAAAACAAGACCCGTATATATGCTGTCTACAAGAGACCCACTTCAGACCTAGGGACACATGCAGACTGAAAGTGAGGGGTTGGAAAAAGATATTCCATGCAAATGAAAATCAAAAGAAAGCTGGAGTAGCAATTCTCGTATCAGACAAAATAGACTTTCAAATAAAGACTATTACAAGAGACAAAAAGGACACTACATAATGATCAAGGGATCAATCCAAGAAGAAGATATAAAAATTGTAAATATTTATGCACCCAACATAAGAGCACCTCAGTACATAAGGCAAATGCTAACAGCCATAAAATGGGAAATCACAGCAACACAATAATATTAGGGGACTTTAACACCTCACTTTCACCAATGGACAGATCACGCAAAATGAAAATAAATAAGGAAACACAAGCTTTAAGTGACACATTAAACAAGATGGACTTAATTGATATTTATAGACATTCCATCCAAAAACAACAGAATATAATTTCTTCTCAAGTACTTATGGAACATTCTCCAAGACTGGTCATATCCTGGGTCACAAATCAAGCCTTGGTAAATTTAAGAAAATTGAAATCGTACCGAGTATCATTTCTGACCACAACGCTGTGTAAAAAATACAAACAGGGGGCTTCCCTGGTGATGCAGTGGTTGAGAGCCTGCCTGTCAATGCAGGGGACACGGGTTCATGCCCCGGTCCGGGAAGATCCCACATGGCACAGAGTGGCTGGACCCATGAGCCGTGACTGCTGAGCCTGCGCATCCAGAGCCTGTGCTCCGCAACGGGAGAGGCCACAACAGTGAGAGGCCCACATACCAAAAAAAAAAAAAAAGGCAACAAACATATGGTAGCTAAACAGTACGCTACTAAATAACCAAAAATCACTGAAGAAATCAAAGAGGAAATCAAAAAGATCTAGAAACAGATGACAATGAAAACACAACAGCCAAAAACCTACGGGATGCAACAAAAGCAGTTCTAAGAGGGAAGTTTATAGGAGTACAATCTTACCTCAAGAAACAAGGAAATTTCAAACCACTTAACCTTACACCTAAAGTAATTAGAGAAAGAGAACAAAAACACCCCAAAATTAGCAGAAGGAAAGAAATCATAATGATCAGCTCAGAAATAAATGAAAATGAAATGAAGGAAACAATAGCAAAGATCAATAAAACTAAAAGCTGCTTCTTGAGAAGATAAACAAAATTGATAAACCATTAACCAGACTCATCAAGAAAAAAAGGAGAACACTCAAATCAACAGAATTAGAAATGAAAAAGGAAAAGTAGCAGTGGACACTGCAGAAATGAAAAGAATATAGAGGGATTACTACAAGCAACTACATGCCAATAAGTGCACAATCTGGAAGAAATGGACAAATTCTCAGAGAAGCACAACCTTCCGAATCTGAATCAGGAAGAAATAGAAAATATAAACAGACCAATCACAAGCTATGAAATTGAAACTGTGATTAAAAATCTTCCAACAAACAAAAGCCCAGGACCAGGTTCCTTCACAGGCAAATTCTGTCAGACATTTAGAGAAGAACCAACACCTATCCTTCTCAAACTCTTACAATATATAACAGAGGGAGGAACACTCCCAAACTCATTCTACGAGGCCACCATCACCCTGATACCAACACCAGACAAAGATGTCACAAAAAAAGAAAACTATAGGCTAAGATCACTGATGAATATAGATGTAAAAATCTTCAACAGAATACTAGCAAACGGAATCCAACAGCACATTAAAAGGATCATACACCACGGTCAAGTGGGGTTTATCCCAGGAATACAAGGATTCTTTAATATATTTAAATCAATCAATGTGATACATCATATTAACAAATTGAAGGGTAAAAACCATATGATCTTCTCAATAGATGCAGAAAACGCTTTCAACAAAATTCAACACCCATTTGTGATTTAAAAAACTCAGAAAGTAGGCATAGAGAGAACTTACCTCAACATAATAAAGGCCATATATGACAAACCCACAGCCAACATCATTCTCAATGGGGAAAAATTGAAACCATTTCCATTAAGATCAGGAACGAGACAAGGATGTCCACTCTCACCACTATTATTCAACATAGTTTTGGAAATTTTAGCCACAGCAATCAGAGAAGAAGAAGAAATAAAAGGAATCCAAATTGGAAAGGAAGAAGTAGAACTGTCACTGTCTGCAGATGACATGATACTGTATATAGAGAATCCTAAAGATGCTACCAGAAAACTACTACAGCTAATTAATGAATTTGATAAATTAGCAGAATACAAAATTAATGTACAGAAATCTCTGGCATTCCTATACACTAACAACAAAAAATATGAAAGACAAATTAAGGAAACACTCCCATTTACCACTGCAACAAAAAGAATAAAATACCTAGGAATAAACCTACCTAAAGAGACAAAAGGCCTGTATGCAGAAAACTATAAGACACTGATGAAAGAAATTAAAGATGATACAAATAGATGGAGAGATATACCATGTTCTTGGATTGGAAGAATCAACATTGTGAAAATGACTATATTACCCAAAGCAATTTACAGATTCAATGCAATCCCCATGAAACTACCACTGGCATTTTTCACAGAACTAGGACAAAAAATTATCCAATATGTATGGAAACACAAAAGACCCTGAATAGCCAAAGCAATCTTGAGAAAGAAAAACGGAGCTGGAGGAATCAGAATCCCTGACTTCAGACTATACTACAAAGGTACAGTAATCAAGACAGTATGGTACTGGCACAAAAACAGAAATATAGATCAATGGAACAGGATGGAAAGCCCAGAGATAAACCCACAAACATATGGTCACCTTATCTTTGACAATGGAGGCAAGAATATACAATGGAGAAAAGACAGCCTCTTCAATAAGTGGTGCCAGGAAAACTGGACAGCTACATGGAAAAGAATGAAATTAGAACACTCCCTAACACCATACAGATAAATAAACTCAAAATGGATGAAAGACATAAATCTAAGGCTAGACACTATAAAACTCTTAGAGGAAAATGTAGGCAGAAAACCATATGACATAAATCACAGCAAGATCATTTTTGACCCACCTCTTAGAGAAATGGAAGTAAAAACAAAAGAAGACAAATGGGACCTAATGAAACTTAAAAGCTTTTGCACAGCAAAGGAAACCATAAATAAAATAAAAAGACAACCCTCAGAATGAGAGAAAATATTTGCAAACGAAGCAACTGACAAAGGATAATCTCCAAACTATACAAGCGGCCCATGCAACTCAATATCAAAAATGCAAAGAACCCAATCCAAAAATTGGCAGAAGACCTAAATAGACATTTCTCCAAAGAAGATATACAGATTGCCAACAAACACATGAAAGTGTGCTGAACATCACTAATCATTAGAGAAATGCAAATCGAAACTACAATGAGGTATCACCTCACACCAGTCAGAGTGGCCATCATCAAAATATCTACAAACAATAAATGCTGGAGATGGTGTGGAGAAAAGGGAACCCTCTTGCACTGTTGCTGGGAATGTAAATTGATACAGCCACTGTGGAGAACAGTATGGAGGGTCCTTAAACAACTAAAAGTAGAACTACCATATGACCCAGCAATCCCACAACTGGGCATATATCCTGAGAAAACCATATTTCAAAGTTACATACCACAGTGTTCATTGCAGCACTATTTACAATAGCCAGGATATGGAAGCAACCTAAGTGTCCATAGATAAATAAAGAGGTGGCACATATATACAATAGAACATTACTCAGCCATAAAAGTAAATGAAAATGAGTCATTTGTATTTAGGAGGATGGACCTAGAGTCTTTCATACAGACTGAAGTAAGTCAGAAAGAGAAAAACAAATACTGTATGCTAACACATATATATGGAATCTAAAAAATAAATAAATAAATTGTTCTGATGAACCTAGGGGCAGGACAGGAATAAAGATGCAGACGTAGAGAATGGACTTGAGGACATGGGTGGGTGGGAATGGTAAGCTGGGACTAAGTGAGTGAGTGCGATGGACATATATACAATATCAAATGTAAAATAGATAGTGGGAAGCAGCTACATAGCACAAGGAGATCAGTTTGGTGCTTTGTGACCACCTAGAAGGGTAGGATAGAGAGGATGGGAGGGATACGCAAGAGGGAGGGTATATGGGGATATATGTATACGTATAGCTGATTCACTTTGTTATACAGCAGAAACTAACACAACATTGTAAAGCAATTATATTCCAATAAAGATGTTAAAAAAAAATTGAAAGTAAAAATGCAAAAAAAAAAAAAGTGTGAAACATACATAGATAATTATGGTAGAAGACGTTATGTTCCATGTAGCTAAAAAATATTAAAATTTAATGCATTGGTATCTATATAGAACAAATTTTATATCTAAGTTTATTAAATAAAATGTGAAGAATCATATTAAACACATTTATTGTTCTGGATTATTAGTGTAAATTAGTTATGTAGCATACACACCAGTGCAAAGCAATTCATGAAATCATTTGTTATATTTCTGAAAAGTATATTGCTGTTTTCATAATATACACATACACATTCCTGTTATTTCATACTATACATGTTATTTATTTATTATACAAATATATACTTTGCATAAATACATATTATCACTAGATAGTTTGATTTATATATTTTAACTATAATAAATGCATATAGAATAAAATGAATACACATTTTGTTAAATTGTGAGTTACTTTTTTATTCTTTTTGTATATGTGTAATAAATATCACATATAGGTATCATAATTCAAAAAAGGTTATATAAAATGGTCATAATTTAAAAGATTTTGTCACATAATTTTTTAATTACAATAAACAATTGGCCATTTGGCATCTATACTGGCAATATTTATCTCCAAGTGTCAGAGAAAGATTTTAAGAATACTTTGCAAAATAATCAAAGTGCATTTAGGTTATCTTCAGTTTGGTGGGAAAAGAGAAAGATCTTTTCCATAACACTGCAAATTTAATCTTTGTGGGATTACTTTTGGTAACCCTTATGTCACTGTTATAGTTTGCAGAATTAAGTTTGTTCAATTAATACCTAGCCGTCATAAAATATTACAGCTTCTTTTAACTTCCACTTAACTTTTTAATTTAGTGTCCTTCACTGGTGAATTTCAAAGATAGGATTAAATCATAAGTGAATTTTCTGATTTTCATTTCTAAGTGCTGTATATACTTTTGCCATATTAAAAAATTGTAAAAGTGAATAAAAAGTTAAATAAATACCTTTTTATTTGGGAATTGTCACTTGTGGTATAAAAAAATCTTTATCAATAATAAACCTTTATTCTTGTATCCTAGTACCTAGCACAGAACCTCATTTGTAGTAAGTATATAATAAGTACATATTGAATAAATATTTTATGTGGATATTTAATTTCATTGGAACCTATATGCAAAGAAAAATCTGTAGGTAGAATGTCATGATTGTATATAATATAACTTTAAATATGGCTTGAAAAAGAAAAGACAAAATATTAGAAGTGCAGCAAGCAACTAACATTTCTTAGTAAGCTTCTTATTAAAAACATAAAATTCTTAATAAATCAATTAGAAACAGTGCTAATATTTCAAGTTCTTCAGACCTCTTGCAGCTAAGTTTAAATACAATTGCTTTCCATGAAAGACATCAAAAAATAATTCCCAAGCAAATCACTATCCATGAAATTTTAAATCATAATTCTGAGTAATATATTCCACTAACACACACATTTTTCTCCTTTCTTAAATCTATGAAATGTTATTCACTATTACTTTACTGTGTATAATATTTTCTCTAGAAAAGCCAAAAGTCAATTCTGCATTTCCATAAATTATTCTTTCATTCCATAATAAAAATCAACATATATTTAGAATCAATATAGTCCTTTAGAGTCAAATGTCTTCATCCATTAGACATTTGTAACTTAAATATCTGTACTTGTGTATGTCCCATTGCCAAATAGGACACTCTTTTTTTATTGACAAAGATATGAAAGCCAGGAATAATTATCTAGGCTTCATGTTAAGTCTTTCACTTAATCTAGACATTATGTACTATTGGTAAAAATCAAAAGGGGCTGGTGTTTTGAGTAGGGGAAAAATAATACATTTAACTAGAATTCTGTTTGTATTGCAAACTCTATTCATCTCTTTTTTTTTTTTCTTTATTGTGGTCAAATATATTCTCTTCATGTATCTTAGAATAAATTATTGTATTTATCATAGTTTCTATATAACAAAACTGTATTTAAATTTTGTGCATCTTATATTTTGTAGTTGGATTCCAAATTCCACTCATAAATTGCCAATCACAAGCCCACAAATTACCTCACAAAAATAGGATGCTAATCAATGAACGAGTTAAAAGTTCTTCCCTTTATAGACAGTAGTCGCTAGTTTTGCTTCAGATCTTCTTTTTCTATATTATTTCTCAAAGATAGTATAATTTGTCTTCTTTCACAGAGTGTCTTAGAGTATATTGTCTTTTATTCAGATGGTATGTTACAGTGTTTTAAATATACTAATATTTAACACTTCAATGAGCTTTTAAAAATTAGGTAAAATAACACATTACATTCAAAGCTAAAGACAAGAATAATTTCCAAAATATTATTATTAAACTATATGCTACTTCTTCCAAGAGAAGTAAAAAGATAAAAGTTCTCTAACAAATTATTTAAAATCACCCACCATACTACAGTAGTGACATATTGTCCTTGACATCTGATGAGTAATTTATACTTTCAAATGAAGGAGATATCCAATTAATATAAATAAAGAGCATTACTTTTCAGAAGGAAAAGTAAATCCAGGTGATCCATTCAGAGTCACATTTCTGCAATCATCTGGTATTTGTGAACCTAAATGTCTGTGTTTGTGTCTGTCCCATTACACATAGGATGTTATTTTCTTATTGCAAAAGACATGAAAATCAGGACTGATTACCAACTTTTCATGCTGAGTCTTTGACTTAGTCCAGACAGTAGATTTTTTTTCTCTTACCTTCTAAATAAATTTTAAAAATCAATAGTTTTCCCGGTATATCATTACCTTCTACAAGTTGTTACAGTTATTTTCTGAAGTGTTCTGTGCTTACAGATAGTAATGATCTTAGAAAAAAAAAAAAGAGTTGCATGCAAATTTACTTCTCCAAATTTCTAGGTATTTTTCATAACTTTTGGGAATGAGGCTGTAAAGTAACAATTGTAAAGTTAATGCCTTTAACTAATGCCATTAGATTTTCATTACCATTGTTTAGATGAACTGTTTTAGGAGATTTAGGATTGTAGAATGTTAATATAAATCAAAGGAAATGTAAGAATCAATAAAATGCAGGAATGACTGATATAAACAACAAATAAAATTCTAAAATCTTGAAGGACTCCTCAAACTAAGTATTGGTCAGCTTAATAACTTATTCCTTTCATCTCGTTCTTTCATGACTGTATTAATTTATGTCTAGTATAAATTCAAGCAAATAAGACCTATTGAACAGTTGGCTGTGTGTCAGGCTATAGTTGTCTCTATAGAAGACTGTTCCAGAACAGGCACTTTCACACCATTTATATGGCTTTTCAATTATCAACAAACTGACTATCCCAGTCAGCATTCATGCCACCTCCACAGTTCCATAAACTTTTCTGTGATATGACTTTATATTGTACAATGACTCTTTCTACTAAACTAAGGGCTACAATATTGTATAAATGTCTATTTAGAAAAATCAGTTGAAACTCTGTCCAGACTTCTTATAAAGTGTCTTCAACTTCTTATATCCATGTATCATGTTTTCAAAGTCTCTATAATTATTTATTCACATACAAAAAAATAAAACATTGTCCCCAAAACATTGATTCAACTCCTTGAAAATGTAAATGTTATTACTAAAATACATTACTACTTATAACAGAGTTCCTTACAAACTTTGGCCTTAGACAAGGTATTTTCAGAATAAAATAGAAACTTACTTTGAAAAGCCTTGGTGATTTGGGTTTTGCTTTCCTCTTCAGGCTCATGTCTCATGACTTCGTCTTGAACTACATTCTGTTATTGCTGAGAAAATACTCAAGTACTTGCAGTGTTTGAGGAGGCCGTTTTCTCTATCCCACCACAATCATTTCTTCACAGGTGCCTTCTCTTGGCTGAATCTACCAAGCTCCATCTAAGCTGATAAGTCACTTTCTCCACAAGAAGGACATTACCTTAAAAAATTGAGCTTAATCTGCTCCAAATATATCAATATAGAGAGAATGGTATCATGAGCACATGTAACTCAATTAAATATACAGTTATCATTCTGCCATCCTTCATAGCATATTTTTTATCACACTCTATTTGAATTGATGGTATATTGGGCATCACACCTGACTCTAACTTCAACAGTGAGTAGAACCAAGTCTGTCTGATTCACTATTTATGCCTACTGCCTAGCCAGCCCACTGTCTGACACAAGGCATGTTTTCTAAATTATGAATTCAGAGTCTTACAGTCTCAATAGGAACAGCCTACAGAATATACTGTTGATATAATTAATATTCAAAAAATTTACAGTGAGTAAAGTTTTTTTTAACATCTTTATTGGATTATAACTGCTTTACAATGTTGTGTCAGTTTCTGCTGTAACAAAGTGAATCAGCTATATGTAAACATATATCCCCATATGCCCTCCCTCTTGCGTCTCCCTCCCACACTCCCTATCCCACCCCTCTAGGTGGTCACAAAGCACCAAGCTGATCTCCCTGTGCAATGCACCTGCTTCCCACTAGCTATCTATTTTACATTTGGTAGTGTATATATGTTAATGCTACTCTCTCAATTCGTCCCAGCTTATATTTCTCCCTCCCCGTGTCCTCAAGTCCATTCTCTACGTCTGCATCTTTATTCCTGTCCTACCCCTAGGTTCATCAGAACCACTTTTTTTAGACTCCATATATATGTGTTAGCATACAGTATTTGTTTTTCTCTTTCTGACTTACTTTACTCTCTATGACAGACTCCAGTCCAACCACCTCACTACAAATAACCCAGTTTTGTTTCTTTTTATGACTGGGCAATATTCCATTGAATATATGTGCCACATCTCATTAATCCATTCATCTGTCAATGGACACTTAGGTTGCTTGTATGTCCTGAAAATGGTAAATAGTGCTGCAATGAACATTACGTTATGTGATTTTTTGGAATTATAGTTTTCTCAGGATATATGCCCAGTAGTAGGATTGCTGGGTCATATGATACTTCTACTTTTAGTTTTTTAAGGAACCTCCACACTGTTCTCCATAGTGGCTATATCTATTTACATTCCCACCAACAGTGCAAGAGGGTTCCTTTTTCTCCACACCCTCTCCAGCATTTAATGTTTGCAAATTTTTTGATGATGGCCATTCTGATCAGTGTGTGGTGATAGCTCATTGTAGTTTTGATTTTCATTTCTCTAAGGATTAGTAATGCTGAGCATACTTTCATGTGTTTGTTGGCAATTGGTATATCTTCTTGGAGAAATGTCTATTTACGTCTTCTGCCCATTTTGGGATTGGGTAGTTTGTTTTTTTGATATTGAGCTGCATGAGCTGCTTGTACATTTTGGAGATTAATCTTTTGTCTGTTGCTTCATTTGCAAATATTTTCTTCCATTCTGAGTGTTGTCTTTTTGCCTTGTTTATGGTTTCCTTTGATGTGCCAAAGCTTTTAAATTTCATTAGGTCCCATTTGTTTATTTTTGTTTTTATTTCCATTTCTCTAAGAGGTGGATCAAAAAGGATCTTGCTGTGGCTTATGTCAAAGTGTGTTCTTCCTTTCTTCTCCTCTAGGAGTTTTATGGTGCCTGGCCTTATATTTAGGTCTTTAATCCATTTTGAGTTTATTTTTTGTATGGTGTTAGGGAGTATTCTAATTTCATTCTTTTCCATGTAGCTGTCCAGTTTTCCCGGCACCACTTATTGAAGAGGCTGTCTTTTCTCCATTGTATATTCTTGCCTCCATTGTCAAAGATAAGGTGACCATATGTTTGTGGGTTTATCTCTGGGCTTTCAATCAGATCCATTAATCTATATTTCTGTTTTTGTGCTAGTACCATACTGTCTTGATTACTGTAGCTTTGTAGTATAGTCTGAAGTCAGGGAGCCTGATTCCCCCAGCTCTGTTTTCTTTCTCAAGATTGCTTTGGCTATTCAGAGTCTTTTGTGTTTCCATACATATTGGAAAATTTTTTGTCCTGGTTCTGTGAAAAATGCCAGTGGTGGTTTCATATGGATTGCATTGAATCTGTAGATTTCTTTGGGTAGTATAGTCATTTTCACAATGTTGATTCTTCCAATCCAAGAACATGGTATATCTCTCCATCTGTTTGTATCATCCTTAATTTCTTTCATCAGTGTTTTATAGTTTTCTGCATACAGGTCTTTTGTCTCCTTAGGTAGGCTTATACTTAGGTATTTTATTCTATTTGTTGCAATGGTAAAAGGGAGTGTTTCCTTAATTTCTCTATCAGATATTTCATCATTAGTGTATAGGAATGCCAGAGATTTCTGTGCACTAATTTTGTATCCTGCTACTTTACCAAATTCATTAATTAGCTCTAGTAGTTTTCTGGTAGCATCTTTAGGATACTCTATGTATAGTATCATGTCATCTGCAAACAGTGACAGTTTTACTTATTTTTCGATTTGGATCATTTTATTTATTTATTTTTATTCTCTGATTACTGTGGATAAAACTTCCAAAACTATGTTAAATAGTAGTGGTGAGAGTGGGCAGCCTTGTCTTGTTCCTGATTTTAGAGGAAATGGTTTCAGTTTTTCCCCATTCAGAACAATGTTGGCTGTGGGTTTGTCATATATGGCCTTTATTACATTGATGTAAGTTCCCTCTATGCCTGCTTTCTGAGGTTTTTTTATCATAAATGGCTGTTGAATTTTTTTGAAAGTGTTTTCTGCATCTATTCAGATGATAATATGTTTTTTATTCTTCAGTTTGTTAATATGGTGTATCACATTGATTGATTTGTGTACATTGAAGAATCCTTGCATTCCTTGGATAAACCCCACTTGATAAACCCCACAAGATCATGATCATGATCTTTTTAATGTGCTGTTGGATTCCGTTTTACATCTATGTTCATCAGTGATCTTAGCCCGTAATTTTAGTTTTGGGACATCTTTGCCTGGTTTTGGTATCAGGGTGATGGTGGCCTTGTAGAATGAGGTTGGGAGTATTCCTCTCTCTGCTATATTTTGGAAGAGTTTAAGAGGGGTAGGTGTTAGCTTTTCTCTATTGTTTGATAGAATTCGTCTGTGAAGCCATCAGGTCCTGGGCTTTTGTTTGTTGGAAGATTTTTAATCACAGTTTCAATTTCAGTGCTAGTGATTGGTCTGTTTATATTTTCTATTTCTTCCTGGTTCAGTCTCGAAGGTTGTGCTTTTCTAAGAATTTGTCCATTTCTTCCAGATTGTCCATTTTATTGGCATATATTTGCTTGCAGTGATCTCGCATGATCCTTTGTATTTCTGCATTATCAGTTGTTACTTCTCCTTTTTCATTTCTAATTCTATTAATTTGAGTGTTCTCTCTTTTCTTCTTGATGAGTCTGGTTAATGGTTTATCAATTGTCTTTATCTTCTCAAAGAAAGAGCTTTCAGTTTATTGATCTTTGCTATTATTTCCTTCATTTTTTTCATTTATTTCTGATCTGATTTTATGATTTCTTTCCTTCTGCTTATTTTGGTATTTTTTTGTGCTACTTTCACTAATTGCTTTAAGTGTAAGGTTAGGTGTTCATTTGAGATGTTTCTTGTTTCTTAAGGTAGGATTGTATTGCTATAAAATTCCCTCTTAGAACTGCTTTTGCTGCATCCCATATGCTTTGGGTCATCGTGTTTTCATTGTCATTTGTTTCTAGGTATTTTTTGATTTCCTCTTTGATTTCTTCAATGATCTCTTGTTTATTACATAGTGCATAGTTTAGCCTCCATATGTTTGTACTTTTTACACATTTTTCCTGTAATTGATATCTAGTCTAATAGCGTTGTGGTCAGAAAAGATACTTGGTGTGATTTCAATTTTCTTAAATTTACCAAGGCTTGATATGTGACCCAAGATATGATCTATCCTGGACAATGTTCCATGCACACTTGAGAAAAAAGTGTATTCTTTTGTTTTTGGATGGAATGTCCTATAAATATCAATTAAGTCCATCTTGTTTAATGTATCATTTAAAGCTTGTGTTTCCTTATTTATTTTCATTTTGGATGATCTGTCCATTGGTGAAAGTGGGGTGTTAAAGTCCCTCACTATGATTGTGTTACTGTCGATTTCCCCTTTTATGGCTGTTGGCATTATGTAGCACCTTATGTATTGAGGTGCTCCTATTTTGAGTGCATAATTATTTACAATAGTTATATCTTCTTCTTGGATTGATCCCTTGATCATTATGTAGTGTCCTTCTTTGTCTCTTGTAATATTCTTTGTTTTAAAGTCTATTTTGTCTGTTATGAAAATTGCAACACCAGCTTTTCTTGATTTCCATTTGCATGGAATATCTTTTTCCATGCCCTCACTTTCAGTCTGTATGTGTCCCTAGGTCTGAAGTGGGTCTCTTGTAGACAGCATATATACGGATCTTGTTTTTGTTTCCATTCAGCCAGTCTATTTCTTTTGGTTGGAGCATTTAATCTATTTACATTTAAGGTAATTATTGATATGTATGTTCCTATTACCATTTTCTTAACTGCTTTGGGTTTGTTATTGTAGGTCTTTTCCTTCTCTTGTGTTTCTTGCCTAGAGAAGTTTCTTTAGCATTTGTTGTAAAGCTGGATTTGTGGTGCTGAATTCTCTTAGCTTTTGCTTTTCTGTAAATTTTCTAATTTCTCCATCGAATCTGAATGACATCCTTGCTGGGTAGAGTAATCTTGGCTGTAGGTTTTTCCCTTTCATCACTTTAAATATGTCCTACCACTCCCTTCTGGCTTGCAGAGTTTCTGCTGAAAGATCAGCTGATAACCTTATGGGGATTCCCTTGTCTGTTATCTGTTGTTTTTCCCTTGCTGCTTTTAATATTTTTTCTTTGTATTTAATTTTTGATAGTTTGATTAATATGTGTCTTGGCATGTTTCTCCCTGGATTTATCCTGTATAGGACTGTCTGCACTTCCTGCACTTCATTGACTCTTTCTTTTCCCATGTTAGTGAAGTTTTTAAATATAATCTCTTCAAATATTTTCTTAGTCCCTTTCTTTTTCTATTCTTCTTCTGGGACCCCTATAATTCCAATGTTGGTGTGTTTAATGTTGTCCCAGAGGTCTCTGAGACTGTCCTCAATTCTTTTCATTCTTTATTCTTTATTCTGCTCTGTGGCAGATATTTCCACTATTTTATCTTCCAGGTCACTTATCCGTTCTTCTGCCTCAGTTATTCTACTATTGATTCCTTCTGGAGAATTTTCATTTCATTTATTGTGTTATTCATCGTTTGTTTGCTCTTTAGTTCTTCTAATCCTTGTTACACATTTCTTGTATTTTCTCCATTCTATTTCCAAGATTTTGGATCATCTTTAGTATCATTACTCTGAATTCTTTTTTAGGTAGACTCCTTATTTCTTCTTGATTTGTTTGGTCTAGAGGGATTTTACCTTGCTCCTTCATCTGCTGTGTATTCCTCTGTCTTCTCATTTTGCTTAACTTACTCTGTTTGTGGTCTCCTTTCACAGGCTTCTTGTTCATAGTTCCCTTTGTTTTTGGTATCTGCCCCCAGTTGGTAAGGTTGGTTCAGTGGCTTGTGTAGGCTTCCTGGTGGAGGGGACTGGTGCCTGTGTTCTGGTGGATGAGACTGGATCTTTTCTTACTGGTGGGCATGGTTGCTTCTGGTGGTGTTTTTCAGGGTTCTTCTGTGAACTTACTATGATTTTAGGCAGGCTCTCTGCTAATTGGTGGGGTTATGTTCCTGTCTTGTTAGATTTTGTCAAGGGGCATCCAGCACTGGAGCTTGCTGGCTGTTGGGTGGAGCTGAGTCTTAGCATTGAGACAAAGATCTATGGGAGAGTTCTTGCCGATTGATATTATGTGGGGTTGGTAGGTTTCTGGTGGTCCAGTGTCCTGAAGTCGGCTCTCCCACCTCAGAGGCTCAGGTCTGACACCAGGCCGGAGAACCAAAACCCTGTCAGCCACACGTCTCAGAAGAAAAGCAAGAAAAAGAGAAAGATAAATAAATAAATAAATAAATAAATAGTTTTTAAGAAAATAACAATTATTAAAATAAAAAAAGTAATAATAAAACTGAGAGTAGCCAAACCAATAAACAAATCCACCAGTGATACAAGTGCTGAAAACTACACTAAGATAAACATAAAAATCAGAAACAAGTCTGTTGCAGACAGCAAACCCCAAGTCTACAGTTGCTCCCAAGGGCCACCACCTCAATTTTGGGTTGATTTGTTGTCTATTCATGTGTTCCACAGATGCAGAGTACCGAAGGTTGATTGTGGGGATTTAATCCACTGCTCCTGAGGCTGCATGGAGAAATATCCCTTTCTCTTCTTTTTGCACAGCTCCTGGGGTTCAGCTTTGGTTTTGGCCCCACCTCTGCATGTAGGTCGCCCTCAGGCTTCTGTTCCTTCACAGACAGAATGGGATTAAAGCAGCGGCTGATTAGGGTACTCTGGGTCACTCAGGCCGCGGGGAGGGAGGGGTACGGTAGTTATAATTGGAATGCAGGGTGAGCCTGTGGTGGCAGAGGCCTGCATGATGTTGCAACAGCCTGAGGCATGCTGCGTGTTCTCCTGGTGTAGTTGTCCCTGGATGATGGGACCCTGGCAGTGGCGGGCTCACAGTCTCCCGGGGGTTGTGGATAGTGACCTCGCTTGCACACAGGATTCTTGTTGGCTGCAGCAGCAGCTTTAGCTTTTCATGCCCGTCTCTGGGATCCGAGCTGATAGCTGAGGCTCATGCCTGTCTCTGGAGCTCATTTAGGCAGTGCTCTGCCTTCTGTGGGCAGACAGGGAAGGAATCCCCTCTCCTCGCACACCCCGAAACAATGGTCTCTTGCCTATTAGGCAGGTCCAGAATTTGTCCCGGACTCCCTCCCGACTAGCTGTGGAGCATTAGCCCCTTCAGGCTATGTTCACACAGCCAACCCCTGTCCTCTCCCTGGGATCTGTCCTCCGAAGCCTGAGCCTCAGCTCCCAGCCCACGCCTGCCCCAGTGGGTGAGCAGAGCAGCTTCTCAGGCTGGTGAGTGCTGGTCGGTACCGATCCTCTGTGTGGGAATCTCTCTGCTTTGCCCTCTGCACCCCTGTTGCTGCGCTCTCCTCCGTGGCTCTGAAGATCCCCCCCCCACAACCACCCCCCACGTCTCCACCAGTGAAGGGGCTTCGGAGTGTGTGGAATCTTTTCCTCCTTCACGGCTCCCTCCCAGTTGTGCAGGTCCCGTCCCTATTCTTTTGTCTCTGTTTTTTCTTTTCTCTTTTGCCCTACCCAGGTATGTGGGGAGTTTCTTGCCTTTTGGGAAGTCTGAGGTCTTCTGCCAGCATTCAATAGGTGTTCTGTAGGAGTTGTTCCACGTGTAGATGTATTTTTGATGTATTTGTGGGGAGGAAGGTGATCTCCATGTCTTAATCCTCTGCCATCTTGAAGGTCCACCAAATAACCAGTTTTTAGTTAGTGACTGATTTATAGTATTTATCCACTTAAAATGATTTAAGTATATATGTCTATGTGTGTGCCTGTGTGTGTGTGTGTGTGCTCAGTCAAATACAAACATATGCTTTTGAGACAGGAGGTAAGCTGTCTCAAAAATACATATAATTGTTAGATATATAATCTATAACATGAAATTATTAGGCATATAATATATATTGATATCACTTACCTAAAAGATCTAAAATAATCAAAGTAAATGAATCAGGAAACATATCCATATGTTAAGGATATGGCTAATATAGATACTTTAAAGGAACACCGTAATTAGCACCAAGCTTCCTGATAAGCACAACACAGAGGACTGCATATGATATATAATTCTAATGATCAGAAATAGACTCTAGTTTTTCAAGAAAGACAATTTTGGAAAGGGTGGGGGGAAGCTTAAACTATTTAGTTTACAAACTTTATGCAGAAAAATATCTGAAATTATAATTAACAGTACTTTCAAAAACATATATTATGATTTATTACTATTGCCTATCAATTGAAGTCAATTATATATATTAAGGATATTATATATACCCTTATATCCATGGTATACACATTTTCTTTTGTAATAAGAATAAAGAGTTAAGTGTAAAGATATAGATTTTAATTTTGAATAAGTTAAGGGATATGTATTTATTTAAATACATAGACTATCCTATATGATTTTTTATAGTACTGGACAGTTACATAAGTTCCATATCTTAGGTTTTGATCTCTCTAATTAACTTGTATTTAAGAATCACTCTAATTATCCAAGACTGATAATTGGCATTCAAAGAGTAGCAGAATGCACCTGCCACTCTGACCACTGCTGACCTTCACCATGAATTAACTTAAAAATCCATGTCAGGCAGCTAATTGAATGAAGCTGTTGACTTGTAAGTGGTAATGTTATGATTAGTGTGTAACATACCACATAACAGTAATGATGTAATCTGGGTCTCTATAGACCTCAAATTGAAGTCTAAGGAGTCATAGTCTAATGAAAGGGAGAATAAATGACAATAAGAAAACTTTAAATGGACAGACAGAGCTCCTTTGCTCTTGTCTCCAAAAAGAGAAATATTCAATCAGATTTGAAAGGTTGGTGGGTATTACCCTGCCCCCTTGTACTTGACAGCGTGTTAAGGTAGATAGGTCTGTCAGCACACCTTTCATTTAGGTCTGAGGAGTTATTCTTCATTTGCAACAGGGAGTGAGAAGTCAGATTGGCACTGCTGACCACTGCCTTTCTTAGCAGCCAGTGAATTTCACATTTCAATGAGTGCATGCTGAGCATGGCATGTGTATGTGTAGTGGCTTACCAGTTACTTTTTTGTTGCATGTTTTCAGAGCTATTACACAAATGAGATTAGTGATGCACAAGCTGATCATGCTTTCTTTAGATATTACACTTTGTATACAAGTGACAAATATGAAGTGAGCAGCCAGAAAATGTCATTTGGTAAGAAAACACGATGTGTGGGTGTTCTGGCTAAGCACACACTGTGTGCAAGATGGAAGAGCTTTTGTGGACTAGACGAATCCCGCTGGGCTCTCAGCCTTAGTGCTCTCAGATAAAAAAGAAAGCTTGTCCTGTGTGAAATTTGTTCCTGACTCCAGAGCCTATCCCATGCTTGTTAGAGTATGACATAAATATCCTCAGCAAGACATGTTGCTGAACCCCTAAATGAGGAAAATGAAGCCTTTCATAACAAATGTATCAGCCCAGTGACCAGCTTACTCGTGAGCAGAAATTGAACATGTGTCCAGAAATGCAAAGTGAGGCTTTGGAATGTGCTGTCAGTTCAGGATATTCTAAATGCGATTGGTGCTTCTGTGATTCAACAGTATCCTGTGGTGTGTAAATGGGCTACACTTCTGGTATTCCTTTCCATAGATTCATATATTTACTACGTAAATGATACTTGAAGTTAATGGTGACTAGGAAACTGCTTAATGGAACTCAAGAGCAGATCTGAGAAATGGCATCAGTCTACCGATAAAGCTATTAGAATGGTCACATATTTACATCACAGATGCTACATTAACCTTGCAAGTGCACCAACTAATTCCATAAAGCCTGGTGTGTTTATACTGCATCCTGTCAGTAGGTTTGCAAGCTGTCTGCAGTAAAACCAAAGTCATGGTCTGGGACTATTAGGGGTGCAGCATATGTCTACTGTGCACAACCAGCATGAAAGGTAGATGGAATGTTCTTTTTCTTCCATAGGTACAAAAGTTAGGCTAAGAAATATGTTTTCAGTTTGAGTAGAGATATTGATGAACAAGGAAATTCAAGATCCTGAATTAGATTAGGAGTATGCACAGCAAGCAAAAACTAGAAAGGATCATTATGATTAAGGAAAATACTGTGAGATCAGTGGTAATCTTAACTCACAATGCTGAACTTTGTCTTTGTCTGTTAGGATATTGTTTTCACTACCTGAGTTTGAATTTGTATTAAATGTTTTTGAATTTAATAACTGGCAGCCAATTCAAACTAGAGATTTGTATAGTATCTGAAATTGTAAAAAAAAAAAAGAAGAAGAAGAAGAAAGAAAGAAAGAATAAGAAAGAGAGGGAGGGAGGGAGGAAGGAAGGAAGGAAGGAAGGGAGAGAGGGAGGAAGGAAGGTCATGGCCTGAAAATCATCTTAAAATATTGCTTGAAAATAGGTTCCTGGAATTTATACTTGGTATTGTAATTCTTGATTCTAACCCAATGAATGGAAAAGATTTTTAAAATAAGAAGCTTCTCTATTTCTTCAGTTAAGGTAATTGGCGTGAGGTTTAAATGAAAAATTGTGAATATACACAATCTCTCTTCTGGCACATGTTGTTTCAGTTACCTGTTATTAATTTAATCAAGAACACTGAGAAATAAGATGATTTCTGCTAAAAAAGAATATTTAAATCAATATTTTACTTTCTAAAACATTGAAGTAAAAATTTATGAGTCTCCTCAAGTATTAGTTACACAGACTTTACCTCATTTATTTTTTTCTTTGTTCTGAATTCATACAGCACATTTCTACACTCTGACATATACGTATATTTAATGTTATTGATCTTTAGGTTAAAGTTGTAGACAATAACTGCAAACCAAAATTGAATAAATATTGCAATCTAATGTTTTTAAAAATGTTAGTTTTGTCATTATAGCAGATATTTGTCAACATTTCCAAACAAATCATAGGAGAGTCAAATTGACCATCTTATGCATAGGAGATTATTTAAAGCTTTATAATGATTTGCAATATTATAGACCAATATGACATATACTGACCTAGATCTATGGCAAGAAAATATCATGTTAACTGTTCACAGATTTAGGTCTTTCCAATCATCTGTTAAACTGACAGAGACCACAGATGTAGTTTTTTAAATTGCCAAGATATTACTACTGCATCTAACACATAAAATTTATCACCATCTTACGCTCCAACTATTATAACACACATAAAAAAAGTCAATATATGTTTAAGCCTGATTAGTCCAATTATTAATTCTGCTTTACCTAAGAATTTCAGAAACCTACATATGCATTCCTGGATAATATTTACACTAGTTGAGCTGCAATGTATCTTGTATAGAATAGTACATTAAAAATGAAAGAATTGTCAGCTATACATTCTAACTTGCTTTTTAGTCAGTATTTGAGTTTTGAGGGATGGGAAGAATGTACATAGAAAGGATCACAGAAAGCAGTTTTGAATAGACAGCATGGGGGTAGGAAGTATTGAAAGTAATAAAAAAATGTTTTTAAATAATACATGGTATTATAAAGTTTGTACAACTCTAAATCACTTAAGTTAAAGCAAGAAGAAAACCAAATTTTTAAAGGTATAGTTACAATCAGCGCTAAATCTAACGGGGTAAGAAAATAGTAAATACCACAAAATTTGAAAACCTCATTATCCAAGCACACTTATCTTCTTATACTCCCTCTATTTCCTTTTGCAGATTAATTCAAATTTAATGTCCATCAAGAGAGTAATAATTTTTATATTAAATTGTGAGGATGAAAAGCAAGACTTTTTTGTGAAGATTGCTTTGAGGATAACGTTTTATGAAAAAAAAATGATAAAAGCAGTAGGTATGAAGTAATATCTGAAAGGTATAAATGCCTACCACGTTAGGAATGATATGAAAAGTCATGATTTTAAAAGTATATTTTGGAATATACTTATATAACTTAAACAGAAATCTCAAAAAAATTTCCCATCAAGTTTGAAAGCTTTAAAGAAAAGTTGAGTGGGTAAAAATAATTTTATTCTTACTTAAAAAAGTTTTTGTATTTCATAGTGGTTGTATTATTAATTTAACTTTGTTAGCATTTTATGCACTAAGAATGAAAACATCAGACATTCTTCAGAACACATGAATGTAAAACATTAGGAAACATAAGGAAGTCATAGAAGAGAATCCATTTAAGTTATCACCATGCACCTAATCAAAAAAACAAGGAACACAATCACGTCCTAGGGCCTGGTTGTTCACAATAACATTGTCATGGGGGAGAAAACTCTGCTGATGGACTTTAGTGACCAAACTCTTAAATGCAAACTATCTGGCCCATGAAAGATATTTGGTTCCATTTCAGATCATTCACGACAAAGGCAGTGATGCTAGTAAAAGATTGTCCACTGAGAGGCTCAGTGTCTACCACAGCGTTACTCCATTATTGTTATAATCAATTTAAATTGAATTATATGCTTAAATCTCATGATCTATTTTTTATAGAAACATGTCTTTAGAAACATAAGAACTTAAGAAACAAAAAAGCAAAGTATAATCATAGTTTTCAAGTGGGTAGATAAATCGAAAAACTAGGAATGTCATGTGTTTGCACTTTAAATTTTTAATATGAAGAAATTGAAAACTTTGTGAGAAATAACATTAATTAATCTTTTAAGTTTAGCAATCAGTTCATGTCTACTCAAAACAAAAGAAGCTGCTTTTTGGTGAAGCAAAACAGTCAAATTGATCATCTCCTAGTGGATTAAAAATAGATTTCATTTCATTATCCAAAACAAAAAAACAATGTGGCTGCATCTACTTGCTTCCAACCATAGATAAAATTTTTAAATACAGACAATTGCCTAGATTTTGGAAATACCTAAATTTCTGACAGGAACAATTCCTTCATATTTCTAAATATAATGGTATCAAAAGGTATAATAAAAATTCTATTCTTCCATATTTTGTTAAAAATTAAAATGTTTAATCCACATTAAAGAAATTGGAAAAAAAAAAAAAACCCTACATTTTCTGTTCTTTTGATGGCAGCTAGGCTTTTTTAAAGTTTCTTTTGTCCTAATTTCTCCCTTACTGTAATGTATCGGATGGCATTTCAGACTCTTTAACTAAGATTGTTGTTGGTTAAAGTAATCTTAAGTTGTCTTTAACTGAAGCTTATGTACCTCTTATATTTTCACTTAATTTCACCTGTATTTTATATTTACACATTTTTCTCTATTTTCTGAGAATGTACTATACTCAGTACTATACTGTGGGTAACAAGTTCAAAGAAAATTATCAGTCAATTGCAACTAGAACGTATGTATTTAAAGTTCAATGTGTGACTATAAAAAATCATTCTGATTTTATTTCTAACAAAGTATAAGTACATAGAATTGCTATATATGATTGGTCTAAGTTGCTGAAGTAAAACACATCTAACTTGCTGTCTTGGTTTTTGTTTATCTTTTGTTTTTGATTTTTTTTTATTGTTGTTAATTCAGACTGTAAAGTTACTTTATATTTTTTGAAAAGAACTCTTCTGTAAGTTTTACTCATTACATATCTCAAATGGTCTTTTACTAAAACTGGCAAATCTTTTTCTTTTGGTTTTCTGAATGTAGGTATATGAGCTACCATTCAAGTCACGAATTCAGGAAAAAGAAATCTATTTTATATGTTTAATCAAGGTTCCTAAAACTGAAAAAGTACATTTCATTTATATTATTCTCAGCGTTTTATGGTTTGGGCTGTATCTTACAAATTAGTTTGTCATAACAAAACTCTAAACTAGGTATCCCTTCATGCCTACCTTCTTTTTCCTTGACTTCTATCTTCAGCCTGCCATTGAGGTAAACACGATGTGTTTATTCTTAAACACCCATTTGGATGTTAAAATGAAATAGGGCATTGCTCCAAAAAAAGGGGGAAGAGGGAGAAAGAAAAAGAAACTTCTCTATAATGCTGCTAGCAAGGCTTTATCTTTATGACGCTAACGATAATCCCCTGTGTAATTAACTGTGGAGTGGCTATGCATGCAGCATGCAGCCCATGACAAGCCTCATAGAAAATACATCAGTATTAGCCACAGGTGAATTCGTTTAGAAAGATTAATGACTGCACCTGAATTTTAATGTCAGAAAAGGGATGGAACACTGAATCCTTAATTAAAAAGTTGAATGACTGGTATGGTTTGTTTAACATCACAAATTTCAACGGGAGCGTTTTGTATTCAAATGAAGTATGTAAAAGGAAACTTTCCTTAGAAAGTGGTGAAGTAAGGGTGAAAAGCAAAAATGTTTTATATGCTTTACTTTATGTAAATCGATACATGGGTCACTTGCTTTGATATGGATCAAATGTGGTGTAATTATGGCTCTTTTCTGTTTACAGGGAATGTGAAGCAAAGAATTTTTACAGAAACAGGAGCCAGCAGCATTACCTTCAAACCAAGAGAAAGTTCAAGTAGGGGAACAGTAAAACTGATGAGTGATCTTATTCTTTCCTTAATGGGAAGCAGTTTCTTCTTCATTATTATTTTACAGTTTTTGATGAAGAGAAAGTAACCTTGAAAAACAAATTGGCAATGCCATTCCCAGTAGAGTTTTAACTCTGCTTTGCAAACTCTTACTGAGTATGTTAAAACTTGTCACAGGCATACGATTTTTCAATGACAATTTTAATCTCCTTTTTTAGGACCTAGAAGGGGGCAGGAGGAAAGATGATTTGCGTATGCTTCTATCTAGAAGAGAAGGAAACGACTCATTAATCATTTGTCCTTTGGGTAAGAATAGCTAAAAGCAGATGTCTTAGGTAAGAATGACCTAAAGTATTATTTTGGCCACTGTGCTTACAACTTTTAAAATTTTCTTATTATTTTTCAATTAATCACAGAAACAATTAGAATGTACTGGAGCTTTAGCTAAATCTGATTTGGCAAAAAAACACAAAAAAAAACAGAAAAAAAAGAAAAATAATAGAAATAAAAAGAAAAGGAAAGGGGGAAAATAGAAGAAAAAGGTATACGAGGAAAAAATTGACACACTGTCATTGATCTATCCAGAGTTGAAAATTGACATATTTAGCATAGAGCATAACCAAATTTACTTTTCTTAAAAAAAAAAAGAGAAAAAACACTTATTTTTTATTGTTATGACATAAGATATTTAAAAAATGAAACCAAGAATGTATCTGGTAGTTTTATACTAATATAGTTTATACAATTGTCTGCATTTCCTGTTTGTTCTTTGCTTGAAATGGGAATTCCACTGAAATTTTAGTTTAGAAGATATCAAAGCGCATGTAAAATTCCTTTGCCTTTTTATTTTCTAGGTCAGAATGCTGCTCACATCCATGGCAAAGTAGATTTTGATGCTCCTTAGTTTCACACATTGCCTGCTGTACCACTTTCTCTGCCAAGTAAAATCATGGCTTTTAGTTCTGTCCGCTTTCCAAGGGAACACATTTTTAATGAAATGTCATTTAGGAGTATTTGTTACTTCCTGTAAAAGCTTCCTTCATGGTTTTGTGTTTAAAGAAAAAAAATCCGCCTCTCAAAATGTTGTAGTTGTAACTGTTCCGAGTACTCAGAACACTAGAGGGGGCGGGGGGGGGGGGAACTCCAGTTCTCACAGATGTATCAGATGTTTTTAATAATGGATTGAAAAAGCATGTGTTCCACGTACTGCTAGCATCTCTGAGATTATTATAAAGCAAGTTTATCACTGCCGATTTCCATTACTTATAATTACCTGTGCCATAGCGTAAGACGTTATTGGCACATGGACTAAAAATATTTTGCAGAGATCGGGTTTAGTTTTAAAGTAAACATTGACATATTAGCATAAAGCCAAAACTGAAATGTAAAGAAATGCTAATGCTTTGGCAGCTCTTGTCTGCTAAATTCAGTTAATCCATTGGAAGTCAATCTGTGGGATAAGGTTTGAGGGGGCTTAAGGATTGGTATTGTTAATACCAGTTAAAATAATTTACAAAGGTGTCCATTAAACCTGTCAGCAAAGTGTTGACGGACAAAAATAGGTTGAGTCTGGATCTGCCCAGAGCTGTTCACATTAAATGTCAGTTAATAATGTCTGTTATAATTTTAGTAAGTAAATGTCTGAAAGTTCAGTATTATAGCTTTCTCCCAGTTATGTACCTAAATCTTTGGGCAAATATTTAAATCCTCATCACTAAAAGTTAAGCACAGTCTCAGTTGGTTCATAAGCATTTCTGGGACAGTCCTTGTGATTTTCTCAAACTCCAGGGGTCATGTTCACTCCTAAACAAATTAAATCAGAAAGAATAAGGAAATTTCAAACTTAACAAAAGTTAAAGAATTAAAACCAAAAATATTTAAAGTTTCCTCTTAAATACTTTATTACTATTAATTTAAAAACAATCATTCAGAGTGATGGTTAAAGGGGAAATTGGTTAAAGAAAAGATAATGTTATTGTTAAAAGACTGTATTTGGATCAAAATGTGAAATAGGACTAAAGCACATAGTCATAAGTAAGCCCATATATATATATATATATATATATATATATATATGGGGTTCCCTAATATGTATATATATACTATCTTTTTATCTGAAGTAATAAATAAACTATGATCTTGAAAGTGTGTGAAAATATATATAATTTTTTATATATAATTTCTTGTATTCATATATATATAATTTCTTCTAAAGATCTTGTCCTAAATTCACTAGGTCCTGGTAACTCTGAAAGGTAGAATATAATTCTCACGATAACATGGTAAATTCTTGCATCTGTGGCATCTTACACTGTTCATAAGCCTGCCACATGTACTGCCTTAGTAGCTAGAATTTGAACCACTTTCATTGCTGAATGAAGGAATAAAGTGTTTCTATGTGCGTCTCCCTTCCTCTCTCTCTCCCCAAAGCACAACTAATTTGTGACATTCCATCCTAATATACACACTATTTCTAAACACAGTTTAGAGTTCTTGGAATATTTATAGTCTAACTGGAAGGGATACCTATATATTTTGATAAAACAATTTAAACATATGTTTATATTTGTATATATAATCCATATAGTTACCTATTTTTTTAGAAATACAGTATAATTACAGCAAATTGTCACTTTAATTCTCTGTGAAAATAAGGAGAATAGCACTAGGTAGCAAATACTATGATATATTGACTATTTATTATATGACAGTCAGTCAGTAGATTACAGGCTTTAAATGTTATATCATTTTGACCTCAAGATATGTTTGTGATGGGTATTGTATTAACGTCATTTTATAGATTAAAATGGATTGAATGGATATTTTAAACCTAAAGCACTGTGCTGTGTTAAAAATAGGAAGACTTTTTTAAAGTTTGCCATTTCTTTGCTCACTATATTTAACTATCTGTCATTGACTTTACTAGGGGCTATAAATCTTTACTCCAGAATTCTAGAATGTTTGTCCTAGAGTCTGGAGATTTGTTATGCAATTTGTAGACAAACCTGTGACAGCAAATGCGTAAGTAAGCAATTGTAGGAAACTGTTAACTCCTTTCTTGGTCTGATGGTGATAGAACTGGATGTAAAGTTTGCAACACTTACAAGCCATCCTCTCAGGCTGCACCTGCAAGATAACAGTAGATGCTGGCAACGTTTATGGAAACAAAACTCGGGAAAGTAATCAGCTGCCACCTATTTTAAATTTAACACACATGAAGTTTTTCTGCTTCTTTGTTTTTGGTTTGGGGTTTCTTTAAGTAGACAGGACACACGTTTCACTTTCTGTCAAGCTTTCAATATGTTCCAGTTCAAGCCTCTTTCTCACTCCTAGTCTGAAGTCCTCAGAGAACCAGGAAAAAATATAAATGACACTTCTCTTCTTGTGTTAAGATTCCTTTTCATTACATACTTTGCATGCCAGTAAAATGAAAGTCATTTAATGATTAAGAAATAAGACACACGATTTTTCTTACATGTTAAAAGCTTAAGATACAATATAGTAAAATTTAATTGTAGAAACTAAGTAATGTGTATTTGGGTGTTTACTGTAGAATACTTTCAACGTTTCTGTATGTTTGAAAATTTTCATATTAAAATGTTGGGTGGCAGAGGTTTACATACAATTGAGTAGAGTCTAGAAATTACACAGCAAACTAATGGTGTGAAGAGTAGGAATTAATAAGAGACTTTACTTCCTCGAAGTTGGTTATATTTTATGCAAAAGCTTAAATTACCTATTAGGAAAAGTTATTTCCATTTTGTATGTAAAATAAAATTTGTAGAAAAGTTATCAGTGAAACAAAAAATGGATCACTGTACTGCTTTAAAATTTTCTATTTTTTGATGGAGTGTGAAGATGAAAAGGATGTCATTCATGATGGAGAAATTTTTTCTCCCCATGGGCTGTGCCAGAAGAATTACTTTTTAAATTTCATTAAAATCCAAATAATAGAAAATTCAAAGAACAATCACAAATAGAATATGTTGACACTCTGTTACATGCAGTACATTGTTAGAATCACACATACACACTATATATATAAATTTTCCCTATCTTCAAATTGCATATGATTTAGCTGGAGAAACAAAACTAACACAATAAAGGACAATTTAAAATCAAACTCTTAGTAAACAGAAATTAAGGACTGGAGCAGAGTGATCTGGCAGAATTAATATGTTTGAGAAAAACTACAGGGGAGAGTCTGGGGATTGAAAAATCCCCCCAAACATGTAGATTAATTATATATATAGATAATATAGATTAATTACACATACATACACATATATCAGGATCACACTGCATAAGTGATTTTAACCCATTTTTATAAATATATTATAACATGAGACCTTGCACATATCATTACTTATTCTTCAAGCTATGACTTTTAATTGCTGCCTGGAATTCCATTCATGAGTATATCTTATTTTATTTTATCAGTCCTTATTTTGCAATGGTCATTTTGGTTAGCCTTTACTAGTATTCTAAATAATGTTGAAGAGTATCCTTATATTGAATATTTGATATTTTTGTATAACAAAATACACCACTATTTTCCTTAAATTTTGGTTCTTCCTCTGCTTTTATCTTTGAAGTCTGGAATAATCCATGATATTTATATCATAAATGAGGTATAGCAACAGGTGCTCTGATTTAAGGAAAAGTCACATATTAAAATCAGTTTCTACAAGAGAGAAAACTGTGAACAAATTCTTCGTTTTATATGAGTGGTTTCCCACAAGGTCTAAAACTACAAATGTGCTTAAAGTATACTCATATGTATAACATATTAACTTATATGCCTTAGTGCACAAATTTCTGTTGATATGTGCCTTGAGTTTATTTCACTATAATTTAGATACATTTTTAAAGATAAAATTAATTGATACAAATACCATAAACTTTATTTTTATGTACTTTTAAAACAGATTTTATTAAGAATAAGCAGAATATTTTATATCAACATTATACTGAAAATTATTTTTATATATTGTCCAAAATCTACTATTTGTATAAAGAGTATCAATAATTCAGATATTAAGATTTGGTGGGGTGGGAAAGAAATGATTCTCATAAATGCAGAGCTTGAGTACGTTTTTCCAGGATGAATATGTTATATTGCCAGCACGATTTCTCTGGTAGTGTAAGTCTTCAGTTTCCTTTAAGGACTTAATATTTTTCCAAATGCAGCAGTATGAAAAAGCTAAAGTACAGCACTTCCTACGGAACCATTTGTCATTTACCTTCATTTACTGTGTTTACTGTCCTCTGTGTATTGCTAAACTTCACTTTTAATAGGAGAAAATAGGCCTGAAAGGGGAGGCAGTATTTTACTGCTGAGCAAGAAACTATTTGTATTCCTCTTTCAAAGCCTGCCCAGAAGCATGTAGAATGCCTCTTGACCAAAGGAGATGGTATGAATATTCATGTGTTTTATGAATCACAGAGTTGAGGTCGTTTGGTTTTCCCATTTATCAATTACTGGTTTAGGATTATCCAGCCAAAGAGTTGAACTGATTAACAACGCTCTTTTTGTTTGCTCCGTGTTGAGGTGAAACAGCCCAGTGACAACTGTATTATTTCTTGCCTCTTCAGCTGTCCACACTTGTGCAATAAGCTTAACATCCTGTCAGGTTTCATCATGTAGCCTCTTTATTACCACGTTGTGAGAATTTGTATAGTTGTAAATCAGAATGACTTTTTAAAGTTTAATTCCTCATTGCAGTAAAGACCCCATGGTTACTATGCCTAACAAGCATGGCTAATCATGCCCATCATAAGTGAACTCAGGTATGCTTGGCATCTGACTGGAAAATTAAAGTTTTAAAAGTTAATGCCACAGGCAGTTGAGAAAAGCAGCTGCAGTGGTACAAACTGACTGTTGTAGAGAAGCTAGAATAATTCACGCAAACTCACCTTGATTGACTAAGTTAGCATATTTATTTTGGTTTTGTTTTACATTTGTTGTTTTCCATTCTCTTTTCCTCCAAACTTCTATCTCAGTTCCTATTTAAACTGTCACTAGGAGATTTCTTCTAGGGCTATTCTACTCTTATAAAAATTAGGGAAAAAAAACCAACAGTGAATTCTTCAGTGGTTTGAGAACTCCGTTTTTTAGAAACTCTAAATTCTTTTTGAAAGAGAGGCTTGATCCTTCTTTCCTTCTCTCTACTTCTCTCTGTCACTCTCTCTCAATCTCCCCAACTTCCCCTTCATCTCCTCTATGTTTACTTTCATTAGTATGCAATGGTACGTTTTAATAGGATACTGTGAAAATAGCCAAAGCCTAAAGGGGCCTTCTTGAGTATATTCTCACTTTAAATGCTGAAGTAGCGATTTCTTTTTCAAGAGAACAATAAACCTGCTCACCCAGTGTTTAGCAGCTTAGACTTAAATCCAAACTTTTCTTTTTGCATGGTTACATATTGATTCCCGCTTTATCCCTTTTCCTGTTTCTTTGTGGTTTTGTTTGCTGTCTTTGACTAGGGTCGCCTATTTCAGTTTGTGTGTGTACCAACATCCCCATGCTTTGTTCTCTTCCCTGGTGATGGGCAGCCAGTTTCAAATCTATAGAAGTCTATTTCTTAATATATATTTTAAATTATTTCTAACATTCCACTATTATTGTGAATATTAAGGAAATCTGGCCCTTCCCACAATCTATTGAATACCCCAGTGCAGTCTGAATTAGATGGCATTTAATTCTCTCTTCATGTACACTACTTTTATTGCTAACCTATTTGAAAAGGAGCCAGGGAGAAGAGAGAATTGCCCTACACTTTAGTTGTGTAGAGCTAATATCTTTGCCATAGTGTGGGGGAATCTAATTTTCTCTGTGAATCCGGGCTACAGAAGAGGCAAGTTAGCACCTTCTAGCACTTAGGAATCCCTCAAACAGCCTTTGCTGACAGAGTCCCTGAGTGATTGAATCACTTACCCTACAAAAACAAACCTGATGCAAAAAAAAACTCTATATATTTTAAGAGGATGTAAAAGAAGTCTATATTTTGGGAAAATAAATTAAACCTTTTTTGGGGAAAAAAAAATCCATTTGCCATGTAGGACTCTATCACATGAAGACAGACTGCATCAGTGCTGTTGAATTTCTTCTCTCAGATCCAAGCACATCATTCTGCACAGAGTGCCAGGCTTTGGCTGTCTGGGATTCTGAAAATTCTGTTTGTGGAGCAATGAACAGTTCAAATACTTTGTTCAACATTCTGAACACCAAGTCTCACATTGTGAATTGTTTTTCTGGTTTCTAAATCCTGAGTGTTCCATGCAAAATATATGTGAGATGGAGATTAGAAAGATTCTGTCTGTACAAGTTTTTACTCCTACCAAAGCAGGTGCTTTATTTGGTGAGTGCAACGCAAGTATACCCATGATCCTTTTTTTTTTTTCTGATGAGTGAGTTAGATTGTTTGATTTATATATATGCTTTCAACATTATACACACTCTAAGGCTCTAGCACTGCATCTCATTTCTGATTTAGATTTGGTGTCTTCTACATCACTATATGGAAAGAAAAGTTTAGGTCTTTAACTGAGTAGTGAATAAAACATAAGGATAGATTTATGAACATGTAAGAAGCAGAAAAATAACACAGTCTTCAATGTTGAGTATGTTTTTCAACAAGGTTGATCTCTCAGTTATTCTAGTGTCCTTCTTCCTCATACACTTTTTCTCTTCCATTCATTTCCTTTTCATATTACAGTACATATAGAAAAATATCAAAAGCGAGAATCTTATATTTCTACATTGCCATCTTTATAATTCAAAATCTTGCCTATTACATTCATTCATTCCGCTGTGTAGGCTGAAAAATAATGTATAAAATCCTTACAATTTTCGGCATGGTGATTACAACTTCAGAGAAAGCTGCATTCAGCAAACAATGGTGGAAAAGTTTGGATTAAGACTCTTAAATTCACTAATAAGTGCACCTTAAACAGTAAATGATGGCAAATATAAAATCAATCTGAAACATGAAACCAAATCTCTAAAATAATATATTAAATGTGTCACCTCTATTTATATAAATGAAGTATTACTCCCTCCCCCTTTTTAAATAGACTATTTTTAGAGCAGTTTTAGCATCACAGTAAAATTGAGCAGAAAATACAGAGAGTTCCTTTAGACCTCCTACCCTCACACAGTCACAGCTTCCTCCAATGTCAACGTCGCACACCAGATTGGTACATTTCTTTCCATTTACTTTTATATTTGTTAATGAAAAGAGACAACTCTCAGGTGTTGAAATCATTGACACTCTGGATAAAAAAAGAAATCCCATTTTTAGCTCAGTTTCAAGTGTTGCTGAGGTGCATTATTCCAAGAGACTAATAATATTTTGAGCGCTGCTACATTCATGGTACTAAATGTATCTGAGGACATATTGTGTTCAGTGCATGACACAGAAGGAAGGGATGCTAAAAGTAGCAACTTGGAGAAGGTGTCGATAGAAGCACTAGTTGGTTTGTAGATGTAAATTGACAAATGTCTCACCAGAGATTAATACTGAGGATGCAGTACAGCTCTCTTTGAGACTTCGCCTCCTTTTGCTATTTGCAGTTTCTTCTACCTGTAGTGGGACAAAATTCCAGATGTAATCATTCAACACTCAAGCCCTGCTTCCTCAATCGGCTTCCTAGTGGGACTATTAAGATTGAAACTCTAGGGCTTCCCTGGTGGTGCAGCTGTCGAGAGTCCACCTGCCGATGCAGGGGACACGGGATCGTGCCCCGGTCCGGGAGGATCCCACATGCCGCAGAGCGGCTGGGCCTGTGAGCCATGGCCGCTGAGCCTGCGCGTCAGGAGCCTGTGCTCTGCAACGGGAGAGGCCACAACAGGGAGAGGCCCACGTACCTCAAAAAAAAAAAAAAAAAATTGAAACTCTACAGAGAAATTAAAATAGTGGTTGTCATAACATCTTAGGAATAAATAAACATTTAAGCCAAACAAACCCCAGTGTATAAGAGCAACAAAATAAAGAGCATAGACTTAAGAGCAGACTAAACCATCTGAAAGAGATGGTGATGAGAAATCATATATTCGTGAATAGCCTGGGTTTTTTCAGGCTATATAATATTATAAACATGCTTTGTCTGTGAAGTCAAACGGTGGATCTTTCTAATAGTAATTCTAGTTATGAATAACATACCAATCCTGAGCATTAAATACAGTTTGCTGAAGGTACTTGATAAGCCCATGAATCAATCAGTAAGATATCTATCCTATTTGGCCATCCAGGTCTTGAATATTAAGTAGGAGAGGCTTAAAAACCTTGGTTCTGTAAGCTTTCATTATATTGGAGACAGATGTATTTTTTAATGAATCAGGACAATGAATATTGATTCTGTCAAAGAGTTCTGGGAACGTTAACAGAAGAGATTCTCATGACATCATGTCCCTCAACATAATGTGTGCATATAATCCATGTGGTCCATGTATATTTTATAAAATTATTGATGAGAAAAGGGATCCCTTTAAGCTCTTACTCTTTAAATGATGTTTCTCCACCATGTGCTTATAGTGTTGCTTTGAGGATTTTCTAAGAGGTTGCTTGTTCATGTACCTACTCAGCTTTTCCACCAGCATCTCTCGGCTTCAAGAATTGTCCTAAAGCTTGCAGTCAATCCTTATCAGAATTGTCCCCAATACATTGTCTCTATACCCCTTCCCATCTTACCCTAGTTCCACAAACCATTTACAAATAATTATTGTTTGAGTTAATTAAGCATTCACAGTTACTGCTTTGCAGGAAAATTGGTAGTGAAATTAAAAAGCTGATACCTTGGGCTTCCCTGGTGGCGCAGTGGTTAAGAGTCCGCCTGCCGTTGCAGGGGACGCGGGTTCGTGCCCCGATCCGAAAAGATCCCACATGCCACGGAGCGGCTGGGCCCGTGAGTCATGGCCGCTGAGCCTGCGCGTCCGGAACCTGTGCTCCGCAGCGGGAGAGGCCACAGCAGTGAGAGGCCCGCATACCGCAAAAAAAAAAAAAAAAAAAAAAAAAAAAAGCTGATACCTTGTTTATGGTTTTCTTTGTTATGCAACCCTCAGAATGGGAGAAAATATTTGCAAATGAAACAATGGACAAAGGATTAATCTCCAAAATATACAAACAGCTCATGAAGCTCAGTATCAAAAAAAAAAACAATTCAATTGAAAAGTGGGTGGAAGACCTAAGTAGACATTTCACCAAAGAAGACATACAGAGGGCCAAGAGGCACATGAAAAGATGCTCAACATCACTAATGATTAGAGAAATGCAGATCAAAACTACAATGATGTATCACCTCACACTGGTCAGAATGGCCATTATCAAAAAATCTAGAAATGATAAATGCTGGAGAGGGTGTGGTGAAAAGGGAACCCTCCTGCACTGTTGGTGGGAATGTAAATTGATACAGCCACTATGAAGAACAGTATGGAGGTTCCTTAAAAAACTAAAAATAGAACTACTGTATGACCCAGCAATCCCACTACTGGGCATATACCCTGAGAAAACCATAATTTAAAAAGAGACATGTACCACAATGTTCATTGCAGCACTATTTACAATAGCCAGGACATGGAAGCAACCTAAATGTCCATTGACAGATGAATGGATAAAGGAGATGTAGTACATATATACAATGGAATATTACTCAGCCATAAAAAGAAACAAAATTGAGTTATTTGTAGTGAGGTGGATGGACCTAGAGTCTGTCATACAGAGTGAAGTAAGTCAGAAAGAGAAAAACAAATACCGTATGCTAACACATATATATGGAGTCAAAAAAAAAAAAAAGGGACTGATGAACATAATGGCAGGGCAGGAATAAAGACCTAGACATAGAGAATGGTCTTGAGGACACGGGAGGGGAGAGTGAGGCTGGGGTGAAGTGAGAGTAGTATATACACTACCAAATGTAAAATAGTTAGCTTGTGGGAAGCAGCAGCGTAGCACAGGGAGATCAGCTCGGTGCTTTGCAACGACCTTGAGCCTCCCTCCCATCCTCCTACATAGGGAGGATGGGAGGGAGGCTCAAGAGGGAGAGGATATGGGGACATATGTATGCATATGGCTGATTCACTTTGTTGTACAACAGAAACTACCACAGTATTGTGAAGCAATTATACTCCAATAAAGATCTATTTAAAAAAATCCTTAAAAAAAAAAAGCTGATGCCATCATCAAATTAGTATAACACTTATGAATGTAGCTTTTAATTTCAAGGCCAATAACATATAGCCAAAAAAAGGTATTTTTTTTTCTTTTTTACTTTTTGAAATTATTATCATTGCTCAATATTTATTGAGAGCCAGTGGTATTTAAGTCTTCTTATAACAAAAATTTATTTCTATCCATTTTTATTTTAATGATTTTTTAAAAAATTTTGGATGAGCAAGTCATTTGTGTATCAACCCTTACTCACAAAGAATGCTCTATAAATATTTATTGTATGAATGAATGAGAAAAAGATTTCCATTTGGCATTTGGGGTTTTCTTTTCACAAGTATTTAATGAAATAAGTATGGAAAAGCATTACCAAATCCACATGTATACATACCACAAAATATTTGGTTGTTACTATTTCTTTAAGCATTAGATGTATTTCTTTTCTCCAGTTTTCTTGTTTATAAGACAATAACTGGTCTTTTATATTGGCATAGTGTTGTCAAAAAATAAAAGACTGTGGATAAGAAAAGGGAGGCTTTTTTCATATTTGTGCTCTGACAGAAAGAAAGGATTGGTGGTTTCAATCTGTGTGCTACACAGTTGAGGGTAGACAGTTACTTAGGGCTCATTACCTGTGGTTTGAATGGCTAAGAATTTTTACGTTCAAAGCACAGATATCAGTGTCTTAAAAGCCACTCATGGGAGAGACAACAGCTTTTTCTTTAAGCCACTTACTTTTTTTGTCTCGAAATTAATATTTCATTATTCCTTGGAGCACTTGATATGGTGTTTATGGTTTGAAGATGTACATCAACCACCATACAAACTAATGTTAAACTGTGTTTTCAAAACCCATAGAGAGAAGGGGCTGCAGCTAAACGCTTCAGCCCAGAACTGAAGTAATTAACTGTAGTAGACAGATTTAACGCTATGGCTGTTTGTCTTAACCAAGGACAAAGGTAGAGAGGTGCAGGACAAGAGATGAAATGGATACAGTGGGAAAGTAAAAAATTAAATAAATGTCAGTGTTGCCCATCTCAGGAACAGTGGCTCCCTGCTGCTTTCTGAACTATCATGTTCAAAGCTGTTGATTTAGGCTCCTGCTGGTAAACATGTTTTTTTATAACCTCAACACATCCATATTTCACACAAAAGACTTCATAAAAGAGACATATTATAATTTTCTGTCACTGAATTCAAGATTACCAATTATTTCTTTACTGAAATTTTTGCATCCTTTACTAGAATAGGTATTCATAGCTTTATAGACCTTTTCTTTTTTCTCAGTCACTCAATTTAGATTTATGAAGCCTAAGAGTTTTCTCCTGCAGCAAGTCACAAAAGCATTCTACTTCAAATTCACAGTGCCTCAATCAATGTAATTATTTCCAGAAACAAGCCACAAGTTTTAGAATTTATATGCTTTAATAATTCTATATTCTTAGATTATGTAATGATTTTGCATGAATGGGAAATAAGGATTTTCAAGGAAAGAATATATGGCAATAGTTAAAGATCCCTTTGTAGCTTAACTGGACATTCATATTTAGAATTTTAACTTTTCTCTGTGTACAATCCAACATGTAAAACTTTCCAAGCCATATCAATAGCACACTTTCAGAACTCTGTGTTGAAGTTTGCACAAATGGCAGAGAAGTTCAACCCAAATATTTTACAGTGAAACTGAAAAAATGGGGTTAGGAAAGTTTCTGAAATGTGGGTGATATTTTGAGCCTGAGAGCTGAAAGTCAGTGTCCACAAAAGGATGAAGGACATGTCACCTCATCTCCGGGTTCTGTGCTATGCCCTGTTGACAGAGTTTTGACTCTGGTGCAGTTCTCAGATGTGTGGAATCTGTGGGGATGTTAGAAATATATGGTCAGGCAAATTTCCTGTATTGTGGTCTGAGAAATGGTTAGGACCTAGAGAAAAACTCTCTAAAACATGTCTTGAAGAATCTGAGATTTCTGGGCTTCCCTGGTGGTGCAGTGGTTGGGAGTCTGCCTGCCAATGCAGGGGACATGGGTTCAAGCCCTGGTCCGGGAGGATCCCACATGCCATGGAGCAACTAAGCCCGTGGGCCACAACTACTGAGCCTGAGCCCTAGAGCCCGTGAGTCACAACTACTGAGCCCACATGCCACAACTACTGAAGCCCGTGCTCCGCAACAAGAGAAGCCACCGCAATGAGAAGCCGGCGCACTACAACGAAGAGTAGCCCCCACTAGCCACAACTAGAGAAAGCCAGCAACAAACAAGCAATGCAGCCAAAAATAAATAAATACATTTATTTTTCTTAAAAAAAGGATCTGGCATTTCTTACAGGGCTAAGAATAATCCTATTTCACCTGAAGACAATAGAGATAATCCCAAGGAAAGAGACACAGGGTTATCTCACACTCTGGCTTTTGAAGAATGAAAAAAGGAACCCCGAGCTCCAAGCAGATACAGAACCTCTCTTGCTTGCCAGAGCATATGGCCTGAGGCACAACAGAGAGGAGGTTGAATTTCATCCCTCCCACCCCCACCTAGTATGGACCTTGCACAGCCTCTTGTTACAGCCCCTGATTAAATCTCAGGCAGTTCAACAGCAAGGACTGGCACAGAAAGTAACACCCAGATACCTCTACTTTCCAGACATCTCACCTGCAGCATTCCCTATGGACAGCTCTACCATACACTCATCACTCAGAATGAGAATATTCAATAAAGGTATGCAGAATAAATAAATAAAACAGAAGTAAGTGTCTATAAAAGATGAGGAGCCGGGCTTCCCTGGTGGCGCAGTGGTTGAGAGTCCGCCTGCCAATGCAGGGGACACGGGTTCATGCCCTAGTCTGGGGAGATCCCACATGCCACAGAGCGGCTGGGCCCGTGAGCCATGACCGCTGAGCCTGCGCGCCTGGAGCCTGTGCTCCGCAACGGGAGAGGCCACAACAGTGAGAGGCCCGCGAAAAAAAAAAAAAAGATGAGGAGCCATAGGTTACTTTCTAAGAATGAAAAATTATTTGCATCTAATGCTATGTGTCTAGCTAAATACTGTGTATATAAACTATATATACATGTTTTAGTGTATATAATCTTCATTTGATCTTCACAACAATCCTGTGAGATAGACAGAGACCAATATTTTTATCCAAATTTTCACATTAAGGAATAGTAATTCAGAGACGTTAAGTAATTCAGAGACATTAACTACGCAGCAAGTTAGGTAGCAACACAAGTAGAACTCATCTTCTGAAGACAAAAAAGAGACAGTAAGTACTATTGAGGTTCACATGCAAGAAACAGAATATTTTGGATTTTGAGAAGATTTTATGGAATGATTGTTTTCAGCTTTCGCTGAATATTGATGGATAGGAGAGTCCATGGAAAACACGGTGAGATCTTCCACAGTTGTATTAGTAGTTCTTTTTTTAGTTTTATCTTTCAGGCTTTTTTTTTTTTTTTTTTGGCTGCACCGTGCAGCTTGTGGGATCTTAGTTCCTGACCAGGGATTGAACCCACACCCTCAGCAGTGAAAGCACTGAGTCATAATCACTGGACCACCAGGGAATTCCCAGGCATTTTTAAAATATACAATAACCCACATTAACTTTGACATATTTCTCAATTTGCTTTGTTTATGAATGTGTTTGTGTGAAAGTGTCTGTATAATTTGATATTGGATGCAAGAATAACTATGACCCATTGAAGGAGGTCCAAAAGAGGATACAAGGATAAAATTTTTTGGTGAAAGATATTTTTGGTGAAAATTGCTAATATAGATTATTGTAAGAAAGTTTATAAATAATATTATAGGATCATCTCTGATCATTCTCATATATAGGTAAGTTTTCATAGGACACTCTTCCAAAATCAAAAAGCAATAAGGTTATTACATGTTAATGACTCCTAGTTAAGTAATTTTGTTCTCTTGTCTTTGCCCAGGACTTTTAAAATTACATGAAAATCCCAGGTTAGGCTAGGTGGCCATTAAGCCAACATATTTTCTTAAGATGTCATGAAATTCAAGTGTTAAAATTCTTGAGATTGTAGAGGTAGTACAAGGATTGTAAATATTCTGTTTTACGAGTGATATAATTATACTATATGTAATGTCAAACAAGTCACATTGCAAATGAGTTGAAATCATGCAATTCTGAGTTTTTGCTTACCCTCAAGGGTATATTGTTTTTATATTTTAAAAACATAAATATAACAAAGTACAGTATCAGAGGCCCTTTATAGAGTTACATTTAGTGCTGCAAAGTCCAAGTTGCTATAATATCAAAAACACAGTATAACCTGGAGATAACAAAACAGAAAAAGAAGGCAAGAAAAAAAAAACATGCATTTTATGTAAAATATTTTGGCTTACAGTATCCTGAATAGGGCAAAAAATTGTTGGGCTGTAACATTCACGTATTATTTATGAACATATTAACAGCAAGATCTGGGTTTCACAAAACCTGTCTTGGTCCATTAATTTTTCATCAGTATTTCTGTCCTATATCCTCTAAACAATACATTGAAAAGAGATGTATAATCTGTGAAGTTTTCAAGATACATTTTGATAGAAATAAAATCATATTTTCTAGTGGTGAGCCACACCATATTGTATTCCAGCGACTCAATGCACTAATTTTATCCTTTGTTGGTGTGTGACCCTTCAAAGAAACCATTTTGCAAGTACTTTTAAAGTACAAAAATTTTACATCTCAATTTTCATCTGTTTTTGTGGCTTAAGAATATGCAGCAATTTTTAAGTACTATTGAAATGAGATACATAATAACGTAAAGTGAACAATGAAAGAAAAATCTAGGTATAGTAAGAGTTTAAAATGTCAGTAGATTAAGAACTCCTTGGTTTTTACCACTGCATTTTCAAATTTCTTTTTGAGGAGAAATCTGCTTTTACTTTCTTTTTTTCTTTTTTTCATAAGATTTAGGAAATCCTCCCAAGATTTTGCAAGCTCCTTTTGGGGGCTTTCCATAATGACGACTGCAGGCTATTACTTCAGGTAACTGTGAAACCTTTTTCATAGAAGTCAGTTGAAATTATGCTCGTAGTAATCATACTAAATATACTGAGAGTAGAGAAAGCAGATAAATATGTAAAGGATCAATTTTTACATTCAATTAAATATTTGCATTTTACTCCAATAATTAACATGAGGATGAAAATGATCTTGTGAAGCACATTATACACATTGATATAGCATGCATTTCTTTACTAGGGTTAAAATACTATCATTATGCCTGATATGCACATGGGGAAGCAGATCCTAGGAATGAAGCATTTATAGTAAACATCCATATGTTTTAGTAAACACAATTGCATACTTTCCAGAGTAAACAAATGTGTGAATTCATTAAATGGTACTGAAGAATTAAAGTAGTCACTCTTTTTAAATCCCCAAAAGAAAAAAAAAACACTAAGTAGCATGCATTGAGATTATAAAAAAATAATAATGATAAAAATAGTAACGGGTACCTATTTGGATTTTTATATATACATATATATATGTATATATATACATATATATATATATAAAAGACCATCATACTAAGCCTACAATTTAGGCCCTATTTCCTCATACTTTGCAGAAGGCTGACCTTAGGCAGGGAGGCATTTTAGTAATTCAGGTGATAACTGACCTAGTAGAACTTAAGATCTGGTCTTAGAAACTAGTCAATTATAATAAAGTTAACTCTTACATAGTATTTACTAATGTGAAACACCGGGCACTTTTCTAAGAACTTTCTATATATTGATTCATATAATCTACCTAATTTGGTTAATTCAATTGTGGTCTCCATTTTATTGATAAGGAAACTAAGTGATTAAATAACTTGCCAGAGGTCACATAACTAGTAAATGGCATAAAGAATTTAAATGTAGCCATTCTAGCTCTGAAGGGTGTCTTAACCACGTCTTTGGCTTAGATGAAATTTCATTAGCTTAAATGGTTCAAAACTGATCTGATTCTGATAATCCTCAAAGTCTTAATTTATAAATATTTAAAAACATTAGAGGGCTTCCCTGGTGGCGCAGTGGTTGAGAGTCCGCCTGCCGATGCAGGGGACGCGGGTTCGTGCCCCGGTCCGGGAAGATCCCACATGCCTCAGAGCGGCTGGGCCCTTGAGCCATGACCACTGAGCCTGCGCGTCCGGAGCCTGTGCTCCGCAACGGAACAGGCCACAACAGTGAGAGGCCCGCGTACCGCAAAAAAAGAAAACGTTAGATGTCACAGGCTCCTTTTTGCTATCTTGCCCTCTCTATTGTCGTTTATTGGGATTCCCATCCACAATAAGAATGGTGACATCCCTCCCCTCTTTCAATGAGGGACTTTATTATCATGAGACCCTTCACATTTTCAGGACTTCATGATCTCATGACTTTGGGAATAATTTTTGCGCTTCATTCAGAGTTTAGTTCTGGGGTAGCTGCCTCTAGGTAAGGGAAATAATTTTAGGCTATCTGCTATGTTGTCTCTTCAAGAGAGAAACCATAGGAAACAAGTGGTATACTGAATACAAAAACATGACTATGAAGGGTAATGAAAGTACTTTCTATGAAAAAGTCAAAGAAAATAAACTTTCATTAAAGCAAGCAAAAAGGAACTATATAAACTCAACTGCTTATTACGTATCCTCTCAGTGTCCTTCTAGACATTTTGCATCCCCTAGGTTAGGAATCGGGGGATCAGAAATCAGGCAGAATTTCAGGAATGTACTGTCAGGGCTCTAGATACACCATTTCTTACTCCACAGGAACACCACAGTCAGGATAAAGGCCATCTTCTAACTCTTTACCTGCTAAGACTTGGGTTCAGGGAGCATCATGAAACCAACCAATTCGAGTACTGCTCTGACTTTCCATAAATGTGACTACATTTCTCACAGCTATGGGGACCATATCTCCTCAGTCTCTTGCATGTTTTCTGATCCGAAGCAAAGGGCCAGAAGAAAGAAAATGGCTCTTTCACATTAGGGATCACGTGTCTTAAAACTTACCATCAGAGCCCAATCTCTTTGTCTTTGGGCTGGGTTTCATCTACAACTTCCAGCTTACGATTTTTGGAATGTGTTTTACAACTAGCCTCATAACTCCTAGACTTGGATCCTGATAGAATCATTTCTCAAAACCCCAAGACTTCCCTTTTTCATTGAAATTCTATAATGCCTTGAGCACCTTTTAGACTCATTAAAATAGGATGTTAACTTTATATAGCTGTCCAATTTTCACCATCAGAGAGTGATGTCTCACCAGTATGTGAGCCCTTACACAAGAACAGCACTATGTGGTACAGTGACAACCATTGACACAGGCTTATTCACTTGTGCACAAATTTGAGTTCACACTGTGGGTCTTATTAAAAACCTTGCCCATATTTTCAGCCTTTCTAGTTAGTAAAACAACTGTTTAGTTTCAACCACTGGTCTTTCCTATCACCATTCCATTACTACTTATAAACTGACCTTAGTGACTAAGCCATTTGGGCAGGGGTGGGGATGGGGGGAGGGGAGGCAGTTGGGGTATTTGACAATCTAAGGCACAGAATAAGAATAAATGATGTTAGGAGAAAGCCATGGTCCAATTTCCTTCTCAAGAGGACTTAACAGGGCTCTGAGAGTTGGGAAAAACTGCACCTGGCAATAAGAGTCAAAGCGCTGAAATGCCGTTTCCTTCTTTGACCTCTTACCTCATTTTCCTCTCCTGGTCCCGCTTTAAAATTCATTGTTGTGTTATAAGCACCTAACAAAATGTGAAAGTCTTGTACAAATGTTAATAATAATCAGTCTTCTACACCAAGACTTAGGGGAAAACAATCTCCATTCTCATTTCTTAGTTATGAGGGTTAGCAGACCACCACCTATCTGGCCAGGGAATGTTTTCACTTTGGCCCTGAATTTCTTCACTGACCTATTAAGGACCCTCCCGAGTCGGTCCCCAACAAGGCTCCTTCTGCCCGCTATCACTTGTGCCAATAGAACAAGACGGAGTTTGGTTCAGAAGCAAAGGAGAGATTTATTCTTTCATCAAAAATGGAGAGGTGCGAGCTCGCGCTCTAAAGTATAGTCTCCCTGACAGGCTGTGGGCAGGGCTGCTGTGTAGGGTTCTTTTCCGCGAGGAGGAGGCGGAGTTCTCGTGGGTCAGGCGCAGGCATGCTGCTCAGGTTCCAGATGGCAGTGCCCGGCATGGGTGCAGCGTCTCTGCACACAGCCTGCCGCCGCCATCTTGGATCGAGGAGGTCACTCACGATGCTGCTGCCCCAGCCCACCAATCTGAGGTGTCGGCACCGTTTCACACAAGGGACTCTGGTCTGAAGGGCCAAGTGCAAGGCCTCTGCATGATATACACTATGTGCAAATGAAACTAGACTAAACACAAAGGGGAAAAAAAGGTTAAACTTTATTTTATTACACAGATTCTCTATTTTTAATCCCAGGGAATAGTTAATGGGCTTTGCTGGTGACGGTCCTTCTCTTCTTGGAGCAAAATTTGGTTCTCAGGTTATCATCACTGTCCCTTTAGTGTGCCACTATATGGCTTTTTACAGATAAGATTTCTGATAAAGTTTCTTGCTATTGGGTAGTTTTTAACAAAATAAGCTGGCAGTTATCAGATAATTGCCAGATCTGTCAAAATTAACTTTAGTCTCTTTTCTTAAGGGGAAAAGAACCATTTGAGTCAATGTCTACTTAGGATATATTAACAGATTCATTTAATCATAACCATTTATAGCTCCAGAAGAGAATGGATTTTACTCCACTTAGATATACCTTTTTTAACATGTTTATTGGAGTATAATTGCTTTACAATGGTGTGTTAGTTTCTGCTATATAACAAAGTGAATCAGCTATATGTACACATATATCCCCATATCCTCTCCCTCTTGGGTCTCCCTCCCACCCTCCCTATCCCACCCCTCTAGATGGTCAGAAAGCACCAAGCTGATCTCCCTGTGCTATGCGACTGCTTCCCACTAGCTATCTGTTTTACATTTGGTAGTGTATATATGTCCATGCCACTCTCTCACTTCGTCCCAGCTTACTCTTCCCCCTCCCCGTGTCCTCAAGTCCATTCTCTACATCTGCGTCTTTATTCCCGTCCTGCCCCTAGGTTCTTCATGACCTTTTTTTTTTTTGAGATTGCATATATATGTGTTAGCATACGGTATTTGTTTTTCTCTTTCTGACTTACTTCACTCTGTATGACAGTCTCTAGGTCCATCCATCTCACTACAAATAATTCAATTTCGTTTCTTTTTATGGCTGAGTAATATTCCATTGTATATATGTGCCACATCTTCTTTATCCATTCATCTGTCGATGGGCACTTAGGGTGTTAGGTTGCTTCCATGTCCTGGCTATTGTAAATAGAGCTGCAATGAACATGACTCTTTTTGAATTATGGTTTTCTCAGGGTAAATGCCCAGTAGTGGAATTGCTGTGTCATACAGTAGTTCTATTTTTAGTTTTTTAAGGAACCTCCATACTGTTCTCCATAGTGGCTTTATCAATTTACATTCCCACCAACAGTGCAAGAGGGTTCCCTTTTCTCCACACCCTCTCCAGCATTTATTGTTTGTAGATTTTTTGATTATGGCCATTCTGACTGGTGTGAGCTGATATCTCACTATAGTTTTGAATTGCATTTCTCTAACAATTAATGATGTTGAGCATTATTTCATGTGTTTTTTGGCAATCTGTATATCTTCTTTGGAGAAATGTCTATTTAGGTCTTTGGCCAATTTTTGGATTGGGTTGTTTGTTTTTTTGATATTGAGCTGCATGTGCTACTTGTAAATTTTGGAGATTAATCCTTTGTTAGCTGCTTCATTTGCAAATATTTTCTCCCATTCTGAGGGTTGTCTTTTCGTCTTGTTTATGTTTTCCTTTGCTGTGCAAAACCTTTTGAGTTTCATTAGGTCGCATTTGTTTATTTATGTTTTTATTTCCCTTTCTCTAGGAGGTGGGGCAAAAAGGATCTTGCTGTGATTTATGTCATAGAGTGTTCTGCCTATGTGTCATGGAGTGTTTTGCCTATGTTTTCCTCTAAGAGTTTTATAGTGTCTGGTCTTACTACATTTAGGTCTTTAATCCACTTTGAGTTTATTTTTGTGTATGGTGTTAGGGAGTGTTCTACTTTCATTCTTTTACAGGTAACTGTCCAGCTTTCCCAGCACCAGTTATTGAAGAGGCTCTCTTTTCTCCATTGTATATGCTTGCCTCTTTTGTCAAAGATAAGGTGACCACATGTGCATTGGTTTATCTCTGGGTTTTCTATCCTGTTCCATTAATCTATATTTCTGTGTGTGCCAGTACCATACTGTCTTGATCAGGGTAGCTTTGTAGTATAGTCTGAAGTTAGGGAGCCTGATTCCTCCAGCTCCATTTTTCTTTCTCAAGATTGCTTTGGTTCTTTGGAGTCTTTTGTATTTCCATATAAATTGTGAATTTTTTTGTTCTAGTTCTGTGAAAAATGCCATTGGTAGTTTGATAGGGATTGCATTCAATTTGTAGATTGCTTTGGGTAGTATAGTCATTTACACAATGTTGATTCTTCCAATCCAAGAATATGGTATATCTCTCCATCTGTTTGTATCATCTTTAATTTCTTTCATCAGTGTCTTACAGTCTTCTGCATACAGGTCGTTTGTCTCCTTAGGTAGGTTTATTCCTACGTGTCTTATTTTTTTGTTGTTGCAAAGCTAAATGGGAGTGTTTCCTTAATTTCTCTTTCAGATTTTTCAACATTAGTGTACAGGAATGCAAGAGATTTCTGTGCATTAATTTTGTATCCTGGTAGTTTATCAAATTCATTGATTAGCTCTAGTAGTTTTCTGGTAGCATCTTTAGGATTCTCTATGTATAGTATCATGTCATCTGCAAACACTGACAGCTTTACTTCTTCTTTTCCGATGTGGATTTTTTTATTTCTTTTTCTTCTCTGATGGCTATGGCTAAAACTTCCAAAACTATGTTGAATAATAGTGGTGAGAGTGGTCAACCTTGTCTTGTTCCTGATCTTAGTGGAAATGGTTTCAGTTTTTCACCATTGAGGACGATGTTGGCTGTGGGTTTGTCATATATGACCTTTATTATGTTGAGTTAAGTTCCCTCTATGCCTACTTTCTGAAGGGTTTTTATCATAAATGGGTGTTGAATTTTTTCAAATGCTTTTTCTGCATCTATTGAAATGATCATATGTTTTTTATTCTTCAAATTGTTAATATGGTGTATCACATTGAATGATTTGCGTTTATTGAAAAATCCTTGCATTCCAGGGATAAACCCCACTTGATCATGGTGTATGATCCTTTTAGTGTGCTGTTGGATTCTGTTTGCTAGCATTTTGTTGAGGATTTTTGCATCTATGTTTATCAGTGATATTGGCCTGTATTTTTCTTTCTTTGTGACATCTTTGTCTGATTTGGAATCAGGGTGATGGTGGCCTCATAGAATGAGTTTGGCAGTGTTCCTTCCTCTGCTATGTTTTGGAAGAGTTTGAGAAGGATAGGGGTTAGCTCTTCTCTAAATGTTTGATAGAATTTGCCTGTGAAGCCATCTGGTCCTTGGCTTTTGTTTGTTGGAAGATTTTTATCACAGTTTCAATTTCAATGCTTGTGATTGGTCTGTTTATATTTTCTATTTCTTCCTGGTTCAGTCTCAAATGTTGTGCTTTTCTAAGAATTTGTCCATTTCTTCCCGGTTGTCCATTTTATTAGCATATATTTGCTTGTAGTAATCTCATATGATCTTTTGTATTTCTGCAGTGTCAGTTGTTACTTCTCCTTTTTTATTTCTAATTCTATTGATTTGAGTCCTCTCCCTTTTTTTCTTGATGAGTCTGGTTAATGGTTTATCAATTTTGTTTATCTTCTCAAAGAACCAGCATTTAGTTTTATTGATCTTTGCTATTGTTTCCTTCATTTCTTTTTCATTTATTTCTGATCTGATTTTATGATTTCTTTCCTTCTGCTAACTTTGGGATTTTTTTGTTCTACTTTCACTAATTGCTTTAGGTGTAAGGTTAGCTTGTTCATTTGAGATGTTTTTTGTTTCTTAAGGTAGGATTGTATTGCTATACAATTCCCTCTTAGAACTGCTTTTGCTGCATCCTATAGGTTTTGGGTCATTGTGTTTTCATTGTCATTTGTTTCTAGGTATTTTTTGATTTCCTCTTTGATTTCTTCAATGATCTCTTGTTTATTACATAGTGCATAGTTTAGCCTCTATATGTTTGTATTTTTTACACATTTTTTTCCTGTAATTGATACCTAGTCTCATAGTGTTGTGGTCAGAAAAGATACTTGGTGTGATTTCAATTTTCTTAAATTTACCAAGGCTTGATATGTGACCCAAATTACAATCTATCCTGGACAATGTTCCATGAGCACTTGAGAAAAAAGTGTATTCTTTTGTTTTTGGATGGAATGTCCTATAAATATCAATTAAGTCCATCTTGTCTAATGTATCATTTAAAGCTTGTGTTTCCTTATTTATTTTCATTTTGGATGATCTGTCCATTGGTGAAAGTGGGGTGTTAAAGTCCCTTATGATGATTGTGTTACTGTCGATTTCCCCTTTTTTTGGCTCTTAGCATTTGCCTTATGTATTGAGGTGCTCCTATTTTGGGTGCAAAAATATTTACAATAGTTATATCTTCTTCTTGGATTGATCCCTTGATCATTATGTAGTGTCCTTCTTTGTCTTTTGTAATATTCTTTGTTTTAAAGTCTATTTTGTCTGTTATGAGAATTGCACCTGCAGCTTTCTTTTGATTTCCATTTGCACAAAATATCTTTTTCCATCCCCTCACTTTCGGTCTGTATGTGTCCCTAGTTGTGAAGCGGGTCTCTTGTAGACAGCATATATACGGATCTTGTTTTTGTTTCCTTTCAGCCAGTCTATATCTTTTGATTGGAACATTTAATCCATTTACATTTAAGGTAATTATTGATATATATGTTCCTATTACCATTTTCTTAATATTTTGGTTTTGTTATTATAGGTTTTTTCCTTCTCTTGTGTTTCCTGCCTAGAGAACTTCCTTTAGCATCTGTTGTAAAGCTGGATTGGTGGTGCTGAATTCTCTTAGCTTTTGCTTTTCTGTAAAGTTTTTAATTTCTCCATCGAATCTGAATGATATCCTTGCTGGGTAGAGTAATCTTGGTTATAGGTTTTTCCCTTTCTTCACTTTAAATGTGTCCCTCCACTCCCTTCTGGCTTGCAGAGTTTCTACTGAAATTTCATCTGTTAACATTATGGGGATTCCCTTGTATGTTATTTGTTTTTTTCCCCTGCTGCTTTTAATATTTTTTCTTTGTATTTAATTTTTGATAGTTTGATTAAAATGTGTCTTGGCATGTTTCTCCTTGGATTTATCCTGTATGAGACTCTCTGTGCTTCCTGGACTTGATTAACTATTTCCTTTCCCATATTAGGGAAGATTTCAACTATAATGTCTTCAAATATTTTCTCAGTCCCTTTCTTTTTCTCTTCTTCTTCTGGGACCCCTATAATTTGAATGTTAGTGAGGTTAATGTTGTCCCAGAAATCTCTGAGACTGTCCTCAATTCTTTTCATTGTTTTTTCTTTATTCTGCTCTGCAGTAGTTATTTCCACTATTTTATCTTCTAGGTCACTTATCTTTTCTTCTGCCTCAGTCATTCTGCTATTGATTCCTTCTAGAAAATTTTTAATTCATATATTGTGTTGTTCATTATTGTTTGTTTGGTCTTCTTTTCTTCTAGGTCCTTGTTAAACTTTTTTTTTTTTTTAATATTTTCTCCATTCTATTTCCATGATTTTGGATCATTTTTACTATCATTACTCTGAACTCTTTTTTTAGGTAGACTGCTTATTTCCTCTTCATTTGTTTGGTCTGGTGGGTTTTTACCTTGCTCCTTCATCTGCTGTGTGTTTCTCTGTCTTCTCATTTTGCTTAACTTACTGTGTTTGGGGTCTCCTTTTCGCAGGCTGCAGGTTTGTAGTTCCCGTTGTTTTTGGTTTCTGTCCCCAGTGGCTAAAGTTAGTTCAGTGGGTTGTGTAGGCTTCCTGGTGGAGGGGACTGCTGCCTGTGTTTTGGTGGATGAGGCTGGATCTTATCTTTCTGGGTGGCATGTCCACATCAGGAGGTGTGTTTTGAGGTGTCTGTGACCTTATTATGATTTTAGGCAGCCTCTCTGCTATTGGGTGGGGTTGTGTTACTTTCTTGCTAGTTGTTTGGCATAGGGTGTCCAGCACTGTAGCTTGCTGGTCGTTGAGTGGAGCTGGGTCTTGGCATTGAGATGGAGATTTCTGGGAGATTTTTGCTGTTTGTTATTATGTGGAGCTGGGAAGTCTCTGGTGGACCAAGGTCCTGGACTCGGCTCTCCCATCTCAGAGTCACACGCCTGACACCTGGCTGGAGCACCAAGACTTTGTCATCCACATGGCCCAGAATAAAAGGGAGAAAGAAAAAAGACAGAAAGAAAAATAAATTAAATAAAATAAAGTTATTAAAATAAAAATTAAAAAATAATTATTAAAAATAAAAAAGTAAATAATAAAAAAAAGAAAGAAAGAAGGCAGCAACCAAAGCAAAGAACAAATCCATCGATGATAACAAGCACTAAAAACTATACTAAAAAAAACAAACAAACAAACAGAGATACAGAACCCTAGAACAAATGGTAAAAGCAAAGCTATACAGACAAAATCACACACAGAAGCATACACATACACAGTCACAAAAAGAGAAAAAGGAAAAATTTATATCGTTGCTCCCGAAGTCCACTGTCTCAATTTTGGGATGATTCATTGTCTATTCAGGTATTCCAGAGATGCAGGGTACATGAAATTGATTGTGGAGATTTAATCCGCTGCTCCTGAGGCTTCTGGGAGATATTCCCCTTTCTCTTCTTTGTTCTCACAGCTCCTGGGGTTCAGCTTTGGATTAACCCCCTCCTCTGCATGTAGGTCACCTGAGGGCGTCTGTTCTTCGCTCAGACAGGATGGGGTTAAAGAGCAGCTGATTCGGGGGCTCTGACTCACTCAGGCCGGGGGGAGGGAGGGGTACGGATGCGGGGCGAGCGTGTTGTGGCAGAGGCCGGCGTGATGTTGCACCAGCCTGAGGCGTGCCTTGTGTTCTCCAGGGGAAGTTGTCCCTGGATCACGGGACCCTGGCAGTGGCGGACTGCACAGGCTCCCGGGAGGGGGGTGTGGATAGTGACCTGTGCTTGCACACAGGCTTCTTGGTGGTGACCAGCAGCCTTAGCATCTCATGCCCGTCTCTGGGGTCTGTGCTGATAGCCGCGTCTTGCACCCATCTCTGGAGCTCATTTAGGCGGTGGACTGAATCCCCTCTCCTCGCGCACCAGGAAACAAAGAGGCAAGAAAAAGTCATCTCTTGTCTCTTCAGCAGCTCCAGACTTTCTCCCAGACGACCTCCCGGCTAGCCGTGGCGCACTAGCCCCTTCAAACTGTGTTCACACCATCAACCCCAGTCCTCTCCCTGGGATCCGACCTCCGAAGCCCGAGCCTCAGCTCCCAGCCCCGCCCGCCCCGGCGGGTGAGCAGACAACCCTCTCGGGCTGGTGAGTGCTGGTCGGCACCGATCCTCTGTGCGGGAATCTCTCCGCTTTGCCCTCCGCATCCCGGTTGCTGCGCTCTCCTCCGTGGCTCCGAAGCTTCCCCCCTCCGCCACCCACAGTCTCCGCCCGCAAAGGGGCTTCCTAGTGTGTGGAAACCTTTCCTCCTTCACAGCTCCCTCCCACTGGTGAAGGTCCCGTCCCTATTCTTTTGTCTCTGTTTATTCTTTTTTCTTTTGCCCTACCTGGGTACGTGGGGAGCTTCTTGCCTTTTAGGAGGTCTGAGGTCTTCTGCCATTATTCAGTAGGTGTTCTGTAGGAGTTGTTCCACGTGTAGATGTATTTCTGATGTATTTGTGGGGAGGAAGGTAATCTCCAAGTCTTACTCTTCTGCCATCTTGAAGGTGTCCTCCACTTAGATATATTCTTGATGCAAAGTTTCATCTTTAGCCATAAATACATTCACTCATATGAAAAGAGTCTCTGTAATTAGTTTATCCTATATAATGGAAAGATATTCTACAATGTGTTTTTTTACATCAGATTAATTCTTCACTCAATCTTTGCATCTAAAAGCCATACTTTTGATAACAAAGTCAAATCTGTCAAACTCACTGAAATCATTCTATTAACAGTTGACCAGAATGATTTTTAAAATCATGTATTATTCCAGTAATTGTTCTCTAAATATTGGCTAATATTTTTATTATCATCTTCTTATTGATATTTTTGAAATCACTTTAGTGCCTGACCTGTAATAAAACTCATATATTCCATCTCAAGAAAATATTATCCCAATTTACACTGAAAAAACTGAGGCTATAAAGTTAGGTAACTTGTCAGAGATCAAACAGCTAGTTATTAGTGCAGCCAGAACTTAACTGCAGACCTGTCTGACTTAAATGAAGCATAGGGAAAATTCCCCAAATTTTGAATGTCCTTTCTATTCACTTTTCCTTGTATATCTGAAAACTTAAAAGAGAACAAAAAATATAAAACTCATCACTAAAGTGTTTCATGATAGAGAGGAGAAATTAGAAGAAACAAAGATTTGTGGGTATACCAACAGGTAGCACTATTTGATCTAAACTGTCAACTAAAGTATTTGATCATAGCAAAGACTCCATAATTCACATACCCTACCTGATCAATTCTTCCAGTGGAAAATGAATTCAGTGATAACAATAATGTGTCATTGCCTAAGCAAGTTAAGGGATGAAGGAGGGAAATTATGTAGACATCTGTTTTAGCAACAGAGGGTATGGATGATTCATATTCAAATCACAATACTTTAGGATTCAATGCTTTGGGGATATTACAATCTAAAAATACTATTCAATCAAATACACATGACTACCCACTGCAAGCTTAGTGAAACATCCCATAAGAAACTGAAATGATAATGATTAAACTAAACCAACAATTAATTTATAATTAAAAAACACAGATAACAACAATTAAAATAATGGCCAAATCTAGACATTTCTGATTCACCGATAACAAATTGTCCTCCCTTAAAACTGAAGGAACATTGTCAACACTTCTGAGTATAAAGCTGAATTAGTCTGCAGGAAGCTCTAGCAACTTGATATTTTTGGTATATAAATACCAAGTGTTAATATCATATGTTACTAGTAAAATAAAACAAAACAAAAACCTCTTAGTTGTAAATAAAGATAAGATAGGTCTATGGAATAAAGCCTGATTTTTCATTAATGATGTAAAGGATCACCTGTACATTTGAGCTCTTTGGGAGGTCGCTTAAAGACCACCAATGGGCCACAGAATATTCTTTCAGAATCACTGTTTTAGAAAATATTTATGTTCATCTCAAAGGGAGTAAAGGTAAATAGTTCATCTCCTTTTTTTATCTCAAGTTATACTCTTTTTTAAACAATGGAAGTTGTTTTTTATGTCTCAGATGGGTTGTGGGCTTTATGGAGAACATAAGAAAGTGACGTATTTTCCTCACTTTGAAAAATTTTTCCTTGCACCCCAACTTCTCTCTCACAACTCTTCATTTGGTAAAATAGCACCATTCACACTAAATCTCTTTTCTTTTTTTCTCTCAAATGAGCAAACACTGTCACCTCTACCTACAAATGTATCTCAAATTTAATCACTGCTAAGTTAGTCCAAGCCCTGGTCTTCCCTGTGTGCCTGATTACACCTTCTCTTTCTGTCTCTTCTTCCCTACTCTTCCTGCTCTACAGAGTGATCTTTTCAAAATGAGAATCAAAGCATAATACTCTGATGGTCTCAACCACCCGTGGCTTCCCATGATGTGGAAACCCAGCATCCTTCCCAATCAGCCTCATCTCCTACCCCTCCTCTCCTCTGTCCCTCAGGGTAGGTAGTGATGTGGCCTCCTTCCTACATCAAACCAGAAATTTTCCCACCTCAGAGATTTCACACGTGGAATTTTCTCTGCCTGAAATGCTTTCCCCAGGAATAGGTACATGGCTTGCATGTTTGCTGCATTTGTATCTCATCCTTATGTCATTTCTTCAGAGATCTCTTCCCTAAAAAGTCTATCCAAAATGCAAAGTCTGTCTCTCCTTTACCCTGCTTCATGTTTTTTGCTTAGTCTTTATCACAATGTAACATGATATTATATATGCAATTGCTTAAATGTTTATCAGCTGTCTCTCCTACTATAATGTAAATTCTATGAGGCAGGGACTTTTTGTTTTATTTATCTCTGTAACCCTAGTTCCTAAAAGAGTTCCTCATATATAGAGCATGTCAGTAAATATTTCTTAAATGATCGAACATCTATATTTATATCTACACTTAGGTCATTGTGGGGCTGAATTTAGATAACTGCCTAATGCCACATTCAGGTAGCAATTGCTGGAGAGTTTCTCTAGAATTCTTACTCATTTGTAGTATAATTGATGGTTCTGTAGGCTGCCTGAGACCCAGTGACCGTATTCCAATCTAGGGTGAAAGAAGAAGGATAGCAGGGTTGATTTCAGTTTCTCCCATTCACAGCTAGCTGGACATTTAGCATTCCAGATTTAATCTTTTGTTTAAAAAAAAAATAGCTATCTCCCTACAATCTCCCCAGTCCCACTCTCAGTGATCTGAACCTCCAACAAAAGTGTCCCTATTCATAATTCTGAATGACAAGTATTGTAACCACACTCCTCCCCCTAATTTTGCTGCTCCTGGGGAAGAAAAAAAAGTTTAAGAGCCTGAAACTTTAACAAGCCTCTGCCTTTATTTCATGTGACACTTTGACTTGCTAGCTAAAAGGATTGCAAATTGAAACTGAATTATATTTTAAATGAGCTAAATATATTCCAATAGGGGAAATATATTTAAAAGATATATCCTAGCAATATCATGAAACTGTAATCCAATAAGAACTTTTTCAACTCTTCAAAGTAGAAGAGGTTAGATTTTTTTTTTGATTCATAACTATAGTTACAATAATTTTACCAAAAATAGTTGAATAATTAACATCAGAATATGATATCATAGTAATTGGAAACATGATGTAGGAAATAGAGATATTTTATATTTTTATGTTAGTGATAAAAATAATAAGGAAAATAATAATAGCTATAATACCATGGGACAGGCAATGTTACAAGCACTTTAGAACCACTCTCTTCAAACCTGATGCAAGCAGCAGCATCTCTCCTGAGGATTACTGCAGTAGCTTCCAACCTTGTCTATCTGCTACTTGCCTTTGACCCCTACAACCTATTTTCAGTATATCTTGCCCAATGATGCTTTAAAGAATAAATAGTACCATATCATTTTCCTGCTCAAAACCCTTCAATGGCTTTCCACCTCTCCTAGTGTAACAGTCAAAGCCCTTATCCTGTCCTACTAGGTCCTACATAAGGTGGCCCCCAGGACTTCCCTGATATCATCTCCTCCTTGCTCATACTGGCTTCTGTGCCACTTCTTAAACCTTCCAGGCATGCTTCTTCCCCTGGGCCTTGAACTTGATATTCCCTCTGCCTGGAACATTTCCCCCAAATGTTTGCAAGACTGCTTACTTTTCCTCTTTTAGGCCTTTGTTAAAATGTCATCTTCTGGGGCTTCCCTGGTGGCGCAGTGGTTGGGAGTCCACCTGCCGATGCAGGGGACATGGGTTCGTGCCCCGGTCCGGGAAGATCCCACATGCCGCAGAGCGGCTGGGCCCGTGAGCCATGGCCGCTGGGCCTGCGCGTCCGGAGCCTGTGCTCCGCGATGGGAGAGGCCACAGCAGTGAGAGGCCCATGTACCGCAAAAAAAAAAAAAAAAAAAAAAAATGTCATCTTCTGGGTGACACCTCCTCTGACCATACAATTTAAAATTGTAGTCCCCACCCCCTATACTTATCAGCATTCTACATATTATATACATTTACCCACTATTTTTCTTGTTTCCAGCCTCTACCCACTAGAATACAAGTTCCACAGAAGGCTTTTTTGTCTGTTTTATTCATTCCTGTAGTCCCAGTCCTTAGAACAGTGCCAGGTACATAAAAGCTAACAAATATTTGTTTTAAAAATAAGTATATTAGGGCTTCCCTGGTGGCGCAGTGGTTGAGAGTCCGCCTGCCGATGCAGGGGACACGGGTTCGTGCCCCGGTCCGGGAGGGTCCTACGTGCCGCGGAGCGTCTGGGCTCGTGAGCCATGGCCGCTGGGCCTGCGTGTCCGGAGCCTGTGCTCCGCAACGGGAGAGGCCGCAGCAGTGAGAGGCCCGCGTACCGCAAAAAAAAAAAAAAAAAAGAATGGATAAAATCCAAAACATTGACATGACAACAGCAAATGTTGGCAAGGATGTGAAGCAACAGGAACTGCCACTCATTGCTGGTGGGAATGCAAAAAGGTACAGACACTTTGGAAGACAGTTTGGCACTTTCTTAAAAATCTAAACTTAATCTTACCATATGATCCAGCAATTGCGCTTTTACCCAAATGAATTTAAAACATATCCACACAAAAACCTGCCCACAAATGTTTATAGCAGCTTTAGTCAGAGTAACTAAAAACTGGAAGCAACCAAGATGTCTTTCAATAGGTGAATGAATAAACAAACTGTAGTACAACCATGCAAGGGAATATTACTCAGTAATAAAAAGAAATGAGTTATCAAGTCATGAAAAGTCATGGAAAATTATTAAATATATGTTGCTAAGGGAAAGAAGGAAGTCTAAAAAGGCTACATAATGTATGATTCCAACTATGTGACCTTCTGGTAAATGCAAAATTATGGCAACAGTAAAAGGATCAAGGCTTTGGGGGAGGGAGGGAGGGATAAATAGGTGGAGCGCAGGGAACAGTTTAGAGCAGTGGAGCTATTCTGTACGATACTCTACTGGTGAATGAATGACATTATGCATTTGTCAAAACCCATAGAACTGTATGACACAAAGAGTGAATCCTACTGTAAAGTATGGACTTTAGTTAATAATAATGTATCAATATTGGTTTATCAATCATAACATATATACCACACTAATGCAAGATGTTAATAATCAGGGAGTTTCAGGGCAGGGAGTACATTCAAATTCTCTATACTTCCTGTGAAATTTTTCTGTAAACCTAAAAATGTCCCCCACAATTAAGTCTATTAAGTTAAATAAATAAATACATGTCATTGGTAACTTGGTAATAGATAAATATCTAAATTTTTAAAATCCTTATAAAATCACTTTGATGTAGTTTCCATGATTATCTCCATCTTGAAGATGGGGAATCTGACCCAGGTTATTTGACTCTTGTCCAAGCTCATAATAGCTCATACATCTAGTTCTTGGGAGCATCAGTGGTGGAACCCAGAATGTATCATCTCCAGAAGAAGCACTCTCAATTTTACCCTCACCAAAGGCATTAAATATACAAGGGGAATACAGTGATTAAAGAACAGGTATAACAAGACATGCTGGCCTAAGTATATTTCCTATCAAGTGTGCAGAGGTGGCCATGCCTTGTGGTCAAATAGTGAAGGCATCTGTTTGTAGTAGCTGTGCTGAGAAGAAAATTACCATTGAAGAAGGAAGCCTGATAGTCTGAGGCGTTTGCTTGTGTCATTGTTTATTATCTTTCCTGTTGCCTTTGAAAGCAATCTGACCACTGTTGACATACATAGTATTTTGGTAAATATGAACATTTTCTATTGCTACTGTATAGATCTCATTATGGATAGATTCAGAGACACATCTTCCTATTTTGCTTTTCAATCCACTTGTGAGGCTAATACATGGTGTGTGCTAAAAAGGGAAGGATGGGTTGTCTAATTTTTGTAAAGGCTTTTGAAATATGCCTGAGGTGGCATTTACGTAAAATTAGAGATATGGCAGGACAAGTCATTGCGTGCAAAACAGGGAATTCCAGCTGACTGATGAGACCCCAGGCACATCATCTAGGGCTTTACGGTTTTCTTCTTTAAAGTAATTTTTAGATATTCTGTTATCATGGCAATTCTTCTTAAAGTCTGGATCTTCAAAGTGCCCTTTTCCCTGTGCTGCCCAAAATAGAATTTTCACTCCATCTCTGCCTGTGGCAGTAATAAAACAACCCTAATATTCAGCCTCTTTCCAGATTATACAGTCCATAATAGGATATCATCATAACTTCCTTCCAAAGTATAATATTCATCCAATTAACCTTGAATATTTTTTAAGAAAACTCACAATAGAAAAGATAATTGCATGGTTGTCAAAAATTATGACTAACCAGGTACAATAAAGCCCCGTAAAATAATTCCTATCAAAAGATTAACATTTACTGTGTTGCACTAATGAAACATATTGTAAGAGATTTAAAAATAAATAACTGGAAAAATAGTAAATAATCATTGCATGAAAAATAAACAACCAAAATGAACTACAAAAGGGTAGAAAAATACATTAAACACAGTAAAGAAATACATTTTCTATATTTAACATAAGAATATGTCCCACCATATAGGAATTATTCTTCCCAAATACTTGTTAAAGGAAGAACAGATGAACTAAAATGCTTTTCTTGCCCTTTTGTGGTTGTCATGAGGTTATTCTATGGACAAGTTTCTACTACATCCCCTTACTAAAAGTCAGAGACTTTAAGGTAGAGTCCTTGGTAAGAAAGAGCAGGGAAAACCTTTCACACATATAGAAATGGAGAAAATTGCTAAAGAAAGGGGGAAAAAAGCCCCCTTGACAGATAAGCAATAGCTCTGCTTACACAGTAATTTATGGTAATATCAGAAAGCTTTTGAAAAAATTTCACACATACTGCAGGGTAGGACATTGGAGAAGATAAAAGACTCAAAGAGATAGGGGGAAATTAAACCATTTATAAGGGGGGAAGTATTTTGTTAAAAAAAATGTGGCAATTGGTTTTCATAGTCAGAACCATTTATGTAATTTCTGTGTGCATTAGGCACTTGCTGTCTGAAAAAGTGGCAGCCTAGCATTTCCTCCATTGCTACAAAAAGTCAATTTTGAGGACAAAAAATAGGGGAAGGTTTAAAATATATATATATACAAATCTATTGTAACACATTCAGTAGTGTTTGTGAGCTAAATTTCTACCATTTGACTAGTTTAGATGTTTTAAACTCTTATCTCTATTTTATTTGATAGCAAATTGATTTTCCAATAAACTAATTTGCCTTTGGGGTATTATAATGAAAAAGCAATTTAAAATATATTTCTATAAATACTGAAAAATATTTTCATACTAGATATGCAGTAAATAAATGAAGAAATATTCACACGAGTTGCTACTGCCTTTCTTGTTATCTGGAAAATAATGAGTCTTAATTTACATATTTCTTCATCAAACCCTGAAGCCTTTATTAAGGTCAAAGCTTGAATATAATATATCTGTTATTCTACAGAATTTTATATTTCAAATTGTGAAGTACTATTTGATGCTCTGATTTCACCTTCTGTATTAAAAAATATAAATGGCATTCATGAAGAGTTTTTAAATGAATTTTTTTTTAATATTCTTCAATGGCCATTTTTAATAAAGCGGCTCTGCTATCCTCTGAAATTCAATGGATATTTGGGCTATCATTGTCATTCTTATCACTGATTTTTCAACTCAGTTTCTGACCACGACCACTATGGAGATCTTCACTTGAGGAAACATAAAAAAATTCTGTCATTCAAAAAGAGCATATTATGAGAATTCTGTTACTTGTTTTTAAAGAATGCTAACAGGAAGATTTGGAAGAAGAAATGCCAGTCTGTCTTTCTTCTCCCTAACAAATTTCTCCTGAGGCAGAGCTTTAATGTGTAGGTCTGGGAACTTCTTAAACAATATGTGCCACTGACCAGGATGGCTGACCCTTTCAAGCTGGCTGATGCTATTCAGGAAAGATACTATCAGAATCTGAAGTAACTGGTTTGAGTTTCTAAAGTATTCTGAGGAAATATTTTGTGAGAGTGGGAAGCGTATTCTAATGCCATTCACATGTTTCCCAGAGAATGAAAGCTGATCTGCCGGGGCGTTGAAAGCATTACAGTCTAATTTCATTGCAATTTCAGGGGCTGGGAAGGAGGTTGAGAGAACCAGCAGCTGGGGTGGGAGGCAGTTCAAGAACCTTGAGGTGAACACTATTGACTCATTGGAAAATCACGAAGTGCTGGAACCCGCTCTAGTAGGCTCATGTTTTGAGACTTTACAGCAATTGTGCAGCTCTCTTGAAAGTTTACACTGTCTTTTTATTTATAGCAGATGTCTCTTAAAGCAAACATTTTTACTTTATACTATACAAATCTTACGGAAAATTGCAAACATAATGTGGAGTTTTGGTCATGCTGTAGAAATCTATAGTATGTTCTATAATGGATTATGAGCAAGGGGAAAAGACTGATACTGATCTAAGGCTGAAGGATAAAGGGTAATCAAAACAAGGCTTCTGCAGATGCTTTTATGAAACTTGTTTTAGAAGAAAAGGCAAAAGTTGAAACTGTGGATTAAACCAACTAAATTAAATCATCTTGTATTCAAAATATATTCTGAACGTCGGAATGAAATGACCAGTAGCCAGACTGAACCTTAAGCAAAGCACTCAGTTGCTGGGACAATTCTACTGTCTGGGCTATTAAAAAAAAAAAAAAAGTTTTACTTGGATTTTCTTAAGTACAAATAGTATTTGTTTCTTATGTACATGCAGTGAAAAAGAAAATCTAAGAATGTACTTTATTTTTCTAGCTTGTTCTGAACTGCAGTTCTCTTATAATTCAATTTTGGTTATCGTGACTGAAATATATGTCTTGTGGCTGCTCAGCAATTGCTGAACTGCCTGTTAGAAAAGTCGTAGCGTCTGAAATTCAGCTCTAAATTTAAAAATATAATGTTCAATTAAGGAGAAAGTAAATTCTGTCTGTAAAGTCAAACCAGGAAATATAAATAGGAAGGAAACAAGAGATATTACAATTTTACAAAAGTGAATGGCAGCAGCTTTAATTTTCCAAGGAATCCATCCAGCTACAAATATTTACTTCTATATTTGTTTCCCTAATTATCAGAATTTAAAAACAGAGAATTACATAAATTTTGGAAATTGAAATCTAGAGAAGTAAAACCTATATTTCTGAGACAATACACATTTCAAAAAGGAAGTCATTAAAGTAATGTGACTGTTATGTTTTCACAGGCTTTTGTGAGAATTTAACCAATACAACAGCATAATCTCTATGGACTTTAAAAACACAAATCCATGACAAGGACGTGAGATTGATGGAATTTGTAATCACGTATTTTTTACTTGTGTAATAAATGTATCATTTCAAGAACATTATTCAAAATGATCCCACTGTGTTACAGTGTGTGGATTCCTTTTTGCATTTATGTCTGCAGGAAATTTCTAGATTCTTAATCTGTCATTGGTGTTTCAGTGGGTTACTTACTATTATAATTCTGGTCACAGATGAGGGTTAAAATATCTCTAACCTTTACAAATGTATTATGTGGCACCACTGACATAGCTTTTATTGCAGATAAAATCTATGACAAATTTTCTGTATGACAGAAGAACATGATTTCATATTAAATTCTGATGATAGAGATATATTTCTCTGCTTGTACTTCTAAAATGTTTTGGATATAGTAACAATGGGCAATAGTTCCTCTTCAATTACAACAGTAAAATCTCAAAATCCACTTTATTTTTATGGGTCCAGAGCTTCAGTAAATATTTCTTAAGCAGAACTGAAAAACAGTGCAAAAAATGTTCAGAATTCAGCTCACTTCTAACCTTGCTGATCAAAACAGACAAAACGTTCAGCTGGTTAGACGTAATGAGAAGCAGACAGAGGAAGCTGCAAAAGGGCCTAGAAATTGAATGTTGCCATGAAGGTATATAAGAGCTCCAGCAAAAGTTTCTCAAATATAAGTGTCAAGATAATGGTAGGTCCCTCTGACAGTCATTTAAAAGAAAGAATAAAGCCTATTATAGTAACTTTATGGAGTTATAAAAGCACTTGAGTTTTCAGGGAACCACAGACTTGTAAAATGTTTCTGACATTCCATCAAAAAATTGGTATTATGACACTGTCATAATACATAATCATATAGTCAAGGAATGATTGGAAGTAAATCCATAATAGCAGATTTTTTTAACAAATTTCTTATTGCTTTCCCGACATTTTTATCTCCCTTCTTCCCTTACATTTGATGATGAAGAGAAAAAGTAGATAGAGAAGTATATTGTTTCTTCTCATCCGTTTCCAGACTGTCTCTTGGAAAAGATGAGAATTCTGGTTAGTTCATATTTTTTTCAGGTTTGGGGTTGTGAAGAGCCTCAAGAAAGCCCATGTCTGATCATCTAAACTGTCTAATATTGTACTGAACACCTCTAAATTTACCTACTTAGGAGAAATCATCCCTTTAAATTGCCAGGATGCCTCACAGCTATGCCAAAGACTCTATGCATTGTGTTTAAGATTCTTGAGGAACTGCTGAACTTGAATATCCTTCCATTGCCTTCTCTGTATGTCACTACAGACTGCCCTAGACTATTTAGGGAATAGACCTTTACTCATAAGATTACCTGAAGCCAGACCCAAGCTTAACATATGGAGTAGCCAACAGTCACATAAATATGGCTTCCCACCCCCCCCAAAATAGTAACATATGGCTTTAATTTTATTTAATTTATTTTTTCTTTCCATTTATTTTAAAAAATCCTCGCCCATTGTGTAAGCCTTTGGGCACATGTACATAGTAAAAAACATTGCTGAGCATAAATAATGTATATTAACAGTGTCTATTGGATTCTCAGAAAAAATCTATCAAAATGACTTATTTTATATTTCAAAGTCTCAATTCAAAATCTATTGGCAAAATAATTCTATTAAATTGTATGATATTTCTAATGTCAATTAATTACATTTATATCCAGCTCTATAGTGTAATGACTTTGTAATATTAATTTTGATGTTAATTTAGAAAGAGAACTTGTAAGTTTGCCCCAAGTTTTAGTGTTTAATGGTTTTTCCATATTTAGACTGTGTTCACAGATTGAGATTTTTTTTCATTTTTCTAGTCAAACAATCAGTCATTTTAAACGTTATCTTTCATGATTTTTTTTTTCTGAGTTAACCGATTGAATTTGCTTTGGGGCAGTAAAGAAAATCAGTAAAAAGGACAATTAAACTAAAAGTTACTAAAAACTAATGTTTCATTTTGGCCATGTACTGTTCACATTTGGATAAGACCAGTAACTTATTTTTACAAACACTGAAATTGAAATTTCCTATGGTTGAAAATAGAGAAACCCAATAATCTGATTTTAAAATAGAATATGTCAGGGCTTTCCTGGTGACGCAGTGGTTGAGGGTCCGCCTGCCGATGCAGAGGACACGGGTTCGTGCCCCGGTCTGGGAAGATCCCACATGCCGCGGAGCGGCTGGGCCTGTGAGCCATGGCCGCTGAGCCTGCGCGTTCGGAGCCTGTGCTCCGCAACGTGAGAGGCCACGGGAGTGAGAGGCCCGCATACCGCAAAAAAAAAAAAAAAAAAAAAGGGTATGTCGTACCTGACACTAGTTAGCAAAACCAAGTAAGATGTCCATATAGCATCAGCACTAAGTGGATTCTTTCCCATAACCATCAAGTTTTACATCTGATCATTTCAACCAAGAAAGTAAACTGGCTCCAAAATTACTTGGGTCTGGATTTCAGCTCCTCCCTTGGCAAGTCACATACTTCTCTATGACTCTCATTTCTTCATTTATAAGAAAGATTGATGATGAATTGAGGTAGTAGATGTAAAGTGCTTAGAACAGAGTCTCACTCAAGTAATCAATAAATGTTTGCTACAGTTATTATTATCTTAACCTAATATTGTTATTCAAGCTTTTCACTTTTTGTGTGTTATACCCCTTGCCCAAAATGATCTCCACTTTCTGTCTTATCTTTATAAATTTAATATTTTCTTCATGAGTAAATTGAGCACCAGTCCAAGGTGATCTCTTTTATATCCACAAAACAAAAAAAGGACAAGTTGTTTTAAGGAGGCACTTCCTGTATTTCTTGTGCCTAGATTTAACAAGTAATATATGCTTTACAAACATCACAATTAATGCTGCACAGACTCCAAGGAGTTAACTAGCCACTGTTTATGACATCCTTTATTTTTCCTGGTCAAGTCAGTGACCATGTTCTTTCAACAGGGAACTTGTTCATTTTTGTTTTCTTTTGTTTAAAACCAATAACTCATGTTTCTTTAACAGTGTCTCCGTATCTGCCTTTGCATTATAAAGCACATTCTCGCACACTAAAATTCTTTGGATTGAGTTCAACTAGACCCAGGATTATATAGAGTTTCCCTCTATAATGCAGGTTATAAAATAGGCAATATTACTTGATGTTGCATTACAGAATATAAATATAAATTCTTGGATATGTCTGTCAGGCTCCTTTAAGTCCCTGAAGCTAAAACAAATATGTCCACTATTATTGACACAGTTAAGGGCTGCAACTATTGGGCATAGTATGTGTATACAGGCAATTCTCATTGTCAACAATGGGACTTTCAAGTATTTAAGATTCCTCTGTGAATTTCATTTGAGCCCATTAAGTAAGTGGCTTAGATGAAAGGAAGGTAGCCATCTGAATGCTTAAATGCCTAGAAGATAATTTTTTAAATTTTGTAATTGTCTTATAATAGTTTAAAAAGATCTGCTTACCTATTACAATGAAACCACCCAAAATCTTGTCATAAGACTTATTTTGTTTTGGTACTTTGCTAAAAAACATTGGTCTCACCTAGCTATCATTCTTTTCTTCTCATTATAAACCAGAGTTCTTTCATTCTTCCACTGTGTCATAAAAGATTCAATAAATTCTGATTTGCATTTCAAATTCCACTCTTTTTTTTTAGAAGGACATCAGATTAGATGACAATTACATCACTAATCTCTTTAGCAGTGACAGTGGGAAGCTAAGCTCAAACTCTTTCTGACTGAAGTCCTAAAGAAGGTCATGTAATATTCTTCTTTATCACTAATAGAGATTTTGTGTGTGTGTGTGTAAATTCTTCATTTCATTTTTATTAATTAATATGTGCTCATTTAAGCCATTTGCTTTGGTTAGATGATTCAGACTACTTGTCTCCTTCTTTCATTAAGAAATGTGTGTCTTTATTTTTGCTACAAAAAGAGGAACATTTTCAGTGTTATTGGCCCCAGTAACTTTTTCTGTTAGTGATATTCTTCTAGAAATTTTGCATGAGAATAATTACCTCAGGTAAATATCCAACCATTTTGGAAAGATCTTTTTCCATTTTGTTTTTGTTGTTTTTTAAACAATTGAAATAACAAAAATCTTAAGTACTCATATGTGGCCGTATTTGTGTTTATACGTGTGTGTATAAATTTATAAACATAAATATTTATAAACATTTTGATGTCTAGTGCTAGGGAGAAAGAGATCTAGCACTTGAATAAATGTTTGGTGAATCAATCTTTACTATTCTAGATTCCATGTAATGTTTTCTTCTACTTTCAAAGACTTGTCATAGTTACATCTGATTACATTGCAGAAACTATACACAGTTACAAAAGTTCTATTTCTGATAATTAATAAATATTGTTTGACTCTTTAAAGAAATAAGCAATACAAATTCACATAGAAGTCATTATAACAATTTAGTATACATTTTAATAAAGTGACTATCAAATATTATGATATGCATATACAGGCAACGAATAGAAACTAAAGAGAAAAAAGTATGTAAAGGAAGTAATATAAATTTCTAAACTATTTAGTTATGTTATATGCAAGCAAAATAATTTTCTTTTATGTGAAGAGTGGAAATTTTATGTCTGAGGTTTTCTGAACTTTAGTTTATCAAATTATTTGAAATTCTAATTATTTTATTAAATCACAATTATAGTGTTTGAGTTATCCATACAAGAGCTATGAATCAATAATTATTTTTATATTACATTCAACAAATAAAAGTTTACCTTAGAAAACATAGGGATAAGGTTGAGTGAAGAAGTACAACCACATCACAAAAACAAAAAGTATAAATGCCATTTCTGTATTTTTAAATCACTATCTGCTTTGACTACACTGAACCTTGTAGTTAACCCAAACAGCTATTATGTACACATATTGTTTCAAGTACAAAATGGGTGCTTAATAAACACTTGCTAAAATAGATTAAGGGGGGGGAAAATCAATAAATTATTTAACTTATTGTGACCAAGAAATTCCATTATTATAACAGATTAATCTGGTTAAAATACCCCAAAAATGTTGAGTTGGTCATGATTTAAATTCTGTGTAATTCTGTGTGTGTGTGTGTGTAGACACAAGTTTAGAAAATTTTTTGAACAGTATCAAAAAGAAATTCAAAAGAAAAATAACATTTACAATGCAACATGGAGATGTTTCCATGTAAATTTAGTACAAAATGCCTGTTCACATTAAGAATTGTGTAAATAGTTAGGAAGTTAGGAAGGAAGAAATGAAATTTAAAAATTGATTAAACCAATAAATAAATATTCATTTGACAAAAATAGTTGATACTAATGATGAAATAAATAGTAACTTTTCTTGATAAAGAGTTCTTATATTCACACCAATATAATATTAGGTAAATATTTCTTTTATCCCTGCCCCTTCCTGTATAAATTCTTTATTTTGCACATCTTATGAGTATAAAAATAAATTTTCAGTTACTATTTTGATATATTACTGCAAGATAAAATAAATTTCTGTGTTAGAACTGAATTCTATGAATTGTGTTAATTTATAATATATGTATACATAAAGACCTATTGATTATGTGACATATGTAATAAAGATGAACCTGTGTGATGAACCGAAACTAACATTTTTCTTAGAATAAGCCTGATTATAGAAAAAATATCAGCAGTGAGCTCACAGTACATAGATTACTCCCTAGGTGTTAAAAAAGCATCCACAAAGTTGTCTCTACTGAAACCAGAGTAGCTTAAAAAAAAATCGGTATCATTATTTAGTGATACCCGTTCATACAGATATTAAGAAACAGTTCTTTGATATCTTCTAATTAAACAAATATCCAAATGTTTGGTGTCTTGTGGAACAAACAACTGAATGATTTGGCTGAATTTTCCAGGATGATGTTTGGGCATTATGTAGACACAATCAATGAATTACTGTACTCTTAAAAGGCCTGGATAGGGCTTCCCTGGTGGTGCAGTGGTTGAGAGTCCGCCTGCCAATGCAGGGACACGGGTTCATGCCCCAGTCCGGGAAGATCCCACATGCCGCGGAGCAGCTGGGCCCATGAGCCATGGCCGCTGAGCCTGTGCTCCACAACTGGAGAGGCCACAACAGTGAGAGGCCTGCGTACCATAAAAAAAGAGAAAAAAAAAAAGACCTGGATAAGTTCTGGAAAATTATTTACATGCACAAAGATAATGAAGTTCTATATGACTTTGTTATACTACATGTGACATTATCTGAACAAATTTCAGTCTGGGGGAGATTAAAATTTTTCTAATTTTCAGGAAAAAAAAGTGTATAAATACATTTTTGTTCAAAATTGTCTCCTCTCCTTTAATGTAGCCACTAAAAGAGACCAGAAAATGTCTCCTAGTGGAAAAATAGACCAAAGGGAGGACATAGTTGGCAAGCAATAGAAGAGATGGTTGGCAGGGCATAAACAGAAAAAAATTCCAGAGACAAAAAGAGTGTGGGAACAGCTAGTCATGGATGAAGGAGTATGTGGGGATTATACAAACTTGGAGAAGACAGAACTGTACTGAAACCAGGCCACGTCCAGCTCCCAGATCTAAAATCTACACGTTCACTTGTCCTGCTGTCCTGGAATTTCAGTATTCTAGACATAGCTGTTACCACGCTGCTTTGAAAAAAGTACAGAGAGGTAAAGCAGAGTATGAGTTTCATTCACTGAATTTATCAGAAAGCTTTTGCCTAAATAACAACCATTACAAATTTAAGAAAACATCATTTCAGATGCATATTCTTAGGTAGAGGCAAAAGTAAAAAAGTAAAGTTTTGCTTAAGATGCCACAAAGTTAAAAAACTATTTTAATGCAACTCCAGCTAGTCACTTTGTAATTTTTATGCACATGTAGATTTAGATGGAAAAATAAGCAACTAGAGAAAGAGAAGCCCATCCGTTGTGACTTTAAGAGAATTTAAGAAATTAGACTCAGAAATAGATTTGTATAAACAGACTATCTTGGTAATTTCTGTTTTCCCAAAGAAGAGTGTTAGATTTATATATGTACTATCCACATCCTTTTTCACTCTGTAGAAAAAGCTGAGCACTAAAATTCATATTTTAAAAACCAGAGCTTCTGGTTTTAAAACTGCCACCATCAACTAACCACCAATCTTTCTTCCAAAAGTACTGCCATCGATTTGTACTTAACAAAGTCTATTATATCAATATATCCCAAAGGCAAGACCTTTATGCAAATAATAAAGAAATGCAGTGAAAATATGAAATGAAATACTATATGAAAAAGTTCTATTTGGTTACCCATAACCCTTAGCAACTTTATTTTTAAAAAATAAGCCTTGGTCTTCCCTGGTGGCGCAGTGGTTGAGAGTCCGCCTGCCGATGCAGGGGACACGGGCTCGCGCCCGGGTCTGGGAAGATCCCACACGCCGCGGAGCGGCTGGGCCCTTGAGCCATGGCCGCTGAGCCTGCGCGTCCGGAGCCTGTGCTCTCCAACGGGAGAGGCCACAACAGTGAGAGGCCCGCGTACCGAAAAAAAAAAAAAAAAAAGCCTTTTTCTTATTGTCTTAAATTTATATTTTTGTACTTAAGACACCTAGGGAAATTAGTAGACAACTGAATGCCTTAAACAACCCAGATAGCAGAAAATATGTAAGGCCCTATTCTAGAAAGTTGCCAGAAAAAGATTCTGAGAAGTTTAGTTTATTATAGTACTCAACAGTATAAAAAAAATTAGTTATAAAAATAATAATAATGCTGAACATATTGAACAGATTTTAGTATAACAGTTTCAAATGTTTTCAACCAGGAACTACTCTGACATTCACCTAAATTTCATAGACTTTAATTTTTGTTTCATTTGCCTTTCATACCCAAAGGCCAGTGCTAAAATAATACCAGACTCAGGTTCTCTATATCATCTTCATCTGTGTTCTCTAAAACATTTGTTCTATCACCTATTCTACCTACATCCCTTATCCATCAAAAGAACTATCCATCTCATTCTCATTTGTACTACATTCTCACTATGTTATCCTTAAAATCCATTGTATGGAACATGTTCTATGTGAAAGTGTTATAATTAGATCCTTCTGGTTCATTTGGTAATAAACCCATCTGGATTTGATCCAACATGTACTAGTTTTATACCAAACCTGACCTATTATGGCTAGAATTACACTAAGGATCCTTTCCACATTCTTTCTTAGGATTTTAAGCAGTAAACTATGAAAACTAGTTTACATAAAGATAATTTAGTTAAACAACACATTTTTAGGTGTGACTTTCCTAGAGGAGAACCAGGAACAAAGACAAATAATCTGGTTTGGTTTCTCCTGCTAATTAGAATGGTAACTCTCAAACTATTTTGAGCAGTTCTCATTTCAACATGGCAAATGACCCTGAAACTCATTTACATTGCCTGTTCTTAATTCCCACTGGAAATATTACTCCATGATAGAAATGAAATGTCATTCACTGTACAATTAAATTTGGAAGAGATTAGGGTTAGATGATTCATATATAATTCACAATACCTATCTTAGAGTCAAGTTATAAGATTAGAAGACAAAAGAATTAGTGATAAAATTGTGCCTTGCTACCCACTATAGAATTAAATAAGCAATACACAACAAAGTGGGTAACGATGAAGTTAAACTAGAAGGAACTTATAATTAAAAGCTAAGAATAATAATTAAAAAGTCATCACCAACCCAAGACAGGCTTCACAACATTCATGCAAGCAACCTTCCTAAGGATGGTGAAAGTGCCACTTATCTCTAGAAGCTTCTCAGAATCATCAAGCACTGTGTGTCAGAGACTATTTAGTAAAGAAAGAAATCCAGCAAATCTAAGACTATACAAATTTTGGCTTATAAACACCAAATCATGGAACCTTGAATAAATTACATAGTATTTTGCCTATAACAGGGCTTTGTACATTGAGATGAAATCCTATAGAATTGCTTGTCACTGATCCAAAAGAGCAAAGGAAGACCCTAACATCACTGCAGCAGTTTACAGTCCATCAGTAGACCAAGGAACTTAATTAAAAAAAAAATCTGCTTGAGTCCTGAGCTCCTAAAAAAGTAGATGTACGTTAGGTTGATAGTCTAAAATTTTGTCAGGAATCATACTGTGGATCATTGGATGACAACTCTTTAACCATGTACTATAACTCACTTTTGACTCCCAGATACACATTTGTGTTCAGGATATAACTGGATCAATCTGCACCCCTATAATTGTCTAAGGCTAATGAGAAGTGTGCTTCATAGATAAATGAAGCGTACCCGCTCAATAAAGGCCAACTAATGTCATTTGAAATCCTGATAAAGATTTTCCTATAGTTTGATATAGAAACTGGTGAGAGTATTAAGTCATAATAAGTGACAAGATAGCACTGGCATTCCAAGCTCAAAGGAGCCTGATTGTCATTTAGGTTGTGAGCAGCAATTTAATTTCCACAAAGCCACTTCATCTGTCCATTAAATTAATGATCTTAATTTAAACTTTATGACTTTTGTAGTTTTTATTGACTTCTACTTGTAAAATGCTTTTTCTTATACATGGTTTTATAAAGCTGATAAGCACACAGAGTTTATATGTATTTTTATGTTTAAATGTGTTTAAGTAATACTATAATAAGAATAATTAAGTCAAAGCTTAGGGTCATTAAGAAACTTTGCTCTTAAAGGGGACCTATACAATAGTGCCCTAGTTTGTGGTATAGAGAAGCAGCTATTTGGCCTGGTCACAGTTTGTCCCAGCTAATCCCCAAAAGAACAAAACCATAGGATGAATGGAGCAGGCTGAACCTAGGGAGAAAATGGGCACAGAGATTAGGAAACATTTCTGTAGTCAGCTGGGAGGATTATAGTAGGGAACTGCTGAACAAAAAGCTTCCACATGCCCTTTGAAGATTTTTAGAATATTATCTCCAGGGAAACACAGGCAACTGGCACTTCCTGGTTCTTCTGAAGAGTTCTATAAAGGCCTCAAAACGTTTTACTCAAACTTCCAGAAATATTGCATTTTGCCAATTCTCACTTGTCCTCACATCAAATCAAATACCAAGTCTGCTTACCTTCACACTGTCTTGCATCAGAGTTTTCCCCACTATTTCCATTGTCACTACCACTGCCAAAACAATGATTTCTCCCTTAGGACACTGAAGGTAATTCCTCAAATGGTTCTTCAGTGTGAACTCTCCCTCCATGTCAATGCCTTTTACACACTGTTCAATATTCCCACAGCAAATTCAGATCATTTTGGTTGCCTTCTCTAAAATCCATGAATATTCCACATTGTCCATTAAATTAGGCATTCAGGCAATCATCCTGACATTCAAAGTCTTTTATGATTTGGCTTTATCCCTCTTCCCATGTGTGTTCCCCAATACTTCTTAAACTTTAACAACAGTAAGTTAGTGCTCATACCTATCATTTTATCAACTCTGTGAATTTATACAAGCTGTTTCCTTAAAGGAAACATCCTCTCTTTATACTTTTTCTCCTGTCATAGGATGGGCTCCCTAAGAAACTGACTCTGGGACTGTGAAATGTATGCACAGGGGTTTCACTGGGGTGTGCTCTCTGGAATGATACCTGAAAAAGAGCAGGGGAAACAGGCTTAGGTTGAAGTTGCACTTGGATCAGTGGACTCAACTGACCCTACTGAGAACTCGGAAACTGGGAAGGTCTTTTAGAGAGGTCCCCAGCCTAGGTAAAGCAGATAGGCCTTTGTATCTCTGTATATACCAGTCACTGGATGCACTGAAAATGGGACATAGCCTTTGGCAAGGAAGATTTCTTAAACTAGAGGTAAGAGAGAAGGATGTAACTAGCTGTAAATAGTCAGCCAAGACTCAAGCAGGTCCTAAAAGCAGACCAGTGCACCACAACACATCCACTTCAGCTGACCCCTTGTGCCACTCAGACCTACTTGCTTCATAGAGCAGGATCACCCTATCCAGGAAAAACTCCAGAATTCTGGATGGGCTCTTTTACTGGGACAACTTACAAGAGGAAGGTTAGTGTGACAAAGTAGAGCTCATGGCTACATTTGATACTCATTTTCCTTCTTCCAAAATCTGCTGTAAATTATCCTCACCCAGTCCAGTACTTCTGTTAGTTTAAGTAGGTCACCATGTAAGTGAACTAGATCCTAATATTTGAGGTGTCTGTTTCCCTGGTCACCACAAATTTATCAGACGATGGTTGCTCCCTTTTCCTTTTACCACCAAGTTGTATAGGAGAGTACTAAGAAATGCTTCAGTGGATCACCTGGGTGCCTAATCTATTCTTCTTTGCTCCCACTGTGTGACAGCAGCCCTACCTCCTCCTGATTATAAGAATGAGTTAACCTACAAAGGTCACTATTGTTCTCCTTGCCTGTTGGTCTCTTGGCAAAAATAATCAAATGTGACTGGGTGGGATCCATCACGTAAAGTTTAATGGAACTCATGATAATTCCCCTGATCCCCCTGTAAGATTTAGTATTTCTAGGCGTATGGAGACTAGTTACAGATGTGGGAAGTACAAACTTCCCAAGTAGGTCACTGCAAAAAATATGAAGTGAGGCCACTTATATTTCTACACCCTGATTCCCAGACATGCATTTCATCTTTTGGGGACATAGCACCCTATAATGGTCATTTATTTTATTGACTAGTGCCTCCCATGGAATGATACTTATCAACACTGGGTATTATCAACAAATTACTACCTCAGTTGTACCTTCAAGAGACTATTCAACCAGCAACCACTGGATGGTACAGTATATGATAGGACAGGTGTACTGTATCCCATAACAATGTGCCCACTGTCACACCTCTATTGCTGTAAAGTAGGTTCATTGAGCCAAGAAAATGTTAAGCAGGATTCTATGTTGGTGGATCAAACACTCTCAGGTATTGGTGCTGGCTGAGTCTCAGATGCTAGAAGTGAAAACCCATACCAAGAGCCTATCATGATCTCAGACAATATCCATCACAGCCCCTTCCAGAGTAAAAAGAATTCTGTGAAATCAGCTTGCCATTAATTTGGTGGTTGATCCCCTCGAGGACTGGTGTCATATCAATGGCTCATCATTGGTTTCTGTTGCCAACATACTGAACTCTAAGTAGCAAGAGTAGTTAGATTGGTCTTGGTAAGTAGGTGCACCTATTCTGGAGCTCCATCTTTTCTACCATGGCTACTCTGTTCATAAACCCATTTTGGCAGCACTTGGGTGGCTGTTAACAAAAGGCTGGCTGATGTCAACCAGCTGATTGATGCTGCCTACTTGGTTGATTAGTAACTTTTCCCATAGTGAATGCTCTCTGGTGGAAATTAACATGCATTTCAGAGATCACCTTACTTTATGCCACTCACATAGGACTATTCATATTTCTCTTCTCTATTCTGAATACTAATTTCTCTTTTCAAGCCACCTAACCAATGAGCTGAGCCATTTGACACTGTCCACAAGCCCAAATATATATTCTTAGCTGGGGTTCTTTCCGCATGGAGTGCTTGACTAGGGACACTGACCAAAGCTGTGCTAAATGAGAGAATTTCCCTTTACCACACTGTTCGGACCATCTCTGAGTGGAACTCTCCTTCCTTTGTACCCTCATTCCAAGTCAACCCAACTGTGAAACAGAATCAGCCATTTTTCTTTTCTATCACCTGGTCTAAAGGCCACCCCCTCGTGTGGTCATACGTGTAAGCCTAAGGAAAAGGTGACAGTGCAACTATGATAGATGACATGTGGTTCTGGGCAACCTGTTCAAGCCTGTTGTACCCCATGGCTCTATTCATACCCCATCCCAAATGAGTTATTTCCGTCATATGGAGTATACCTGGGCCTGCCTGAACTTATAATTCAGTGAGTCTGCCAGCACCCAGCTCACAATGGGAATCTCTGGTCACACGAACATTTGATGTTTCATGGTCCCATTCTCCATGTCTGCCAGCAGTCAGTAGCACACAAGGAGTTGTTTATTTGAATAGCGTATAACTCTATGCTGCAGATGGCATGACTGACTCCAGATCGCTGCATGTCTATATTATGATTCTCTTTTGGAGTTTTACCCACCAAGATACCTAATACCAGAGGGAAGGCCAGATTGTATAGCCTAAGTGGCAAGACTGCTTGAAATGCAGCCTGGAACATATTCCTTGCATGTGGCAGCTTTCCATGTAACTCAGTAAATGGATTGGAGCAATAATTCTAAACATGGAATATGCTGCCTCCAGGACCTGAAGAAGCTTACCACATACCATATTTATTTCTTAGTGGTAGGAATATGAGATGCAACCATTTGTCTTTACTTTGGAAAAGATGTGCTGGCATGCACTGGACCCCTAAAATGTCACCAATGAGTCAGTTTCCTGAATCTTTGTAGGGTTCATTTCTAATCCTTCAGAGTGCACATACTTACTAAGGCCCTCAATGTACTTGCCGCTTTTTGCTCACTTGCTCTGATGAACATGATGTCATCAGTGTAGTAGTCCAATGTGAAATTATTTGGCAGGTATAGGTGGTCTAGATCTCTTCTGATTATATTTTGATAGAGAGCACAAGATATGAAACAACATAGTAAATAAATACTTTTGTTCACCTTGTGAGAATTCAATTTGCTTCTGGTCCATCTTGTTGATGGAGATGAAAAAGAGTACACGCTCCGATTCACTGGTAATATACCATGTGCCTGAGGCCATGTTGATCTTTCTAGCACAGACAGCACATTTGGCATAACAGCTTCAATCGGTGTTACTACTTGGTTGATTCTGTAGAAGTCTGTTGTCATCTTCTAGGCTTCGTCTGTGTTTCCATAGAAACTAGACTGGAAAATCAAATGGAGGATATTATGGGGACCACCATCCTTGCATCCTTGAAGTCTTTAATAGTTGCAGCAGTATCTGCCATTATTTCCAGATTGCAGTATTATTTTGATTAACTAATTTGTGTTAGGCCATTGAGGGAGAGGTTTCAGAGACTTCTGCTTGGCCTTTCCTGTGATGGCTCTTATTCCATAGAGTGAAGGAATCAGTGCAGTAGTTGGTTATGCCAAATATCAAGTATGTCTCCTCTTGGGCCTCATATACTCCACTCTAACAGGTACCCTGGATATCAAGATTAACTGAGACCCTTTATCCAACAGTCCTCAAAATGTCTGAGTAATCGCTTCTCGGCCTTTTGGCTAAGATCAAGTGTAAAATGTTTGAGTAATCCTCTTTTACTAGTGTACAAGGGCATGAGTTCTTTACTTAAAAAATTAGTGTGTTAGTTATTATATTTACTTGCTGTAGTATTATAGGGTCTTCCTGGGACCTTTTCTTCAGTCAGTGATGAGTCTAGACCTTAAAACAGGCTTAATTATAGAAACTGAGCAAGGGATATGATTTATTTATGGCAGTTTCCCTTGTCCTTCTAGTTATCAATTCTTTTTCTAAAAAAATGACATAGGGACTTCCCTGGTGGTGCAATGGTTAAGAATCCTCCTGCCAGTACAGGAGACACCGGTTAAATCCCTGGTCCAGGAAGATCCCACAAGCCACGGAGCAACTAAGCCCGTGAGCCACAACTACTGAGCCTGCATGCCACAACTACGGAAGCCCACGTGCCTAGAGCCCATGCTCCACAACAAGAGAAGTCACCACAATGAGAAGCCCGTGCACCGCAATGAAGAGTAGCCCCCGCATGCCACAACTAGAGAAAGCCGGCGTGTAGCAACGAAGACCCAACGCAGCCAAAAATAAATCAATAAAAAATAAATAAATTTATAAAAAATAAAAATGGCATATGTAAACAATATCCTTGATATCTGCCCATTTACCTAGAGAAAAACATGTTCTATTAATCATCTCCATTGCTCTCAGCAAGTCAACATCTCCCCACATCCTAGTTACCACTCCAATCTTGCATCACAACTTCTCTTGCTTCTATTGTGCCTATTATTTTTGGGATCCTGCCATTCCCATTGTTATCAGGGTAATAGTTATTTTCCCAAATTAGCAGGCTCAGCATTTATCTGCTGGATTTATTATTGTGATTTGAACTTATTTATTGGTCTGGCACCAGGAGATAAGGTAGGGTTAGATGTAGAGGTTATGTATACTGTCTTGCAAAGCAGAGAGCTCAGTATCAAGCAGTAGCCTTTAACTGGGAGCAGTGGCCCACTTCTGTAGTCCCAGACAATTCAGAGTGTCTAAATATTCAAGAATTTTAGAGCATAAAACCTTAACCCATTTTTCTGCTTGGCATAGCAAGTTTGCTAACATGGAGAATTCAACTTCCTCTGGAGATTTGTTACTCTTATAACTTAGCCCTGGACTGAACTTCAGATTCTTCTGCCTTCAAACCACGGGAGATGAGAGTCTTTTTCACGCTGTATGAGGAGGCCCCCCGGCTTTCACACTTAGCTTGTAATTCGTGATTACTCTCAGCCTTCCACTGGCTTTCTCCAATGTGTAGATTCCCTCAACACAGCCATCCAAGCCATGACACTTATAATTACAATTTCCCTCAAATCTCTCAAAACTTGAGATATTGCACCTATTAGTGCAGTCCCTTCCACCAATATCCTATACTATATCCAACTCACCACTGCTAAAAAAGGAAAGTTTTAACAATTGCTCTACTATAGCATGTCAAGAGCTACCCATGCTCCAGTCACCATCAGTGATGGAATCCTAATGGCCAGCTGGTCTGCCCAGCTCCAAAATTCCATTTTATGGTCTGCTTCCTAGCACCATTCTCAGTACCAACTGATGCAAATTAGGTTCCCTGGAAACAGACACTGAAAATCAGAGACTTGCGTGCAGAGGTTTATTGGGCAGTGCTATTGAGAACAATTGTGAAGGCAGAGAAAGGAAAGCTGCAGTGGGCAGAAGGGGGAAGTCGAAATGTGACATAATTGCAGGTGATGACCTGAAAGCTATGATACTGAGATGATCCTTCAGAGTTTAGCTCAATCAAGGCAATCAAGGCAAAGGAGCCAAATCTTTGTGATGCCACACTAACTAGTTCCTGGTTAAAGGCTTCCCCTGGAAGGAGGTGTAAGTTTGGGAGAGACATGTTCCTTTCAGTCAAAAACAATCACTGGAGAGGAACACAGCTCTTAGCTCTTAGCACCCAATATTCACAAGATCTTGGGGAATGAGTATCTTGATTATGAAGAAAGATTTGGGTGCTACAACACAGCATTCACTATATCATATCTGAAAGCCCACATCAAATTCTATTCTTATTCCTCCAAACTAGGAATATTTTCATTTTTCCTCTGAACCATCACTGAACTTTGCTATATATTTCTTATGACACTTTCTATCTTCTACTATATTTGTAGATTAATCTCAGTTTTATATTTGAAATTTCTTTGGTCTGATTTATCTTTAGTCTATTTCTCTACTTTCTCATTGTGTAATCAATATTTGTTTTACCTTGCAAACTTCCATGTATCTTCAGATCTCAGTTTACAAATCATTTTGTCAAGAAACCTCTCCTAACACCCCAGACTCAGAAAGGTTATTGGTATTAACATCTTGCCATCTTGCTTAACATTGCATTAATTACAATTATACTTAATTTGTCACAGAAGTAGTTGCTGGTAGAAAAAAAAAATCATGAATCCTAGATCTAGGTCTTCTTTTTCACTGTTTATCTACAAAAATTAGCACCATGCCTGGTACATAACTGGTTGATAAATAAATAATTATTGAGTGAATGAAAGGATGAATGAAGAGAAGAATCCCCTTCAGAATGAAAGTCATTTGGTAAAGAATGGAAATTAACAGTCATTCCTAGATTGGTCCATGAGCTTACTTACTTCCTAAGACTTTGCCAGGATCAGCAGCACCAAGGGGGATGAGAAATGATGAGGAAATAAAAGGATCAAACTATTTCAAGCATTCTGGTTACAGGGTAGAGCTGAGTGAAAGATTCATGAGATCAGTCATCTGGAAAAGAATCTGAGGACCTTGAGCCTCTGAGGTTAAAGATAAGATAAAGAGTTATGGGACTTCCCTGGTGGTGCAGTGGTTAAGAATCTGCCTGCCAACGCAGGGGACGTGGGTTCGAGCCCTGGTCTGGGAAGATCCCACATGCCACGGAGCAACTAAGCCTGTGTGCCACAACTACTGAGCCTGCGCTCTAGAGCCCGTGAGCCACAACTACTGAAGCCCACACGCCTAGAGCCCGTGCTCTGCAACAAGAGAAGCCACCGCATTGAGAAGCCCTCACACCGCAACGAAGAGTAGCCCCTGCTCGCCGCAACTAGAGAACGCCTGCACACAGCAACGAAGACCCAATGCAGCCAAAAATCAATATGGGATGTGGGGAGTAAAATAATACTGTCGAAGCCAAACTTTGTCTTGTTTGCTATTTCACCACATCCCTCCACCAATGAGGACTGCATTTGGGCCATCCCAGAACCTTATACATAAGCCACCACGCTCTGATTTTAGAAAACAAAACCAATAGGAGTAATGTCCTTGTAGACATTTTTTTCTAAGTTCCTTGACCAGATATTATTGTAGGCAGTAGGTATCACAAGTACTCTCTTTTTTAACCCCAACATGATCAGGGTTGACTCACAATATGTGTGTGTGTTTATATATGCTTGTTTGTTGATAAATAAACATATATTCTATTTGCCAAGTGCCAATATATGTTATTTCATTTTAGTATTTTTTTTATAGAGGATAAAATTTGGCATCAGAATATCTGGGTTCAAATCCTGTGTAAACCACTTGTAAAACAAGCTGTCCCAGTTTCCTCATCTCCACAACTAAAGGTAATAGGAAAAGCTGCCTCAGAGCTGTTGTCAGGAACAAATTAAGAAATCAATCCAAAAGCAATTTGTAGGTGTAGGTGATAACCAGCCCTATGATTGGCTGTGACAGGCCATGCTCAGTAAAGAACTTTGTCAAGGCATTTATTGATAAGGTTATGGGCTTCTACTTGTAAATAATTTATCTGAGGCAGGTAAAAAAAAAAAACGCCATCATAATCTAAATAATTGGTTTAAGTAGTAAAAGTGCTTTAGAAGGAAGCACCTAGTATTAGAAGGGTACTAAGCACAGGCACTCACTCAATGACTGGTTGATGTTCATGGAGATTAGGCCAGAAATTTGAGGGACATTCTCAGTTGGTGTAAAGTCAGGTCATTACCAAATACACTTACAGTGTGTCCTTTTTACATTGTGTATTGAAATTTAGGAAAATAATTGGCTTACTTCTCCAGGTCAAACTGTATATTCAGACCTAGTCTTAGTTTTCTCATAGCCAAATATAATCTTTATTTTTTATGTCACTTACTTATGAAGAAATTCTTAAGGTCCACAGGGTCCCAAGTAAGTTTCTGCTAAAGGAATCTTCTAAGTAAATTTGTGACTACAGGGAACCCTTTACCTTCCTGACAGCATGTCTCTGAGTACAGAGCACAGGCCAAGCGTCAGCACTGCTCTTTTCTAGCTCAAGCTCTTCCAAGTGGCACCATGAGCTTGGGCATGCCACTTAACCAGTGCCTGTGTCCTCATCTATAAAATTAGGAATCTATTTCAACTAGCGTTTATTGAGCACCCACTACAGTCAAGGAATTGTGCAAGGAACAGATGGTTGTTCCAGGATATCTTTGACAGTAGCACAGATCCTAAAACCAGTGTTGTGATTTTGGAATCTTGAAAATGATTCCTTCTACTCTCAGCCCATTTTCTTCATGTTTTTTCTTCTTTCATTCAGTCCTTTGTTGAAGACAGGATATGATACACATATATGTACACAATCTACCAAGGCCCCACTTCAGGGTGTCTACAATGGCATTTCCTGTGTCTAGAAATTTCTTTCCATAGATAGTCCTGTCACTTGAACACTTAACACATTGCAATTTCAGTTCAACTGTCACTCCTCAAAAGATGACTTGCGGGTTTCCCTGGTGGTGCAGTGGTTGGGAGTCTGCCTGCCGATGCAGGGGACACGGGTTCGTGCCCTGGTCCGGGAGGATCCCACATGCCGCAGAGCGGCTGGGCCCGTGAGCCATGGCCGCTGAGCCTGCACGTCCGGAGCCTATGCTCCACGACGGGAGAGGCCACAACAGTGAGAGGCCCGCGTACCACAAAAAAAGATGACTTGCCTGCCCATGCTATCTGAAATAATATCTCCCTTTATTCTTTAATCATTTATCTAGGATATTTCTCTTCATAATACTTCTCTATACCTAACATAAAGATAACTGTCAAAGTCATCAAAAATAAGGAATGTCTGAAAAAATGTCACAGCCAAGAGTTGCCTAAAGAGACATGTAATGTGGTATATTGGATGGGATCTTCTTGCGACATTAGGTAAAAACTAAGCAAATCTTAATAAACTATGAACTTGGTTAATAATTTTACATTAATGTAAGATATTAATAATAGAAAAACCTGGGTATGAGGAAGTTCTCTGAACTATCTTTATAATATTTCTATAAATCTAAAACTAATCTAAAATAAAAAGCTTATTTTAAAAATATTTTTGTGTTTGTCTACTATTTGTTTATTTTCCATCTCCCTAGAAACTCTTGTTCACTGCTTTATTTCCAGTCTTAGAACAACGCCTGGCACAAAACGGACATTTGATAAATATCTGTCTAATTAATCAATCAATTATTTGTGGTATTTATACCTCTCACGAACCCTATGATGAGCTCCAAGATCGTAAGTAACATTTGCTAGGTTATACAAAGAGCAAGAGTTAGAAGTAGGATTAAAACTCAGTTCAATCCAATTCCAGAATTTGTGTACTTAACCAGTATTTAGGACTGTAAAAGGAAATCATATTACTACATTTTTAATCAGTGTAGGTGCAGTAAGGAACCATGGAAGGTTCTGAGCAGAGATAATAGAAAAGTGAATCTTTAAAGTGAAGACTGGATTAAGAAGGGCAGAGCCAGTGACGGGAAGGCCAATTTGAAGATTATGACAATGATACAGATGAAAAGAAATGAGACCTAAGCTAGGCTGTTATGGGAATAAAGAAACAGAAGGGCACAAGATATTTTGATGTAGGGATATATAGGACTGACAATCGGTTCAAGGTAGTGAGCAAGAAGAAAAAATGGAGATTAAAATGAAGGTAATGATCTGAATGACTAGAAGAATGTTAATATCATCAATTAGAATGGGGAATAGTAATTTCTCTCTGACCTTTCTATATATTCACATGTTTCATTTGGTTATCATAAGCAGTAAATAAAATATAAATATAGGAAACAGAAATCATTTGAAAAAGTTAAAAATATTAGATAAAATATAAATTATTTTCAAAGTGATTTTTTATTTATAAGATTTCTAAATGAAAAACTAAAACAAAAGAGTGTATCATGCCATCTTAGTATATGCTTTGCTTTATCTGACAGAACATTATGAAAGATTTTAATTTTTTCATGTCTCAGGTATATAACTTCAGTAATTAAAAGAAAAATCCCTGTAGAAATTATATTGAAACCTCTGCTCTTCAAATCAGTCTTGGGGTTATTAAACAATAATTATTACTGTTACTTAATATCTATCTGGGACTAACATACATACAACCTACAGAACAAATAAAAGTTTTTACTGTGGAGCAAGGTAATTTTTTTATAATCAATAGTCTATCATTAGCGTAATGTTTATTTTATGCCTCTGCAGACATTGTATCATTTGAATTGTGGTTTATAAATATTAACCTATTGATCTTTGCTGCTCTTCCATCTGCTATAATTTCTGACAAACATCATCACTTCTTTATTTGTAGGTGAAGGACAAAACAATAAAGCAAATCTCTAGGTATCTGATGACTGCACATTGTCAGAGAAGTATTCAGAATCCAAGGGTGTCTAACCACATAAATTCCTTAAGCTTTCCTAAAGGCTTACATTCCAGCTTATCCATAAAATCCAAGCTGATAATATGCTCTTTTAAATAAGAATGTAGAATGAGTACAGTAACATAACATATATACTTTGCCTAGCATTATGACTTGTGACTTACATATGCTTTATAAATTATCAAATGACATGCTGAAAATGTACTTGGTTTGTTTCACAAACATCTACTGCCATTTATTTTGTTTTATATTTTATTTTTCAAGTTTTAGCAGCAATTTATGAAGCAAGATTTCCTGAATTCTTCCCTGGAAACATGTCTTTTCATTCTTTTGGGAGTTCCTTACACTAGAGAGCAATCTGATTTCATTTAGGTAGTGAAGATCATTTCTTTGAATGACTAAAATAATATACCCTTAAAAATAATTTTAAAAATACATTTAGAAGAATCTAAGAAATCCATTGCCTTTCCTAAACTTTTTTTTTACTCAGTTTGAGAGGATTTCCTGATAAAACACTTTATTTGGTCCATTATTTCTCTAATTTATTTTGCTAAAGTAAACCTGAAACAAGACTGAGGCCTGGGATGAGTATTTAAGTTATAGTTAATGAAAATTTAGAGCATAAAAGCACTTCAATTATTCATATTTCCTGATTTATACTGAAAAATATGTGTGTTCCTTTGATAGGGTTCAAATTAGCAGGGAGCTTTTGAAAACTGGTCCTTAGTAGCTTCAACAAATGTCTTTTTACCAGCTTATCTGGAGCAAAACAGAGACTTTTAAATCAAACTTCTATTTCATCTATTTCTTTCTTTATTACTGAAATGAATAAAGTAATTTTGTATGGAAACTTAAATGCTTATCAAAACTGGGAAGCAATAAGTACAACAATAAAACCATTTGTTAAAAGTTCTACATATTATTAGATTATATTATTATGCCTGGAGTGATACATTTGTCTTTTCATAAGGAGTTACATGGATTTCTAAAGCTGAAACCAGACATGCCAGGTCTGCACAAGGCAAAGGACCACAAATTATGTCCAGTTGAGTTCATTGAAATTTGTTTATGCAAAGGAACTTTAGAACTGGGAACTCACAGCCACCATTTCACCACTTGCAACACAGAAAAGACTCTCAGTAACAGGTTTGACAAATCCACATTTAGTTCCATATGGTCATTTATCCTCCCTATGTCTTTGAAAGTAAAATACTGTGAAGGCGGCATTTGAGGTTTCGGTGACAAATTACTTTTCTCAATGGAATCAAAGGCTGTGGCCATCTGCAATGAGATAGATGAGCCACAACTGGCTTTCATAATAATCAATCCTGATTGCAGCAGGACTGTGGCACTTCTGGATTGATTGTGAGGACCTGCTGTGACAAACAATACTGACCAATTTGGTCACAGTGACAAGTTATTTCTCTGTTTATATACATGTCATCAGAGGGAAGGGAAGAGATGGAAATCATCCAATACAGTTAGCCAATAGTGGAAATATGAAAATTCTGAAAATCCTTAAACTAGATTTGGAGACCTAAACTACATGATAAGGCAAAACTGAGAGTACATCTATAGTATATCAGTAAAATGGGGAACCATAGTTTGCTAGGGACTTTTACCATTACTGCCTCAACCTGCACATGTATCCTAAAGTAAATGGCCTTACCAACAGCTCCTGCTATATGAACAGTAAACCGCTAGATTCCATATTTTCTCTTTTTATCCCCCAGGCATAGCTGATTCAACCATGGGTGGGCACCAATGGACAGGCAGACAGTTCATAAGTACGGTAGTGACTTTCTGGCCTAAGTCAATCAATTTCCTCTTTTGGGAATTTGTAATTGAGCATCTAAGACACTGAATTGGTTAGATGTGGAGAATTAAGCTTAAAAGTTATATAATCTCTAAGGCTGGATGAATAGTTATAGCCAAAGTCAGTGGTGGAAAAGGAAAAGTAGTAATGGCTAACAAATGTTAAATATTTATTCTACATCAGAACCTCTGCTAAATGTTCATCATCCACTATCTATTTTAAACCTCAGATCACTATTAAACCTGTTGGTAGATGGTGTTATTATCCCATATGATGATGAAAAGTCTGAAATTTGGAGAGACTAATTAAATTCCCCCATCACATATGTGTAAAATGAGGACAGACCAAAATTTAATTCTGTTGGACTCTTCTGGGAATCTATGGGGAGTGGGGAGGTGGAGAAAGAGAGAGAGAGAAAGATAAAGCAGATAGAAGCAGAAATGACCTCACTATGTAGTCCTGAGATAGTGGTCTTCTCTCCTTACAGCCTCTGAGCTGCCATTCCCATAGGTCTAAAGGTTCATTGATCTCTGTCTTTGGGTTCTCATGAATACCCACTGTGTCTCTAGATGGGTTTACAGTACACAATACTTTGGCTAGAACTATTGAGAGAACTATAGTAAAGGTAATATTTGTCTTCATTTCTTCAGATATTAATTTCAATGCTTGATAATTCACTTTGATTTCAGAAACTTGTTTTTCTGAATAGAGAATATTTAACTATTTAGTAACTAAGTAAATGTGAAATTTCCAGTTTTTTCAGTAATTTCCAACTTTTCAATTTACAAGGAACACTGAAGATCAATAGGAAAAGGTTTATTTACTTATTATTAATAATCTACATAATATGTGAATATACATGTGCTTTTTCTTCCCTCTAGAATCATTTTCATATTGTGAGATTTTAAATCTGTTCCAAATGAACAGGTCACTGATGGCTTCAGCCCATTATAATATTTCAGTCCCTTAAACAAAACCCCAATTATTGGATAGCAGAGCTTGTCCCTTTTCCCACTCCTCAGCAGCTAGATAAACTGTTACTCTAAGGATGAGAAATTGGGGAATTAATGCCCAACCTCCTCTTCTGAAAGTCTGCATAAAGGTGCAAAAGAAGAAAGCTTGAATAAAATTCAGATAGTCTGAAATTTCTGAAGAATTCTGATTCAGTATTATCTTACAGCTTATATTATTTGTGCATTTCAGTTTTTTAGACTTTATTATCCTATGCTTTATTTGAGGGTAGGGATTTTAATTCCATTGCCAAGTTGGGCAAATTCAAGTTTTAACTGTTCAAAGGCAACATTCTCCAAGGGTTCCATCACTGGTCGTGTGGCTCAGTCTGGGCAGGGCCTTCATACTGTCTGGGAGTCCATCAGCATTTGTTTGTTCCGTGTTCCACAAACACGCAGTACAATCAGGTTTTTCTTTTCCAGAGAATCAACTACTACTATGTTTGGCAGTAGTTAACTGTTTAAGCAAATATAGGACACCGGAACAGCAATTTAAGATGTATAAGGAGACACAGAAATAGTTCCCTAGCATTTTCCATTACTTTCATAATGCTTCACCATCATTCTTTCTAAAATTGTTTCTCTTTATCTTTAAAGGGGATGGGTGATGGAAGCAAAGGTTATTTATTGCAAAAATGTAAAGACTTCTTTATTCTTTTTGATATTGTTCTCAAATTCTGTGCCATTATAGACAAATTGTTGAGCCGATTTGTAGTTAATCTTGTCTCAGTTGCCTTAAACTCATTCCACTGTATTATTTCCCTAAAATAATGCCCCCCACTATAATGAAATTTCAAATATATTAGCAGATACTGCCATTGATCTTTCTTCATGTTAAAAAAACTATTAAATCTATATGTTGTATTTAATAATATATAAATAAAATATATAAACATCATTTAAATATATATACATTTATATTTTACATAATTCTACTCATTTAATAGCATATTTTTAAGGATTAATGATCCATTTTGCATTTCTTTGAGTTGTAGGGCTTTTGCTACACCAAAAAAAAGCCTACCTTTTTAATATGATGCAAATATAATATATAAATTATACATTGAATATATGTGTAGTAGAATATTAAGTATAGCATTCCCTTTTTTCTTAGAGTTTTGTCCAAGATTCCAAAGGTTAAGATCAACAGATGCTACAACATCTATGTAGGATATGTTAAAAGGTTGTGAAACTAGTTTAGCAACTATGCCTTGAGGGTATATAAAAGTAAGCCAGGAGATTGATAGAAAAAGGGTTTCTTTGAAGATAGTTGTAGGTGGGATCAAATGAAGGAACTTCTTGACAGCTATTCAAAATGCCTTACATATATCTCCTGGAGTTTGAGAGTAGGCACAGGGAGAAGTCCAAAGAAAGAGGTTGGCTAAGCACAGCAGGGAGAGGAGCAGTGCCTTCAGAGAGAGACAGCTGCTCTTCCACCAGACAAGGTAGGGGAGGGGTGGTGAAGGGCAAGAATAAAGGAATTTTCCTTTGGGTCAAGTAGACCCACAGAGGGTAGCTGGTCTTGAGTCAGTTTGAGAGGGATCTAAGGAGAAAGAGGAGTTGTGTCACTGAAAGCAAAAGCTGATGGGTGATTTTAGGCATGCAGTCAGAGTTAAGGAATAGTCCAGCAGGAGACCTTCAGCAGGAGGGTTTCTGAAGAATCCATGAAACTTCCCCCCTAAATGAAACAGTCAATATTTGGGTATCTATCACACCCAGAAGGTACCTGCTCCAGTTTGCAGTGGCACCTTCAAATATTACCTCTGTCACTTCTTACCTCACTCTGACTTGGGGAAGAGCAGGAGAGATATGAAATGGTAAGACAGGAAAAGACTGGGGAAGCCAGTCACGACCCTCTTTCTCATTGCAGTTCACTCAGCTGAGTCAGGCCCAAACTGGTGCTTCCGCATTTTTAAATGAGAGCAGAGAATGAGACTGAACTAGCTTTTATAATCTGGAACAAGATTTTGTGTTATTTAAAGAGAGTGACCTGGAATATAAGGAAAAGAGCTCACAAATTTATATTGTGTCAGGGAAAACAATCGACAGAGTATGCTGAAAGAGAAATTAAGAAAAAGAATAAAATTGTGTGCTACTTAAAACCCTACAAAGTTCAGTTCCTTCACTATACACATACACTGAAATGTCTAAGCAGTATTAAACTAAGATATACTGGTTAAAAAAAATAATAATAATAAATAAACACACAAAATCTACTGCAGTAATACTGCATATTCACTTTAAATGTTTTCAGAAATATTAAAATGTGTACTTGTGAAAAATATTATAAAGATAAGACAGAGTAAGAGGGTTAGGGAGTGATGGAGGCAGAATGCTGTCATGCTATCAGAGACGGCATCTGTAACAAGGTGTCATTTGAGTAGAGACCTGCCAAACTGATGGAGTGCCTGTTCAGTTAGAGGGAAGATCATTTCAAACACAGGATGCAACACGTACAAAGGCCTGAGACTTGGACATGCTAGTTGTGTTCAAGGACCTTAAGGCGCCTAGGGGCTGGAATGGCTAGAAACAGAAGAGGGTGGTAAGAGGTATGGTCAGGGAGGTACCAGGTCAAGAAGGGCCTCAGCAGGCAATGAAAGAACTTTGCATTCTACTCTGGGAGAGAGGGAAAGCTATTGGAGGGCCTAAGCAAAGGAGTAACATGATCTAATGTACATTCCTAAAGGCTCACTCTCTCATGTTTTGCTTTTTTAATTACTGTGTGTGTTGTAGGGTCAGGCAGGGCACGCGCTGTCCAGCTGACTGGGGTTTACTATACTTGCTCTATTGTCTAATACCAGGCCTGCTTCACTCATTCACTTTACTTTCTTGGCCCATGACAGCACTTGAATTTGTGACCCTCATTCCAGGCTCTTAGAATTTCTGCTTTTTACTACACAATGGGAAACCACTCTTAAGACTTAAGCTCAAGCTGCTACTCTCATGTTTCATTTTTTATTTCAATGCACCTGTTTTCCCCAGATATAACCATGTTCACATTCTCAATTATAAAGCAGTTCTAAAACTTCTGAGTCTTCTGGGACTTGCTATAGCAATCAGACTAGTTGAGGCCTAGGAAACTAGATCCTCCAGAAGTCTTGGTCTGGTTGCCACCTGGAGACCAGGTTGGTTCTAGAGATCACTGTAAGTTCTCTTGAAGAAGAACCAGGCAGAACTGGAACTGGAACTTGTGCCTAGACAAGGCCATCCCTAGGGAATGAGGAGGCCAATCACAGCACAAGATAAAATGTACTCCCTGACTCCAAATGTACTGTTATAGAAATAAAATCAGTTGAAAATTCACTTCCAAGGCAGAACTGAAGAGGGAAAAAATTCTTCAAGGAGCAATCCAAATATGTGTAGAAGTGGAGAGAAGATGGTACCCACTTGTTCTGGTAATGGCATGCATAAGTGTCAAGTTATGCGAGAGAAAAAGGACCTCAGGTTTCTTTTCCTTACAACATCCCCTCCTTTCAGCTTCCTCCTTGGGTATCAAGCATGGCAGGGGAGTTCAGAACACTCATAACCAAGCAAAGAACATACTAGGTACTCCAATTTAACATTGCACAGAAGATCAGATTTGTCATATTTTGGCATTTAGTTCACCCTCTTATGGAATTGTCAGCACTGGCTCAACAATACTCCAGGATTGAGCTCATAGAGTCTATAAAATTCCCCAAGCAAATTTAATTCTTATTCGTTCTGTTTAATATTCATTAGCAGTTAGACTTATTAAGCATATAGTATCTGTCAAACACTCTGGGCCCTGGATATTAGGCCTTGGGTATAACAAGATTAATAAGAATTATTTTGTCCTTGATGAATGCATGTTCTACTAGAGTAAACAGCACCATAGATAGATAAATGATGATTCGTCTATTGTGTTATTATTAAGGTAAAAATAAAGTGTGAATACAAAGTGGAAACCATCTTGCTGAATTGAGCCCCTAACTTTTCACTTGTCACTTTACATTTTAACTCATACTACTATCCAGGAAACAATAATCTCATGTATCACAAAGCCTGTAATGTTGTAAAGGTAAGGTAGTAGATGGGCTTTAACAACATCTTAAAGACATCGAACTATAGCATGTTGTAGCAATGAGAATCCAATGAGGGGGTTTAAGCAGAGGAGATACCTGATTTTAACATTTCCTCATTTAAATCCCTAGACCAGGCCTCTTTTCTGAGCACATTATACACATATCCAACAGCCTATGCTCTTTCCATCATCTCCACTTGGAGGTATCATGGGCTCACAAACATAGCATGTTCAAATTCTTCATTTTCTTCCAATCTAGTTCTTCCCCTAAACTTTGCCATCTCTGACAGTGAGTGGCATGACCTTCTACCTACCACTAAAGCCAGAAACTTAGAAATCTTTCTCCAGTCTTTCTTTTTTCTCATCCCCATCACCAAGTCCTTTTATTTTTCTACATCCAGGTTGTATTTTAGATCTGTCCATTCCTATTTATTTCCATTACTACCATCTTAGTCCAAGTCACCCTTAGGCTACATCTCTACTATGTCAACGATCTCCTCCTTAGTTTCCCCACTTGTTCTTGGTCTTTCTCCAGGCCAACCTCCACAGCAGACAGGAGTGATCTCAATATGGAAACTAGATGAAGTCATTCCACCTTACCTCTTCCCCATGATGAGACAACATGCAAACTCCTCCAAGGTCTCCATATTATACTTAGGAGAAAGTCAGAATGATTATCATTGCTTGGAGTCCCCAAATGCTCTGGCTTTCTTACCTCTCCATTTATACCTCGTAAGTTCTAGTCCCGGCTTTCCTTTTGTTCCTAAATGCGCCAAATATTTTTCCTATGCAAAAGCATCGCACATGATGCTTTCTCTCCCTGCAATGTTTTTCCCCATCCCTCATATGGTAACTTTTTCATACTGTTCTATTTTCTTCATAAATCTGAAATCTCCCTTGACGTTTCTCTATAATATTTTCTGGTCCTCCACTCATTATATTTATCTAATTTTTATCCTTCATAAAACATAATGTGGCCCACAATTAGATAGATAATGGTAATAAATTGAGATAGAGGGAGAGAGAGAGAAAGAGAGAGAGAGAGATACAGAAAGGTGGCCTTTGTTTACTTATTTAACATTTGCCTCCCCCATTTGACCATTACAGTGTAACTTCCGTGGTCTGTTTTGTCTACTGTACCCTCAGCATCAAAGTGCTCAATAAATTGTTCCTGAATAAATAAAATATACTTTTCTCTTGTTTCATCACTTTTCATTGAGCTTATATAACTAATTTGCATATATTTCTAAATTATTTCATTTAGATACACAAAAATTCCGTCCCTGACAGCTTTCTAGTAGGTACAAAAAAGAATAGAAGAGATAACATAAAATCTAGCTAGTGCAAAGCAATAAGAAAGCAATTTTTCAGAATTTTTTTAATGCTAAAATGCATTTTTTTACTCCTATTGACCACTGAATTTCTTATATTGCCATATATGACCAATTTCTAGATGTATTGGAATTTTCATTTAAATGCTTATCCATTTATTATCTTCTATCATCAAAATGAAGCAGATGGTTAAGTCTGCTTCTGTATTGTTTGTTTCTTGAGCAAAATGCTAAAAATCCATTCAAATCTTGTTTTAATATAGGAAGCAGTGTAGGTAACTTTGCAAGTACACATAAACATTTCTCGTGTTATTTCACTCCCAGCTTCTAGCCAAAACATTAAAAAAAGAAAGAAAAAAAAAAAAGACTGTTCTTGCAATCCTTGCAGAATTTCAGGGCTTAGTCAAAGAAGAAAGTCCCCAAAATTTTTTCAGAAATCCTGTTTGGGCACTATTCCCAGCCTAATTTTGCAGACCAAGATGTTTAGGCAGTCCTGGTATGCTAGGAATAAGAAGTTGAGGATTTTTATCTGAATTAAACCCAAACTCCAACCCTGATTAACATACTGCAACATTGTTAACTCCTTGACTATGTTAGACATTGGTTTAGTTCAACTAATTCCACCTCTGGAATACTGCCTCTCATTTATGTTCTTGCTGATTGCTTATATTTTCGTTTCAGCTCTCCCACTGCTTTTCAAAGGATAGAAGTATTGTCCCACTTTTTGTTGCTAGGCAAACATATCTGGAGTTAACACAAAGAAAGCAAAATTACTAAAGTCAGATAACATAGATATGGTAACAGGAAATTCTGGAGCTTTCTGTTTTATCCATTTTTCCCTCTCTGATGACTAAGGATGGTGCAAAAGATGTGACACTGTATTACTTTATTTGTATTGCTTGATACATTTATATATATATTGGACTTAAGTTCATAGTCCCCTATGTAGAAAGCATGGACTGGCAAGATTAGTGCAAATTCTGTATGTGTTTATATGACCAAGTATATATGTAATTGATGCTTAGAAGCTATCCATCTGTAAAAATATGCCCTAGATTCTTTGAAATTCCATCAAAGAAAATCAGCAAAGGACATATATTCTCTGTCCCTCATCCCAAGACCGCTTTACATGTGTATACACCTTTTGATCCTGTTGCCTTCAAACCTTCTTTAAATCCCTAAATTTCAACTTGCATTACCTGTTGCTAGCACTGCTGCTATTCCCTCATTACTATTTCACTCAGAGTTCTAGAGCCTAGTATGAAGTCAAATGTAAAGTGACAAGTGAGAACCAAGGGGCTTCAAAGTACAAATTGAATATGATCTTCTTGCCATAACAGAATAGTGTCATTGTCCTACTAAATTAGAGGATCTTTGCTCTTCTACTCCAGAGAATTAGCAGCATGAATTCTATTCAACAACTAATGGGAATTCTGGAGAGATTTGGAAACATTACTTAGAAGTAGCAGAAGTTGGGAGTTCCTAGACTCCCCATATAAATACTTTCCTTAGATCATAAACATACCATTTATTAAACTGAACAATTATTTACTGGGAATCTCTCCTAAATGCTGGGTATAAAAAAACAAGGAAAAGTAGAAACTCTCTCTGTCATGAAGTTTGCGTTCTGGTTGGGAAGACAGTTAACAAATAAATGAAAAAATACAATGTCTGTTAGGTCAGAGGATGGTTAAGTGCCATAGACAGAAGTAAGTCAGAGAAGGAGAATAGGGCTGGGCTGGGGATGGGGGATGTTGGGCAGTGTATGAAATTTTAATAGTGATCAGAGAAGTCTTCACTACAGTACTTGAAAGACATTTTGAAAAAATTGTGAAAGAGTCACATAGGTAGGATGTTTAGGGGAAGGGCACACTAGGCAGAGGGAATGGTAAATGCAAATGCCCTAAAGAGGGTGCATGTCTTTTGTGTTGGAGGAACAATGAGAAAACCTCAGAGGTTCAAGGGGAGAGAGTAAGGGAGCAGGTGTAGAATATGATGTCAGAAGGGTCAGGAGTAGGGGGAAGTCCAGGTAGGACCTTGAAGTCCATGTGAGGGCTTTTGCAGTTAAACTTTATTCTGAATGAGATAAGAAGGCATTGGAGGTGTACTACTTCCTAGGACTGTCTTAACAAATTACCACAAACTAAGTGGCTTAAAACAACAGATATTTATTCTCCCTTAGTTCTGGAGGTCAAAAATCCAAAATAAACATGTGGGCAGTGCTGTGCTGCCTCCAAAGATTCTAAGGGAGATTTTTCCTTGCCTCTTCCTGCTTTGGGTGGCTCTAGGCATTCCTTGGCTTTGGACAACATCACTCTAGTCTCCATGTTCACATGGCCTTCTCCTCTGTTGTCACTCTGTCTTCTCCTCCTCTATCTCTTATACGGACACCTGTTATTGCATTTACAGCCCATCCCCATAATCTAGAGTGGTCTCACCTTGCAGTCCTTAACTTAATTATATCTACAAAGACTTTTTTTTTTAAAATAAAGTCACTTTCACAGTTTTAGGAGGTTAACATGCATACCTATTTTTTTGTGGTGGCTATTATTCAGTCTATTACATAGAGATTTGAGTAGAGTGGCAAGATCTGACTTATATTTTCACAGGTTCATTCTATTCCTGTGGTGAAAATAGTCCATAAGAAAAACAGAAAGACTGTACAGCAGAATCTAAGAGACAATAGGACACAGAGTAATAATTCAATTGAGTATGCAGTCTGTACCTAAACATTAAAAATGGAGGTGGTGAGAAGTGTTAGATTCTAGAGATACTTTAAAGATGACAAAATTTACAGAAGATTTTATGTGAGGTATAAAAGAAAGAGTAGAGTCAAGGATGAATCCAAGGTTTGGGGCCTGATATCTGTGAGATATTATTGATATATATGGTAGGAATGTCTTCTTTCCTCTAAAGCTTCTATACTGCTGGGATCAAGGTCATTAGCTAGTTGTTACTCCTCTTCCATCAGGTCTCAGGTAGGACATCACTTCCTTCCAGAAGTCTTCCTCAACTTCAATAGACTGGATTAACATGTCTCTATGCTCTGTACCCTAAGTTTATCTCTATGATAGTTTTATTTTTTTGTCATTTGTCTTAGTTTGCTTTTGCAAACCACCTCAAAAGTTAGTGATATGAAACATCTAAAAAGATGTAGTTAGCTCATGGTTTTGCAGAATGACAATTGGCTTAGCTTGACTGTTCTGGACTACGGACTGTATATCTTGGCTGGGCTTGCTCATGCATCTGCAATTATCTAGTGAGTCAGTAGTGGCTGGTTGGTTCATAATGACATCAGGTAAAATGGATTAGATGACTGGGGTCTCTCCGATGGGGTCTCTCATCTCCACAGGCTGGCCTAAGCTTGTTTACATAGCAGTCAAGGGGTTCCAAGAGTATGAGAGCAGAAGCTGCAAGGTCTCCTTAAGTCTAGGTTCAGAACGGGCACAGATTCACTTCCATTAAATTCTATTTGTCAAAACAAGTCATAAAACCAGTCCAGAATCAAGGGATGAGGAAATAGACTCCATTCATCTACTGGAGAACTTAGTATTGTGGCAATTTTTGCAATCTGTTGCATCACTTAATATAATTGACTACTTGGGTGTTTCTCTTCCTTGTTAGCTACCCCACAAGCAGGGAAACAACTCTCTCTTTCTTCACTATTAATCCCAAAGTAGACTTTGAATACATACTTTTAAAGAAATGAAGGTATGAATGAATGAAGGAGAGAGTCAATTTGTAGACAAACTATAATGCAACTCTCTATAAATGTCATGATCACTTAGTCTACTTCCACTCTCTTGAGTCTGCATCAGAATCTTTATACACACAGTTATCTATAACCTGTGTTTGCAGGTGCAGTAAATTATTGTTTCAAATTAAAGATCTGAATTAATGTGGCCATATACAGTAAATGGTCAAGCTAAGCATTACTTCCAAAATTAAACATTATAAATGCTTGAAATAACTTTTTAAGAGGTTTAATTTCCTATATATAGCCAATTTTTATATAATTGGCTTTGTATAAAACTAGAAAAATGAATTATTTTAAGGTTATTTTTTGGAATAGTTATTTTTGTATGTACAAGTTAACAATACACTTACTTCTTTAGTTATACCAGGTATTATGTTGACCCATTTTTCTTTAAGGTTCAGAGTTCAGGTAAGTTTCTTCTTTGCATAGGTCACATGAGTTTATTTAGGAATGCCTTACAGAAATCAGAGCTTTTCAAAAAGATTCCTTTCTTCCTTACTGATTTTCATTTTAGAATCTAAAATGTAAAGGATTCATTAACGGCAATATGCCTCTACTGTTAAACAATGCCATTGTCTGGGAGACTCCCAGTGTTTTATAAATGGAAACAACAGCAAGCTGTTATCCTTTTTGCAGTGAAAACATATAAGTACCTTGGAGATAGAGGTAAGAATTGAATTTAAAATCCCAGTGCCCAATCATTTTTACTAATGACTTCATTCCTAAAGCCCCATTCATTTTTCTCTGTTACTCCATATATCACAAAGAATTTACACTACCTATCAGCAAGCTCCTTTTCGAGTCTCTTACATCCTTCAGACTCTCTTTAATGTGAACCTCCTTCAACACTGAACCTGAATGTCTTCCAGAGCCTTATTGATCTAAGTACATCAACATGTTTGTGCTGCTTGTCTGTCTGTTGCAGTTAGTGTAATAAGTCTATTGGACTACTCAGTTCTGTGTTTGGTAGTGTGCCTATGTTTTCAGTACACTAGAGGTGTGGAAACAAAGTAGTAATCTGAGAAGCAATTCAGTGAGAGCAACTCCTGGAGAAAGTTAGGTCTCTGAAGAATGTTTTACTGTTCCAAGAACAAGCATATCTGGAAAGTAGAAACATAGTGAAGAGCTATGAATATAGGAAGAATAAGAGTTCAGTTTTTTGGAAACTGAAGGAGAAAGAGAAGTTGGTTCCAAATCAAGTATTGTTGACTGTTAGAAACTTGTGTCTGCTAAGTTTTATCTATGAGTTTTATCAGGGACCTAAGCCTATGAAAGTCGAAGGATGGAGGAGGCTGGGTTGGACAGGGAAAGCCTCAAAGGAGTCCTGCACTGGGCAGAAGTGGAAAAGTCTTAAGAGCCCCATTATGCTTATTAATGGTCTAAGGGCTGCCAAAGGAGGTGAACGATGAAATGTGCTAATAGCTGGAGGCTGACAGCTAACTTCACTCCTTGCTACAGAACCACAAGATTTTTCTTGAAGAGACATCTACGTGACACACCTCCTTGACTGCCACAGAAGTTTAAGTAGTTTTAAAATATTCGGGGAAGAGCTGAATGTTGAACTAAACTGCACTCTTTCCACCTCCATGGGGATCGGGGAGGGTGCTACAATCAAAAGATAATTTAAAAGAATCCTATTGTATTCAGTCATTCTGTTAATCAGCATAATTTCATAATCATTTGTGGTTTGGGTGCCCTTTTTGGAGGTTTTACTTGTCATTGTGTTTATGGGAAATTGACAGTTATTAACTGTTTTTAGACTTGAACCAGTCCTTATTAGAATTCAAATATATTTCCCACTACTGGGTCCAATATCTATGTAACCATTTACCTTACAGTGAATTTTACTGTAAGTGTAATATTTACAAGAAGCAATTTGTCATTCCTGGGTTAAGTATAGAAACTTCAATATTTTCTGGATAAATATGTCAAAATAGCCAAGATTCAAGCAATAGAAGAAAATGGGAAACTTATAATACAGCATTTTTTATTAGAGTTGGGAGGTTTGCTATCTGGTTTGACTCTGTTATCGTTATTGCTTTTATAAATATGATTTTCCAATTATTAACCATCATTAGTATTAATGGCATTAATGCTGGTAATCTGTCTCACTAAGGATTTCAAAGTGCTGTATTTTTTATATGCTAAATGAGTTCCAGGGCTCCAGCAGTGATTTCTACCCTGATTTGCTTCATCACAAAGTCTCCAAACACAATTAAGTTTAATTCATATATCAGTATGCCATACAGCACTTTAGGTTAGGGAATGGGGTGGCAGATTCTCACAAACAATTTGGGGATATTTCAACTCCCCAAAGACTTAAATCTCCAATCTAATTGGCAATACATCCCCCTTTTCTCACTGAGGACAGCTCTCCTCATCATTTAAATATTTGCTTATGTGTGTGTTTGCAGGGCTGGGGAACCCAGGTGAACACATGTACCAGGTGTACAGAGTAAGAGGAAGGACGAAAGTCCAAGACTAAGGCCCAGAGGTACAAAGGCTCTGTAGTGCTTGTGTCTGTGCCTCCTTTCTGTGACCTGGTCCTCAGCTCTTCCCTCACGTTTCCCCTCATCCTTCCACTCTGTTCTCTGAGCAGGTTGTCCCAGCTGGTTGTCTCTCTCAAGCCTCCCTGCCTCTGTACCATGTTTACTCAGCCTGGAACACACCTGTAACCTCTCCTCTTGCACCTCTTACTTGTCTGAACAGCTCCCACTGTGCCTTCATGGGTCATATCAAGCATTGTCCAGTTCATAAAGGCTTTCTTAATTACTCCAACTGTGCTTTTCCTCTGTGTTCTCTTCCTTTGTACAGATATCTAATATTAGGATCGACCTGTTCACATACCTGTTTCCATCATCTCCCCTAGAAATGAGATCAAGCATCATCTGTTTTCTTTTTTATATATATATATTTATTTGGTTGCACTGGGTCTTAGTTGCAGCAGGTAGGCTCCTTAGTTGCATCTCACGGGCTCCTTTGTTGTGGCATGCGAACTCTTAGTTGCAGCATGCATGTGGGATCTAGTTCCCTGACCAAGGATCAAACCCAGGCCCTCTGCATTGGGGCGCGGAGTCTTATTCACTGTGCCACCTGGGAAGTCCCCGTCTATTTTCATATATGTAGTCCAGGTTTTTGCTAACAAAACTCAATCCACTTTGTTGGACCAATAAATGAGTCCTTGTTCCTCATCCCAGTGCACCAGGGGCCAGCACCTCCACGTTACTCTCTGAGTGCCTGTTGCGGTCTCTCACATACTGGCACATCCAAGTGCACACGAGCACAGGTAGAGCACCATCCTCGTTAGGATTTCATCCCCACACACTCCTATATACCAAATAGGCTTTTATGCATCTTCATTGAAATCTGGCTTTTCCTTGGCATTGCTGATCTTCAGCAAGTTACTAGAAGCAAGCGTCTCTAATAGAATAATTAAAACAACTATGAATCCATGTGTTACTCTAAGTGCAAACTTGTTGATGTGTTAATACTGCCAGTAGTATGTGCATTGAAAAAGAGAATGGGAAGCCAGTAAAACATAGAAATGAACCCCTAATGGTGGCATTTCAGGAAATAAGAAGGGACAGATGGGAAGATATTTCTGGACCAGGAGCTTCTGGGTGCCCTTCACGTCATACCACACAAGCCATTTCCTATTCCCGTACATCAGGTGGATCGGCTGCTACAACACTGTCTAACCCTCCTGAGAATAGTATTTCTATTTCTGTCTTTTATAAATAGGTAGAGGCACCAGCCCTTCTGGCTGTCAGGGACCAGGAAGAAGCCCTCCTCATACAATAGTCAGAAAAATCCAAGAACAGACAAAGAAGTCCACCTTTTTCTACATCCAATAGACACTGTAATAACACTTTCCAGTTCAAAGAGAGGCAATCAAGTTCAATGGAAACAGAGTTATAATAATTGTAGCAAGAGGTTACACAGATTAAGTGTTTACCAAGGTGCTATGCTAAGCCCTTTCCTTTATTCCTTACACCAACAATATAATAAAGGTTATTTTATTATCCCCATTTTACAAACAAGTAATTTGCCCATGGTCACAAAGCTGGTAATTGTCCGAGTCAGCACTGGTGCTCAGAAAATTGTTACTCAAATCCTAAACATACCTTTTTATCTCTGGAAGGCACCCCCTGGTATAATGAAGAAGGTACCTAATTAAGCTTACATGTCAATATACAATCCAGCACTGCTGCTATTGTTATTACGATCCTATATACGACAAGACATTTAAATTATATTTCATTCCTTTTATTTCATGTGGGTACAGAAGAGATTATAATTTCTGAATCTAATTTTTACATGAAACAACTGGTAGAGAGAATATAAGTGCTTTGCCATTATTTCCAATATCTTTTCTACAAACATTTAGGAAACATCTAAAATATGTAAAGAACACTTACAAAATGTTTGAGGAAACAGTTTAAAGGATATTACATGGTCCCTGACTCCAAAGAGTTTACAACCTGAAAAGTACCAGTAAGACCTCAGTAACATTCCAAATCTGACCTGTGTACAAGCTATTTCCAAACTGATATCAGAAACCTGAGAACTCACCCATCCACTCAGAGAGTGATCAGACTATTGGATGTCAGAATCATAAAATAACTACTGTCTTCACCCTTTTACTTTCAAGCAATTGTTTCCTAAACACAGTTATAGTCACTAAGTCTGCAGACTTCAGAAATTCCAGATCTTCACTAAATCGCATGGAAATATATGTTGGCATATTCCTGGAGATTTCTTTTAAAGTATCTGTCCATCACATCAAAGTTCCTGTAAGTATCCTGTGTTTAAATTCTTTATCTTTCCTGACAGGAAAGATGTGGGTTCCCAGCGGCAGCAAAAATCTAACTGGTCTCCTTACTACTTTCTGCAAATATCACGCACATGGTTTTGCTGAGAGTTTTAGTGTCATTTGTTGAAACACATTTAACTGATGTCATTTGGTTTATGCCAAGTTAATACTGGCTTCCCCAAGGCTATGATCAATTCAGTCAACCAGCTGGTTTGACTGATTTTTCCTTTGAATTTGACCTAATTCCCTCGCTGTTTGGGTATCCACAGACACCTTTACACAAAGAGAAGGCAGACTTCATGTTAACTTGCTAAATGAGGGTTATTCTTTTCTTCTGAGATAGGCCACGGACTTATTGAGTGACCAGTGGCAAGAATTACAATCATATGCTCCCTTCTCCTCTTTCTCGTTCCAAAATGAGAATATGAATGTATAAAGCTCTGAAGATGCTAAATGGGAAATCAAACAATTGTATACTTTAAGGTACATCTGTATTGTATAGAAAAACGGATTTCTTCTGTTCTGAAATGCCAGCAAGAGACAATATGAAGGGGAAAAAAAGAAACAATTAGCAACTTAAATTTTAAAAAATCCTCTTTTCTTAGTTGTACATTTGGATCCTTTCAAATAATTAATCATTAATAAATATTTACATACCATTTTCTTTTTATATTGCAGTATATACCACTAGCTCTTTAAAAGTTAACAGGTATTAATTTTCTTTCAAAATAAATATTCTGTTTAACAGCCAAATCTAGGTTTCTTTACTGACACATATTCCAGTCGGGTCAAAGCTCTGATCTCATTCAAAACTCAGCGTTTTATCCAAATTTGTTTACCTGTCTACTAATCAAAAGATTTTCAGTGTCTAAAATCCTGATGATAAAACAGTCATAAAATGTTCATAAAAATCGGATCAGGTGGAGCATCCGCTGATCTCAGTAAATTTTTCCCTATGATTAACCAGTTCTTAATGACAGCCTTTTTTATCTTACAGCTGTGACATGAAGAGGGAGCTGTAGCTCTTCGGAGACGCAGTTCTGCCGGCGCCAGCTCATGCACGCTTTCCGATCGCGTGTCTGTTTCTCTTTCTCTCTCCCTCTCTTGCGCTGCCCCTCATTCATTCACTCTTCCATATCTTTGCCATTGTGCCAGCTCAATTTAAATGTATCTGCTCTGTATCTGTTCAAGTGAAGATAATCCATGCAAATCAGGAGCAGTGGCTTTCAATGCCTGGTTCACAGAGAGGACTCAGCTTGAGGAGGTCACTCGTTCACAGCCGCTCCTCCCATTATATTTTTCCCCTTATTGCAGAATTGCTGTATGTATACAGTGACTGAAAGGACTCAATTTACTGCAACTGCTGCCTGGCTTTACTTACAACTTTTTTTTATAAAGGAACTTACCTCCATCTGTCTTTTCAAGGTAGGAAGTCTGATTCTTCTAAAGACGTGTGTGATGCCTCCACTGTCTGCTCATTATCAAATGTCACTTGAATGCTTTATATTGTTGCTGGCATTAGGCACAAATGCTGTGATTCCAGGTGCCTCACGCTTTTGTTACTTAACCGTATAGGTACAATTGTTTAAGTGCCGGGGAATTGTAATGTTTATTTTCCCTGCAGCCAGTTTCAGTTTTACAACGCCAGAAAGATGATAGTGTCCACTCTCTAATATAGAAATACAAACCTCTATCAAGTTTTCCTTCTTAAAAGAAATAATCTTAGTATGTTTTAACTTATCATGTATCCTGGCCAATAATAGCCAAGTGTACAATTCAACCGTGCTTTTTTTTTTTTTTAACCTGGAACCTTCCTGCAGCATTTTCTGTGAAAAAGAACTAACTGTTGAAATGTTTTTAACAACAGCAAGAAAAGGATAGATTTTACTTCATTCTGCTGCAAAGCAAGAAGCTGAAGGCCTTATTGCTAACAAGCTTGTCAGATAGATTTATTCTTCACAATTCATAGATTGTTACTAGGCTATGTGGAAGTTAGGATTCAGTTACTGTCATTATATATGCTATTATTTATTGTTTTGAGATTGAAATTGCTTTATAAAAAAGTTTAACGTAACAAGGCTAAAAAAAATCTTATGTTTGTATAACACCTTTTGAGATCATTTTTTAAGACCGATTTCAATAGCCAAATGCTTACCTTTGGATTAAAAATGCATGTAAGAGGCTAACAAGATTTGACGATATACATGTTGATTTATGAAGGCAATTCCTGAGCTTACATTACTTCATATGTGTTTCCTTGAAGTTACTTGTAATGATTTTGTAATCATTTTTCAGTCATTTCAATTTTAAAACATACTAAATGTCTATGCAAAAATCTCTTTTTGATTAGTACAAATATAATTATATTCCAGTTACAATTTAGATTTCAATAAACCTAATATGTCTTTGAAAGCACTCCTTATTAGTATCATTTTACATTTATTACCTTATTTTTCTGACAAGGTTTGACATGTGGCTATGATAAGACTATTTAATCTCTTGTATAGTATAGAATTGAACATAAACAGTAAACAAAGTTGACAGTCCTGAAAAGAACAGAAAAAGATCCTCTGGTATACTGAATAGTTCTGATGACATAAATCTTAGATTTCATCTTCTAGGTAGATCCTTGTAGTTAGTGGAGTTCAAGGGAAAAAATTTATTATCCACATAAAATATCTCAGTGCCAAAAATGTGCAGTTCTTTTTCTTTTTGATGCAGAGTCTTCTGTTTAAAAAAAAATGCACTCTGATTTTTGAGTACAGTACAAGTTATGAAGCCCTGTCATTGTTAGCATAAAGAAGACATCTACACAAGTATTACTGTGCAGAGGGCAATCTTTCTGTCTTTGGAATTTGTTAGGTTACTGTACATAGAATTTAACAGATAAATATGTTCTGCTTCGTGGCATTTTAGTGATCCTATTGGTATGCAGGCTACTCTGCTAGGGTAGCAACAGAAAAAAAAAAGATATATGTTTTACAGCAGTGGGTAATAAAAGCCCTTCACAGTGAGAGAAAAGGAATTTGACTTATTTCTTATACAGTAATTAGAATTTCTTTAGAACTCTTTGAAATATTGAGTGATAAAGTAAACTGAGCCTTCCCAAGAAAGGCTAATTGAATTTATCTATTCTAATCATGTAGTTGCCCATGAATATCTTCTTCCCAGACACTGTCACTGGAGGATTCCATTCACATCTTCAGCGTTACAGGGGAGAAGAAAAAGGATTGGCCACTAATGGTAGAGGGTGATTCTTTCATAATTAAAATAACTTTGAGAGAAGCAACAGACACAGGAAAACCTTACCAGATGGAAAGGTGTGTGGGATTGCCTGGCTGTGTGAACTTGAGACTAGTGTGAAACTAAAGGATGCCCTTTCAGAACAAAGGAAAGCCATGTAATACTCTGTCAGCAGTCAGGCTGAGTATAGATATAAAAAGTGGCTAGGGAGATCTTTTGGGGACAGAGAAAATGCAAACAAGGAGGCATTCTCTTTTCAACCAAATTACTAGTATTTGATAGGTATGACGGCATTCCCCCATGGAGTCTCCAACCATCATTTCACAGAGTTATTTCAAAAGCACATATTTTATAGACTTTCACATTTGTTTGCAAACCTCCTAGGAAACTCTCCAAAGATCTAACTTGTATGCCTTAAGTTAGGTTTTACTGTGCATCCTAAATAAAATGGTCACAGCCTTCAACTCCCCTGGGTTTCTTTTGCTTCCTCTGTAAACTTGCCGTTCCTCTAGTAACTCATTCAAGCAACTGTTCAAGATAAGTTACATTTTATTCCATTTTAGTGTGCCTTGCAGCAGAATCTATAGAACTGGTAAACCTTGTAGCTGTATATAACACCATGTTGTTATTCCCACCTGGCTCTTTTCTGCTGGTATTACTGAGTACAGTTAAAAAGATAAATTATCATCTTAAAAGGATGCTATAGAGGGCGTTAATAAGTTCTCTGTAACTTCAGAAGTGTTCAGTCGGGCCAGAGAAACTTACAACCCTGCCTGAGGGAAAATAATGTGTTTCATCAGCAGACATTCAATGCTTATATCATCTGTAGACTTGAAAATTTTCTCAGGAAGGATTGTATCATACCGTATTTATTTTCTAAATCTTGAAACTCATTGCTGTGTATGAATTAAATGTAATATTAAGTGAAAACTCAGCAGATACTAATTGTCTCATCTGTCTTAATTTAATCTGTATAACACTATGAGGTCGATGGAACCATCACCTGCATTTCATAGATAAAGGCACTGAGGTACAGAGAAGTTAAATAACTTAGCCAAGGCCACAGAGTTGTAGTAAAACTGAGATTTGAACCCATCTGCTTTGAAACTGGCTTTGAAACATCACACAATAATGCCTTCCTGGCTAATTAGCTCAGATAACTAAACACATAAGGACATCCCTCCACCTCACAGCAAAAACATTACTATTTACCCATTTGTAGTCTTGGTTCAAATATCTGATTCTGATTTTTCAACTCTTCACAGCTCTTCACTCCTATCTGTATTACCATCATAGCAGAGTTTTTAAAAGTATTGTCATTTAATACATGCCAGAAATGGTTACTCTTGCAGAACATTAGTCTTTTACCTCAAGGAGTTAAGAACTAAATCAGATCTGTAATTGACTAGCTTGTCTACTGACAGCCTTTGAAGCATTAACCCACCCCACCCCCCCACCCAACACCTTCTTTTTTTCCCCCTGTCTAAAGAACAAGATTGACATCTCTTTATATGTTTGGAATTTTTTTCACTGGTGTAAAGACCTTGGTAATGATGGAAATTAACCTGAGGCTTTATCTAACTACCTTTCCTTGCAACTGCATTGAAGTTCTGGTAACAATTAAAATTTTCATACAAACAACTGTTCCCTTCAGAAAAAATATCTTCTTCTGTCTTGTCATCTTTCTTCAAAATCTCCTGGGTAGTGAAAAGAATCCCTTTTCCTTGTCTTTCTTTCCATGGGCACATATGAATGAAAATTTCCCCAGTTGAAATATACCAGCGCATTCCAAAAGCAGATAAAGAACATGAAGTGAAATGCATTTTTAAATGCTGAGACTCTGAAACACTGAACTGATAACTATCTGTTCTTGTGTCGAAGGTATTGTCTCGCTAGCGAGAAATGAACAAGAACAGGTCCATACGGGGAAGCATTTGTGGCTTTAGTTCTGTCCGTTTATTCTGAATAACTTGGACTCTCTCCTGCTGTTCCTCACCCCACCCCTCCTGTGAAAGAAGATGAACTATTATACGCAGAACTCATAGAAACCTAATTTAAAGACTGTGTTCCTTTGACCTTCGAATATCAAATATGCAGTGTAAACAAAAATCTGAACAGGACTAACACATAATCAAGTGGCAGAAATGTGGGAAACAGGGGTCAGTAGCAACCGAGCAAGTTACACATTTCTCCAGTAACAAATGAAAAAAAAAAAAATGATGCCTTTCTGTGATACCAGCATGCTTTTTAGATCTTATTTGAAGTATCAAGCAGATGGACTGCCCTATATATCCAGATCCTCTATCTGCTGGCAGGCAGAAAGCCTGCGAACCTATCTTTAAAGTTATTTTAAAATATCAGTTTTGCCTGGATTAGCTAAGTTAGACATAGACCATTGGTACAGGAAAGGTTGGGAATTAATTTAAATTTGAGCTTACCCTTCCATCATCTCTTGCTGAGTGAGTTCCTTAGCCTGTGAGACATTCCTTTCAGATTTGATTTCTCTATTACTTGGTTGATATACTTACCTTGGAAAAAAAGGAAAGGTCGGACGGGGGGTGGGAAGAGAACAGGACATGGTGATTATAAGCTATGTGTTGATGTAAAAATTCAAAGGAGTTTAAAAATGACCTAAAACCATTGAAGGCCGTGTTCCTCATTGCTAAATGCGTCAGCTGTGTAACTGAATTTTCTATCTAAAAGATGTTAATTTCCTGAAATTAAAAATAAAACAAAAGATTGTTCTCATTCTGGGAAGCTTGTGAGAAAGGCAAAAAATATTCAGATAACTCAATTCTTAAATATATTGGCAATCAGTCTGGACTGAACAGTTATTCACACATCTGGGCTCAAAAATAAATCTTCCCTAGCTTTTAAGAGCCAAGTTTGGAAAGCAAAGCCAAAATTTTTAAGAACCCTTAAACCAGGGTTGGAAAGTCTGGTTTGTTTGTTTATGGATGTTGTTATATATGTTACTTTCCTATCAATCCTCTCCCAGAAATATTAATCAAGTGTCTTTCCCACAGTCATGGAGACCTCTTCCCTGCATATTCACAGCACTTACAGTTTACACCACACAAGTCAGCCTCTAACCGTGTTGTTTTCTTATATTTCCCTGTTTGTTTTATGGATTATATTCTTATATTTCAAGTAGCTTGTAAACTATTTAAGGGTAAAAAATCATACTTAGTTTGTGTCCTTAACAGACCTTGACTCAGTGTGAAGGTCAGAGAGTATTCTTGATTCATATTTGAATGACTCATTGAATTTTTTAAAAATCTAGTTAGCTTAGTTTATATATTTTAAAAAATTTGTTTCAAGGGCAAAGAGAGGGACATACATCCATTTAAGACCTAGCTATATTCTGGACACTGGACCTATGCTGGGACAGAATATGAAAGTTTACACATGCTCAATTTTAAAAATAGCAACAGAAAAAGAGATTATTTCAATAGATAAGATTATATATATAATTTCTCATGTTTAGAAGTTAAAGAGAGAGGCAACTAGTGAAGGAACTAAGGTGAAAGATCTAAGCAGGAGGAGAATGAAAAAGATAGAGAAAATAGGGCAATTTAGAAGGCAGGTGATGGAGGAATGGGGAAGGGAGAGAGATCTTGAGAGATGAGAGAGGGTTTTAGAAGATGTTAAAGAATTCAAACCTTGGCATTTCTCATTAACCACAGTTTACAGCTTTTTAACTTCTATCATTAAATCTTCATACACTATAAATGGAATAGAAAGTGTAATTAATTTCAAAGAGAAATTATTTTTTGGCCTAAAGCTTTGGATCCCTGGGAATGAACACACTAAATGCGGTTGGGATCCTAAATAAGGATGAAAGCAAAGAGGATATAAGGTGGCTTTTAATGCAAACTATACAGTAGTCAGTCCAGTAAGAAATCCCACAGAGGAAGTTTCCAGCCATGAATCAAATTCTAAAAGGAGTTTGGTAAATCCAGTCTTACCCAGCAGACATCGACACCTAAGCAGGATAGAGATGGAGCCTGTAGGAGGAGTGGGTTTCAAGGCAGCTTGAAAGGTACGATTGTCAACCAACGCACTCCTGGAAAAAGGCTGGGATGCGTGGAATAAGACATAGGCTTCAGGAAGCATTTCTGGCAGAAGTAAAACCGAAGAAGCAGTTTGGGGTTCACCACTTGCATAGGAAGCAGGGCTCCCCATCTATCCCCTTCTGGGTGCCAAGATCCAGGAGAAACAAAAATCTCTTAGATCCTCGGAGGATTCAGGGTAAAGGCACTAAAATTATGGCTGCCCCTCCGCATTGGGGTACTCTGGCCTCTTGCTAGAGATATTTTGTTGTCTCAGCTCACAGTCACTTCATTTCTGGTCCTTAGCCACGGGGATGTTAAAGACGATTTGTGAAATTCTCCTGATTAGCAAGTGAAAAGCCATTGCATACTGGCTACTGAGATTTTGTTGGATTCAGAGAGGGACAGAGCAGCCTGCAGATGACTATGGAGGCATTATTTCTAATTGATGCAAGAGATATAGGACATGGTTTAAAGTCTGCATCCTTAATTGGAAGACAAAAATCAAAGGCATTTAAAATCACGTGAACTGAGTTTACAGAGGAAGTGTAAAGAAACAGAAAGAACACTGGCTTCAGATAGACAGACCTGGGCTGGAATCCCAGCTAACGGGAATATTATTTAGTCTTTCTGAGTTTCTGGAAATAAAAAAACCCACTTCTCAGTTTTATAGTAAAAAAGGAAATGATATCTCCTATATGCTCCAAACAATGCTGAGATCATGGAAGACATTTAACAGTACTTCCTCATATCATTTTGTTTTCTGTCCAAAATCAAATTTCCATAACTCTGGATCCCGCTCAGAGACATATGTATTTAGATGTTTCGTGGCTTAATTTTAATTTGTAGCTAAGAAAAGAAAAGAGATTTGAGGGACAACAGGGCACTGATCCTAACTGTTAGCTTAGTATTTGAGGATAGTCAGACTTAAAATTCTTAGGTCTTCTCATGTGGCAGTGAGCCTGATTATAGCCGTGAATAGCAAATTCTTAGGAAAGATGCTTCTTATGCTAGGGGTTATATTTATAATTTTGATTAAAATTAATATTTTCAACTACCTCTGCTTCCCAGATCCTGATTTAATATCCTTAAGTCTTGATGCCTAAAGACCAACATGTGTTAATTTCTATGGCTCTTAAAATGGCATGTCTGTCTGTACTCCCAGGCACTTTAGTGACAGGAGCTAACTACAGACCTTGTTGAATTTCCTTCCGAGTAAGATTTGTGCAGGCCACTGTGAGAGTTCCCAATACCCAAGTTCAAAAGCCAGAATGAGAACTTTTGGAAGTGTTGTCTATGAATTAGTCCAACATAAAATCCATTCAAGAGAATTTTTTTTTTTTAGTTCTTTTAGTTTTTTCTAATGTGTGAAGTGAGCACAGAGCACATATCAGAAGAAAAGAAGCATGAGAAAATCAGGAGGGTATTTCACAGCTTTGCAAGATTTTTCTGATTTCTTTGGAAGCTATGTAAATGCATTTCTTAAACACAGACTGTCATTGATTTTTTCCAATGTTCATTGATTGCCTCGTCATTGCTTCATATATGTGTTCTCCCAAAACATCTAGTATCGATATTTCTCTCCCTCAACTCTGTCCCCAATCCATTATAAGTATATCATTAAAATCTGTTTAATTTCCTATGAAAGATTATATTAAGTGCACTTTTAGTGTAATTATATCAATAGTGGAAGATAAACATGTATTAGGCAGTGCAAAATGCTGATTAACTGTCAGGATAAATCTGTTTATTTCAGATATAGCAATCTGACAACCCCCTGGTGTTAATCGAGAAAGTACATGCTCGTGCCAGGTAGAGATTGGTGGGTTTCTGACAGCAAAATGCTCTCAATGGCCTCCTGCTGTGACATAATCTTCATCATATATAAACCCATATGCATGTGTATCTATGTAATAAAATGCAGACGTGGATCATGTGATTTAAGCATATGTGTGGATCATGTGTTTCAGGCATATGTGATACACTTATACTTTGGTGTTTTTGCACGTATAGAAAACAAAATATATTTTGAGAAGCACCAACGTCCAGTCTGCATTAACAGCCCTGTGTAGAATGGAATGGCTTGAGAAAGGGGATTGTGGATTACAGGAGTAGGCTGCTTTAGTTTGTGCCCAGAGCAGGATTTGCCCTCAGTAATGTCAGCTCAGAACCACTTGTATTAATCCACAGAAAAAGGAAAGAGCCAGTACAAAGAAGGGGAATCAAGAAAGGGAGGTCTGGTATAGGATGTTCATCCGATTCTCAATGCAAACGTGCTTCTTTTATTATTCTAACTTTTTTCCTTGAGATAGTAGTTTCTAAATATATCCTAGAAACACTGCTGACTGCCAGCTGCTATTGGGCACGAAGTTCCTCTTAATGAGATAAAACATCATCAGGAAGTCAACATGCCACACATGCCATGGCTGAATTTTACCAGATTTTCGTGCAGCAGAAAATGAATCGAAATGAAAATGAATTGAATACTCAGGCACAGTTTGCCAATCTCTCTGAAAAATAATTTTGTCTGACTTTATTACATTGTGATCATTTCCTGAATGCCCTAAAATGCTGAGTAGAATAATAAAAATTGATATGTATATTGACATTTCAGTTTTTCTAAATAGAAACTGAGAAAATATAAACAGCATTTGGTCTTTGCAACTCTCCCGACCAACAATTCATATGCTGACTAATTCACTTACTTTCAAATACCTCATTCGGCCTTAAAATAAATGTCTTCTGAAATAATTCCTCCCCAATAGATTATGCTCATCTTCAGTTTGATTCAGAATTTACATGTGTAGTTTGCATATTTTTGCATCAGAGTGTCTGCTTTAAATTAGATAAAGGTCACTGTCATTCATAATCAAGAAGAAGGTGGATTAAAGGTCACAATTCAATAAAAAATCTGATTAGATGTAGAGTTTTGTTCATATGATTCGATATCATTGGATAAGTGGAAATCATGAGCCAACAAATTAACCTCGGTATAATGGGTGACTTGCTTCACTGTTATCAAAAATATTCACAGATTTTTTTTTTCCCCAATGTATAACTTGTTTGTCTCTATGTAGCAATGACAGTGAATTCTGTTAATATTTTTACCAGGAAGAGTCTTTCATCATGTCATTTGGTTTTAGGAGTGACATAAATGACAATTTTGTCTCCAAAATAAAGTAGTAAGTTATAATGAATTAATAATAGACAGATGTGGATTAGAAAGTCTCTGGGGACTCTCATGAGAGTTACTTAGAAGTAACTCTCATGGTTACTTCTACCATTTTTTCCCTAAGGTGTTTCCTAGTTTTCCACTCTTTTTAAAGGATGGAGCTGTCACAGCAAGTTTCTTCTTTTACATACCATTTTATACCTCTCACGGACACTTAAGAGCCCCTAAAAATCTTTCCAAATCTTGACCACTATCTACTCGGTATTTCTGTCTGTGATTAGAATGGATAAGTATAAAATAAATGTAGTCAGTGGCAGACAATTAGACTTTTTCAATTTGTTGAACTTTTTAGGGTATGCTTGACAACGACTTGAATAAGTGGAAAGAAGTTGAAAACAAACAAATGCTAAGTTGCAGTATATATTTATTTTGTCCACAGATCAATCTGAATACTGAAGGGATAATTGATATACCTTTCATTTTTGTTTAGAGGTTTAAGTACTGAGGTGTTAATATCAATGCTTACTGTAACAGAACTCACTGTTACTACCAAAAAGTAGAGTCTGATTTCCTCATCTTATAATATTTCTCCTCCTTTTCACATGTGCTCTTGACTTAAGGGGAAAATCTTACTTTTTCCCCTTAATTGCTTATCAACTCTATTTGCTATACTGACATCTTAGCGTAGGATAGCCCACCAAGGAAAAAAAGAAAAAAGAAAAAGAAATATAGATGAAGAGGCACCTCCTTTTTAAAGCACATTGTTTATTTTTCCAAAGAAAATCAAACATTTTTTGTGGGAACTATAAAGGTTAAATGGTTTAAGCAGATTATAATTAGTTAATTTTGTTAAACCTATACTGGATCAATTTTACATTATTTTAATTAGCTTTTGGAATAAATGGTTTGGTGAACAAATTCACTTGATGTTCAGGATCAAACAAAATTACCTTTCCTCTGGGTAGGCTTAAGTTTCACAAAATGATTTGGAAATGACCTCCTTTGCTTTCATCTAAAAATATCTTTGGATTTAGAAAATGATTGAAGTTGGATATATTGTATTTTAAGTCAATCATATTTTACCATTTTCATAGCTTATTCTTTCTTTAAAGAGGAATATAATGAAAGTTCACTAACCAGATGTTCCCCCTTTAAGGAGACTTGGAATTCAGTATCGTGGTGTTTGTAAAGTTGATTCAACTCATTTCTGCCACAAGACATATATTTTATCCTGATAAGTTCATGAAGTTTTTTCTGACAAGACATAGGAATGAAAGGTAGATAACCATTAAGTATCGTGATCATGGCCAAATCAGAGGTATTCTGACTTATGTCTCTGCAATGTGTGTGTGTGTGTGTGTGTGTGTGTGTCTATGTACCTATACTCATATACATAAATAGGCAATCCCTAAATTGTAAGTACTAGATCCCAGATAGTTGGGTAGTACATAAGAAATCCACATAACTATCTTTTATCTACCCCAATTTAGGACATCCAGGGAGCAACTTGGGAGAATGAAAATATGATTTGCCCTTTTTTTGTCAACATGAAGTTAGCAAATTAGTACCCGAAGGTAGCTCTCTCTCTCTCTCTCTCTCTCTCTTTTTGCTTACAGAAATAGTTCTCAGAGATGATTTTGCTTTCCAGGGGACATTGGTAATATATGGAGACATTTTGGGTTCGGGTAGAGGGGGGCAGGTATTGGTACTACTGACATCTAGTGGGTAGAAGTCAGACAATGATGCTAAATGCACAGAACAGCTTCCACAACAAATAATTATCCTGCCAAAAATGTCAATAGCCCCCAAGGATGAAAAACCTTCTCTTAAAGGAAAAAGGGAGAGGATTCTTCATTATGTGTCTCAACTCTATAGTACATTTCTCCCCACACCCCAACTCCACATCATTCTCATATGTGTCTGGCTAACTTCTCTTCATCCCTCAGAACCCTCAGGGCACTGACCACCTCATTTCTGGAAGTTATACTGGTTTTTCATCTGATTATGATGGCACACCTTTGTGTTACCACACCACTGTATCCCTCTGAACTCGGATGATTGATTTGCTTTTCTCTATCCCGTACTAGACTATTAATCTCCTGAGAATTGTACTTTGTATTGCTAACATCTAGCATAGTCTGTGGGACAATAACTATCCTATTAAGACTTGTTGTTAAATGAAATTAAGTTTACCTCTAGAAACAATACTGCACAGGGTGTTTGGGTTTAGCTTAAATAGCACTTAAGATACTACTTCAGGCATTGTGGATTAAATATATAAATTGTAGTTACTGACTTAAAAGCGTAACTGTTTTAAAAAAATTTGAAACACAACCATTTGTAAGTAGGGGGTCTGCTTGCATATTTATTTATATATGTATAGCTGGATGTGTTTAAAATATAATCATGTGTTTATGAAACATGGCATGATTGCATGTACATATATATATTTTTTTCAATAAGGTAAACATTTTAATGAAGACACTCCAAGATAGTATCATGAATATATACACATACCTAAATGAAGTATATTTTCACATTTACATCATTAAATTTTCCAGATTCTAATGACTGTTTATAGTTAATTTGCCAAAATCATATTTGCAATAAAATTTGCACTCTCCACCTCTAAAGAACATGGATGCCTTTAATGAAATCACTGTTATTTTTATGTTTCTTGATATCTGTGTTTTGGGTTATGAATACAGTCAATAATAGTATCAAATTATGAAAATATATCTCATATATATATAATTATATATATAATAAGTGATGAGTTAACTTATTGATATTAATCAATGAGAGTCCAGAACTACCTTTTACATCAATTATTACATCTTTCAACAGTAATACTGATTACTCTGCATCTTGGCAATACTATGACCCTTTATTATTCCACGAAGAGAAAGAGTGAAGTCAAAATCTGGCAAGTCTTTGATTAATAAACGTTATTGTAAGAACCTAATTTGGGTAAACAAAAAGTTTACTTCAATAGAGTTTAAAAATTAAGAATGCACCTTTAGAACCAGAAAGATTTATACTCCATTTCTGGTTCTGCTATTTATAAGCTGTGAGACTTTAAGCAAGTTTTTTAACCCCCAAGCCTCATGTTCATCTGTAAAATGGGCAGAATACTGACATTTACTAATACCTACTTCATATGTTGTTGTAGTTGTTGTTTTTTGCGATACGGGACCTCTCACTGCTGGGCCTCTCCTGTTGCGGAGCGCAGGCTCAGCGGCCATGGCTCACGGGCCCAGCCGCTCCGCGGCATGTGGGATCTTCCCGGACCGGGGCACGAACCCGTGTCCCCTGCATCAGCAGGCGGACTCTCAACCACTGTGCCACCAGGGAAGCCCTTCATATGGTTTTTGTATAGATAAAATAAATGATATAAAAAAATAATTTTTGTGTATCCATAGACACATAAGTTAGTTCAATAAACGGTGTCTATTCTAACATAGTAGTAGTTGCAGAGGTAACCATTTTAGTAATGATAGCAGTGGTAGGGCACTATCAATCCAGGGTTTCTTTTATTATCTGGGAAATATACCTAATAACATTTCTATAACATAAAATTAGATTTATATTAGAAAAAAAATTACAAAAGAAATTCTCTTACATGTTTTCTTCTTACTGCAGTCGTAATATTGAGCATAACTCATGTACTTAACTACTCTAATCTTCTCTGTCTTTTTTTCTCCTACTTCCATACTTCTGTTGCATATAACATTCATATTATCTCCCATCAGTTTATAAAGTTGTTTGCAAGTTTGTTTGAAAAAGCTTTTGAGAGCAGTTTCCAGACTTAAATTTCTTTGGTAAACCCAACAGCATTTTTTTTACATCTCCACATCCTGCCATGGCTCACCAGAACAACATAATTATAAATACAAAACAAGATTTTTTAAATAGGGTGCTTCCTAGATAAGAAGCTGTGAAATATGCAAATTTCTCGTCAAACTAGAAGAATTCCATCCATTTCTCCTCCACAGATCCCAACAGGCCAATGTATCAACCTGCCTTTGAGAGTAACATTTCTACCAGGCTGATCACAGAAATGGAGCCCAGCAAATGCTTTTCTGAATGGAATTTGAATAATGACTGTTCCTAGTGAATGGTTCTATAAAGACTAAAATAATCATGAGTCAAATTATCACAAGTTTTTTTGGTATTCCATCCATTAATTTTATTTCTTAGAATAAGTCAATAACTAAAGAGGAAAGTAAGATCCAGTTACCATTTTGTCTTCTAGACCTTCTAGGTCAAAGTTTTTAGAATTATTCTTTTCATCTTTATGTAAATATATATAGCTAAAGTTCATAAGATATGGTTATTATTAGACTTTAACAATTTTAACTTTTTTGTTTTTAATTAATGTTAAAATAATTGAAGCACAACACTCATTTCAAAACTAAGGAAATAAAATGCTTTTGACTTTATATTTGGATGGACTACTACATTTTTATCAACATATTTTAAAAGCTTATTAAGTAAGCTTATTAAAACATATATGAATTATATTATATATACATTATATTATACAATATGTATAATTATATATAATATGTATAATGTAATATAGTGTGTGTATATATATGTATATATACATGTATAATTATGAACAAAGTAGTGTGGATCCTGACCCCTACCTGAGGATGAGGAAGGGGTAAAACAGAGTTCTATTTTTGGTACTTGCCTTTTCTCTGTTGCACATGATCAAAGAAAACATGCTTATCCAGATTACACATGAAACAAACCTGAAAATGATAATACCGTATATGACAATAAGAAATATAACTTGATACAAGATAAGTGATAATTCTGTAAATCATTAAAAAAATGAAATGCACAACTTTAAGTGGAACTCTCTAGCTAAGAAACTTAGAACGAAAAAGATTTATGGATTTTAGTTAATCATAAATTTAATATGCACCAATGGTGAGATCCGGCTGCTAAAAAAACATACCCACAACCTTAGGCTAAATTAATAGACATTGTAAGAAAGACATTGAAAAGAATAGTTCCGGGGCTTCCCTGGTGGCGCAGTGGTTGAGAGTCCGCCTGCCGATGCAGGGGACACGGGTTCGTGCCCCGGTCTGGGAAGATCCCGCATGCCGCAGAGCAGCTGGGCCCGTGAGCCATGGCTGCTGAGCCTGCGCCTCCGGAGCCTGTGCTCCGCAACGGGAGAGGCCACAACAGTGAGAAGCCCGTGTACTGCAAAAAAAAAAAAAAAAAAAAAAAAAGACTAGTCCCATTAAATTCTCTAATTATTAGATCACATCTAGCATATTGCAATTAGTCTTCTATATTTAAAGGAGAACATTGAAAAACACAATGTGTCAAAAAATATGTGGCCAAGTTGGAGAGGGATTTAAAAACTATGTTCTATGAGGAATAGTATAGGAACCAAAGTGTTTGGCCTAGCAAAGAGAAGACTAAGAGGAGATATAATCAGTAATGGATATGGATATCTTTCAACCAATATTTATTGACACCCAGTGGCAAGCACTGTGCTTAGTATTAGATAAACAGAGAAAATGAAAAGTAAACTAATCTTTTATCCCTTTGTTAATGGACTTTAAAGTCAAGAGGAGGAGACAAGACTTTAAATAATCACACAAACAAACGTTTGATAATAAGTAGTGATAAGAAAGGGAACACTACAATAAAAAAAAATAAACTGATCTGATCTAATTGGGATGAAGCATATTGTCAAGGGAGGCTCTCTGAAGAAGCAACCTTTAAATCAAATAAAGGTTGGGGGGTGGCAGGCTTCATTCCAAGTAGTGAATAGCAAATGCAGTCTCATAATCAAGGCCCCTAAGGTGGAAAAGAGCTTGGTAAAACTGAGGAATGGAAAGAAGAAAGGGTGATTAGGGCATATATATGAATAAGAAAGAACGGTGTGGGAAAAAAATGGAGCCAGATTGTTGTAGCCCCTTTAGAGTAACATTAAGTCTCCTATTCTAAGTGCCAGGAAAAGCTACAGAAGAATTTAAGCACAGAGTAAGGCAAGTAGATTTGCTTTTTTACAAATTGTTTGGATCATGTATTAGAAAGGGGCTAGAGGTGATGGGGGATCTACTTCAGAGGCAATTGCAGTAGAAGAGGCAAGAGATTAAAGGTCATTTGGCTTCAAGTGGAGAGGGTAGAGATTGAATAAAAAAGAGAGGTTCAAAGGCATTTCAGAGGAAATATCAAGAGAATTTGATAATAGATTGAATGTAGTTTTGGAGAATGAAATATGTTGCCAAACAAGACCCCCATTTTCTGATATAACTAGATGAATTCTGAGAAAGAGGTGAAGAAACTTTAAAGCAAAAGTTCAAATGCCTTGTTTTGGCCACAGGAAGTTTGAGAAGCAGGATGAGTTGTTTAAACAACAATAGCAACAACAAAAACTGTAAAGAGAGTTTTTATATTATTTGGGTGAATATTTGGTGAATTTTCAGGTGGAAATGAGCGCAGAATTGTTTTGTTTTCTTCAACAGAATAGATCACAACCACAATGTCAAATTTACCAGCAGGTCAATTTCAACTCAGTCCACAAAAGAACTCTTTTTAAGAAATGGACTATCCAAGAAAAAGAAGACTGCCTTAGAAGGGAATGTTTCCCTTTACAGTAGCTATATTGGCAGAGACCAAAGTCTACAGGTGTTTTTTAAAAGATTTCTGCACTTTGTGGAAGACTGGAATTGGGTCTCTTTCAGTACTATTGTGCTTAATTCCAGATATCAAGTGTTAAAACCTTGAGAAGAAATCAAAAAAGATTCTCACCTAGGTCACTGCAGGTGTTTGGTAAACCATTTAATTGCTGATTACCTGGCACTTTTCTACCAGAAGGGCTACTGATCACATCAAGCAACTATTGGTTGTTTACTGAAATGTGCACACTTTCCCTCTCAGGTAAGCAAAGGTCAACATCATGCCAGAAGTGGGTTGCCGAGGTTAAAAGCTGAGACTTCTCTTCCATTATGACCCTAAACTCTCCTCGTGCAGATGTCACTAATTTATTATGGCTTTCTTTCTTGCTGTGCTTAAACTTAGCCTCAAGCATCCTTCTCTACCCAGCACTTCCAGACAATCAATACTCACTGGTTGACATTGTCGTTTGAGATGATATTCAACGCAGTTGTCATGAGTGCTCAACCCCATGACTCATAGCTCTTAAGGATGTCTACCCTTACAGACTCCACAGGGGATAGAAAGCTGTGATGATTCCTTCTAAGCTCAGAGCATCTTGCTGAGAATTAATACCACTTGCCAGCCAGAGCAATCTTTCCTTTTTTTTTTTCCCTTGGTAGTGCTTCATTTTTTCCCTGAAAATCTTTATAAATTAAAGCTTCTGCAGTGTGGTCTATATAAATACATGCAGGTGGAGAGATCACTGTGTCCTTAAGTTTGTCATGAGATCTTGGTGTATGATCCTGCCTTAAACAGAGAGTGGGAGAAGAATGGGCCACATAGGCAGACATTTCATGGTAGGCACTACACTGTAAGTAATCAGAGGCAAAGATTTGAGGCAAAACATCTCAGTCCTAGGGAGAAAAAAGCTTACTTTTCTTTTTCATAGATTTTAGTCTTCAGTAATAATTGTGGGCTTTGTGATTTTGGTTCAGGGATAGTATCTATCACATTAGAGTTCAATTTTAATATATCTAGAGCTCTTTAATAAGACAGTCTGTTAAGACTATGGCACTGACTGATTAATAAGTTGGTTCAAGTAGACTTTCATTCGGGTCTCAGGAATAAGTGCTCTGTCTAGTTGATAAATTTCTACACTAAACACAAACGTTGTTATTTGTCATATAGTAACTGTTTTAATGGACCATTCTTCATGATCTTTAACAACTATCAATTGATCTCTGGGACTCAGATGTCACACTGCCATCCAACTATGTTCAAAGAATCTAAGTTTAAGTGAAACTACAATACAAAAGAAGTAAAAAATTAATTTTCTCTAGGGACAGAAATATATTAAGCACATTAATGAAGATGTGAACAGCAAGCAGTCACTCAGGGCTGTTATTTTTCTCCACAGCAGAAATATAGTAATCAATCCAGACAGTTATATCTTCAGATCCTCAGGTTTTAATAAAGGTAAGTCTAAGAATTCTATTAAGACTTTCAGACCATCACATCTTGAACCATCAGAAATAATCAGATATGTTTTAAATCAGCTGGGAGATTAACTGATCGATTTCATACTTGTAAAACATAAACTCTAGAGGTAGCTTAATTTTCACATTCATCATTTGTGATTATTTTTCCAGTTACCCTTGCCTAAAAAACTACATCAAACTCAGATTTCCCTTCAGCAGACTGGCAGACCTAGGCTACTTAATACAAATAAAACCCAAAATGCTTAGAAATGAAATGAGTTGTTTTTATAAAGAGGTTCAGGGCAAACACTTATGCCCTAAGAGTACAAAGGGATATGCTTACTTCTTTATCAGATAGTCTCTGGTGGCAGCATTAGCACATCGATGTTTTATGCATTTCATACATAATGCTCCGTATGATTATAAAATCCAGACTGTAGAGCTGAATTAAGTTTGCTGAGAATGGAATGGGGCGGGAGGATGAACATGTGCTATTGAGAAAAATCATCCTGTTCCTTTATCTTCTAGGAGATCTGTGGAAGCCTTTCTTTTGGAAAGTGCTCAAAGACAGATCAAATGTGATAATAAAGGTTCACTATCTGAACAGGTCTGCCCTAGAAATAATGCTCTGGAAATGTGAGGTGGGAAAGAAAAGCAGTCTGTGCCAGAAAATGATTAAATTTCAGCCATCTATCCAAAGAAGTCCCAAGTTGCTTGTAAAATGCTCCATATAATTACCGTAACTAGGATTTTAAAGGAATTTACACATTAGCCTTTATTGTGGGACTTTCTTTGTGGGTGCATTTCACCTTTAAAATCAATATCCTTAAAATAAACTTTAATAAGATTTATTAATTTTATCTATGTGGACCGTTTAAAAGTCAATATCAAATATCTTTCTTCAGATTCTTCCTGGCATTTGAAGAAGCTTAGATATAATCAAATGTCATGCCCTCCGTATGTTAAATGATCATTGTTCTATGACTTTGCTCTTGTATACAACTTAGCCCACTTTTAAACTTTGAAAGAGTTGTGAATCGATACAAAGACTGGTTAAAATGTATGGGTCAGCCTGGTACATGCCCTCAGGACTGTGGACAAGGGCCATTAGCTGCTTCTTGAGCTATTATCTTGCTCAGTGTTAGATTTGAACAACCCAGGGAAGCAGTTTGATGGCCCCCACCTGACCCTGTACCTTGGTGGCTAAATCACTTTTTGGAAACAATCTACAGACTCTATAAAAAAAAAAACAAAAAGGCTTTTAGAAAGTTGTGTCCCAGATAAGAACAAGACTACTGCTTCTTACTGAAAGTAGAGTAAGGAGCATTTATAGGAAACCACAAATTTCCAACCTTTTCCTTTTCAGAAGGGACTCAGTACCAACACATCCTCACAGTAAGCTTTAGAGGGGAAGACCGTACCCGAAATGGCTTCATGTTAGGTGGCTATCATTTTAATCCAAAGAAGGGTAAATTGACACTTTTCATTGGAAGGGAGTCAGAACTCACATGTTAAGAAAAATTCTAGCAGTAAAAAACAAAGGAAACATCAAATTTTGTTACCCCCTGAAAATGAAACCTGGTTTTATCTTAAATCTCAGGCCTTTGTAAATGTAAAAGTCAAGCCAACCTATCATCCCTAACAGAAAGCTAAAAATTAAGCCTCAGAACTAGATTGGAAGTTTACTGAAAGCAATAAATAAGTCTCCTTTTTTTCTATCTCTACTTCCCCCTCATAATGTCTACTTTTGTGAACTATAATTTCTATGTAAAAATATTTTCATAATATCCTGGAAAACCTATTGTAAAATGAATTCATAATATTGAAACTGTACTGGTCAGGCATACCTTAAAAAGATGATTTAGTAGTTAGCCAAGGTAAACATCACATCTTTCCACTTGGATAGAGTGGAGAGAACAATATTCTAATACTTTAACATGGCTAACTACCCAGGAGTAAGAATCACCTCTATTCCAATATCTATATCCACACAATACAACCTCCCTTCCCATACACACACTATTAGACACTGCACTGACTCAAAACATCAGAAAGTGCAGATGTACTTAATTATCATTTTATATTTCTGCCCTTTAGCTGGACTATTTAAATAAAATTTACATTTCCTTTGTTATTTGCTAGTAAAGAATATTTTACATGATCTATAGAGAATCTATCAATCTATATTAGGATAGGGTTTGGTTACTTATAGTGTAAAACCCAGTAAACAGTGGCTTAAACCAGCTAATGTCTTTTTTCATGCAGAAGCAGCCTGGAGGTGGTCTGCCCAGGAGCAGAATGGCAGCAGCATCGTCATGAGTCATCCATGGGTTCCTGCTGTCTTTCTGCTCTGCCACCTGAATGTTAGCTTCTCTTCTTTAAGGTTGCCTTATGTTTGCAAGATAGCACTGAAGCTCTAACCATTATGTTCTTTTTCCAAGCACTAGAGAAGGAAAGAGGAAAAGGGCCTGTGGAATCATCCTATTGCCTTCTTCTCAGAACCTCACCACCACCACCACACACCAAAAGATTCATATTTGTATCTCCTAGTTTGAAAAGGGGCTGATAGGTAATCTGTAGATAGACACATCACTGTTCCCAATAATGTAGGGATTCTGTTACTTAGGAAGAGGAGGATACTGTGTATTAGCTGGGCAGTTAATAGTCTCTGTTATACAATCTTTAAATTTGCTCCTTACATATGCTTCCAAGGTGGCTTATTTGGAGGACCTGTAACCTCAAATTTAATGCAAAATACTCCTCCGAAAGCTAGATGGAGATTCTGTTAGCTAAGATATTTTAGCCCCATATGCCTGCTTCAGCAGCATCATATTTTGGAAGTGAAAGTTCTAAATATAAAAGGCAACTTTAAAGTAATTTGATTTAATCAAACCTGCCCAAACCACGAACCGTTTTTTAGGTGTCTATTTATTTTCCACTTTGAAACTTTGAGATGATAGGCGTTTGTGGTTTAAGCAACTGTTATTTTTCCAAGCTTAAGAGAATCAGAGAGAAAATTTGTCAGGTTCGCACTGTAACATGTTCCTATTCTGTTTCGCCTGAGACATTGTAGTTACCAGCACATTATTACATTGCTCTAGAAATTCTGATCTTTACAGATTATTTGTTATCTGACAACTGTGCTAGTGCACATTCTCTTCTTTTGCTCTTCATGTTCCTGATGATCAGTTTTTAATCTGAGTCAAAGTAAAATAGAAAATTGTTATTTTGATTAAATTGCTCTTAAATAAATGACAATATTTTTGCTCATCTAAGAAGCTTTTTAGTTTCTAACCTAATAAACTAGAACATCATAATATTAAAGAGTATTAAAATATGAATTTTTCTGACCATGTTTAGCATCTCATCATCATGATGAGGATGACAAAAGTATCTGAAATATGCTGATGTTTTACAGAAAAATAGAGTCAGAAGATAATCTCAAATACTGACCCAACAGGGATTAATTCAAACAGATTTCTCAAATTGTCACAGGCCACTGAGTGAAATACATGGGATACACTGCCTGGCTCATGACATCTGTAGGTCACAGTCAATTAAGGAAAAGAGAGGTCATACATTTTTATATTAACAAGTGTGCACTTTTCCTTGGAAAATATTCTACTGCAGGGGAACAAGCAGAGAATTCCAACTCTAATTTATCTAAATTCAATCCAAAAATATCTAAGATATTTTCCTTGATCAGAGTTAAAGTACACTCCAGGGGTTAGTTATCTAGAGAATTTAGATATCCTTAAGTCAGAAACTATTATTTTAAACTGGGATATCTTTCAAATTTAGTCAAATTAATGGATCTTTCCTATTATACCATGCCATTATCATCTAAACACATAAAAGCTGTTAGCAGAGCTTCCCTGGTGGTGCAGTGGTTGAGAGTCCGTCTGCCGATGCAGGGGACACGGGTTTGTGCCCCAGTCCGGGAAGATCCCACATGCCACGGAGCAGCTGGGCCCGTGAGCCATGGCCGCTGAGCCTGCGCGTCTGGAGCCTGTGCTCTCCAACCGGAGAGGCCACAACAGTGAGAGGCCTGCGTAACGCAAAAAAAAAAAAAAGCTGTTAGCACATGGCATACTTGATCCTCACCACTACCGGCTGCCAGCAGATGTATCAGTCAACAAGTGTATGCTAATAATGTCCTGGAAAGAACCCTTTCACACCTTCGGAGGGTAACATCTGCACCTTGTAGAAGTGCAAAAACGTGTTTAAGTTCTGCATTATTGTTACCTGCTGCGTGCATTCGAGAAAACACATAAGGGTTGCTCAGAGGATGTTTTTGAGGAACTCAGAACACATATTAATAACTGTTGATACTAACATTTTAAAGTCTAACAACATAGATTAATTTGGTTGATAAGTACATACCTTACTGAACCATACACTTCATGAGTGCTAGAACCATTTCTTAAACTGATTTTCAAGCCCCACACCACCTGGCACAATGCCTGGTAACTTGTATGCTCTCAATAAATATTTGATTATAATGAGTATTTTACTTTACATCTAAGTCAAACCAAGCATCAGTTGAAAAGGGGAGGATTTTTGACATTTAAACCTCTTTACTTTCCATATACTCATATCTCACTTAATTTTGTAAAAAAAAAAAAATCACATAGTATGGAACTGCCCTGAATAATAAGAAATATGCAGGAATGCTAAAGACAATAGATCTTGAAGAGATAATTCACATTTGCAAGTAAAATGGATAGTTCTGGAATTAATTGGTGCTAATAGTTAGGCTCTGAAATAATGATTAGGTAAATGTTGACCCTTTGTGTGTATGTTATTTTTTTTAATATTTTGGACCATGATATCAAAGCAGAAGAAATATGGACAATGATATATAAGCTCACAGGCATGATAGAAAGATGAATAAGTGCTCATCTTTTTACCATTATTACCTCCATGTGATATTTATTTTCCCCAAATAATTATTAGCTTTATATAAATAATATACTTTATTCCCTTGCTAGCGGAAAATGATGTCTGACATTAAGGAAAGGTCAGGTATCCTGAATGGGAAACCACAATGAGCATTGCCTTTAAGGATTATTGAATTAAGAGGTACATATATTTGACAAAGTATAGAACTCAAATAGTTGCCATGTTAGCAGTGCCCTTTTACATGCCATAGATTTATTGACATTTACTAAATATAAAAAATATTGAAACTGTGAGTCCTTAGTATGCATTATGATGAAAAACCTCATATCCCTTCCCTGAAGATTATATGAGAACATTTTAATTAAGGTAAATTCACCAATTGATTGGACATCAGATTGGAATATAAGTTAGGGTATTTAACTTTAAAAAATACACACAAAAAATTAGTCAAGTCACTTATGTCAGTTGAGTTATATCTGTTGACCTAGGCACAAGGTAAATCCATATTACAGCCACATGCACACACCAATACATACTTGCCACGAGCCCAAGTTCTACTTGATGTTCTGATGCGACAAATGGACTCTGCAATTCCCAAGGGTGCTTATTGCTAGAGATGTCATGGTAGTAGCTTTCCAGCTGAAATGAGAAGAAAACAATTGTCAAACTTCATGCCTTTCATTTAAGTGCAAAATCACAATGTAGATTTTATATTTAGAACTAAGATGGGAGAAGTCAAAATAAATATATGCATTCAAGGTTCTAGAATATTTACCCTCACAGCTTTATTTTTTTTCCTGTTAGACAACACAATTTCTGACTTCAGTTCTAGAGTCTCCCATTTTATTATCAGTGTATTTAATCAGTGAAAGACATATTTTTTGTAGAAATTGGGGGAAAACCATAAGTATATAGAGTTTTCATAGTCTTTGTGCCAATCAAGTTGGGTAAATACCTTATGGTGTCAGATCGGTTTATATTCATAAAAGTATATCAGTAAAAGGTACCTTTTACGGATATAAAGTAAAATTTGTATGGCAACTTAACCAAATGACAGCATGATTTCACTATCTCTACTTATACATGAAAATATGAAAAGTAAATCCCTTATACTAGATTTCGGTCACTAGAAGGATACCCAATATATTATTAATAACCCCATCCAATTTGGCCTAGATATGAGTTTGCTTACAATCCCAGCTTCCAGATCCAGTTTTCATGATAGGATTGAAGGAGCAGCAGGTATGCGACCTTTCCCAATAATCCCAGAGGATCATATGGTTAATGGAACAGGCTCTGAAGCCAGTCAGCCTGGGTTTTGATCTGGCTCCACCACTTGTCGGCATGAGCCTGTGCAAGTTGTTCATCCTCCTTGTGTCTTGGTTTCCTCATCTCTTCAAACAATACCCAGATCTTGGCAACCTTGTGAGCATCAATTAGATAATGCACATAAAGTGCTAATTACAGTTTATAACATAAAATAAATTCTCAAAAATATTAGATATTACTAACTATTATTAGGACCAGTCTTTCTGCCATACAGGTTTTATTCCTTTTAAATACTTTTCTAATTTTAGGATGAAAGGTTAGAAAATGATTTCCATGTTGCAACCTCCTCAAATATAATGCAGATATTACTATTTTTGTGGCATAAAAGAAATGCCAGTTTTACAACTGTGATTTTCTGGCCAATACACTGAAAAGTTACATGTATATATTTTTCTCCAAAAACCTTAATAAAAGAAACAAACAAACAAAAAGAAAATAGTTTGTTAATATTTAAATGGGGCCATCAATAGGTATTAGGATTTCAGGTGATTTTTACAGTATTCTTTTTCTTATGGCCTATTAACGCATTTATTTTCCCAGAATTGGCACTTGTAAAAAAATGGATGCTCACCTGTCTCCAGTCATTATCACCCATTGATTATCAGTCAGCACCTTAGTGGGATTAGTTGCCAGCCAGAGACAGTAAGAATTCTCACAGGATAGTTGTGTGGAAGACAGTGGAAGCTGAGGGGCAGGGGAAAGTTTTCAAGGAAAAAGGAAAAGAAAGACTTCTATAGTGATGATTAAATAAAGTGGGGTATGCCAAGGGCTTATCATATTCCTTGGCCACAGTGCATTCTATTACCCCTGATGAGCCTTCCTCACCTGTGACTAACCATCACAAATTCCTCCTTTTAGAAATGAGGAGAATAAATAATTTGCCCAATGTCCCATATATGGAAGAGCCAAAATATGAAACCAAATTGGTTTGAATCCAAAGCCTGATGAATGCTGTGATAACAGTAAGATAAAGATATGTTTTCTTAAGCATTTACATATGTTTTTGCATTAAAAAAAAAACACAACTTTTTGTTAATCATTTCACCTGATCCTTACACACACACAAAACCCCAGAAAAACCTGCTCCATTTTGCAGATGAAATTGCAAAGCTCAGAATGTGAAAGTAATTTCAAATCATAAAGCCATGCTGGATCTTGAACCCACAATTTCTCTTAGTCTAATGTCTCTCCAGTACACCACATTGTATTCATTCACTAACTGATTGCACACATAAAATATCAAAATGCAGTCTACATAAGCAAGTCCTCACCCCCAAGCCAAAAGCTCTGAATCTTGTTGACAGAAAAAAAAAAAAGCAATTTACTGTGAGAAATAAAATCTGTATACACAAAAGACCTTAAACAACCCTTCTGTAGTACACATAAACAAATATAGGATTAAACAAAATTTGCATGTATGAACCCAAATGCTCCTAAACATTCCTCCCACCTCCATTTCCCCCCATTCAAAACCAGTATTGGAAGGAGAAATACAATGTGTGCATTTCTTCCACCATCTGTCCCAGTTTTAATGATTTTGAGATTCCTTCCTTCCTTCTTTTATTCTACATTTATGAACTCCTACTAATAACCAGACTCCTTTACCAAGCACTGGGTCCACAATAATTTTTTTTTTTAGCATCTTTATTGGAGTATAACTGCTTTACAATGTTGTGTTAGTTTCCACTGTATAACAAAGTGAATCAGCTATACATATGCATATATCCCCATATCCCCTCCTTCTTGTGTCTCCCTCCCACCCTCCCTATCCCACCCCTCTAGGTGGTCACAAAGCACTGAGCTGATCTCCCTGTGATATGCAGCTGCGTGCCACTACCTATCTCTTTTACATTTGGTAGTATATATATGTCAATGTCACTCTCTCACTTTGTCCCAGCTTACCCTTCACTCTCCCCATATCCTCAAGTCCATTCTCTACATCTGTATCTTTATTCCTGTCCTGCTCCTAGGTTCTTCAGAACCTTTTTTATTTTTCTTTAAGATTCCATATATATGTGTTAGCATACGGTATTTGTTTTTCTCTTTCTGACTTACTTCACTCTGTATGACAGACTCTAAGTCCATCCACCTCACTACAAATAACTCAATTTCGTTTCTTTTTATGGATGAGTAATATTCCATTGCACATAATGCCACATCTTTTTTATCCATTCATCTGTCGAAGGACACTTAGGTTATTTCCATGTCCTGGTTATTGTAAATAGAGCTGCGATGAACACTGTGGTACATGACACTTTTTGAAATATGGTTTTCTCAGGGTATATTCCCAGTAGTGGGATTCCTGAGTCATATGGTAGTTCTAGTTTTAGATTTTAAGGAACCTCCATACTGTTCTCCATAGTGGCTGTATCAATTTACATTCCCACCAACAGTGCAGGAGGGTTCCCTTTTCTCCACACCTTCTCCAACATTTAGTGTTTCTAGATTGTTTGATGATGGCCATTCTGACCAGTCTGAGGTGATACCTCATTGTAGTTTTGATTTGCATTTCTCTAATGGTTAGTGATGTTGAGCATCCTTTCATGTGTTTGTTGGCAATCTATAAATATTCTTTAGAGAAATGTCCTTCTAGGTCTTCTGCCCATTTTTGGATTGGGTTGTTTGTTTTTTTGATACTGAGGTGCATGAGCTGCTTGTATATTTTGGAGATTAATCCTTTGTCAGTTGCTTCATGTGCAAATATTTTCTCTCATTTTGAGAGTTGTCTTTTTCTCTTGTTTATGGTTACCTTTGCTGTAAAAACCTTTGAAGTTTCATTAGATCCCATTTGTTTATTTTTATTTCCATTTCTCTAAGAGGAGGGTCAAAAAGGATCTTGCTGTGATTTATGTTGAAGAGTGTTCTGCCTACGATTTCCTTTAAGAGTTTTATAGTGTCTGGCCTTACATTTAGGTCTTTAATCCATCTTGAGTTTATTTCTGTGTATGGTGTTAGGGAGTGTTCTAATTTCATTCTTTTACATGTAGCTGTCCAGCTTTCCCAGCACCACTTATTGAAGGGCTGTTTTTCCTCCATTGTATATGCTTGCCTCCTTTGTCAATGATAAGGTGACCACATGTGCATGGGTTTATCTCTGGGCTTTCTATCCTGTTCCACTGATCTATATTTCAGTTTTTGTTCCAGTACCATACTGTCTTGATTACTTTAGCTTTGTAGTATAGTCTGAAGTCAGGGAGCCTGATTCCTCCAGCTCCGTTTTTCATTCTCAAGATTGCTTTGGCTATTCGGGGTCTTTTGTGTTTCCATACAAACTGTGAAATTTTTTGTTCTAGTTCTGTGAAAAATGCCAGTGGTAGTCTGATAGGGATTGCATTGAATCTGTAGATTGCTTTGGGTAGTAGAGTCATTTTCACAATGTTGATTCTTCCAATCCAAGAACATGGTATATCTCTCCATCTGTTTGTATCATCTTTAATTTCTTTCATCAGTGTCTTATAATTTTCTGCATACTGGTCTTTTGTCTCCTTAGGTAGGTTTATTCCTAGATATTTTATTCTTTTTGTTGCAATGGTAAATGGGAGTGTTTTCTTGATTTCACTTTCAGATGTTTCATCATTAGTGTATAGGAATGCCAGAGATTTCTGTGCATTAATTTTGTATCCTGCTACTTTACCAAATTCATTGATTAGCTCTAGTAGTTTTCTGGTAGCATCTTTAGGATTCTCTATGTATAATATCATGTCATCTGCAAACAGTGACTTTACTTCTTCTTTTCTGATTTGGATCCTTTTATTTCCTCTTCTTCTCTTATTGCTGTGGCTAAAACTTCCAAAACTATGTTGAATAAGAGTGGTGAGAGTAGGCAACCTTGTCTTGTTCCTGATCTTAGTGGAAATGCTTTCAGTTTTTCACCATTGAGGACGATGTTGGCTGTGGGTTTCTCATATATGGCCTTTATTATGTTGAGGAAAGTTCCCTCTATGCCTACTTTCTGCAGGGATTTTATCATAAATCGGTGTTGAATTTTGTCGAAAGCTTTCTCTGCATCTATTGAGATGATCATATGGTTTTTCTCCTTCAATTTGTTAATATGGTGTATCACGTTGATTGATTTGCGTATATTGAAGAATCCTTGCATTCCTGGAATAAACCCCACTTGATCATGGTGTATGATCCTTTTAATGTGCTGTTGGATTCTGTTTGCTAGTATTTTGTTGAGGATTTTTGCATCTATGTTCATCAGTGATATTGGTCTGTAGTTTTCTTTCTTTGTGACATCTTGTCTGGTTTTGCTATCAAGGTGATGGTGGCCTCGTAGAATGAGTTTGGGAGTGTTCCTCCCTCTGCTGTATTTTGGAAGAGTTTGAGAAGTATAGGTGTTAGCTCTTCTCTACATGTTTTGTAGAATTCGCCTGTGAAGCCATCTGGTCCTGGGTTATTGTTTGTTGGAAGATTTTTAATCACAGTTTCAATTTCAGTGCTTGTGATTGGTCTGTTCATATTTTCTATTTCTTCCTGTTTCAGTCTTGGCAGGTTGTGCATATCTAGGAATTTGTCCATTTCTTCCAGATTGTCCATTTTACTGGCATAGAGTTCTTGTAGTAATCTCTCATGATCTTTTGTATTTCTGCAGTGTCAATTGTTACTTCTCCTTTTTCATTTCTAATTCTATTGATTTGAGTCCTCTCCCTTTTTTTCTTGTTGAGTCTGGCTAATGGTTTATCAATTTTGTTTATCTTCTCAAAGAACTAGCTTTTAGTTTTATTGATCTTTGCTATCGTTTCCTTCATTTCTTTTTCATTTATTTCTGATCTGATCTGTATGATTTCTTTCCTTCTGCTAACTTTGGGGTTTTTTTGTTCTTCTTTCTCTAGTTGCTTTAGGTGCAAGGTTAGGTTGTTTATTCGAGATGTTTCCTGATTCTTAAGGTAGGATTGTATTGCTATAAACTTCCCTCTTAGAACTGCTTTTGCTGCATCCCATAGGTTTTGGGTCGTTGTGTCTCCATTGTCATTTGTTTCTAGGTATTTTTATATTTCCTCTTTGATTTCTTCAGTGATCACTTCATTATTAAGAAGTGTATTGTTTAGCCTCCATGTGTTTGTATTTTTTACAGATCTTTACCTGTAATTGATATCTAGTCTCATAGCATGGTGGTCAGAAAAGATACTTGAAACAATTTCAATTTTCTTAAATTTACCAAGGCTTGATTTGTGACCCAAGATATGATCTATCCTGGAGAATGTTCCATGAGCACTTGAGAAAAATGTGTATTCTGTTGTTTTTGGATGGAATGTCCTAAATATCAATTAAGTCCATCTTGTTTAATGTATCATTTAAAGCTTGTGTTTCCTTATTTATTTTCATTTTGGATGATCTGTCCATGGGTGAAAGTAGGGTGTTAAAGTCCCCTACTATGAATGTGTTACTGTCAATTTCCCCTTTTATGGCTGTTAGCATTTGCCTTATGTATTGAGGTGCTCCTATGTTGGGTGCATAAATATTTACAATTGTTATATCTTCTTCTTGGATCGATCCCTTGATTATTATGTAGTGTCCTTCTTTGTCTCTTGTAATAGTCTTTATTTTAAAGTCTATTTTGTCTGTTATGAGAATTGCTACTCCAGCTTTCTTTTGGTTTCCATTTGCATGGAATATCTTTTTCCATCCCCTTACTTTCAGTCTGTATGTGTCTCTAGGTCTGAAGTGGGTCTTCAGACAGCATATATATGGGTCTTGTTTTTGTATCCATTCAGCCAATGTGTGTCTTTTGGTGGGAGCATTTAGTCCATTTACATTTAAGGTAATTATTGATATGTATGTTCCTATTCCCATTTTCTTAATTGTTTTGGGTTCGTTATTGTAGGTCTTTTCCTTCTGTTGTGTTTCTTGCCTAGAGAAGTTCCTTTAGCATTTGTTGTAAAGCTGGTTTGGTGGTGCTGAACTCTCTCAGCTTTTGCTTGTCTGTAAAGGTTTTAGTTTCTCCATCAAATCTGAATGAGATCCTTGCTGGGTAGAGTAGTCTTGGTTGCAGGTTTTTCTCCTTTATCACTTTAAATATGTCCTGCCACTCCCTTCTGGCTTGCAGAGTTTCTGCTGAAAGATCAGCTGTTAACCTTATGGGGATTCCCTTGTGTGTTACTGTTGTTTTTCCCTTGCTCCTTTTAATACATTTTCTTTGTATTTAATTTTTGACAGCTTGATTAATATGTGTCTTGGCATATTTCTCCTTGGATTTATCCTGTATGGGACTCTCTGTGCTTCCTGGACTTGATTAACTATTTCCTTTCCCATATTAGGGAAGTTTTCAACTATAATCTCTTCAAATATTTTCTCAGTCTCTTTCTTTTTCTCATCTTCTTCTGGAACCCCTATAATGTGAATGTTGTTGTGTTTAATGTTGTCCCAGAGGTCTCTGAGACTGTCCTCAATTCTTTTCATTCTCTTTTCTTTATTCTGCTCTGCAGTAGTTATTTCCACTATTTTATCTTATAGGTCACTTATCCGTTCTTCTGCCTCAGTTACTCTGCTATTGATCCCATCTAGAGTTTTTTTTTTTTTTTTTTTTTTTTGCTGTAGGCAGGCCTCTTACTGTTGTGGCCTCTCCCATTGCGGAGCACAGGCTCAAGACGCGCAGGCTCAGCAGCCATGGCTCATGGGCCCAGCCACTCTGCGGCATGTGGGATCTTCCTGGACCGGGGCACGAACCCATGTCCCCTGCATCGGCAGGCGGACTCTTAACCACTGCGCCACCAGGGAAGCCCCCAGAGTATTTTTAATTTCATTTATTGAGTTGTTCATCGTTGTTTGTTTCATCTTTAGTTTTTCTAGGTCCTTAGTAAATGTATCTTGCATTTTGTCTATTCTATTTCCAAGATTTTGGATCATCTTTACTATCATTATTCTGAATTCTTTTTCTGGTAGACTGCCTATTTCCTCTTCATTTGTTAGGTCTGGTGGGTTCATATCTTGCTCCTTCATCTGCTGTGTGTTTTTCTGTCTTCTCATTTTGCTTATCTTACTGTGTTTAGGGTCTCCTTTTTGCAGGCTGCATGTTCGTAGTTCCCGTTGTTTTTGGTGTCTGTCCCCAGTGGCTAAGTTTGGTTCAGTGGGTTGTGTAGGCTTCCTGGTGGAGGGGACTAGTGTCTGTGTTCTGGTGGATCAGGCTGGATCTTGTCTTTCTGGTGGGCAGGTCCACAGCTGGTGGTGTGTTTTGGGGTGTCTGTGGAGGGTGTCTGTGGACTTAGTATGATTTTAGGCAGCCTCGCTGCTAATGGGTGGGGTTGTGTTCCTGTCTTGCTAGTTGTTTGGCATAGGGTGTCCAGCACTGTAGCTTGGTGGTCGTTGAGTGAAGCTGGGTGCTGGTGTTGAGATGGAGATCTCTGGGAGATTTTCGCCGTTTGATATTATGTGGAGCTGGGAGGTCTCTTGTGGACCAAGAGCCTTTCATCCACACGCTCAGAATTAAAGGGAGAAAAAGTAGAAAGAAAGAATTAGTAGAAGTAGAAAGATAGAAGGAAAGAAAGAAAGAAAGGAGGGAGGGAGGGAGGAAGGAGGGAACAAAGGAAAAAAAGAAAGAAAGCAGATAAAGTAAAATAAAGTACGATAAAATATAATAAAGTTATTAAAATAAAAATTAATTATTAATAAAAACTAATTAAAAAACAACAAAAAAGGACGGATAGAACCCTAGGACAAATGGTGGAAGCAAAGCTATACAGACAAAATCACACACAGAAGCATACACATACACACTCACAAAAAGAGGAAAAGGGGAAAAAATCATAAATTTTGCTCTCAAAGTCCACCTCCTCAATTTGGGATGATTCGTTGTCTATTCATGTATTCCACAGATGCAGGGTACATCAAGTTGATTGTGGAGCTTTAATCGCTGCTTCTGAGGCTGCTGGGAGAGATTTCCCTTTCTCTTCTTTGTTCGCAGAGCTCCCGGGGCTCAGCTTTGGATTGGGCCCCGCCTCTGCGTGTAGGTCGCCGGAGGGCGTCTGTTCTACGCTCAGACAGGACGGGGTTAAAGGAGCCGCTGATTCGGGGCCTCTGGCGCACTCAGGCCGGCAGGAGGGAGGGGCACGGAGTGCGGGGCGGGCCTGCGGCGGCAGAGGCCGGCGTGACGTTGCACCAGCCTGAGGCGCGCCGTGCGTTCTCCCGGGGAAGTTGTCGCTGGATCCCGGGACCCTGGCAGTGGCGGGCTGCACAGGCTCCTGGGAGGGAGGTGTGGATAGTGACCTGTGCTCACAAACAGGCTTCTTGGTGGCGGCAGCAGCAGCCTTAGAGTCTCATGCCAGTCTCTGGGGTCCGCGCTGTTAGCCGCGGCTCGCGCCCGTCTCTGGAGCTCCTTTAAGCAGCGCTCTTAATCCCCTCTCTTTGCGCACCAGGAAACGAAGAGGGAAGAAAAAGCCTCTTGAGGTAGGATTGTATGGGTCTGTAATCTTAAAACAAGATATCACCTTTCCCTCAGGGGTTCATCAATTCTTGCAATGTTTAGTGGAAAACTTTTAGTTCCATTCATTGTAAAATTAATGAAGTCTAGACCCTAAAATTTCCTAACACTTCCTTCTCCTCAGCAAGTCCCTGTTTTAAGTGCAAGGCTGCTTTAAATGTGGCTGTTTGTGAGAAAAGAGAGATTATTATCATAGTCCCATTGTGATGACCTTCACTTTATCATTCCTTTTGCTCCTGATTAATGTTCAGTGGCCTTGTCTGAGTTTCTCCTCTGCTATGCCAATCTGCTGCTTCCAGACCTGTTATACCTCCCTTTTATTTGTTTATTTATTTATTTTCTTTATTTTTTTTGGCTGCGTCAGGTATTAGTTGTGGCATGCAGGATCTTTTGTTGTCGCTCAGGTTCTTTGTTGTGGCACGTGGGCTCCTCTCTAGTTGTGGTGTGCAGGTTTTCTCTCTCTAATTGTGGTGCTCAGGCTCTAGAGCACGTGGGATCTGTAGTTTGCAGCACGTGGGCTCTCTCGGTGAGCCACACGAGCTCAGTATTTGTGGTGCACGGGCTTATTTGCCCTATGGCATGTGGGATCTAGTTCTCCAACCATGGATCGAACCCACGTCTCCTGCCTTAAGAAGGTGAATTCTTTACTACTGGACCACCAGGGAAGTCCCTTACCTCCCTTTTTTGCCGGTAACATTCAGGACAGGATTTCTGAAAATTGTTTGTGTAAGCCATAATAATGCTGCTTTTTATAAATATACTGATAATAATCAAGGATTAGGAAAGGGAATAGTTCCATAGTAGCTCGTTATAATCCCTCATTTCACTCTTTATGCTGATTAGAAAGTTTTCTAGCTTCGAATAATAGCCATACATAGAACAAGTTGAGACTAAATCTTGATTAGGGCCATTTAACTGTGTCCATCTCCTTGATCTTCCATCTGAAGATCAAGTTGGAAATACCTGATCATTGCCTTGTTAATTTTCTTGTGCTCACTGCCCAGGTCACTGAGGGCTGTTAATGTGAAGTGCAGAGGGTCTATACATCTATGGCTATCAATGCACAAGTTTATTCTGTTAATATCATAATCCCACATGAGTGAGGAGATGATTCATCCTCACTTGGGGTATCTTGATGATCTGATCTTCCTCTGGAAAGAGTTCATAAACATCGCATGTATCGTTCTAGCACTCTGAAATCCCTCAGAGAATACCATTTGCTTTAAACAGGAGGAAACTGAGTTGTCCTTGTGTTTCTATGGCTGCTAATTATGTCTTCTTTCAAGTTCATCACCAAGTTATTCCACTGTCCAGATGTACTTTCTTTTAAGATCTCCATTAGTCTACAGGATTAACTAGAAAACAAACAAACAAAAAATTGCTAATGAGAGTTACCATATATTTTCTACACTGGAGTTTTCTTTTGTTCAAAGTGATTCTTAGAACATTGGACTGTATCAAATGGTCAGGCTTAGTCATCTGGGATTCCATTATGTGCACGATGAATTTTGTGAGTCTGCTGAAGATTTCAGTCACATAATTTGTAAATGGATATCCAAATAGGGCCAGAGTTCCCAGGTCTGTGAAATATTACTCTCAAATTTCAGTTCTTCATTTTTTCCAATAAACTTCTTTAGAAAAAATAATATACATATTTATTGATATGATTATTTTAAAAATTCTCTACCCTGAAGGTGGTGTTGACTTATTACAGTTAACACTTCTCTTAGCATAATGTTTTCCTAGTGTATAGGTAGACCAGGCATTAGCATATTAACTGATAGTAAAGGGTCAAGGCTAACTTTGAGTTCACAGTGATAGAAATTAAATGACTTCTTAACTAAGAAGGGGTAAAGAATGCTCAGGGGACCAAGAAGTTCCTTCACAACTGCAGATGTTACTTTAGGCTAACTCTACCATAAACCTGGAAATTTAATAACAATAGTTAAGAATTTCATAGCATTCACCACGTACCAGATAATGTCCTAAGTAATTCTTTATTCCACCTATAGCAAATATTGGTATCTCTCTTATACAGATGAGGAAATTGAGGTACAGAGAGATTATGTCACTTGAGTAAATTCAGACAACCTCCAAATGGCAGAACTAAAAATTGAACCCAAACAGTTTGACTCCAGTGCCCAAGTTCCTAACAAGCATATGGCACACTGCTCACTGAACTCTGCTTTTGACCTCTGGGCCTCTGGGTATTATAATGCCCTCCTCTTCCCCTTGTATTGAGAGTTTTACTCTTTTCTTATTCTCCCACCCCATTACACTATTTTAATGCATGAAATGCTCTTCCCCCATTTTCTCTGTGGCACTAACTCCTACTCATCCTACAAAACTCAGTTCATGGTTTACTCAGTCCCTTGAATCTTTAGTCTGGTTTAGAGGTACCCTCCTCGGTGTTCCCAATGTTCCCTGTGTATATGTATATTTGTGTATATAATAACTAATATTTGTTGAGCATTAATATGTGCCAAGCATTAATGCCTTTTCATGGATTATTTTGTTCCATCTTTGCAAAAACCCTATAGAGAAGGCCCTCTATTTCATAGAAAGAATATTGCAGCATAACAGAAGGCCCAACTGCCCCTCCAGCCCTGAGCTCATTTCTCTGCAAATTTGGGTCTCCTCAGAGCAGGGAAGATGTTGACTGTTTGGCTTCAAGCACAGTTGACCAAGCAGCAAACATTCCTAAAAAAAAAAAAAAAAAAAAATATTGCAGCATAACAATAATTGAGGAATTCAAGGTTGGAATTCATTAGTTAGTGGTAACTGAGAAAGCCAGGATTCAGACTCAGGCAATCTGATTCCAAATACCTTTCTCTTAAGCACCATATCCATATCCATGTTGTATTATAATCATAATATTTGTATTTTTGTTCTTATCTTTATTGAAAAAACTTGAGAGTCAGAGCCCCAGTTCCTACTGCAGTACCTAGCAAAGAAATATAGCTTGAAATTTTAATTGCTGTATTCCTGATTCTTCCATATTGAAGAATTTTTTGTTTTTTTTTTTTCCTTTAGTCCTTCACCTAATACTTATTTCATGGTGGTTCCCAGGGTTTCAATTACTATTCTTCCCACTCTAGGTGAGACCCACCTGTATACTCACAACTTCCTAGTACAAAGTACCAGCACTGATGTCTCCTAGAGTTTGCCTTCTCCTTATCTTTGTACACACAAAGATTATTCTGTCTGGAATGCCTTTGTTTCCTTTCTCTTATTTGCAAACTCCAAGTTATTCTTCTGATTCAGCTTTGGGTTCATGTGTTCTTTCCTCTGTATTGTTTTATCCAAGTCTGTATGAGAGCAGGACATGTGATTTGCATCATGTTACAATTATGTTTACCTGTATCTCTTCCCCCAGGTGTCTATCAAAAAGAACTATGCTATATTCATTTCAGTATCCCAATGCCTGGAAGAGTGTTATCACATTAAATGTGCTCAAAAAATCATTTAGTAAATGAATAAATGAGAAATCCAAAGAAAATATTTTGAATAGTACTGTATAAGAAGATGCTTTTTACTGGGAGGTTATGTGTTAGTGTTCTGTCATTTTGTAAAGAAAGTAATTTGAAGACATTGTCACAAACAAATAGTACGTTAGTAACTCTTTTATTTCAAAATATAGATCTAATGTGAGAAGATTGATGTTTTATTCTGCCTTTTTCATGCTTTTTCAATGTATTATAATTAACAATGGAAGGACACATTAACCTTATCACTAATATCTAAGCCTCTGCTTTTTGAAGAGTCAAAATCCTTTACCCAACTTGTGCTTGTCCGGGGTCATGAGTCCACATCAATGCTCTGGTACAGAAGCAATTTTTTCTCTCTACTAGGGTAGCAGGGTCATCTGATTGGACTTTCCATGGTCCTGGCTGAATAGGAAGGGAATTAAATTGCAGTGTCAAAGGAAATTACTCATTCCAAGAAGCATTCACATATTATCTATGGCCAAAACCATCTCTGACACTCATTTATGATTAAAATTAAAAGTAAGAAAAAAGAGGCAGTTTGGCAGCACTTCTATGACAATAAAAATGTGAGGACCAAATTAAATCGATGGTAAAAGTCTGTGGCATGCCAGATAAGAAAGTGGTTTGCTCAGTGGTGTTTTAGAGTTTAGAGGCCTATCTAGGGAGACAAGGAGAGGAAATGTGTGCTCTAGTGTGAGATGGTCTATACAAACTTCATTCTAGAACAAATCTTATTTAGGTTGAAGCCTAAAAAATTCAAGTCACCCAAGCATCTCTCATGGGAAGTTTTTAAAGAGCAAAAGTCTTTTCAAATGAAACCCTAAGGGTCTTAATAGAGATACCTCTTCTAAAACAAGATCATTCTTCATGTTGTCCATAGCATATACTGTTCTGCTTAATTTTATTTTTACCATCATCCCAGTCATATATTTGAAACCTGTTTGCATTTTCTAAAGTAATGGGTGGTTACAATGTGTGGAGAAAAAGATAATAAATTTTTGATAATGTATTTCTGAAATTACATGGAGTTGAGGTAAAATGCAATCTTTAAGACATTTCAAAATTATACAGCCTGGCTTAAAACTGCTGAATCCTATGCCTGTAGAGGAAATGAAATTAAACTGTTATATTTAAAAGGAAACTCAAATTGATTGTTAGGAGTAAAAACGTTGTTTGGAAAGGCCATGGAACTATTTTAGTTTCTAGAATAAATATAGCAGCAAAGATAGTTTAAATGAGAAAAGCTTCTAATTTTTTTTAAAAGATATGTCATCTCTTTGGCCTCTTCACACAGGGCAGACAGGACAAAAATGATTTATCAGCTGGGCTATTTGCCTTGTAGAAAACTGTGATTTGTTTCTTACATAGGCCTATTTTTATGCTTTTATTTTATCGCCTGGCATTTAAACACTTAAGAGTCAGTTTTCTCACCCTAGTGAAAATTTATTTTCTCCTTTGAAAAGCAGGTTATTTTCAAAGTTGAAGTAACAGTTTACTGTTTACTTTATTCTGATTCTTAAGATTTTTTTTTTTTTTTTTTTTTGCTGTACGCGGGCCTCTCACTGTCGGGGCCTCTCCCGTTGCAGAGCACAGGCTCCAGACACACAAGCTGAGCGGCCATGGCTCACGGGCCCAGCCGCTCCGCGGCACGCGGGATCCTCCCGGACCGGGGCACGAACCCATGTCCCCTGCATCGGCAGGCGGACTCCCAACCACTGCGCCACCAGGGAAGCCCTCTTAAGTATTTTAATGGAAATGATACTTAATGTTACTTACATGTGATAACACTATTAGATGATTTTGCATTTCCATAAAAACATGTTTGTGTAGCTCACTGAGAGTTCTGTACGTTTATGTATCCATCATGTACCTATCTGCTAAAACCATCAACACTAAGGGAGAATTATACCAATGCCTACAGTAAATGCCAGTAATTATATCTATTTTAGGTCAACTTTTGAACTAAAACAAATATAAATTCAAGTTTTATGTTTTTTTAATTTTCCTTTAAGAAGAGTAAACCTCATGAAAACCAGTTATTTCCTGAGAAAAGAATAGGAGATAAGTAGTGGTGAATGTTTTGTGTTGCTAACTATCTCTGTAAGTGGAACAGGACTTTCTGAGTTAGTGACAGTCAGAGCTCCTGGACATCAAGCTTACAAAACAAAGATTGTTTTGGACCCAGCTACAGGTCTGGAATTAGAATAAACTGAGTATAAGTATTTAAGAATAGACAACCATTTAATAACGACCAAAATTTCCTGCAGGAATTTTTCCCCTTAGTAATATCCTTATTATAAATACTCTAGTTAATCTATTTTAAAATATTACTTAAATGTCCATGTGTTTCAGATCTTATGTTAAGAACCCACAGAAATTACAACAAATATTGAAAAATTAGTTACACTGGGATTGATCAAACCAAATTAGATCTGTATTCCAATTTTATCACATGGCCTTTGACAATTTTATGTTCATTTTATGATAATTTTGGAAGAAATTGATTGGCCTTGTCTGAATTTAGCTATGCTACTAAATGATATCAAGCTATGCCTTTACTGTACTTCGTAGGTCAGTTCACCATTTTACAACAAATGATAGCTGGAAAAAGTTTCCGTATGGCAATTTGGATACAATTTTAAATTGATGTCAGTGGAATTCAAATCTACTTGGATCAACCACTTGAGCAGGGTAAAAAATAATAATAATAATAAAGTAATCTAACAAATTTTAACTTTCCATTAAGTAACTTTTAAAAAAAAATTCAGTTCTTAATTTGTGTATTAAGTTCTTTACATTTAGCATATTATTTTATCTGTATAACATCCTAGTGAGGTCAGTATTATTGTCCCCTACCTTATAAATGAAAAATTCAAAGCCCACAAATGTTAGCCAGGTTTTCTTCTGACAGACAGCTAGTAAGTTATGGAAATTAGATTTGAGCTCAGCTCTTTATCACATCAGAGTTTTTCAAATTGTTCTCTGTGTTTTTCTAGAGATGTTAATAGATATTTTAGTAGAAAAAGAAGAAAAAGCAAGTAATGTTTTTTAATAAAAACTTTAGTGTACATGTAAAGCAAATAATAAGTGCACTTATATAATTATTATTATACAATCTGTATAACAATAAATTATCTATTTATAAGTGTGTATAATAAAATATTTTGTAAAAGCCAGTTAAAGATTAACACAAAATTCAAAACTGGAGTTTCCTCATGTCTTAGCCAGCTCAGTTTGCTATAACAAAATAGCATAGAATTGGTAGCTTAAACAACAGACATTTATTTCATACAGTTCTGGAGGCTGGAAAGTCAAAGATGAAGGGGCTGGCAGTTTGGGGTCTTGGTAAAGGCCCTCTTCCTGGCTTCCACACTGTCACCTTCTCACTGTATCCTCATGTGGTGGAGAGAGTGCGCTCTGGTATCTCTTCCTCTTCTTACTAGGAACTAATCCCACCACGGAGGCTCCATTCTCATGAACTCACTTAAACCTAATTACCTCCTAAAGGCCTCACCTCCTAAAACCTGCACACTGGAGGTTAGGGCTTCAGCATATGAATTTTGAGGGTATGAATAAACAAACATTCAGTCCATAACACCTCAGGTGGGAAATAGTTATGTGATAGTGTAGGGGAGAAAAGCATAAGAAAATGTAAATTGTTATCAGTAGTCTAGTTGTAGGGGTTTGGTGGTAGGTTGATGAGGTCTTTACAAAGAAAAAAAATTAAAAAATGAGGGTCAGAGGTGAATCAACAATGAGGATGAGTCAAGAGTTACAATTTGTGTGATTTATGATTGATCCAATTTTGTGTGCTTGAGATGTGGAAGCTTGCAGGAGAGGGGAGAAAAAGAAACTGTTTGCCATATTGAGAAACCCAGATATTCAAATAAGGCATCATCTGATTCACAAAAGAATGCTGTTCAATCCTCATTGGCAGCATTTACCAAGTAACCTCCACATTAATTTCTGGACTACGTTACATGTTTTGTCTTATAACTTTAATAAGTATTGATATTTTTGATTGCTATTTTTAGCCTATATTAGCATAAATTTTCTCCTTGAATTTGTGGTTGATAGAACATTTTAAACAAAAAGAGTATTTGAATCAAATAAGCAAAATTGGAACAATTCCAAATAAAGATAAGCAAATAGCCTTTAAGTCCTCAAAAATCATAAAGCAATTGTTGTACACGAAACGTTATTTTTTAAGCATCCTAATTCACTGTGCAGATCATGTAATTAGTGATTTTCTTTCCCTTAACACTCTGTACTCATATCAAACAGCTAAATGATATTTGTAATCATTTTCTCATTTAAAAAAGATCATTTTTTCTTGCATGTCAAATTTTCCCAAAAATGTGAAACTATGTTTTATGTTTTATTTTATCCTATAAGGCTTGTTGTTTTATTCTTAAGAAAAAAATGATTTAGTTTTTCATTTTTTACTGAGAGTTTGGGGCTAATATAAAGTTTGTATGTGTATTAGCTATCTATTTGCTGCATAATAAATTATCTCCAGACTTAGTGGCTTAAAACAACAATAAACATTTTTACCTCTCACAGTGTTTATGGGTCAGGAATCTGAGAGTGGCTTAGCTAGGTGGTTGACTCAGGGTCTCTCATGAGGTTGCAGTCAAGATATCAGATAGAGTCATCAACAGTGGTGAGCGAGAGCTGGCTCACCTGGCTGACAAGAGAGGATTCTTAAATTTTCAGGAATTTTACAAGCTAGCTGCTAAATAAAGGTATATTAAAAATTCAAGTATATAAACATTATATTTAGTAACTTATTTTTTAAATTATCTATACATAAATTGTATTAAAATCAAAGGTAATACTGAAAACTAATCGCTTTCAGTAATTTTACTGTTTTACTATAGTCAATGTTTTTGAGGTTACTTACTTCTCTTTTTGTCTGTGTAGTGGAAACACTCTAGAGCTGTGTGCTACTGTGTGCTATATCTCTTCCCAACTCCACATCCTCTGACCTAAATTGTTAGGTTGAAACTGGTCATAGTGTGAAGATTTATACAATAGATATGGGCAAACACTATAAATTGAGGCTTGATTTATTGTTTTGTTAATTGCCTAAACTTAGGAAAGTGATACAGAAAATGTTAATAATGCAGTGTATATTTAAAAGTGTGTTGTGTCCGTAGCTATCTCGTTGTCAACAGAATAAAAAACTGAGGAAATATATTTCTAGTATTTGGAAGTATTTTTCAATTTGTTAGAGAAGTTATTCATGCTGTTGATGAATAAGTGAAGTTCCAACATTGTTTTTCCACTTCTGTTTGTTAATGTAAATGAAACTATCAACCAGTACTCGTCTCAAAACTACACTTGTACATCAATAATATGAGTGAATTCTTTGCTGAATTGACTAGTATTAAAGCATTTATTCAAAATCTGATTTTATGACACGATTTTTGGTTTTAAATTACAAAAACTGGAAATGAATTTTGCAAGAAATAAGATGCCACACTGAAGTATAGGTATATGGAATTTATAATAAAGAATATTATATATTTTATTATTATTGGCAAATTTTATGCTATAAATTCTTTGTAATAAACTAGTGTGTGTGTGTGTGTGTGTGTGTGTGTGTGTGTGTGTGTGCACGCGCGCGCATAGGTAGATATAGAGAAACACACACTCTTTTTCAGAGAATAGAAAAACATTTGCCAGCATAGTATTGAGCTGAACTTCCAACATGGCTCACTCACACGGCTGGGAAGTTGGTGCCGGTTGCTGACAAGAGGACTCAGTTGCTGGCCGTGCAGGCCTCTCCACGGGGCTGCTCAACATGACATCAGGCTTCTTCCTGAGCAAACAGACCAAAGGAGGAAGAACCAGATGAGAAATTGTACCTTTTTCATACCTAGCCTTAAAACTCATACAGCACCTTCTCTCTATTGAAACAAATCTAAATCTAGCATTGTTCTCAAAAAATGGTTAGATGTAGGTCATTGCTATTGATTGACTGAATGTTTGTGTTGGCCCCAAATTCATATGCTGAAGCCTTAACCCCCAGTGTAACGGTATTAGGAGGTGAGGCCCTTGGAGGTACTTAGGTCAAGAGAGTGGAGTCTAGAGCCTTAGAAAAGAAATTCCCTTGTCCCTTCTACCACATGAGGTTATGTTGAGAAGATGGCCATCTATGAACCAGGAAATTCTGCCTCATTAGACACTGAATCTCCCTGTGCCTTGATCTTGGACTTCTCAACCCCCAGAACGTTGAAAAACAGAATTTCTGTTGTTTACAAGCCACCCAGTCTATGGTGTTTTTGTTACAGTAGTTCAGACTAAGTCAGTCACTGAACCCAGGCCACATCCAAGGAAAGGAGACATCCATCTCTCTCTCTGTCCCTCTCTCTCTCTATCTCTATCTCTCCTGCTCTTATCCAAGGTGGTATATTTCATCTCAATAACAGCTGCCAGTATTCTATCAATAGTTTTAAAGGAACCACACTGGTCAAATATGTTTTGAAAGCCATGCAGCCTATTACATTGTTCCGTCTATTCCTATCCCCACAAAATGATTTCCTGGAAGTAATCGGAAGCCTAATAGTATTTTTGCAATATATTAGAAAGAGAAGTGATAAGTAAATTATCTATTAATGCCAGAATGAAATATACATATAGAGAAAAATTTTCTCTTTATAAATATTAATGCCACAGAATCTGTACAGTGCCTAGAAAATTTAGGTGAACTACTTTTGGCCTACTGGCCATAACTATTCTAGATTTAGAACTATTTAATGAAAGGAAGAGAGAGAAAGAGAGAGAAAAAGATAAAAAGGAAGAAACTATATATATAATGATTTAAAATATAATGCTTAGGAAAATTTTTAATCATAGTCTAAACTTTGTTAGTAAAAATCTAGATATTCAGTTGAGATTTGAAGTTTGGAATATTCATTATATATTCTATTCACTTACATAAGTACCATTTCAAAAGATTTAAGCTTTTGTTGGATCTGCTCTTAGATTCTGAATTTTATGAATAAATAATGTTTTATATTTCTAGTCTCTATTGTTTCACATTTGACTTTCTGTGACAAGATATAATACAGCAACAGTAATAGTTTGCTCTTCCATAACAGTTTCCACAGCAAGTTTATAAAAGTATTGTCTGTTAATCCAAAGCTAAATTGTATGCTGAGAAATATGACAGATATTTGGGGTGGGGAAGGGAAGAAAAAGGGAACGGAGTGAGGGATACTTACCTGGGAATAAAATTCTTCCTTCACAGGCTTGCAAAATATTTGCAGAATGAAAGTTATCCATCATACTTATGTAGAAATAGGTCACAGTCACATTTTTTTGCAATTGTTATAATTCTTTTGACTAATGTAAACACTCACTCCACGTTTGTGGCATTATAATCTCATAATCAGAAGGAACAATTTGGCAAACCATCTTTACCTCAAAGATGGATCTTTATTCAAACTCTACATACTCCGCATTCCAGATTCAATTAAAGAAGCATCAGAAACGGTTATGGACTGAATTTTGTTCTCCTAAATTCATATGTTGAAGCCCTGATCTCCAATGTGATTATATATGGAGATAATTAAGGTTGAATGAGGTCATAAGAGGTTCTAATCCAATACAACTGTGGCCATTAATAAGAGGAAAAAAAAAAAAAAGAGGAAGAGATAGCTCTGTGTGTGTGTGTGTGTCTCTCTCTCTCTCTCTCTCTCTCTCTCTCTCTCTCTCTCTCTCTCTCTCATTCCCCATTTGTGAGCACACTGGAAGAAGGCAGTCATCTATAAGCCAGAAAAAGAGGTCTCACCAGAAACCAAATTGGCTAGTACCTGAAGAGAAAGCCTCCATTTTCTTAGAGAACACACACATAATCGTGACAGAATTCTGGTAGAAGAAGGGATATTAAGGGTCATTCTGGTGAAGTCTCAGATGGAAATGAGGAATAGTTTTGGAAACTAGATTATTGATTATTGGGAAGCTGATCTTTGTTATAAAGTGGCAAAGAAATTGACTGAATTGAGTGTTAATGTTCTATGGAAGGTAGAACTTGAGAGCGATTAAATTGGATATTTAGCAGAGGACATTTCTAAGATACTGCCTGGATCCTCCTCACTGCTTATAGTAAAATGCAAAAAAAAAAAAAAGTTGAAGAAGATCTTGTTAAGAAAAAAGGAACCAGAACTTGGGAGATTTAGAAAATTCTCACCTTATCCATACCGCAAAAAAATGAGAAAGCTTTTCTCCTTTTTCTCACTTTTCTGATTTGTTCTCATGTTCTCACTTAGTGTTGAAGAGAACGCTAAGTGTAGGGCTGAACAGCCATTTGATAAAGAGATCATGGGTGTAGCTCATGGACTTACCAGCCATCTCAGCAGAAGGCAGGAATGGAGAGATTATACCAGCAGAGTCACTGCCGGTTTCAAATAAAGGTGACAGAGAAAGCAGGACAGAGGGAAGGGAAGCTGTTGGACATCTTGAATTACATAGGACCAGACCATAGAACTCTTCAGCTGCAAACATGTGCTACTTTTTAAGAAAAGGGAAAAATTACCCCAAAGCATTCAGAGATCACCCAGGCTGCTACTCTTATCCTAGAGACTAAGGGGGGAGCTTGCCCTGCAGAGCCATAGAGGTGATGGCGCCTCCACTGTGGGCCTGGAGAGCAGAGCACAGAACCAAAGAGGATTATTGTCCTAAGAACTAATGGATCTTAGCTTCTCCCGTAGCTAAGATTCTAAAACACACTCTCCACTATGTGTGTTACCACCACTATGAAACACACACATCACTAATTTAATTCAGCTACTCCTGATGTTTTAAAACAGGATCATGACAAAAGCATTCCCTGAGATTGCAGTGTTTTTAGTGCTATGCAGAATCTAACTTCTTAAAAGTCACCCCTCTCTTTTATATCTGTTCTACTTTTCTGACCATAAAAGATACAATTAGGATGTTAGGTCTACAACTGGGGTGGGGATGAGAGAAGAGCAAAGACAACTTTATTGAAAACTTGGGATGATTTCCTTGACCCCTACTAAAAGAAACATAAATTGAGATGCACATTCTTGAGTTTGAGACCCAGATTTTAGAAATGGCAAAAAATAAAAGGAAAAAAATACCCAAGAATAAAGGACAAAAACAACAAAACTTCACACTGAATTGTTTTCAAAGACTACTCTTTCTCGCTGTCATCAAAAAATAAAAAAAAGTTTTAAAATTAGGACAATATGAAACATGAGATGGCTCAGTCAAGCCTTTCCAGTGTAATACTGGGAAACAGTAAACAATTACATTATATAAACCAACTGAGCAGAAATGATAATTAAACTAATGCATCTGTATGCTTCATTGATTTATGAATTTGTTTAATGATTCTTGTTCAGAGTAGCAAAAACTATTATGCACTCACTGATTTTAAGAGACAGTATATAACTGCATGACCTTTTGCTGCACCAGTGGAAGTAATCTGCAGTAATACTCTGAGATTCTAACAGTCACACTGATTTTTGATTACACTTTAAACCATATTTTTTTCTTCATTGAAAAAGTTTTATTATTGTGTATTCATAACTATTGATTCTTTTGGAAAGAATCATGGCACCTGAGCAAAATTGCCTTCCAAGAGCTAGGGTCAGGCTTAAATCAATGCAAGCAAAGCCATTAACCGTGGTAGAGATGTTGGCACCAGAACCCTCTAAGGGCCTCACTCCACAGCCACTAAAGAGATCTCTACTTGTAGTCAGGTGCTGCTGAACAAATGCTAAGTGATGGGTGCTTGCTCTTATCAGGGAATTTCTTTGTTTATATGGTCTCAAGCTGATCTTTCTATTCATGTCTTGTGGTGTAAACTTCCTTGTTTGTTTTCATTTCTTTTAGCCTGGGAGCCAGGGAACCTTAGCACACAAGCTAACCTGAGAAGGAAAGATAGGAGCTAAGAATAAGTGATGACAAGAATGGCAGGAACGTAGGAACAGTATTAGTGCTGTCGATTTAGAACTCTTTAAAAGCTTCCTTCTTTCTCTTATTCTTTCTCTCTCACACACACACATTCCTTGCACCAATCTCTCCAAAAATCCAAAGAAATAGTTTTTTTTTTAAAAAAAGACTTTTTAAAAAAGTGTATTGCAAGAGTTGTACACACATACATCAGCATTCATTCAGTAAATCCAAGCATTCTTTCCTCAGCATGTCCATGCTTGACTGGAAACAGATACAAAAAAAAATAGGAATTGCCAATTTGCCATATCAGATCAGACCACAAATTTATCTATTTCTGTACCTTGCCTCTGAGAGTGACCAGTTTCTAATGCTTCATAGGAAGGTGCGGAAAAAAATCAAACAAAAGAAAAATATATTTTCTTCAAACATGCTTTAGATACGCATTCCCTAGTCAGAATAGCACTTTACAATCTTCTATTTTCATGCTGTTTTATCTTTTTCTTTTCCCCCTGCACCTTCCTATCCCATATCAAACTTAAAATAATTACTACAAATGCCATTTGGGTATTCTGTGAAATATTTTGGCAACCTTACAATTTATTATGTACCTTTCTTTCATTCCTCTTATTTTGAGATTTACCTCTGTTGAAAAGTTCATTTACCTCTGTTGAAAAATTTTAAGGGAAAAAAAAACAAACTAACTGACAAAGAATTCTCTTTGATTTCATTAGTGCATACTCATAACTATCCCACACACCACTTTCTCACAGTTTGTGTTGTATTAAGTGAGGCAGTGATTCACTTACCTGAGAATGTCCTAACAATAACACATGTGCTTATCACTACCCGAAATTTACAAAGAACAAAGTAAGCAGAGGTTTGAGACTGACTCAAATAAATATTTGTAAAATATTCTTGTCCTGTAAACAAAGATTAAACTGAATCCTCAAGGATTTCTGTGCAAAGTACCCAAAATTATTTTGGAGGCAATTTAAAAAGAATTGCCAAGATTTGAATCTAAAGAAAGTTGGTGAAGAAGCCAGAGTAATAACATGAAATATTGAAGAGAAACTAAATGAAAATATTTGAATATGAATTTCTTTCATAACTATAGAATAGTTTGAACTCCATTAACAGAATTTTAGGGCCAGATTGCGAAGTATAAAGAAAGCATAGAAGCAAAATCTACCAGAGTAAGATCTTTCAGTGACAAAATTTAATGATAATAAAACGAAGTTAGGTTATTTAACAATTTTTTGTTTCATATTGCAATTTAAAAACCTTTGTTTTTTTTTACACGCAGGCATTTTTTTTACACATGTGCACTAGACAATGTGACTTACATGTTGATTTTGTAGTAAAATGTGGATTTTTCTATCAGCATATCTCTCATCATGAAAAGAAAAAATCTTGCTCATTTTTATTGACTTAAAATTCAAAGGGATGATTCTAAATAAGCAATGCCCGTTATGTTTTTATTTATTTTCATGAATCAATGGAAAGTTACAAAAATAAAAATATTTAAAACCTGGAACATATTTCCCACCAGATTATGGCAATTTAAAACTTGGTCAAAACTTGACCCTAAATTATTTGACAGCGTCGCTTTAAGCCTTTTAAGGGTCACTTAGCATTTCCATTACAAATCTTGACTTTCAGAAGTTTAATGCTTGGTAGTTTAAATTTGCAGGAGTCTGGAACTTATACAAGTTGCCAGAACAGATGTTTCTTATTTATTTGTGTGAGTTTTTTTTTTTACCCTTTCCTTTCTTTTCTGTTTCACTAAAAATGTTCCTAAAACAGCTGGTAACTTCCAAAGTACACAAAAACTAAAAACTTTAAGCTTTTTATTTTTCTGTACCAGAGCTATAAATATTGTCATTTAAAAATATGATAATATGTAGGGAGTTCCTCCCTGCCCTATGATGATTATAAGTCCACCTGATTCCTGAATCATTTATATGTATTATGAGGATAATAAATAAAAATGAATTTTAAATTCCAATGAGAAATTGCAATCAGAATATATTAAGCCAAATGAAAAAATCCTACTGAATGGACAAAGTATTTGGCAAATATACCAAAAGCCAAAAAAAAAATGATTTCAGATTAATTGTGGAAAAGTCCTTGATGTCCTTTACTCAGCAATGTAAAACCTACAAGTGGATGGAAGGAGGTTTGAGTCCTAGAGGGAAGGTGCTCAATGTTCACAATCAAGTTCAAATTAAACAGTGTTTTTAGTGCTTACATTTTCTGCCCCCAAAAATATTCCTGTTACTGACTACTTGCTTTTTAAGAACATGAATGACTACATAGGTGAGAAAGTTATAAATCCCTTCAAATAACTGGCAAGTGTCTAAGTCAGTTTAAAAAGATTAAGAGTGGCTCTCTTGTTCTAAAATTATACAAAAGTGCCCGTTGCTCTTTTCAAGCAATTTGAAAGCCATTCATTTCAGTGGCAGGTAGCCAAAACACAAAAGCCAGAGAATGGCAGCAGAGATGTCATACAGGCATACATACGTGTTTTCCAAAGGCGTGTGCTGCTTCTGACCTCAAAGGCACAGCCTCAATAGATTGCATAGACCAGAGTCACAGCAAATATCTTCACTAGGTGCACCCATCGGTACTTGGTTCTGGCTGCCTTCAATCACCCACACCGATCTCCATTCCTTAACTGAGCTTGGCTATCAATGTGAAGGATGCCACATTGTGGATGCCTGAATGCCAATGCGAAATTGCTAGCAGTAGAGCAGAATTTTCATCATCCCAAATATCTGACAGACAAAGTCTCAAGATGCCAGTGGACATTCTGATGGACTATACCTGAGTTTGAACTTCTGAAATCTTCTTGCAGTTTATTTACCTGCAACATATCAATTAGAATCATACAAAATTCTAACAAAATACATGCAAGTAATATTCTATATCTCTTCCCCACCCCTTCTAGTTGAAATATAACTTTACACAACAAGCTTAAACTCTAGCTATAAAAACTTGAGTTTGAACAGCCTGAGATGGTGTAAAGAATAGTTTAAGCCATAGGTTAGTCAGTGTGCAAGTTCTGGAGGTTCTAGGGAATTCTAGAACTCTCAGTGGGGGTTGGACAAACAAGACAGTCTTGGAAATTTTGGAAAATTTTGTTGTACCTCAAAGTTCTCCCTTAAATTCTTAAAGCCAATAGTGGTTAAATAGTGTTGTATGTTAGTATCACATGTCCTTCCTCCCTGTTTAAGATGTGCCATGTGAGAAAGGAAAGTTTTATATATATATAATTCTTTTGGTGAATCTTATGCACCTGTTGAGTTTATAGCCATTTCTTTAATATTCTAGACACTTACAGTGTAAAAAGGAGAAATACTACGTATAAACAACTTAGTAGAATTAAAGCAGTAGCAATGGAAGTAAAAGGAAAGAGTGTTTAAATCTGATTGATGGAGTCAAGAAAGGCTTCAAAAATGAGATGACATTTAAATTAGTGTTTAAGAAATAGGAAATGAAGGATTTAGCCAGGTAAACAAGTCAGGTTAGGGAGTGGGATAGAAAAACAAAACAAATATTAAAGAAATACTCAGAGATAGTAGGGATGGAACATGGATCGAGTGCTGGGGCTCCAAAGAAGGCTAGAAGTGTTGGTAGCCAACATGTAATGAATGCTTGCTACATAGTGGGCAATATTCCACATGTTTATATACATTAGTCAATTAATCATCATAAGGACCTGATAACTGGGTGTTATTATTAACTTCACTTTACTTGACAGGATTTGTACCCAAGCAGTCTCTCTGCCAGACCCTTGCACTTAGGTATCATCTATACTGCCAGAAGCAGTAATGAGACTGGACTGCCAGGGAAAAATGAAAACACCAAGAGTCTTGCATGGCATGATGAACAGTTCAAACAGGGTTTTTTTATTCTGTAGATGTTAGGGAGCCTTTGAAGGTTTTTGAACAGATGAATGTCACAATCAGACTTGCTTGTTATCTAAATCAAGGACAGATTGTGGAGGGTCAAGCTTGGAAGGAGAGGGACCAGAGATTAGGGTACAGGTTCTGATGACTGGGCCTCCAATCGCCTCTGAGCCTATAAAGATGCAGATTTTGGGGGCTCCACATCACATCTGCAAAGAATTTTGAGATAATGGGAGTTTTAATCAGTGAAACAGCAAGAATAGTAGAGAGAGGGGATTAATTTGAAGAGAAATATGTAAAGAAGATTTTACAATATATGATGATTGATTGGAGAAGGAAAGATGAGGAAAAGTCGAGATTGATTCCAACGTTGATGCCTGGAGGCTCATTGGAGAGCAATGTCTTCAGAAAATTAGAGAACCCAAGAGAGAGAAAAGAGTGAATATAATATATTTCAAGTGGCTTTGGGATGACAGTGTGGACATGTCTAGGATGCTGCGCCCTGGAGCTCTTGAGAGAAGCCTTGGATAAAGTTACAGATTAGTAGTTGGTAATCAGCAGTGAACTGATGGTAGTTGAAACCAAGTAAAAAGGAGAGGATGTCCCAGAATGAAACATGTGGAGTAAGAGAGTCTAACATGAAACCCTGGGAATTGTAGCATTTAATGGGTATCGAATGAGGAATCTGAAGAGTATTGGGAAGGTTGTAAGGTTGGAAAGGGAGAGTAATAGAATGGAAGAATGTGGGATTGTGGGCATAAAATATAGTGGTGAAGAGCATAGACGTTGTAGTACGGCAGAACTAGATTCAAATTTATTGTGTAATTACTATAAACCAGGCACTGTGTGAGTGCTTTATATGCATTATTTCATTTAATCGTCCCCAAATAATCCTACAAGAAAACTCCAATTACCAGTTTCATCTCACTGATAGGGGACAAAAATCTTAGAGAGGAAATTGCTCAAGGACACTTAACTAGTCAATGATGAAATTAGGTTTCCACTTCTTCCCCCAGAGCTAAACTCATAATCATATGCTAACCTACCATACTTCAAATGCAAGGAGATGCATATATATATATATATATATATATATATATATATATATTTTATTTATTTTTTTTTTTTTGCGGTACGCAGGCCTCTCACTGTTGTGGCCTCTCCCATTGCAGAGCACAGGCTCCGGACGCGCAGGCTCAGCTGCCATGGCTCATGGGCCCAGCCGCTCCGCGGCATATGGGATCTTCCCGGACCGGGGCACGAACCCGTGTCCCCTGCATTGGCAGGCGGACTCTCAACCACTGCGCCACCAGGAAAGCCCAGAGTTGCATATATTTTTAATCATTGCATTTCTTTGCACCTAACACACTACCAGAAAAAGAGTAGGTTCTCAATAAACACTGATTGAGTGAAAGAAAGAACAAGGGTTGAAGTATAACTGTTGTCTTTCCTCTCATCACCTCATCTTCTACCAGAAGGCCTCCCCACTAACCTTATTTGAAACCAACACATCACTTGTCTTACGTTTACACTTAAAGCCTTCCTCGTCAGTCTCATCCAGAGACAGACCTCCTTCTCCTGTACTCATTCAACATTTGTCTCTGCCACTTTCCTAGAATTTATTCTATTTTGTCTTATATAATCAATTCCCCTTCTGGATTCTTACTTCTTACTTTAAAAGCAGGCTGCAAGCTTTGCAGGGACATGTGTGTACTTCTGTATTCCTCAGGTCAACTAGCTTCATGCCTGTTACCAGACAGGTCTTAGTAATTGTTTGCTGACTGATTTAATTGGTTAAAATAACAATATTAAATAACATTTAATCCATGACTGTATCGCAGATATCTGAACTGTCCCTTCATCTTTTTCAGAAAGATTCTAAAGGATATAAAATATAGATTTTAGTAAAAACAACTGTATAGGGAAAAAAACACATGCCAGACATTCACAGTGACTCTCTGTAAGGTACTTTGCTACATACTGTTACAGCAGACAGACCTTTTCTATGCTTTAATAAATCCCAATTTTCATAGCTTTTATGTCTTATGCATTTCAAATTGTATTCAATTGAAACTTGGGATACTATATATTTCCATATATATATATTTGTAATCTATAGACTTGTTTGGATGTATGGCCCAAAAAGTAAATTACCAAGTAATACTTCAGGTGCCTAGTTGGATAAGATAGAAGTGAAGGGGTATAGTTGTCCATAAAAGGAACGTATAATGTTGGCTGGCATTTGGGAAAGAAAGCATTCCTGTCTCAGAAAGTGTACTGCAGGCAGCAACATGCAGAACCTTTCACGGGGAGAAGAGAGGTGACTGCAGGTTCACTCTGGAAAGGCAGCTTTGCCTGCTCTCACTCACACAGCAGCTTCTGAATTCTCACAGGTGTTTTGTGGGCAACAAGGACTGCTTTTTATCTGCCATTACCCAATGAATGGCAACCTACTCCCTCTTGGCCCGACCTTGTCTCTCTCTGTTTGTAACCCTTAGATTAGACCTTTGTTCTGCATTTATACAGACAACACTGACAACAGCCTGAGACCCTCATCATGTGCAAAATTAAGAAAAAATATTTTCTTATTGCCACCTTTACATATTTTCCCCCTCCTGGTATTATTCTTTTTATCTTGGGTAGGATATGCACGTTGTTTGCTTAGGAACCCTAGCCAAATGCTTACCACTGACAGGCAATTATTCTATTGGGTAATGATTTGCCAGTGGGTAGAAAAAAAAGGACCTGAGATAGCACTCAAGGACAATTCTCAAATGCTTCCCTCATTCCCACCCCTGATATTTATACAATTGCTCTCCTCAATTAGATTTAAAATGAACTAAGGGAAATGGTGTCATCTCTAACAGGAGTGTTAAAAATTAAGCATGCTAAATTCAACCTAAAATTTCACTGAGGCTTAAGTTCTACCTTGCAAAATGCTAGCTCCTTTTAAGAGGAAAAGAAAAGATTCTCAAATCACATCAGAAAAGGGTGTGAATCAATGAAAACAATATGGGATTTTGCTAGGCATGCTTTCACCTTCTGTCTCCTTTGTTTACTCTATGACCTTGGGCACATTACTAAGTTTGAGACTGATTTGTTGAGGCAGTGGGGCTTCAAAACTTAGCAAGCAAAAAAGAATAAGGAGAAAGAAGTAAGAGGTTACATCCAATTCTTTGTGAAGGAATGCCTGGTTATTTTCTCAGTGTTGGTGGAGTCTCTTCTGACAGAAGCCTTCTAAACATCTTCTCAGTGGGATACTTCAGTCTATCTTCAGGGAGCATTAAGGAGGTGTTTTTTGGTTTTGTTGTTTGTTTGTTTTGAAGCCCATTAAGAGTCACAGATTTCCTTTCATCTAAGGTACTAGGTACTTAAAGCTCATCTGTCCAAGAGATGCTACGTAATGGCTACTCACATCCGAAGACCATATGAGAAAGAGCGGAAACATAGCAAGACTTGCCTTCCTGGGTTGTCCTCTCTTCAGCCTGGAGAGACAAACTCTGAAGGAAGATCACTGAGTCTTTGGTCATTGTTCATGTTTTGCTTTATCCTTTGTCTCCTGATTTATGTTCATAGGCAATGAAAGACTAATATTTTGTGATCAGGCTCCCAGATTCCCTCTCCCTTCAGTTTTTAGGTTGTAAACATCCTACGCTTGAAAATACAGCATCTGGCTCCCCAACCCCTAAGTTTTTATTCTAGGCTCCTTTACATCCAGTTGACTGTTTTGCTAAACCCTAGGTCTACTAAAGTCATCCATCTTTACTCTTTTACTAGCTGTTTCTTTCAAAGTTTCCAGCAAATTTGTTATAAAATAACTCAATTTATTTTACCCCTTTAATTATTTTTATGTAGCATGATGTTATTTTTAAAAATTACTGGACTAGCTAAAAAATCTTAGCACCATTTTGATTATTTTTTTTTAATTTTAGAAATGTCTTGTTATTTAATCTGTATGGCAATGGTATGAGAGAAACAATAACACCACCATAATTTTACAGGTTTATTTACAGAAATAAACCTATATAAATAAATAAATTTATTTACAGAAATAAATGAAGCTGGGAGGAGAAAGTGGGTGCAGATGGTGGAGGGCCGGTGTCAGAGGGTTAATGAGTAAGTTGTCTGAGTAAGTTGTCTAAGGTCCTATATTTAGTAACTAATAAAATCCATATACAAACTCAGCTCTCCTAACTCTACTATGCATGCCCTTTTCACTAAACTATTATGCCTCTGAAGTTAAACTCCTTAAGCCTTCATTCATTTACAAAAGGAGGGTATTGATCACTGGGTAGCTCGAAATGCTCTTGTGAAAATCAAATAAGGGAAAATGCTTGATAAACATTAAAATAATATAGAAATATGGGTAATAATAAAGTAAATTAGTAAATGCTGGGTAACAATTATTTTCCTGTAACTTATTACACATATTAAACTAAAAGTCACTTAATATTAGCCAGTTTTACTTAGAAGGATGAAGATCCCAAGTGTGGAAATTAGATCTCTAATTCCCTTGTCAACATAATTAAAAAAATAATAATCACAGGGCTTCCCTGGTGGCGCAGTGGTTGAGAGTCTGCCTGCCGATGCAGGGGACACGGGTTCGTGCCCTGGTCCGGGAAGATCCCACATGCCGCGGAGCGGCTGGGCCTGTGAGCCATGGCTGCTGAGCCTGTGCGTCCGGAGCCTGTGCTCCGCAACGGGAGAGGCCACAACAGTGAGAGGCCCGCGTACCGAAAAAATAAAATAAAATAAATAATAATCACAAAAACTAATTTATGGAAACAGGGTAAATTTTACACTTTTAAAACTGTGTGACAGAGGGTGAACTTCCAAGGCAATGTGGGAAAAGACAGATTTTTCATAAGCAGGTATGAGAATATTTTTCCCACATCATGTGAATAAGGTGCAGTGAGAGAAAGCAGTGACCTCGCTTCCCTTGAAATGAATGTGCCTTGATGACTAAGTCAAAGATGCCACTGCACGCTCTGTGTGCTCAGGGTAAAGTACAAGCATTGAATCTAGATTTTCCTGAAGTTGGTGGTGTCCTCGATTTTTGTTGTATTAAATTCACTCTGAATCTCTGAATAATCCCAATTTTAAAACAGATATGTGTGCAGTGGAAATGCTGCGCTTGTGCTAATTTCTTTAAAGATAGAGTATACATGAAATTTTAGTTTTGATGAAAATTTCATCAATAGTTTTATTAATTCCTACTGGTACAGTTTAAAAATCAGCCTGAATAAAACAGCCTTGTTTTTTTTCTTGTATTTAGAGATTCCATAATTCTTGTCACTTTAAAAATCATGAAGACATTTGATTTCTATTAAGCACCTATGGTTGTCCTTTCCTGGATACGACCATGAGCAAAACAGACCTGCTTAAATTATAATGGGAAAGTAAGATATTACCAAACAACTATACAAGTATATAATTAGAAATTTAAATAAGTGCTACACAGGAGAATTATCAGATGATAGGAGGGAGATCTGCTCAGTGCCGTCAAGAAGAGCCCCCAGGGCTTCCCAGGTGGCGCAGTGGTTGAGAGTCCGCCTGCCGATGCAGGGGACACGGGTTCGTGCCCCGGTCTGGGAAGATCCCACATGCCGCAGCTGGGCCCATGAGCCATGGCTGCTGAGCCTGCGCGTCCGGAGCCTGTGCTCAGCAACGGGAGAGGCCACAACAGTGAGAGGCCCGCGTACCGAAAAAAAAAAAGAGGAGCCCCCAGAAGAAGTGATACTGAAATCTGAAAAATGGGCAGGAATTAATTAGAGGAAGAGGATGGAGGAGCAGGAAGAGAGAAAAGAATTCAAGGAAAGGAAAATAGTGTATTTAAAAGCCCTGTTGTGGAGGGGCCTTTGGTTCTCCCAAAAAGATGAAAAACAAACTGGAAGGGTGGGGAGGCAGGGGGAAGTCAACACATACAAATGGAGGCCAGATCACGCTTAAGCATAATTTCTTAACTACAAACAAGAAATAAGTAGGCTTTAAAAATGGTTATATTGGGCTTCCCTGGTGGCGCAGTGGTTGAGAATCTGCCTGCTAATGCAGGGGACACGGGTTCAAGCCCTGGTCTGGGAGGATCCCACATGCCGCGGAGCAACTGGGCCTGCAAGCCACAACTACTGAGCCTGTGCGTCTGGAGCCTGTGCTCCGCAACAAGAGAGGCCACGATAGTGAGAGGCCCGTGCACCACGATGAAGAGTGGCCCCTGCTTGCCACAACTAGAGAAAGCCTTCACACAGAAACGAAGACCCAACACAGCCAATAATTAATTAATTAATTAATTAATTCCTACCCCCAACATCTTAAAAAAAAAAAAAGGTTGTATTAGCTTAATACTTACTCTTGATTTCTTTATTCCTGATATATTTATTGAGCATCTGTGATTGTAATGCACTGTGCTAGAAGGTTGACTAGAGATAGAGCAATAAACAAGACAGGAAAGGCTCTGTCCACACAGAGCTTACAGTCTATAGTTCCAGTCCATCTTTGGTTACCTATGTTCTTCAAATGAGAAGGTACTTCAAGTTTTGATTCAAATCCTATATTTCAATAATAGCCATTTCTATCTTACATTTTATTCGTTCATTTATTCATTTTGTGTCCTCCACTCTGGGAAAAGTGATGACCCTTTAGAAAATAAAATACATTTCTGGTTACACTTTCAAAGAGGAGCTCCATATACCATTTCTATATACAGATTATTCTACTATATGAACCAATTCATAAATGAAATTCCTAATAAACTGAAGATATTTTTATAAGATGTGTGTATGTGGGAGAAAGGGTGAGTTAGGAAGTTACATCTTTTAGACTAAATTTGTTCCCGGATCTTGTTTAAGTGTTTACTGAAGACTCATAATTGCTCTGCCCATTCTTTTTCCACTACAGTTCGGATGTCTCAGAGATCTGGGTATAAGTTCCCAGGAGGTATAGAAGGAACTCTTTGGGAAATTCACAAGTGATTTCTGATGTGTGAATAGCTAAATCTAGTCACTAATAAACATGACACTCATCAAGTCATGGTCTTTAGAAGGTACAAATTACTTTGTTTTGTTATGAAGCTTTAAGCTGTATTCCCAATGTTTTCTGCAATCCTCTGCCACTAACCATAAGAGGGAGAAGATGAGAAAGAGTGCAAGTATATCACCACCCCAAGTGGTGTATGGGAGGAAGGATGAGAACATGCCTCATGGAGCTTATCATTAAGGTTTTTATTTTCAGCCTTTATCTTGCCCCTGAGCTCCAGCATTGTATATCCAACTGCATACTTATCATCTCTACCTAAATATCTAATAGAATCTCAGACTGAACATACTAAGCAGAACTTTTCATCTACCCACTAAATCCCCTTACTCCCAACCTGTTTCTCTCATAGTCTTCCACACTCAGTGAGAGAAAGCACCTTCAATTTCTCCAACCAAAAATGTATGTCTTGCTATATTCCTCTATTTCCCTCACCCTTCCAACATCCAATCCATCAGCAAGTCCTTTTAGCTCTACTTCAACAATTTATCCAGAATTTATCTTCACAGCCATCCCTCACTACTACAGTGGGTAACAATCCTTTCTCAACACAGCTTCCAGTGTAATTATTTGATAGTAATGATCAAATTGTGTCACATCTTAACTTAAAAAATCTCTAATTACTTTCTATTTGAATAAAAACTTGACATTCAACAAGGCCTCCAAGACTATGTATCATCTACTCTTTTTCTAGTTCTCCCACTTTCCCTCCTTCCATGCTTTCCTTTTGTTCTATTAGCTTCCCTCACAAAAGCTATTTTACTATTCCTTGAACAAATCAAACAGGGCCTTTGAACTGGCTATTTCTTGTGCTTGGAACTTTGTTTTCTTTTCAGGTGTCATACAGTTGTCAGTTTTAGTATTATTTCATCAAAGAGAATTTTCCCAACCACAAATATGATGTAGTATCTTGCTCATCCAAATCATTCTTTATAATTTTATCCAGTTTTATTTTCTGCATTATTCTTACTATTTTTTTGTAAATGTGCTTACTTTCTGTCTATTCCAAGTTAAATGCAAATTTCATGAGAACAGAAATCATATCTATCTTTTTTATGACTATACTTCCAGTACCTGGGAAAGTGATCTATAAGTATTTATTAAAAGGAAGGAAACACTTTGCTGTACAGTATAAACTACTACAACATTGTAAAGCAACTATACTCCAATAAAAATTAATTAGAAAAAAAAAAGGAAAGGAAAGAAGGAAGAAAAGAAGAAAGGAAAGGGGGAAGGAACAAAGGAACAAATAAGGGAAAAAAGAAAATACACAGCTAGTGTGTCCAATAAAACAAGTTAGCATCCCTTATATTTCATATTCACTCTTCAATCTAGATATAATGTAAGGAAAAAATATTTTGCCCAAAGCATTCCAAAAACATTTTAATGCACCCTGAGGAGAAAGTCAACTTAATATCTACAAGGAAAAATTGAGTAGTAAATGTATGGATAAAAGAGGAATGCAAATGACAAGAGAAAGAGAAAAAAAAAAAAAAGGAAGATCTAATTTTTCACTGTTAAACAGTGTTAGTTGCCTTATCTTGTTTTCCCTTTAGTTTTATTTAAAAAAAATAGTAAAAGGAAAGAAAGACAACAAACCACAATGACAACTCAAATGCATCTTTATTCTGTGGGGGATCATTCATTAGATGATGCACTGGGCTACATTTTCAGAGTGTGTATTGTTCCCTTTGAGTGGAGCTCCATTGATTTCAAAGTCTCTAAGCTGCCATTTTGAAGACTGCTGAGTGCAAATATTATGATGCCATTTGGGATACTCTGATGTGCTTTTTACAAAAGTAGTCTCTCAGTAATATGCAAACTTAGCCTGATTGGGGTTTGGACTACACTCTTGCTGAGAAAAGATGGCTCTGCTAGCACTTTTGGCTTATTTTCAGTACTTTAAATTTGCAAATCGTATCAGAGTTCTTGCCAAGGACTTCGTTGATTCTACACAGGGTGGCCCAAAGCCTTGAAGAAGTCTGTGGTTATGTGCTCCCTAAGGACAAAGACTCTATGTTATAAATCACTGTATCACAAAAAAGACTGGTACATTAGAGACACTCAATAAATGTTTGTTGAGTGAATAAATAAATCAGTATTAATTTCTACTTTCTTAGTAAGAAAAATGAGCAATCTGCCCTGTCAATCTGATTTTCTACTTCATGAACCCAAGAGTAAAATAGAAACTTCCTTTAGAAGTTCAAAAGGTATAAACACTTTCTATTCCCTGATTTTTTTATGGAATCAACGTTTATTAATCACCTATTATATGCAAGGCATTGGAATGAACACAAAGCAATTGAGGATTTTTCTGCCCTCAAAGGACACGTATTAAGAGACAACCCCATGAAGACCTCTACTTAGCTTTAGAACTTTTTCCTGCCTCCCCTACAATAATTCCCTGCTCTAGTAGAGTTCACAGGGTTTTTTTTTCATAACCAAATTCCCTACTACTGCTGCCCTCCATTCCTGGAAAGCCCACGGTCCTCCTGGTTTATGTTTAGTTAATGATGTAGAGTCTATTCTTCCTTCAAGGTTTAATAGACACTAAGTCTGGATTGAGGAAGCCCAAGAAGCTAAACATTAAATGGTACTGTTTTGGCCCTCCACAGGATTGCTTTCTCCAAAGTACTTTGGTATGGTGTCCTAGGTTTTCATTAAGTATTCCTATAGTAAAATGCCATAGGAATCTTACCTTGACATTTAATATAGGAAACATTTTTGAGCATGATTTTTTTCATTATGTCACTTTGTGTTCCCTCTCTCTATGAAGTATCACATGAGAAGATTTTTCAAAACTAAGAACTGAGTAAATCCTTGCTTTTCCCAAATAATTATTTTCATTATGTTCAAGAATAATCTTAGAACTTTTGCAGCTGCCTTTTTGATTTTGCTTTTTTGACTATCAGGAAGCTTAGAATCAGGAATGCAACCAAACTTTAGCCATCAAATAAGATTACATTTTCCTCTTATCATTATGCTAACTTCTTCACAAACCCAGAAAATAAGGGTCTCCAAATTTATGCTGTAAATTTTTTTAAGTGGAAACTAATTTCAAATTATATAAAATATAGTTTTCATTTTTTGCAGGGAATAGAATAGCGATCAGTAGAGGTTAAAAAGTACCTGCCCTCATAGAATTTATATTCCTTGTATTTGTCCATACTATTTTTTAACTAAAAGAAGAGAGAGAAAAATGCGTATCCTTTGATCACTCAAAAAATCACATATGGCTAATATTTTGTTACATCTCCTTACAATTTATTTAAATATAAAACCTTTTCCATGTTACTAAAAATCTCTTCTCAAATTATCAAGTAATATTCCTTTAAGTGGATATACCAAATTTACTTAACCTATCCTAACATCTTAAATATATAGGTTGTTTCCTGCTTTTTAATCATTGTAACCCTGTTATGTTATGGGATTATCAACCTATAGGACTTTTCCACCACTTTTCCTATTAGATTATTCCAAATACACATATATATTACTTTATTGTATTTATTGTAATTAATTCTTCTTTCATTTATCAGCATGTATATACTTCCTGTATGTATTTATATATTGGTAAAGTTTTTTTATATATATTTTTAAAATAAATGTATTTATTTATTTTTGTCTGCATTGGATCTTGGTTGCTGCGCGTGGGCCTTTTTCCGTTGCAGCAAGCGGGGGCTGCTCTTTGTTGCGGTGCGTGGGCTCCTCATTGTGGTGGCTTCTCTTGTTGCAGAGCACAGGCTGTAGGCGCCTGGACTTCAGTAGTTGTGACACGCGGGCTCAGTAGTCGTGGCTCACGGACTCTAGAGCGCAGGCTCAATAGTTTTGGTGCACGGGCTTCGTTGCTCCACGGCATGTGGGATCTTCCCAGACGAGGGATTGAACCCGTGTCCCCTGCATTGGCAGGCAGATTCTTAACCACTGCACCATCAGGGAAGTCCCAGTAAAGATTTATTAAGCAAAATAAATGTCCTAAATCATTTAAGTATTTGGATATAATTATTGACATGAAGAAAAAAATACATAAGAAGACAAAATTTAGTGATGGGTAGTATTCCTGACAGCCATAAATATCAAGATCTTAGAAAAAGAGGCTTTCTGTGATATTTCAATAATCCCCTTGCTACAGTCAAGCATGCTAAAGGGTAATTTGGTCATTATTCAAATTAGGCTATTAATGAGTCAATCCTATGATAATCTAGCTGAATAATTTTTGTCTCTAGAGATGTCTATACATAACAAATTTTCCATAAAGTTTGACAATTAAAAAAAAAAGTGTTCTAATGCAGAATTACCCTCCCTCTGGGTGTAGTGCAGGACTACCAACGAGGTAGAATTCTCACTAAGGAGCAGTCACCAGAGAGACCTCAAAGCTATGTTAACCTAGACCTAAACCTTTGGTTCATTTGGTGAAATAAATGACAAAGTCATCTGGTACACTGCTAACCAATTAACAACTCATTTAAATGTTATCTCTGTGTAGCAGCCATGTTGTAGAAGAATTGCATTTTATTTTTCCCATTTCAGAGAATTAACTTTTACTTTCCAAGTTAAGAGATTTTTTGAAATACATATTGGAAGATATATTAATGCCTGTATATTGTACTGAGGAAATAAAAGCCTAATAATGGAAGCCTACAAATACTTATACCATGTTATTTTCCTCAGACTCCTCTATAAATATCTCCTTATTATGCATTCCTATTCTAATATGAAATTATAAACTTCAATTAAACTGCATTGCAAATGACTTTCTTAAGAGCATTTAATGTCATTGACAGACTTCTGTTTCTTTATGAGGGTGAATAATCTCTACATTCTGTATCTGTAGAGGACATAAGTCATTCCTCAGCAATTATCTCTGCTAAGTTTTTGTTTTATTTTTTTCTGCTGTGTTTTTGTTTTAAATCATCTATTTATTTCAGCTTTCTTTTTCCTCTCACTCTTCCCCTTACCTCTCACCACTCTAGAAACCAATAGAAAGCCAGACTGTAGGACAAAGAAAGAATGAGACTTGAAATTTTCTCTTTTTATTTTTTTTATGGTTTTGCCTTGGTCCAGGATCATGGCTTCTTTTATTTAAACTAGAGCAGAAGCCCATTATTTGTATTTTGACCTATTTCCATTTTCCAAGTGTTGTTCTTCATGGGTCTTCTCTGAAACCAAAATTGAACTTATTCACTCTCTAAGTGGAGACACAAAAGAATAAAGATACAAAACATGCTAAAGATAGAAAATTGATCATTTTTAATGTGATGGATCCAAGTGCAGGACAATAAAGTGGCAGATATGGATGTTTAACTCTGCTGTTCAGAGCCAATACTTTTTAACATGAAAAGTGGTAAAAAAAAAAATTAGTTCTCAAAAGGTTAAAATTGCATTTTTTATTACCTTTATTACTACGAAAAAGGAAGAGTAAAACAATTGGTAAGAACTGCAAAATTCTAAGCAGTACTTTTGTAATCAGTCACCAGAATTCTTCACAACCAGTAATATCTTTGAAGAGTTAGGAACAATAGAATGCTGGTAACAAATATTTTACATCTGTGACTCATCTAAGACTTGGATTGAGATAACCAATTATTCCCTGCATTTATCTGCTTCTATGTTTTTCTCCATTCTACCTGGCAACTGATCCACCTGATGCTGGAGCTCAGGTGGAAGTACACTGGACCAAGACTAACTGGGCTTCCCACTGAGACATTCTACCAAGAGGGGTACAAAATTTCAACAGAAAGTCCATCTGTGTGAGCTCAGTCAAACAGGGTCAAGCCAGAGGGAGGCAGCAAATCATGAATTGGAAGATAAAGTGGCGGTTTAGACAGTGAGTCACACTGAACCAAGGTGGCAACCAAAGCAGACTGGTGACATAGAAAGTAGACAGGTGAAAAGTTGTTAACAAGTATAGGAAAAGTAATTAATGGAATTTATGAGCACTATTTTTATTTGCATTTCCTTCCATATATAATAAATAACTTACACTACCTTCAAACTGGATATAAACAATTTGTTATATATGCCACCCTCCCTCTTTACATCACAGTGGTTATCTCCACTTCTGTTATGTTTATTTCTATCAAGACTAAAGAAAATCAAAGGAAGTGAGAGAATCCAGCTCTGTGACATAAAACAAATCTCTTCATGACACTGAATTATCTAGTAATATTGGTTGGGAACAATAATGGAGAATCTTCATTTGATGACCATAATATCTATAGCATGATTACAACATCTACATTTTACTGCCCTGATTCAATTTTTGCACTTATTCAACCTTACTTGAAATCTGTTTGATTTTAAATCATACCACTGACATTGGGTCCTTTAACTTTGAATGACACTTCTATCACTGATTAACTGATTATCATCTGATTTCCAACACATTGCCTGATTTTCCCAAGGTTTGGTTTCTTCATTGGCAAATGGGGTAAACTATCTCAAAGAATTGTTTTAAAAGCTAACTGTGTCTATTAATGTATATGAAAGTGACTCCCCACAGGTTCTTGAAGAATCATAGTTTCTTTCTTTTTTTTTTTTTTTACATCTTTATTGGAGTATAATTGCTTTACAATGGTGTGTTAGTTTCTGCTTTATGATAAAGTGAATCAGTTAAACATATACATATGTTCCCATATGTCTTCCCTCTTGCGTCTCCCTCCCTCCCACCCTCCCTATCCCACCCCTCCAGGCGGTCACAAAGCACCGAGCTGATCTCCCTGTGCTATGCCGCTGCTTCCCACTAGCTGTCTACCTTACATTTGGTAGTGTATATATGTCCATGCCTCTCTCGCGCTTTGTCACAGCATAGTTTCTTTCCATTCTCTACTACTCCAGTGAATTTCCTTCTCTTCTGATTAGTGGTCCTATGTTGTTTCCCAACAGATATTCTCACACCTTTCTTATGAAAATCTTTAGAGACTGGCTCTTTTAGTAATCATAAACTTCCTGTGTTTCCCCACTTTTGAAAAACAAATGAACTGATTACTACAGTAATGTTTAAGAGTAAGTCATGCAGTTAGAAGGAATCTCATACATCCCCATCTCTTCATAAGGTCTTTACTAGGGAACTCACCTGGACATGATAAATATGGCTCCAGACAAAGAAACAGTAAATCTAATTCTGCAGGATCTGTTCTTTTTTAAATCACATTTATTCAAGAAGCAGGTTCAGTGAACAAATATTCATAGGAACATACCAGAAATCCTACAAAACCACTGTCTCCAGAGAGTAATAAAACAAAAGATTGTAAAATTAAATGCAGCACTTATTTTATACAGATATTAGGTTTTCTACTTAGTTTTCTTGCTTAACTGTTGCTGTCACTATGCTTTTCACTAGCCCAGGATCACATACTCTTTAATAAACACCAAGAAGATATTTCTCTGTCAGTCTCTTAAACTCTCTAGCCTCTGATTTAACATAGAAATATTTTGTATTAACCTGAATTTCACACTTGGACTGTAGATTCAACTAACCTTCCTTTAAAATAAAATAATATAAAATGCCTTAATGTTTAAAGTTGAGCTTTATGTATATTTTTAGACTCTCTAATGAACTTTAGTTACTTCTTTTCAAATCTATCATTTTTCAAAGCCTCCTACCCATTGCATTCTATAAGACTCTCTTCTTCCATTTCTTTGATTATTTCTAGCTCTCTTCTTCTCCTATCTACCTTTATGTGTTGTTTCACCCCCAAGTGGTTTATCTTAAGCTCTATTCTCTTTCTATGCTACATGTTTTCCTGAGATGATCTTAACCACCTTCTGAATGCTTACGACTTATACATTCTCCTACCATTAATTTTCTCCTGAGTTCTAGGGCCATATGATGTCAACTGATTATCTTACAGTCAAATTCAAATGTCTAGCGATCCTTCTTGCCAACCTTGTTTTTCCTCATATATCTCTTATCTTGGCGTCACCAATTCCCATATACTTGAACAAGCCAGATAATAATCTTTAGCTTGTTTTTCCTTTCCCGTATCTTATCATTTACCAAGTCTTAGTAGTTTCGTGTCCTTAATATCTCTCAAAAAGTTTAGCTATCTCCACCTCAGTTGCCCACTTCCATAGTTAGGGCCTTAATATTTCTCCTTGCCCCCTTTCTTTCTATTTACCGTACATCTGCTGGAGAGATTGATCTAAATGAACATCTGGAGATGTCAACCCCATTGTTTAATATCTTTTAATGACTCTCTGCCATGTATAAATAAAGCCGAAATTACATCAATGGCATACAAAGACCTTTACCATTAGATCCCTAATGATTTCAACATCTGTTTTTAATGTCTCTTCTTCACACTTTACATTCCTGTATACTGAACTGCTGGCAGTCTGTTCACTACCTCTATGCCTCCACTTTCCCCCCAACCATTATTTTGCATCCCTTTACCCCACTGAATGTACTTTCCTGATGCATGAACATCACAGGCCCATCTTGGGAAGCTCATTCTTACTTTTCTACCCCTTTCAGGCATAACTCTTTTACAAAATTTTCCCTATCACCATAAAATATCCTGCAAGACAAATGTCCTCCTCCCTCTGAGAAAATCTGACTCATATATTTTCATTATTACACTATATATATATTACACTATATTTTCATTGTCACACTATATATATATACACACACACACACACACACACACTTATATACATATATAGATATATAATAAATGGTTGGCCTGTGATCTGAATAAAGTGAAAAGGAGTAATAGAAGGAAATTAATATTGTAGGAGTGTGTGTGTGTCTGTGAAAGAGAGATAGACAGATAGAGATAGTGATACATAGAAAAAAAGAAATGGGGACAGAAAGAGAGAGAGAGAATGCATAAGTATATATTTGGGGATTCAATAAATAAAATATTTGGCAACAGAATTAAAATTATCATTAATATATTTGCAATTTGGGCTATTTTTTCACCTTGAAACAATACTCTCTGAGGATTCACCAAAGGAAAATTCCTAAATAGAAAATTCCTAAATTTTCCCCTTTAAACAGATGCTACAATATGTTTAACTGCATGCATTTTTGACAAATGACAGCTAAAATATGGTGATAGAAAGGGAGGTTTATTTTTCTGTCAAATTAGACATATCAGAGACAAAAAAGAATGTGTGTGTACGTATTGTATATATATACATATGTACTTATACATTTGCATATACCTAAAAATACATATATGTGTGTGTATAAGTACACACACACACACACACACACTCACACACACACATACTAGTTTTCTGAGACTAGTAGCCACTTGGCACAATGTACATTACCAGGGTTGTTTTTTGTTTGAATTAAAGGATTTTGCACAAAGCGTTCAGATACAGTCTACTTCTGGCAATATGCATGCCTCTCTATATAGGGCTATTGTTCTGCTTCTAAAAGCAATCTTGCTTCATCTGAATGGATGACCTTATTCTGAAGTGATTGGCTCATTTGAAAGGGCATGTATACTTTTTTTTCTATGAGCAAAGGAAAGCTAGACTAAACCAATTTATATTTCCTATGGACATGAAAAATACCCTTTGGCTCAGAAAAGCCATGGCAGAAAAACTAGTCACATAAAACAAGGCATCATTGAACTTGAGGATTAATTTTCATGTAGCACTTGTAATCTTATAGGAAGCACTAGGACTACCTTTGGTATTGGGATTGGATATTTTTTATTTATTAATTTTTTATTATCTCTAAGCTTTTTGGTTCCAAGGTATTGCAAACTGGACAGCAGCTTGTACTGATTTACAGAGCCAGTGGAATGGGCTTGAGAGTTTCTTCCTTACAGGGTGATGTCATCAGTTAGCCAGTTTCTGTAGTACCCCATACACTACCAAAGAAGTTCCTCTCTGTATTAGTTGTGCCTTCACCTGCCAAAAAAAGAAAACACACAGATTCCTTTACTCTACAGTGAAACAAAATGGTTTGGACACAATTTGGAGGAGAACTGCCAGAAAAAACAAAAAAACGCTTTAACATAATAATGTTTCCATACATTTACATGCTTTTCTATAATATATGACTTTAATTGATTTTTACCTTTTTTATGGAATACAACTGATATAGTAGAAATTGAACTTTGGCATTGCCCCAGAATTTTAAAGGAAATATATAAAACTTTATAAAATCCAAAATTATTAAATCATCGATGGAGGGATTTTTTTTTTTTTGCCTTTCACAAAATTGCACAATGCTTGTTGTTAACAGAAAATAATCTTAATTTTATCTGATGTAATGCTTTTGTTTGCTTTATCTGAGAAAAAAATTTAAACAAGATGATACATTAAAACCATATCGTGTATCAAAGAAACTGAAATAATTGCTATTGTTTCCACATGAAAATTATTATATTCATAACATTATTTGTACAATTAAATATAGGTATCCTAAAGATATTAGTGTGTTTCATTCTCAGAAGGCTCTGCCCTTCAAAAAATTTTCAGGTATTAAGCTCTGAAGATAGTTAAAATTTATCTTAGAATGCTAAGGGCAGTGTACTTCAGAAATTTTGAATGTTTCCAATTCTTTTAGGAACACCCTATAGCACTTAAAATCATCTCATCCCTCATCAAATATGATTTTATCCCTTTGTGCTTTTAAAAAAAAAATTGACATTATGAAGTAAATTTTCATTTGGAAATACCAAAAGAATTGAGTTATATTAAGTATAATAGAATCATTGATATTAGAGATGAGAAAAATGTATCAGGCCTATCCTATGAAGTCTCATAAGGATAGTTTTTAATATAGTGCGTGACTTAGTGAGCTCTAGTCTAGTGTTTAATGGGAATTTTCAGTATGCTAATAAAGTGCTTTTAAAAATTGATCTATTTGGGCCATATGTAGCCAAGTGAAGCAGATGTTACCGAAAAGCAGAATAAGTTTTCATTTTCTGTACTTCATTAATATTGGCCTTGAGTGGAAAAGCAGCATCTTTAGGGTCTCCACCACCCACAGAACCATTAAACAAATCAAGGAAACTAAAACCAGCCACCTCTCCCTTTTATGTTTGTTTGGACCACAGCTATGGGGGCCAAAACCTTAGTATTCTGCATAAATTGGGGTAGCTATTTCCTCGAATTCTATTTTTATATACCAAGTTAGGTTGAAATAACATAAGGCAGAAAAATAATCTAGAGCTGGAGAAAGACAATTAAAAGTTGGTGAGTAGGACAATGGGGAAGGAAAAGTATAAATGGAAAGGATGAGTTTGTGGAATGAAACCTAGATTTCCAAAACTAATATTTCCATCAAATATCTTAAACATGTCTACCAATATTATCACTTATAAACACTTGCTTGTTTTGAATATAAAGTGAGAGATGAAATGTAAAGCATTTAGCACAGAATAGAATATGTATTCCATAATTAATCACTTTTGTTCTTTATAAGTGAAATGTTCTATCAAAAGCAAGAAGTAACCTGAAATACGGTATAAAGGTATATAGCCTTAAATTTCTGTGATGGTTTCTACTGCAGTTGCTTACTAGGAAATATAGAGGTTATTTTTCAGAAAGTATGACATGATTTTGAACAAGAAAAATCATGCACTACATCATCCAACCATTCATTCATTTATTCATTAAATACTTATAGAACAAATCATCTCTCAAGCATTGTATTAACTGCTGGACACATAGAAATGGACAGAGAGCCCAGCATACTCAAATTCTAATGGAGGTTACACATATATAAACAGATAAACAAAGAACAATGGAATAAGTGCTGAAATGGAGATCTGGTGTAGGTATAGCTAAAGGGCAGTCATGTGAGAAGGGTCAGCATAGGAGGCCTAGAACACTGAGGTCTCTTTTTTCCCCCAGTAGTAAGCTGTGGCATAAAGATCTTAGATAACACACCAGTGTGAAACAAATAACCTGTTCGTTGTTCATGTGAAATGGTAGGTCATCCTTAAATCTGCAATGTCAGTAAGACCTTATACACTCTGCATCAATCAATTAAAAAAAAAAACAACTGAAAATCCATTACAACAATACTTCAATTAATGAATCATTTGAGAATAAAGATGAATAAAGTCAAACTCTGTTTAGAATAAAAAGTGAGCAAAAGTCTTCATAAACTATTCAAAGAATGCTAGTACATCATAGAGCTCAGAACTATGTCCCTGTAAGATATAGAGGTGTTGGGCAAGGTCAAAGACTCACCTTATGTAAGGAGCTCAAAGAGGGCAGATACAAGAGAGGAGTATCAGTGCAGCCAAGTGTGCTTTTCTCCTTTGTACCCTACTCACCTCCATTTACAAGCACCTGTACAACCTGGAAAGCTTATCTGTTGCTGGACTCACTGATTATGAGTTACTTTGCATAAATTTCAGTATGTTACCACAACAGCTTTTGGCTTCCTATGCTTATGGTTCTTTGATTAATTAATTAATTGATTGGTTTGTTGTTTGTTACCCCATCTCATTTCAAAGACATTTTGGCGGTAACAAATTTTCTGATGGTTTAGTAATAAATTTTGCCCTCTGTTAAAATAATGTACATCAACAAGCACATAAAGAGATATTTTCTTTCCATCAGGGAACCTGTGAAACCAAACTATACCTATCCACCTGTACATATGACTAAGGCACACAGATTTATGATGTACTTCCATACTAGTTTGGTTGGTCACTCCTCTATTCTCCAGAAGTATGTTGACAACAAGGGTAATATAACACTATAGTTATTTCCTTACATATGTGTCTTATTCCAATAGTTACCAAACTTTAATGTGCATCATTATAATTATAAAAGGGGACGGGGCTTACTGAAACGTAACTTCCAAGAGTTACTGACTCTGTAAATCTGAGGTGCAGCCCCCAAAATTTACCTTTCTAACAATTTCCACTTGATACTGATGCTTCTAATTAGGAGATCAAACTTTGAGAACCACTGTCATATCCAATACCTGATAAATACCTAAGTGGTAGTAACCGACTCTTACCTCTGTACAGAACCTTTTAGAAAATGCTCAGTAAATATTGAAAACATTGAATAAATGAATAAATAATTGTACCTGGTTTAGTTTTTCAAGTAGGAAAGAATAAATAGCTCCTGATCCCACTTCTCAAAATGCTGGCCTCTGAAAATCCTAAGTAGAATGAGCCTGGAGGCAAGACCATAGAGAGAGCTGAAAACCTACAACTGGAAATGGCAAACAGTGTTTCAATCTTCAGTTTCCTCAGTGATAGACAAATGAGCTCCACAGAAATCCTTGGCAAGATTCCAAGCATATTCTTAAAGAGTTGGGTTGTGAAAATGTAAAAAGGAAAGCAGCCATCAAGAGAATCCTAGGGGTTCATGAAGAACAAACAAACTGCAGCATTTTTTCTTAGCAATGTCATTAGAAAGTACATCAGGGAAATACAATAGGCATAAGGTATCTGGGACCACAGAAAGTCCTTGCTTCTCATGTACAGCATCGAAAAAGATAAGTTACATGTCTAAAAGATTAGATAGATTAATTAATGAAGACCTAGATGAATATACTGATGTCAGCCTTGAAGACGATTTCTAGTGGTGTGGCATAGATGTGGTACCTCATTACTTAACTTCAAATGCTTGGGGGTTTTTTTTGTTTGTTTTTTGCTGTACGCGGGCCTCTCACTGTTGTGGCCTCTCCCGTTGAGGAGCACAGGCTCCGGACGCACAGGCTCAGTGGCCATGGCTCACGGGCCCAGCTGCTCCTCAGCATGTGGGACCTTCCCGGACCGGGGCACGAACCCATGTCCCCTGCCTCGGCAGGCAGACTCTCAACCACTGCGCCACCAGGGAAGCCCAAATGCTTGTTTTCATCAAGAGCTTGGATGGTGACATGGAGCATGGGCCATCAAAATCATAGAAGATTCAAAACTGGGGGGAATAAAAGCAAGTGATTTAGGAGACAGAATGTGAATCTGGCCATATCCAGATAATCTGAAGCAATAAACTGAAGCAAAGATTATACTTAATAAATTTGATAATGTGAAAATGTAGTAGGCCCGAAGATTAATCACATAAACCTAAGATTCAGTAACACCATGCATGAGAAAGATTCAGCAGTAGTCATCAATGACCACCTTTAAATATACATGAATACACATACAAATATATATAGTCATACATATAAGTAGACATATATAATATACATACTACATACATAGAGAGGGAGAAAGAAAGTATAGTATCAGAAAAAGTAGGATGATAGGTCCATTCCTTAAGGTACTGAGATTAATGAAACTATTCAGAGTACTTAATCCCATCCTTTTATCCAGTTCTTGATTCAAAAACACTTATTAAAACACACAGCAAAGCCCCAACATAACACAGTTAGTAGGGTAAAAATGTTTAATCCCATAAAATGCAAAGTTGCCTTGCTGGGATACTAATGAAATGACTCAGACAAACCTGCCCACCTAATCCACTCCAATCCTGGGGATCCTGGCATGCAGTTCACACATGCACAGGTCCCAGCTGTGATAGTAATGGCCCATCCTAGCTTACATACATACTGACTAACATATCTATTTAGGATCCTGGGATTTATTGAGAATTCCAGCACAGCAGGCGTTTCCTGATTAGTCGGCACCGATTTCATTGGTCCCTAGGCAGAAAAATGATATGAGAGAGTACTGAAGACATAGAGACCCATCATTTGCCTCCCCCTTCCTGAGTGGAGAATACTCCTTTTTCTAGTCAGCCCTCACTTGAGAGCAGGGGTGGGTGGAAGACCGTGCCCACCAGTCGTGGTCTGTCTGCTTTAGGATTTCCATGGGAGGTCAGTTATCACAGAGTTTTTGTTCCAGATATAATGCTAGGTCCCCAGCCCACAAAGATAACAAGATATTGTCTCTGTCCTCAGGAGGCTTGTAGTCAATTGAGATGTGAGTACCTGTGAGCAGATTCAGTTTGATATCTGTCTTTACAAGTATATACAAAATATAATGGCAGCAGCATCGACCACTTAAGTCTGGCTCAGGGAATCAAAGAAGTGTTTATATAGGAGATCATTCAAGCTCAAAATTAAAGGATGAATAGGTGTTTGCTAGAAGATAAATGATCAGATTTTACCATTGAAAGGCCAAAAGATGAAGCTAGTGGTTAAGCAGGTCCGAATTATGAAGGGCTTTGAATTTTATTCAAAGGTATTTGAGGTAACAAACAGCAGCAAGAACTGATCATCTATAATAATATATGTGTGTAAACAAGAAGAGGAATTTTATCAATTAAGAGGCTGTAAATGAACTAACTGTAGCAACAAGTATCAGCTGAACATTTGTGTTTTCAGAAATTTATACAAATGGAAAGAACATGACACTGCTTACAAACATTGAAACTATGATCATCTTTAGGTGCTTCTAACATTCTACCACTGGTTCTAAGATTAGAGAATATTAAAGTGGAATGTTGCAAGAATATCAGGGGGCTTCCCTGGTGGCGCAGTGGTTGAGAGTCCGCCTGCCGATGCAGGGCACGCGGGTTCGTGCCCCAGTCCGGGAGGATCCCACATGCCGCTGAGCGGCTGGGCCCGTGAGCCATGGCCGCTGAGCCTGCAGGTCCGGAGCCTGTGCTCTGCAATGGGAGAGGCCACAACAGTGAGAGGCCCGCGTACTGCAAAAAAAAAAAAAAAAAGAATATCAGTACTTGAAATGGTTTCACATTATTTACTAAGTGTCCTATCTTGGAGGGCTCCTTGACTGTTTAAAACAATCCCTTAGTAAATGAAATTTTGGGACCCCTCCTTCTGTGAAGGCTTGCACTAGATTCATGCTATAATGTAATGGTGGCCTCAGGGATAACTTCAGCTCTGCTTCATCACTTGGACTTAATGATCTTTTTTTTTCAAAATGCTATCCTTGATGCTATTTTTAAAAGCAAGAAAATACATCCTTTGACACTCTGATAATTAGAACAAAGAGACCCGTATTAGGTCCTATGCTCACTGTGTTCAATAAAATAAATTAATTCAATTTTTAATGCTACAACAACAACATCATTACCAAGACAGCAATAAATACCAGCTTTCACTTTAAAGTGGATTGACCCCTGCCATTCCTGGCATTGGCCCTGTTCTCTCTTCCTTTTCTTAGGCTGAATAACATAGATAACCTTCCTTCAGAAGTCTGTTTACAAAGTTTTGAAAATCCCATTTTGTTCAGTTCAAAACTGTGAAGTCCAAAGCTGGACACACTAGGTTATTGCTAACCTATTCCAGAGAACCATTAGGCATTTTCCCAGCTGCCTGTGGGATAAATTTTACTTTCACACTTTTTCAGCGCTGAGAACGGGAACAGCAGAATACTGCCAACCAAGAAAAAACTGCCTCATGGCCTGAAATTCTGGGATTTTTTCCAGCCTGCTTCATGGAGGCAGACCAAACACTATACTGTTCCCAAAATGCCTGACTTGGTTGACTAAGCTTGTAGTGATTTCATGGAATTGTATGTTATAACTTTGTTAATAAGAGTCACACCTTTTCTTCCTCTCTCCCTCCCTCCCTCCCTTCCTTCCCCCACTCTATCTCCTTTCCTCCCTTCCCTCCCTACCTTTCCCCCCTCCTTCTCTCATTCTCTCCTTTCACTATCTCCTATCAATTACCCACCCCCCAATACTTTGTGATTTTGTGTGAGGTTTACTTTACTCCTACATGACAGCAGAGGATGAACACCCCAGGAATTAGCTGGCCACTTCATGAGACCCAACCAGACTGAACATGAGCTGTGACTTTTGGAGGCGCAGTGCATTCAGGCAGGGTTGCCAACACCCGTAGCACAGTGTTTGGTCAAGAAGATAAATTCATGACTTCTTACATTTATCAAAAACAACGAACTGGGGGCTTCCCTGGTGGCGCAGTGGTTGAGAGTCCGCCTGCCGATGCAGGGGACACGGGTTCGTGCCCTGGTCTTGGAAGATCCCACATGCCACGGAGCGGCTGGGCCCGTGAGCCATGGCCGCTGAGCCTGCGCGTCCGGAGCCTGTGCTCCGCAACGGGAGAGGCCACAACAGTGAGAGGCCCGCGTACCAAAAAGAAAAAAAAAAAAAACGAACTGGAGCCAAGGGATAAATAACGCCTTCAGGAAAAAATCAATCATCAGCAAATACATGAAACAGAGATAATAATAATATTGTAAGTTTATTCTGAGAGCTGACATGCAAGAAAAGTATTCAGTATGTTGTCTGGCATGCCATAAATGCTCAGTAAATGGTGCTATTGTCATCAGCACTTTCCTCATGCTCTAGCTCTTGTCAGTATCAAAAGTTGTGAAATCTTATATTAGCACCTATTTTAGTAAAATCGTGTCATATCCTGATATTGTCTGAATGCTGTTTGGTGTGTACTTATACTAAGACAGCAGGAAAGGTATTATCCCAGAAGCAGTTTAGGTTGGAAAATTCTCAGAATGTTTTACTACCTCTGAGATTCCTGAAGGGGACTTTGTGACACTCACCATCATCCTAAGTCCATGTTGATCATTAGCACTTCCTGTTTGTGATACAAATTTGTGATGTTATTTGTAAATATTTTTAATTGCCTGACAGTTCATTTAAAAAATATCTTACTTTAAAGTGTCATGCCCTACTTTTTAAAAACTTCAAAAAGAGAAAAATGATGAATTAGCTATCCTACCACCTTAACACCACCTCTCAGCATTTTAATGTTTTGAATTTTTGTGCACTTTTTAGAGTCAAAATTATAATGTGCATACAATCTCATGGCATGGTTTTTCACGTTATGTATAACGCAGTCATTGTGAGCAGATTTTGTCATCAGAATGTCCAGGTCCAAATTGTAGCTCCCTGCAATGTGTATTAGCAATGTAAACTTTACAAGTCTCTTAACCTCCCTGAGACTCAATTTTTCCTTACATAAAAGTGAGGTAATAATAAGAACAATAACAACATATACCTCATTGTGAGAACTAAATTAAAGAATCCATGTAAAGTGCTTCCTGCAATGCTCAAAACATAGTACTCACTAAACCTTACGCATTTTAATAGTTGAGATTAGTCTCTAATCTTTTAACCGTCTCTAACTGCTTGTTAACATCCTAAAGGCAATATTATAAATGTTATTTTAGGTAGTAAAATTCCAGGTTCACACCACTACAATATTTTATTTAATTTTTCAGTGTTTTGCTGATGTAATCTTTGAAAAATGATGCCGTATTTCATATTTGTTAACACCACTCTTACCTGTTTATTAAAATTTACTTCAACTTAGCTAAAGAAAATATCATCTTTCCCAGAATCGAATCTTCCATCCATGCTTCTCTCCTTTCACACACCCCCACTACCACCCAGCCACTTGTTCCCAGGACAACTTTGGGGAGAGATTTCTCCCAGGTCACTGTGACATGGTTTTCTCCTGCTAATTCACATCTCACACCTTCCCTAACAAACAGAAATCCCAAGACTCAAACTGCTTCTACTCCCTCCTTTTTTCAGAAGACTGAGCTACGAAAACAAACTGTAACTTTTTTTTCCCCAGTCTAAGTTGAATTTGCATTTCTTTGACTACTAATGAGTTGAACATTTTCCCATATGTTTGTTTACTAGTTGTATTTCCTCTTTGGTGAATTGTCTGTTCGTGTTCTGTGCCCAGTACTTATGAATTTGTAAGTTTTTTTAATAACAAAGATATTAACTCTTTATTAAATATAGTGAGGTATCCTTTATAAGTATTTTTGTTTATAAAACTAAATATACTGAATTTTTATGATTACCTTTTAATTATTTGTGAATTCATATTTATTTTCTATCCAAAAATCTATTTTAAACTTTTTTTTTTTTTTTGGCTGCGTTGGGTCTTCGTTGCTGTGTGCAGGCTTTCTTCTAGTTGCAGCGAGCAGGGACTGCTCTTCGTTGTGGTGCATGGGCTTCGCACTTCAGCGGCTTCTCTTGTTGCAGAGCACTGGCTCTAAGCGTGCAGGCTTCAGTAGTTGTGACGTGTGCGCTCAGTAGTTGTGGCTTATGGGCTTCAGTAGTTGTGGCACATGGACTCAGTAGTTGTGGCTCACGGGCTCTAGAGCACAGGCTCAGTAGTTGTGGTGCACGGGCTTAGTTGCTCTGCAGCATGTGGGATCTTCCCAGACCAGGGATTGAACCAGTGCCCCCTACATTGGCAGGCGGATTTTTAACCACTGCGCCACCAGGGAAGCCCCCAAAATCTATTTTATTTACTTCTATTTTTGCTACCTTAACAATGTATTTCTTTTTTCATTTTAATGTTTGGAATAAAATGTAAGGTGAGGAATACATGGTATTTTCCAATTGGCTAAGTCTTTATACCCCTTTCGACTAAGCCACGTCCTCCCCATTGTACTGATTTACACTGCCTTTATTATACATTTTTATAAATAATGACAATTATTTCTGGGCTATTTATTCTTTTTGATTCAACTATCTATTTTTATACCAAATTCATAGATTTACTTATGATAAGTTTACAATGTGTCCTGTAGTGGTGGTGGTGGTGATGGTATAGTTGTTTCAAATTTACTTTGAGTCTTGCCTTCTTTCCTATTGAGTGTTATGTTAGAAAAAAAAGTTTTAACTTTCCCTAAATCTCCTATTTTGTTTCATTTACCTGAACATATAAATAAGTGTGGGAATTATATTACACATTTAATAAATGAGGTTCAATTATCTCTTCCAGAATCATGCTTTATCCTTAAAGATCTCAATACAGTTCTTAATTTTCTTTATATATTTTACTTAAATAGATTGCAGCTATATTTGTAACTTTATATAAGATTTAGAGATTTCATTTTACAAATATCTTGGGTTACTGTTATCTTTTATTGATGTTTTGACTAGGCTTTCTTCTTTTAGTTATATTTCTAGCTTTATAATAAACGCAATTATAAGTCATATGCATAAACTTTTATTTTATATAACTTTGGGAGGATTATAACTGTCCAGTAATTAGACCTTATATTTTGTTTCATGATATATTGTGTAATCAGAAATCCCCAAATAAAAACAAAATTAATGATGGTAATGAGGATCCTTATCTTATTCCTAGGTTTCACCGTTAAATACAGGCTTTTGGTTTACAGTAGTGCCTCTTTATCATGTCCCAGAAATAGTCTTCTATTCCTTTTAGTGTTTTCATGAAGAACGTCTGCAGAAATTTTGTCTCCTTTTCAGAAACTTTTGACATAAACATATCATTTCCTTTAAATATATCAATTTGCTATTCTCTATGAATAAATTTTATAATACTGAAAAGTGCTTCCTTTCCTGAGATTAAACCTCATGTGGTTGTGGTAAATTATTTTTCAAAACACTCCAACAATGGACTTATAACCCAATAATGTAAACAAATAATGATGGTTGTGTCAAACATTTCCCTACAGTCCTGCTCTTATAACCCCACTTACGTCCCTTTATCCACCAATTTGGTAATCCTATAAAAAACAACAATTAAGTTGTCTGGCCTGATTTGTGCTAAGGAAGGTTATGACCTTCATTGGTCATGATTTCTTTGTCCAACAGTGGTTTAGTTTTTCTCCCTTAGTATTTGTTCCTGTGTTTCACTAATTATTGACATAAAAGAATTTTGTAGATATTCTTCTCATGTATTGGCCTAATTGAGCCCTTCTGTGCTTTAAAGTTCTAAATAAGTCTCAGCATACCATGGCATAAGTTATATAGTCATCATTATATCGTATTTTCCCAGGGGAGTTATTCTGCTGTTTGCCAACAGTTATCAATCCCTCAGTTCTCACACCAAATCACATCAGCATTCATAGCTATAATGCAGGTTTTGTTTTCTTTTGTCTGATTGAAATTTGAAAATTACCCAGACTCAGCGTGTGTGATTTTTTCAATATCCCATCATTATCAAGACTTCTATTGCTATTTAAGCTTAAAATAATAACAATCTGAATGTCCGTTACAGACTCACACACAATAGGGGTAGCTGTTATGAGCTAACCACTTGCTAGACATTCTGTGTGCCTGATGACCCACACATGCCTGAGATAGAAGTGAATTATTTTCAATTGCATGCCATTGTCTACATTATTTGCTCTTTAAAAGGCAACTTTGTTTAAGATTGAAAGACATTATGAGGCACTGGGAAAAAAGCAGAGGTGAATAAAGGAGGTAAACCAGGAAATAACTTTGATCAAAGATAAAATTTCATTTAAAGGCTATCGGTCCATTGTCTGAGCTGAAAATCTGCCAAAAATAAACGGTAAAAAAATCAAGAAACAACTGGATTGATATAGCTATTCTTACCTTAAGATCCCAGAATTTCTGGGAGTAATGGGAAATATGAAAAATTTTATTAAATGTGTTGGGAGATCCCATTCTGTTAGTCTGGTGATTACAAAACTTGAACGTTTCCATAGGAAACCTAACTAATGTATGTTCAGGGATGTTTCTATTTATCAAGGAAAATTTCCAGGATTCTTTCTTCAAGATAACTTTTTAATTACTTTACTTAGATGTTTAGCATTTACAGTCGTTCATGTATTCATTTAGCCTGTCTGTCTTGGGCACGTAAAACAAATCAGGCACTGTCCTAAGCTTTGCGCATACAGCAGTGAAGACAAGTCCTCAAGTTTCCAATATTTTTCTCATTCACGCAACATCTGCTCTTTCCATCCATCACTCCCCCTGTCTCTATTGAACCATATTGGAGAAAAACTTAGATACTTAGAAGGAGCTTATTCCTCTGGAGTTATTTTAAACTGAAAACTCAACTCTTAATATTTCTTTTAGTTTTATTTGATTTGATTTTTTTTAATTGGGGTATAGTTGCTTTACAATGTTGTGTTAGTTTTTGCTGTACAACAAAGTGAATTGGCTATATGTGTACATATATCCCCTCCCTCTTGGGCCTCCCACCACCCATCCCACCCCTCTAGGTCACCACAGAGCACCGAGCTGAGCTCCCTGTGCTATACAGCAGGTTCCCACTAGCTATCTGTTTTACACATGGTAGTGTATATGTGTCAATCCCAGTCTCCCAATTCATCCCAGCCCCCTTGGCCCCTGCATCCACACGTCTGTTCTCTACATCTGCATCTCTATTCCTGCCCTGCAAATAGGTTTCTCTGTAGCATTTTTCTAGATTCCACATATATGCATTGATGTACGATATTTGTTTTTCTCTTTCTGACTTACTTCACTCTGTATGATAGACTCTAGGTCCATCCACTTCTCTACAAATGACCCAATTCAATTCCTTTTTATGGCTAAGTAATATTCCATTGTATAAATGTACCACATCTTTATCCATTCGTCTGCCGATGGATACTTAGTTTGCTTCCGTGTCCTGGCTATTGTAAATAGTGCAGCAATGGAAAGGGGGAGCATGTGTCATTAAATTATGGTTTTCTCAGGGTAGTGGGATTGCTGGGTCATATGGTAGTTCTAGTTTTAGTTTTTTAAAGGAAACTTCATACTGTTCTCCATAGTGGCTGTATCAATTTACATTCCCACCAACAGTGCAAGAGGGTTTGATTTCAGTAGTAGATCAAAGTGATTGACCTGATCCAGTACCATTGAAATATCTCACGTGAAGACACAACTGCTAAAAAAAGGTTTTGAGGTTCTGAGTGTTCCATAGCAGTGTGGGAGAGAGAGATAAAGAGAGAGGGGTAATGTGTGTGTGTGTGTGTGTGTATGTAGTTATTTGAACAACCACAAGTGATATGTTCTTCATTATCTAACAACAACAAGTGCTCCAGAGAAGAGTTTGTCAGAGGTGATCAACTTCTCTGATAACTAAAAAAATGCAAATTAAAACAACTATAAGGTATACTCTATAAAAATCTAAAGGCTTTATATCACCCAGACTTAACCAAAGCATAGGAAATCAGATTCTTTGCAAACTCTGTTGTGAGAAGGTACTTTGGTACAACATCTTTGAAGGGAAATGTAACAACGTCTATCAAAACTAAAAATAAACCAAAAAATGCACAGACCCTTTACTGAGTATTTTTATTTCTAAGATTTTTTTCTATGAAAATTCTTTTATAAATGTGCAAAGATATATGCAAGAATATGCATTGTACTTTTGTTTATCACAGAAAACAGAAACTATCAAAATGCCTATCAGTTGGGAACTGGTTAGATAAATTAGGGTATACTCATACTCATACTGTGGCATGTTACGTGGCCCTTAAAAATGAGAAAAGTCTATAGGGACTATATGTTGGGAAATATGTTTTTAGCTGATTAAAAGTAGGTTGCTGGGGACTTCCCTGGTGGTCCAGTGGTTAAAACTCCATGCTTCCACTGCAGGGGGCATGGGTTCAATCCCAGTCGGGGAACTAAGATCCCACATGCTGTGCAGTGTGGCCAAAAAAAAAAAAAAATAGTTTGCTGAAGTATAGTACAATCTTTTTTGCATAAAAATGGTAGAGGCGTGTGTGTGTGTGTGTGTGTGTGTGTGTATGTGTGTGTGTGTGTGACTAGAATATTACCAGAAAGATATTTAAGAAACTCTTAAAATTAGCTTCCTGGCTAGAATGTGTGGGGAGGTTTGAAGAGGTAAGAAAGGAGACTTTTACTTTTCACTCTGTGCCTCTTCCTACTGTTTAATCATTTTTTGCGTTTTAAATTAATCTTTAAATAATGAATCATTTCTTGGTTTGAGTAGTATATAATAACAAGTTTATAACAGATGTGAAATCAGAATGTACTGTTTCCATCACTGTCACTATAATTCTATACATTATATGTTTTTTTTTAATTTTACTGATATGTGATCTGAAATATTTGAATATCTTCTGTATTAACCTGTTTGGGTTGTCATAACAAATGCCACAGACTGGGTGGCTTAAACAACAGACATTTGTTTTCTCACAGTTCTGAAAGTTAAAAATCCAATATCAAAGTACAAGTGGGGTTGGTTTCTGGAGAGACCTCTCTTCCTGGCTTGCAGATGGCTGTTTCCTCACACGGTTTTTCCTCTGTGTGGTAGGAAGAGAGAGATTTTTGGTGCCTGTTCCTCTTATTTATTTATTTTTTTTTCTTGTGTTACGTGGGCCTCTCACTGTTGTGGCCTCTCCCGTTGTGGAGCACAGGCTCCGGACGCGCAGGCTCAGCGGCCATGGCTCACGGGCCCAGCCGCTCCGCGGCATGTGGGATCTTCCCGGACCGGGGCACGAACCTGTGTCCCCTGCATCGGCAGGCGGACTCTCAACCACTGCGCCACCGGGGAAGCCCCCTGTTCCTCTTCTTATAAGGACACCAGTCCTAATGGAGTGAGACTTCACCCTTACGACTTCATTTAACATTAATTACTTCTTCCAAGGCCCTATCTCCAAATACAGTTACATTGAGGATTAGGGCTTCAACATATGAATTTGAGGGGGACATAATTCAGTCCACATACCTGCTGAACATTTAGAATATTATGTGACCATGTGTCAATGATAACTAACATGTTTGAAAATGTGACTTAGAAAGGCTACTTCATAATATAACTCATAATAGATTAGGGTAAAAGGAGCAACCAAGTTATCAATTGCATCCACTCACTTTAAGCACAGGATGTTTTAAAAATAATTTTCAGATATGTATTATCTTCTCTACCAGTTGCTAATGCTTATTAAAAACATGACTTTATCTTTTTCCTATTTATTTTAAACATCATAGCCCAATTGCTACCATAACCTCTACAGTTGTCCAACAGGATAATAAGTTGTGGTCAATTCTACATATGTTGCCTATAGTTGGGTATCTTGTGATAAATATATAAAAGGGGGATATAGTATTCCAACCCTTTGTTCTGCTACACCTGAAGAGCAGTATTAAATTTTATCAATACTATTTTCATATATTCTTTTATTATATGGCCATATAAAAGTGATGGTCTTATAAATTTATTTAAAACCCACTATTTTTCTTTAGTGAGGTACAGCTTTGGGGGCTTGGGTGAGTACTGGAAAATCATAAAGCCATGTGAATATAAGCCTAGCATAAAAATATAGTTTTTAAACTGACTTTATTTTCCTGAATTGAAATAGAAATGAGAGCTCAAAAGATGTCGTAGTACTACATCTGTGAAAGGTGAAAATTTGATCTATTCATAACAGTTGGTTGATAAGTAAATTAAATAAAAGGGAAAAGGAAGATGAAGTGTCAATGAGAAAGAATAAACACAAGGGTGATTTAGAGAAAACACATAGAAATATTTCCTGATACATAAGGCTATCAAACACTATTTTGGAAAGGGTGGCAAGGAAAACTCCTTAGATGTGATTCAATGAAACTGGAATGCCTGCTCTAGTATTAGAGAAAGTTTGTTAATTAGGATAACTAGAAAATGAGTTAATAATGTGTTAATAATGAAAAACGTTCCATATTTAATTAATAACTAAGATAAAAACTAAAGAGGGCTTGCAACATTTACGTTAAGACAGTTCTGTTGAAGAAAACTAAGAAGACAATTCTACTTTTCTAATCTAGAGCTGCTGCTAAGTAAATACAAAGATTTACTCAGAAGCAAAAGGGAATGGTCCCCAAAATTATTGCTAAAGAAAATGAAGGGTCATCAGAAACCAGGAAAAGAAGTGTTAACTTGAAGTCTGAGACCACATAGCTCAGTATGTTTCTATAATTATCTAATGTCCTTTAGGAACTTGTGGCTAATTACAAAAAAAAAAAGGCTCCAGAGCGATCTTAATTTGTTTTCTGTTTAAATAGTACAATCTATTAGGTTTCAATGTCTGACTTGAAAGAATTTTATTTTTTTTTCCTGAAAAAAGTCCTATTCTTTACCATAAAATATGACAAGTACAAGGTCAAATTCAAAGGTAATCTAATGACATGTCTGACTATTCTTCTATCTAAATGAAATAAAACAGACACAGGCTCTTTTATAAGGGACCTAATATAATAAACCTAGTAAGCAGGAAACCATTTCATTTAGCTTAGTTGTTCTGGCCTTGATTTCAAAGGTGACAAGCAGTCCTTGGTGGGTGGCAAGGTGGTAACTGAACTGCTTCTATTTGCTAGTCTCCATAATGTCTTCTCTCACAGTGTTTTTCATATTGTACACCAAAATATCCTCAGGTTATTTCTTTTTCCTCTCCTATTTGGTAACCACATGATAACAAATCCCCAGCAAAGACCAAATGAATGTACTGTTATTGGCCATGATTTTCTCTGCAATAACCTAGAAGTTTACATTGTCTTTGTGCTAGTACATTTTGCTTTCGGTCACTAGGTCTTACAAAATAATTTATACTGAACTAATAAAAGCACATTAAAATAAATGGTGTGCTGTGTATATACTAGGTTTAAAAAACCCTTGACCAATATGGTGCAAACAGTTGGTGCTAAATAAATGTTTGTTGAATCAATGGTCATTATGGAAATGTGGCTTTTGCTACCACTCTCATGAGTAGAAGCACTTTTAAATTGCACCCTGTTAAATCTCCTCTTATCTCTACTGTCCTTGATATTGTCTTTTCGACTCTGCTGTCCATCCATATTCAATCTATATTGCATGAGGACCACTGAGACCAATGTTCTATCATTATCTTGAGGAGTGGTTAGGCAATGTGTCACAATATTAGACAGTCATGGCTTTTTTTGAATTGATTTTAATAGGGTTCTGACTTTAATGGAAGTTGATCCTTATTTTTAGAATTAACTTCAGCTAGTTTTGCTTGTGATTTAAGATTCCACAGGAAATTACTCATTCTTCAGAAGCTGATAGTGTTGAAAGTCAGTCGTGAAATGGTGTATATTAAAGCACTTTGAACTTGTAAAATAATATACCAATGTTAATTGTTATCATTATTCATTTTTTGAGTCTGTGTCAAACACTGTAGAATATTTTAGTCACCAATATTTTTTCTAAAATAATTCAAAATCACAGACAAGAATATTATACCAGCAAAGTGTGTCTGTTGTAGAGACAAACTTAGAAAATAAAGAAAATTTTCTTTTATAAATGCTAAATCATGCAGTTACTTTGTTTTTTGTATTATAACAACTTTAAGGAAGATTACATTTATTACATGTTTTCCACGTGAGGCACTATGTCACATGCTTTAAGTACTTATTTAATCCTTTCTACAATCATAAAGTAAATACTATTATTATCCTCTTTTACACAAGAGGAGCCTAAAGCTTGGAGAATTGAAGTAAGCTAGCCTATGTCATATGATTGAATAAGGCAATCTAACCTCAAAGGCTTCAGTGTTAAGTACAAATTAGTTCACTTCTCCAAAGTTACTTGTTAACCAACTGCTATATTCCAGGCACTGTGTTTTTTGCAGTCTGCAGTTTCACAGTGATGTAGGTAGTATGCCTTTCTTTATTTATCCTGCCTGGGAATAGGGAGTGTCTCAAGCCTTTGGATCAGTATCTTTATTCAATTGAGAAAACTTCTCAGCTCTTTTCTCTCCAAGTAATGTCTGTCTCATACTCTCTCAACTCCCCTCTGGGAATCTAACATATACTAAAATCCTTCATTCTATGATACATATCTTTACCTTTTCTTCTATATTTTCCTTCATTTCTCTATGCTTTGTTCTGAATAATTTTTCTGATCTACATCAGTGGTGTTTTATGTCCTGTTAAATCTGTCTGTTGGATTTTAATCTCGATTTTGGAAGTTTTCCGAAAAAATTTTAAAGTGGCATTTTTTCAAACCTACTATGTCACTTTTTATAGCTCTTGTTCTCTGCAGCTATTTTCAAACTTGCCTTTTAATTGCTTAATTGCGGCAGTAGTAGTTTCAGTCTCTCTGACAGATAATTCCAGTATCTGAGGTCTGTAGACTTATCCTTTCTGAATAATGTTTCTCCTGGTATTCACTCACAGTTCTTTGTTTCCTCATATACTTAGTCATGGGGATTCCTTGACGTCTAGCACGGAGGTGCCTTCTTCCAGGTGAATACATGTTAATTTCTGCCAGACCCCTAGTGGCACTGTCTAGAACCATCACAAATCAAGATCATAGATTGAAGAACCCAGTACCCCCAAAGTAGTGTATGGTATAGGCTGCAAATCCCTAAAAAATATCAGCAACAACTTTTCTAAAACAGGTTGTTTTCCTCCTTCCTTTTCTCACCTGCTCTGTGATGTGATGTCACAAGATGGAAGGTTAAAGTCATAGTTATTATTGATTCACTTGTCCATTGAGGATTGGGACCTTTTGGGGATCCAGCTTAATTTAAGTATGATGTCCTTTTACACTCCCTTAGTTGGAGACCTTTGATGAGTCTAGCAAAGCTATAGGTCTAATTTGATGGAATACAAAATACCCTTTGGTCAAAGGCAACTTAAGTACTCTACGCTGTACTTGCTTTTCTAGAATGCCAGTTTTTCTGCAATTTTATTCTGTAGATCTTACTATCTTAGATCGCCTCTTAGATGCTTTTAAGAAAAGCTTTTTAATATGAACTTTTGTTGTTGTTTTCAGCAAGACTTCTCTGAATAATGTAACCTTTTTTGAACCATTCAATATTCAATAATGTAGCCATTATTGAAAATAGAGACCCTATAAACAACAGGGACAAGGTTTTTTCCTAATAGAGATTGTATTCTAGTCAGAGAATCATACTCAAAAGAAGTTAAGTAAAAAGACAAAGCCATTCTGAGCTGTGATAAGAACTATGAAGAAAATAGACAATGAGCTGAGATAGATATTAGTGTAGGGATGCAGATGAAGGGGGACATTGTCTAATAGCTTATTATTTTTCTTAAATTTAAAGGAAATTAAAAAATCAACAATAACCTACAAAGGAATTTAAAATTACATAGAATTTAAAGTTAAATGCCTTGTGACAAATGACTTAAGCAAAGTATGATTAGGGTATAATAGTAAGAGGTCTGAATTGGGAATGGGGTTTCAGGGATTGATCCCACGTGTCATTTACCTGCTGAGTCGTCTTGGGAAAGTCATCTAACCTATTCAATTTAATTCAATCACTAATTAACTGCATAGTTTTTGGTTATCTATAAACACAAGGCACTCTGCCTGGTACTGGATGGAAGTTGTCAGGGAAAGTGAGTGTGAAGGCAGGCAAAGAGTGGTTCCTGCACTTTCTGCAACATGGAGCTACTATAAGGTTAAAAAGAAACTGTATGCATAAAATTTCATGTCTGCTAAACTGAATTCTAATCTCATTTCTGTAGCTTGTTTGACCTTGAGTCAACCAAATGATCCAATAGCGCAGATTGAGGTAGTGGCACTGGGCTCCCTGGAACATTAAGTGTTCTGTGGCTTTTCCCTTCCACACTTCTACCCCTCACTCCTACTTTAGGCTGTCACAGAACAAGGGAGGAGGGGAGTTTTGAAACTTCATTCTGAAATCAATCAGAAGATTTCTGCTTTTATCCATTCTAATAGTGGGATTCCTGTAATGTTTCCTGATCGTAACCAATAGTGCAGCTAGCAAACAGTTGAAAACCTGCTGGTTTGTTTGTTTTCTGAAAAAAAGTAAAAGGTTTATGAAACTGTGTAAGACTGGTTTTCATTATGGTGATGAAAGAATGATGGGGGAACTGCAGAATTATTGCAAAGGATTTTCACCTGGAGGCATGTACCAAACAGCCATTGGCAGAGCATATAGGGTTAAGCAAAGGGGGGAAAATATCACACACACACCACACACACACAAACACACATGCACACACATGTGTGTATGCATATATATATATATATATAATAGAAAGACAGATAATTCATATAAAGACATGCTTTTTTTTTATTCTTTTTATTTTTATTGGAGTATAGTTGCTTTACAATGTTGTGTTAGTTTCTACTGTACAGCAAAGTGAATCAGCTATATGTATTCATATATCCCCTTTTTTTGGGATTTCCTTCCCATTTAGGTCACTACAGAGCATTGAGTAGGGTTCCCTGTGCCATACAGTAGGTTCTATCTAGTTAGTTATCTATTTTATACATAGTATCAACATTGTATATATGTCAATCCTAGAGACAGTCATACAGAGTGAAGTAAGTCAGAAAGAAAAAAACAAACATATATGTGGAATCTGAAAAATTGGTATAGACAACCTTAATTACAAAGCAGAAATAAAGACACAGACGTAGAGGACAAATGTATGGATACCACGGGGGAAAAGGGCGAGGTGGTATGAACTGGGAGATTGGGATTGACATATATACACTATTTTGATTTTTAAAATACAAATAATTCATGCTCATCTGGGGAAAATTCAAACAATACAATAGGTGTTAATGTGAAAAAATAAATGCCCCCTTCCTATCACAGTCATTTCAAGGTATTGTACATTTTTCCAGGATTTTTCCATATTCTTCCCAATAGATTTTTTGTGTAGCTTTTTGTACACAAAGGGAGTTATACTTTATGTTCCATGGTGCAATCTGATGTTCTCTCTTAATATAGCTTGGACATTTTTCTATATCAGTACATATTGATCTACCAGCTTCTTTTTTAGTATTGTGAAGTATTTCATTATGTGAGTGTAGAATAATTTATTTAACCAATCCACTATGGGCGGACATTTATTATGTTTTCGTAACCTGCCTTCAGTTGTTCTGCTATAACAGAGATGCTGCCACAAACAGCCGTTATATAGATGTGAACAGATCTTCAACAGCCGTTGAATAGATGTGGAAGCTGCTTTGGCAGCTGCTGGGTCATGCATTTTCTCTATCAGGAGATAATTTGAGTACAAATGCTCATGAAAATTCTTGACACTTAAAGGAGATCCTCATGTTAACATCATTTGGTAACTACTGAGTTAGAATTTTTTTTTAAGCTTTAGTTTAGCATATGCTGTTTTGAAGTATCCAACAGGCAATCAAATTTGTTAACAAATGAGATAAATGAATGCCCTTATCTGGGACTCACCGAAATTGATTCATTAATGCAGCGAACTGGTTGTTTGAGCACTGATTCTGTGCTCAGAATTGGTGATACATGAGTAAGATCTGGTCCTGTGCATGTAGCACTCGTGAGAGACAGTCATGTTAACATAAATTGCAGTACAATGTAGCAAGTGCTATCACAGAAGAGCTGCCCTGTGATTTTGCTGTTTTAATGTAAATACTGAAAATGATGAACTAGAGCCACTGCTCTCTCTACCAATGTATGCAGTCATTCTTCAGGCATTTTCAGTAACTTCAATGTTTTCTGCAGAAGAAAAAAAAAGCAACAACAAAAAACAGAGAATTTGGCAAACAAGCTTCAGTTTTCATGCACTTTGCAATAATTTCCTATCTGTGGCTCACATAACGTTTCTTCTAAAATAAAAGAGGATTTATCTTTCTACTCTTACTTCTCTATCAAGTCCTCTGCTCCTTTATTTATCTTTATGTGCCCTTTGAATGCATCAGTGTTTATCCTTGCAGAAGTCTGTCTATGGAAAAGTCAGACTAACGCTTGACAGTTTCACCACATACTTCACTTTCTATCCACGCTGAATGCTATTTAGTGACTTCTCTCTGACCAGAAGATGCCTGTTTGGATACTTTCTCTGGAAAGGAGAAATAGAGACTATCGAGAAACAAGTATTTTACTGTTGTCAATGAAGTTTGGGGATGCATCTAACATAATAATAATATAAATAATGGCTACCATTTACTAAATTCTGACCACTTGTGTGATAAGTGCTTTCTAATCACTTTAGATATATCATCTTATTTAATTTCCATAGCACTCATTATCTCCAATATATTCATGAGAAGCATGATGCAGGGGAGAAGGTAACTCACCAAGTCATATACCTGCAAAATACAGAGCCAAGCCTTGAATTCAGGTCCGTCTGATTCTGCTGTGCATACTTTCAACCATTACTCAACACCTCTACAATTAGAGGTTGTTTTCAAATCTGGAGAGTACTGATATTTCTAAACCACGTGTTAAAGCACAAAATACACACATCTTGCCCTTCACAACAACCCACCCCCAGACAAAAAAAAAAAAACATTCCCTGGAATTAAAAACAAACTTCCTGCCTGGATGCAATGAATAAAAATAAAGTTTATTTTAGGAAGGAGGTTTTGAAGATATTTGAGATATTTAAGTTTTATACCTACCCTCCCACGATATTTTGCAGCCTTAGGGTCTTTATGGATACTAAAGTCTCATCCATTTTTACCAATGTCTACTAGATTATGCTGGAGGAGCAAGCTAATGCTAACAAAGAAGCTAGCTTGGCAGATAAAGCCCCAGGGAGGAAAAATCTAGACAAATAAAAATATCTATCTAGGGCCTCCCTGGTGGCGCAGTGGTTGAGAGTCCGCCTGCCGATGCAGGGGACACGGGTTCGTGCCCTGGTCCGGGAAGATCCCACATGCCGCGGAGCGGCTAGGCGCGTGAGTCATGGCCGCTGAGCCTGCGCAACCGGAGCCTGTGCTCCGCAACGGGAGAGGCCACAACAGTGAGAGGCCCGCATATAGCAAAAAAAGGAAAAAAAATGCTATCTATATTAGAGGAGTATTAGTCTAATCCCAAATCCCAAAGTGCCATACTTGGATTAACCAATCTCTCTTAGATAAGCAGGATATAAATTAGCAGTGGAAGACTTAGTGCAACCTCTCTGCTGGAAGCATATTAGTAAGAGACCAGGCCCAAGTATTCAGGAGATAACGTGTTAGACTACAATCTTGAAATCCACTGGGAAAGTGTGCCAAGTGGCACAGTTTCATGTTATAGTTCAGCCTCTCTTGCTTATACAATGTGGTGGGGGAAAACCACTTATGTTTCATAAAGTCAGCCATCTAGTATAGACCATGCATATCCCTGAGTTAGAAACTCTTTTGCAAAATCTTGCTATAATCAAATCTATCTCATTTTATTGATTCATAATATTATTCTGAAAATGAACAAGTATAACTTTTTGTGCCCCATCCAACTGAATCATGCTCCTTTGATAACATTGCTTTCCTCTTTTATTATTTGTACACATTTTTTTGATTGTCTGATAACATTTGCACATGGGAGTGTAAATTTCAACAATGTTGATGTTTCCAAATAGTTATAAGTTCCAGCTGTTGTCCTTTTCTTTCCAGTGGAGATCTAACATTACAGAGGAAAAGAGGAAGAAAAAATATATATATATAACTAGTTCCCTAGTCTCTCATTACAGAGGAGATAAATTGGTTAAAATGCTGTTAACAATTACATTTTTAATGAATCAGAAATTCTCAGCAAGTAATATTTAAATAGTTTTAGTTATCTTTATCATTTTGGGGTGGGAAGGAGATCAGTGATTAAAACCTGGATATGCAGGGCTTCTGTGGTGGCGCAGTGGTTGAGAGTCCGCCTGCCGATTCAGAGGACACGGGTTCGTGCCCCGGTCTGGGAAGATCCCACATGCCGCGGAGCGGCTGGGCCCGTGAGCCATGGCCGCTGAGCCAGCGCGTCTGGAGACTGTGCTCCGCAACAGGAGAGACCACAACAGTGAGAAGCCCGCGTACCCCCCGCAAAAAAAAAAAAACACCTGGATATGCTGAAAGTTCAGATACAACACAAAATTTCATGCCCCAGAAAAGTCATTGTACATATGCAGAATTTCACGGAAGACATTCTCTTGAAATTTAAGAACATTCATAAACTAAGCACCAGTGATTTCATAGGTGAGCCCCTGTTAGCTAACCAGTCTCTGTTCTTATTGCTCTCTAAATGAAATCTTATTCCAGCTTAAGTTTTGGTAAGAAAAGAGGATTCTGCAAGTTGCTTCTACTTTTTTAATTACTTGAGAATTATCATCTGTTTTAATTTAGCAGTAAGGAAGAAACACCAATTGGAGGCCTATATGATTCAAGAGGTAGGACGATGCTGTTACCTGCCTGCAGCATTTAAAATGATTATACAATCACTCAGCCAAAGTTTAAAATTGAAGAAGCCTGTACCCACTGGATGCATAAGGACAATAAATAGCGATTCTACCCCTTTTAATAGATATATATCAATCGGCCAATTAATAATTGAACACCTATTATGCTTATACCACTGTCCTGTTCATTTTGAGAGTCCTTATGAGAGTGATTTCTGAGAATTTTTTTTTAACCAACTTCAGGAAACATCTTAGTTGTCCATGAAGTAATTAAGTAGCAACATTTTCAGCTACCTGCTCAAACTGACTGTGCATTAGTGGATTGTCTGTTTAGGGGAATAAAACCCACATAATTTTGTCCCAGTTTTAACTTTTAAAATAAAAAAAACCTCAAATATATATTATGCTTAAATCTCTATAAACATCCCCCCCTCGAAAATAACCACTCATTCAACCATAGAGAAGAAATAATAAAATAACCAGGCTTTCTCTCTAAAGGATTAAGAACAGATTTTTTTTTTTTTTTTTTGCAATTCCAATAGTAGTAAACTAAACAGATACAAACAGGTAACAAAAGACTTAGTACATGACACAGTTCTTTTCAAAACAGGTAATCAAATTAGTCTATCCTTCTTCTTTCTCAAATACCAGTGAAATCTAGCCTCCTTTTTTAACTAAATGAGAAGACGACTATCTCCCTATACCATAGGGTTATGGTAGGATCCTCGCTGTTTTTCTTAGCCTTGTGCTTTTCCCATTGAGTGTGTCATCCACAAACAAGACTACACAGAGTCTTTGGGAAATTGAGGTCAGGAGGGAATATGTCACTCTGCCTGCCAGGCTCCCTAATATGTTATTCACCTGCTGGGTACAGAATTTTTTCTCCAGAGTTCAACAAAGATAGTGCTTCCTTGATTAATCACATACGAGTTCCTGCACTCAAGGGTCAATGGGTGATGATTCCTTGATACACAGCAAGAGAATCCACCATATAAAGGTGATATTACTGCTGCCATCAACCCTCTGGTGTACATTGTTCTAATCTACAGGTTCTAACCACAGCCAACTTGTTTTAATAAGACTGCAGAAAGGGACTCTGAAACTACAAAAACTGCTGTAAAAAGTAAAAAATTTCCTCTTAAACTCCCTATCTCCCTTTGAAACAAAATGATAACTCAGTTTTAAGTCGCTCTTGTTTTCTCCATTTTCTTCAGGCTGCTCAGTATTATTCTTCATATCTTGCCATGAAATGGTGTTGTCCATAGAGCATGCCTACTCACACAGCTTGTACCATGTCCCCAGAATGCAACCGGTCTTTATGTGATCTACTCATCACCTCTACCCCCAAAGAGTCTTGTCAAAGGCCAGTGACTTTCATTTATTCATTTGAAAAATATTTACTAACTATCCCACTCTATGCTGAATACATTTCTAGGTGGCCCTCATTTTTCAACCATTTTTTAAAATGTGTAATAAAAATTGTGACATGTATAAGATAAGAAGTTTCATTCAGTTGAGGGAAAATCTAAACAACAGGTCTCATCTGTTCAGAGGAATCTGGGAAGAGATGTTCTTGGTAACAAGCAATTAATTCCAGAATAATAGCAATAGAAAATAAAGAATCTAATGGAATTTGCATGACACTTTTCTTTAATGATAATACCTCCTGTTCTCATATCAAAAGTGATGTTATCATCAAGGAGTTCAGTAAGTGGTACTCTTGAAAAGAAAAAATGGACTTAAAATTAAATGTTTCCAGAAAAAAAAAATGTTTACATATATGTTTGAAGTTTATGTCTTTTTGTATTTTGGTAACTTATCTACGGCTCCTTCCTAAGATGACAGAGATTGTAGATAGAGAAAGTCCAGGTCTTTGGTTTTTATCAGAAGATCTGATTAAAGTATCTTATTTGGTAGTTAATAATTGATGGATAGACCTCATGTCCTGTTAGCTCACTAGAGCACAGTGAAGCTTATGGCCCCCAGAATCAGACAACAGAATATCAACCCTTTTACCACCACCTACTAGATCTATGATTTTAGACAAATTACAGCAACTTTTGGGACCTACTATTATCTAGGTGGAGAATTAGACCTCTTCTTCCTTTTCCTTCATTTCTTCCTCTGACTCTTCCATTAAAATTTCATCCTCTCTCTACTCTCCCTCTCTTCTCACTCATGGGCACTCTCACTAATTCCCTCTAATGGACAGATATGTGACATCTTCCTATTTTAATTTTATTCTAATAGACTAGTAGACAAACCAAGATTACTATAAAATACTTATAGACTTGTGTAATATCTGAATTGAAGGTAAACATGGCTTTTAGCAAAGATTCTAAAAGTCCATGTTAATATTCTACGACAATTTTCAGACATTCTTCAATAGTGTTGAGACTTCAATACGTGTTCTAAATCATTCACTGTCTTCTCAGCATAGACATTACTTTGTTAGTTTATACCACAGAGTACACAAATAGCACTGAATTTTATGATGGTTCAGTAACACGCCCAAAAGCATATACAAATATTTTCTAAGGAATGCCCAGTCTGTGATGGGGAGCATGCACAGTCAAAACTAAATTTCACTGAGATATTATCACTTAACACCACAAGAAAATTGGAAGACTGAAGTCTTCTTTTGGCATTTGCCCATGTTTTGTTTTGTTTTGTTTTGTTTTGCGGTACGCGGGCCTCTCACGGTTGTGGCCTCACCCGTTTCGGAGCATAGGCTCCAGACGCGCAGGCTCAGCGGCCATGGCTCACGGGCCCAGCTGCTCCGCGGCATGTGGGATCTTCCCGGACCGGGGCACGAACCCGTGTCCCCTGCATCGGCAGGCGGACTGTCAACCACTGCGCCACCAGGGAAGCCCTTGCCCATGATTTTGTGTCAACTTAGAATTGGATGATGTATTTTGGATAAGACAAGACCTGGATTCAAATCTATTTCTACACATTCAGTACACTCTTTGGGATACGGAAATATAGTACAAGGTATTGAAGTAAAGTAATATATATACCTTTAACAAAATATCTCACATTCTCAAAATAATACTAGAGGCTGTTTTCACAAGGCCTTTTGCAACTTTCCAATAAGTTAAAAAAAATCAGTTGGGTAGTCTCCTCCCCTCACCAAAAAAGTCATTGTGGAATCATGAGTATGGCAGTAAGGGAATTGTTCTTATATATAACACTTTTTTTTTTTTTTTGCGGTATGCGGGCCTCTCACTGTTGTGGCCTCTCCCGTTGTGGAGCACAGGCTCCGGCTGCGCAGGCTCAGCGGCCATGACTCACGCGCCTAGCCGCTCCGCGGCATGTGGGATCTTCCCGGACCAGGGCACGAACCCGTGTCCCCTGCATCGGCAGGCAGACTCTCAACCTCTGCGCCATCAGGGAAGCCCTATATATAACACTTTTATTTCATTTCTTTTTAAAATCCAATCAACTGTCACCTCATGAAATGCTATAAAACTTTTGTCATCTTGAAAAAGATTATAATTAATCTGAGGTTATAAACACATTTAATCTATTAGTAGAAAAATTTTCCATCTTTACTGTAATTATCTTGAAAAAGTTTGAGATGAGACTTTAAAAAATTTTTACCCATACATTAAACAATTTTGAATATTGCTCACTTTTACAGAGCACAGACCAAAAGGAAATACACTCTCAGCTGCAGTATAAAAGATTTAGGCTAGAGAGAAATGGCCTCTGGTAGTTTTTACATCATGGAATTTTTTTTTATCAGTGGAAATCACAGACCTTCTGTGTTAAGGGCTTCACAACAGAATTTTCACCTTTCAAATACAATTTAGGTTTAACACTGTTTTGAGATAAGGTGTGAACTGAGTGACACCCTAGTGTCTTTTGATCCCTCACCTTGAAGGACTGCATGGGACCATAATAGCACCAATCCTGAGTGGAGAAGTGGAGCCAATTTTGCTAAAACATCTGAAATATACTCTTCCTAAATAGTAACACCTGGTCATACAGACCATCCCAAGGAGTCTTTTTTCCCAGGAGATTCCCCAACCCAGTTTTTTGCTACCCGAGAGGCTTAGATAATACAGCTGGGGTCAGAGAAACGCAGCCATGGGTCCAGCCTCTGGGCTGTTCTTTAAACAGAATTGCTTCTCTGACTCTCCTTACTCTCAAGTTTTGAATACAATGCATTTCCAACCATTCCTATCTACATTTTTCTGTTAATTAAAAATAACAAACGACATTGTTGTCTGAGAGGAGTTACACTATCTGTGGCAGATGACACCAGAGCTTGAAAATCACTGACTTTGGGGAAGAAACTCTGCTCCCCAATCAGCAACATCTGTGATATGAAAAGGGAACTCTAGAGGTTAAGACCAATTTAAGCTTGTCAGTCTCTAGGCAAATGTCGTGGAATCTTGAGAAACGGCTTGTGGTGAGGGCTGTGTGAAATGGAAATCAGCTCAATCTACCTTCTGGTTTGGATTGTTGAGATCCAAACACTGGGATTTTTACATTTTTATTTATTTATTATTGTTTTGTTGGGTTTGGTTTTGGTTACATTTGGTGTAAGCTCCTTATTCCTCATCTGGTGTCACGTGAAGAAATGTGCACTTCTGTGAGATGTATTTTCCTCCCTTTTCAAGAAATCTTCATGGAAGAGAAGTTCATTGCTACCATCTGTACTTGGTTTAAGAGAGCTTTGATTAATAAGGACCACCCTATTGTACACTGGTTTGACATGTGGAAATATTTGTAATTCGTTCCTGGTGAGAGAGATTTCAGAAAGGACCTGGTTTGACTTTCAAACCCACATTGCCAATGAAAAGCAGCCTCCTGAATCTGGAGCTCAGTTGGAACAAGCAAAGGTGTTTTATCCTCCCCTTACCCCTCCCGCAAATACCAACACCTGTTAGAAATGAGGTTGAAACGATCCTGTTGGAACTGGAGGACAGAGTCCCAATTCCAGCCTGAAAGAGGCTCTGATGTATGGCATATAATGAGAGCTGGAGACTGCCCACTGCTACACATAATTATCATTCAGATCATGAAAGAAAATGAAATGATTCAAGCAGATAACAGCTGTTTTTATTCTGCTTTTTAAAGATTCTCTTAAACAACCTGATCTCATTGTTTTTATTTAAGGGTGAACACCCAATTGTAAACATAGGAGAGATGCATTCTCATGATGTCAGTAATAAAAGCATGTATAAAGCAGCATGTGTATTCTGGAAAGCTAACTAACCATTAAAGCCAAGAAACATAGTCTGGCACAAATTTTATTATGTGTCCAAGAGGACTTGATGGTATGCACATAAAAAAATGTAATGAAACAGTGGGAAGGAAAAGAGATGGGAGGGGAAGGAGCCAGAGAGTTGGGGGTGCACAGTTTTATATCTATGAGATGTTAGCAAAATTAGAGAGAGGCAAAGCTGCCAAGATTATCTGAGAAAAGGGTGAGCATAGCAGTAGAAATGCAAGAGGTTTGGTTTCTGTTTCTCTTTATATTATATTACAAAATCGCCTCTTTGCATTTTGACCTGTTAGTTATAGATAAAGAAGCTGCTACACAAGTCACACACAGGAAAAAGGAAGAGGCCCAGTCTTCTTTTTATCAGGACTTCAGATCTCATTTGGGGCGAGGTACATCTATTGTGTTTGTAATTGCTGTGATCATTATCATAGGCGTTCAGCGTAGCTTGCTTGAGGAATTCAGCACCACATACTGCTCATCAGAATTTTATAAAAATAAAATTGTTTGTAAAGGAATTTGGATAGAGTAAACCTTATACAAAGCCAGTGTAATCAATATTCATCATAATTTTTGATTTTTGCAAAAATATAGCAAAAAAAATAGGCAATCTGTCCTAGATAACTGTATGATGACAATGCTCATTTTTATAGTTTTCTTCTTATTTCACCACAATAGTGAAATATATTTCACTATTATAGTAAAATAAGATACATATTTATATATATATTTATAATATATATAAATTTATATATGTATATTTGTATATATTTCATCCTTTATGAAATGGGTCATATGTATTAAAGTAGAAAAAAATTATTCACTTACTCAACTTGATAATAAAATTTTTTGTCTCTGAGGAAAGCACATATATATATATATATATACACATACATAAATATATGTAAAGTTTACACCTAATGTTGGTTTATGACCCACATAAACATTAAACAGAAAGATGAGTTCAACAAGCAATTTAAAACTGGGAATCTGCCGTTCATGGGCTTAAACTCATGCTTTAAAAAAAAAGTAGAATGCATAAAAATGTCAGCTCCATAGATTTGCTGATAAAAAATTCCTGTTTACCTGTGCATAAAATACTACTGCCCCCAAGGGTGTGCAATTTTACAAAGGCAAATTAATCTCTTACCTGCCCAATACTCAAACTATAATGTATTTCAAAATTGAACAATATAAACCACTAAATATGAGATTGTTTTAGCTAGCCCTGCTAAAGGAAAACTAAAATGAATGGTTTGAGGCCCTAAATTATAGCTGGATTTTCTGCCCTTAGAGATTCATTACTTTATGTGGAAGGGGCCAATGAAATAAAGTAGCAACATCTTGTACCATTATATGACTTTCTATTTCTTTGAATCAAGTAGCAAATGACGGGGAGGCTTAACGCTATTTTGAAATGGCATTCCCAGCTCTACCAGGAACAATGTTCAGATTGAACTGCAAAAAATGTTCATCAGTATAAAAAATGCTGATTCCATGGGCTTGTGTTTAAATATACCAGTAGTGTGCATGCGTGCACACACACGTGCACACACACACAAAGTGATCATTCCTAATGACTTAAACTAATATTCTCTAAAATTCTATTCATTATGGACTATGGCTCCGTTAGTTTTCCAGGTTGTGAATTATCTGGATTACAAATCTCTGTTCTTTTTCTTTTCTCCTAAGTACCAGGGTAGGATCATTCTCCTGCTCACTGGTGTATCCACAATTCAAATACAAGTACAAATAAAAGGAGATTATAAAGAAGACACCCGCCACCCTGGAGAGAAATACAAAAGAACACAGATTTATATTGACTAGCAGGTCTAGATATCTGAGGAATAAATGGTTTTACGCAACTGACCAAATAAGTATTTTGAATCTGCAAATATATCCTGAAACACAGGAGTTGCGTAGGTTAGGCAGCTGCATAGGTTAGGGCAGGCCCAGGGCATAGCTCTGAAATTCAGAGGATTGTTTCTATTTATGGCACATTAGGTAGCCGCATGGCTATGAAACATGAATTTGGATGCCAAATGAATAACAAGTCTGAAGGCTGAGTGCCGAGTGACTTTAAACATCTGTGAAGTGAAAATATGCCTGAACCAATGCATGCTACTGTGCTGAAAACAATTACTGTTACTGATCATTTTCTTGCTTTAGATAAAGTATATCTCTTCTCATGGGAGCAGGTGTACTGATGGCTTTGTGAATCGTCATTCATCAAATCACAGATGGACAAATACACCCCTTTTTTGGTAAATCCACACAAAATCACAACTCCTTAACATCTCAGAGAAGAAAACCTGTAATTTGTTACCGAGGAAGGATAAATTTCACCTTCCCACTTCTCCAGGATTTGTAGTAGTAATCCAAAATCAAGTGAGCAGAGACGCTTTGAAAAGCTGCCCCTTTACCCCCTGCCTCTGGGATATTAATGACTACAAGATGTTGAATGCATATTTGAGCAGTAAGAAGAACCTGCTTCCCAAAGGGAAAAAAACTGGGAACAGACTCAGAGGAACAATAAGTTAGTGGACAGGTCTAAAAAGCTCTGAACATCAGCACGTCCCAAAGCTTAGTGACAAAGCTTAGGCTGTTGCAGGATCTCTACATCAAAGTCAGCACAAACATATTCTTTCATTATGACTTTTAGAACATGACTTATTTTTTTCACAAACAGATATTTTTCTTACATTGGATTTATCACATGATGCTAATAATTAGCATTCTGCCATTGTCTTTTTTGTCCTCGCCATAAAATGTTTTACGAGGTAGCTTAAAAAAAAAAAAGTAAAGAATTAGAGCGGAGGGGAGATTTGTATTTGAGACCAAGCATTGAATTTGGGGTTCTCTTTAAAGGATGAGGTAGAACAAAAATGGCCTGCTTTCAAAATGCTTATTTGATTTTGAAGAGCACTCTTGCCTAGGTGCCATCTTTCCTTCCTTTACTTTTCTTTCATTTGTCTCACTTTTCCTCCACATACCCATGATGCAGATTAGCACAGGCCTCCAAGCCCCAGTCATCAAAGGAATTAGGTCAGACCCAGAAGAAATCAGGTTGAAGGCAAGAAAGAAAAAATTTCATAAAATAGAAGCTATGGTAGCCTGGAACTTCCATACTCCTTCAGGCAGACTAAGGTGCCCTGGCCTTAGAAGTAACAGTAGTAAGTAATTGATATGTGTGGAAAAAAGCAGAAAAGATGTTTATGAGACCAAAGATCTTAATAGTATTAGCAACATGATGTATAAGCTGAATTTATTTAAAGCTAACCTGTATATGCTTGGGTAGGCTGGGTTCTCAATCTTAAAGCAATATTTGCGATTAAAAGTAATTCCAGAAAAGATCTAGTGCAATATCTGTCTTCCTATAATTTATGTTTTTTTAAAAAGCTGTTTTGTATTTGTATTCCACCTGAGATTAGTGGTATTTTAAAGCCTATAATATCTATCTACAGGAAATTCATTAACATGTTAGCATGTTTAATGCTTATTTACTCAAATAGCATTCATTATATGATCTGCTTTTGTGTTATTCTAAAGAAAAAAAAAAGAAAGAGATTTTGAGCTTGCCTGGTGGTGCACTTGTTGAGAATCTTCCTGCCAGTGCAGGGGACACGGGTTCGAGCCCTGGTCTGGGAAGATCCTACATGCCGTGGAGCAACTGACCCCATGCACCACAACTGCTGAGCCTGTGCTCTAGAGCCCGTGAGCCACAACTACTGAAGCTCCTGCGCCTAGAGCCCATGCCCCACAACAAGAGAAGCCACCGCAATGAGAAGTCCGTGCACCGTAACGAAGGGTGGCCCCCGCTCACCACAACCAGAGAAAAACCTGCGCGCAGCAACAAAGATCCAATGCAGCCGAAAAATAAAATAATAAAATAAATGTAAAAAAAAAAAACCAAAAAAAAGAAAGATTTTATTTAAAATGCCATGCTTAGTTTATTCTCCAGATGACCCTTCTAGTTAGCATTATTACTGCATCCAAAATGATTGGAGGAGTAATTCGAATTCAACCTATCACATTATCCAAGGGCATTCTATGAATAGCTGCAACCCAGAGCAAGTTCTGGCAAAGACACAAAGGCAGCCATTCAGAGTCAGCAATAACATTCAAGAGTGTTTTCCAGAGGTAGTGAATGCAGATGAGAATATTTATATGTTATCTCTCAAACTGTAGGAAGTATTTTGGGAAAGATATTTTTCACAATCCTTAGATTAGTCATTACATATTTTCTAAGCATTTTAAAGGGTTTTTTTTTGGATGATGGAACAAATTTATACACGTCATCCCATTTAATCCTCCCAGACTCCCGTGATGGATATGTTGGTGTCATTAGTAGCACCATGAGTGATAAAAAACCAAGGCACATGCATTAAGCTACATGACCAAGACTTCAGAGTTGGAAGGTGACAGCGACAAAATCTGAGCTCAGGACATCTAACTGAAGCGTTAGTGACTTCTCTATCTTGTGGCAAGCAGTTTTAAGTTTCAAAAAAGGTTAAATCTCTTTAGCTTCTGAATGTAGTAAATCTCAGTTTCTGATAGCTCTTATACATCCCTTAAACCTGTTTATTATTATCATCACTATTCTTATCAATAAGTAAATTTTAACAAAGGAAAAAATATTATCCTAGCTAGCATATATTAAAAGATTATTTTATGCCAGATATACATAACTCTTTCATGTATAAATTAATAGTCACTATGAGATATAATATTATTTGCAAATATTTTCTCCCATTCAGTAGGGGGTTATCTTTTCCTTTTGTCAGTGGTTTCCTTTGATGTGCAAAAGCTGCTAAGTTTAATTAGGTTCTGTTTGTTTATTGGTGTTAGAGAATGTTCTAATTTCATTCTTTTACATGTAGCTGTCCAGTTTTCCCAGCACCACTTATTGAAGGGACTGTCTTTTCTCCATTGTACATTCTTGCCTCCTTAGTCATAGATTAATTGACCATAAGTGTGTGGGTTTATTTCTGAACTCTCTATCCTGTTCCATTGATCTGTGTCTATTTTTGTGCCAGTACCATACTGTTTTGATTACTGTAGCTTTGTAGTATAGTCTGAAGTCAGGGACTGTGATTCTTCCAGTTCTATTCTTCTTCCTCAAGATTGTTTAGGCTATTTGGGATCTTTTGTGTTTCCATACAAATTTTAAAATTATTTGTTCTCGCTATCTTCAGAAAGAACACAAATAACAAATGTTGGCAATGATGTAGAAAAAAGGGGATACTTGTACACTGTTGGTGGGAATGTAAATTGGTGCAACCACTGTGGAAAACAATATGGAGGTTTCTCAAAAACCTAAAAATAGAACTACCATATGACCCAACAATTCCACTCCTGGGTATATATATGAAAAAAAAAAAAAAAACACTAATCTGAAAAGATACATACATGCCAATGTTTATAGCAGCATTATTTACAATTGCCAAGATATGGAAGCAACCTAAGTGACCGTCAAAAAATGAGTGGATAAAGATGTGGTATGTATATACAATGGAATACTACTGAGCCATAAAAAAAATGGCCATTTACAGCAACGTGGATGGACTGGAGGGCCTTATGCTAAGTGAAATAAGTCAGAAAGAGAAAAGCAAATACTGTGTGATATCACTTATATGTGAATCTTAAAAAATACAACAATAACACCATACACAAAAATAAACTCAAAATGGATGAAAGACCTAAATGTAAGGCCAGAAACTATCAAACTCTTAGAGGAAAACCTAAGCAGAACACTCTATGACATAAATCACAGCAAGATCCTTTCTGACCCACCTCCTAGAGTAATGGAAATAAAAACAAAAATAAACAAATGGGACCTAATGAAACTTCAAAGCTTTTGCACAGCAAAGGAAACCATAAACAAGACCAAAAGACAACCCTCAGAATGGGAGAAAATATTTGCAAATGAAGCAACCGACAAAGGATTAATCTCCAAAATTTACAAGCAGCTCATGCAGCTCAATAACAAAAAAACAAACAATCCAATCCAAAAATGGGCAGAAGACCTAAATAGACATTTCTCCAAAGAAGATATGCAGACTGCCAACAAACACATGAAAGAATGCTCAACATCATTAATCATTAGAGAAATGCAAATCAAAACTACAATGAGATATCATCTCACACCAGTCAGAATGGCCATCATCAAAAAATCTAGAAACAATAAATGCTGGAGAGGGTGTGGAGAAAAGGGAACACTCTTGCACTGCTGGTGGGAATGTGAATTGGTTCAGCCACTATGGAGAACAGTATGGAGGTTCCTTAAAAAACTACAAATAGAACTACCATATGACCCAGCAATCCCGCTACTAGGCATATACCCTGAGAAAACCAAAATTCAAAAAGAGTCATGTACCAAAATGTTCATTGCAGCTCTATTTACAATAGCCCGGAGATGGAAACAACCTAAGTGCCCATCATTGGATGAATGGGTAAAGAAGATGTGGCACATATATACAATGGAATATTACTCAGCCATAAAAATAAATGAAATTGAGCTGTTTGTAATGAGGTGGATAGACCTAGAGTCTGTCATACAGAGTGAAGTAAGTCAGAAAGAAAAAGACAAATACTGTATGCTAACACATATATATGGAATTTAAGAAAAAAAAATGTCATGAAGAACCTAGGGGTAAGGCAGGAATAAAGACGCAGACCTACTAGAGAACGGACTTGAGGTTATGGGGAGGGGGAAGGGTGAGCTGTGACAGGGCGAGAGAGAGTCATGGACATATACACACTAACAAACGTAGTAAGGTAGATAGCTAGTGGGAAGCAGCCACATGGCACAGGGATATTGGCTCGGTGCTTTGTGACAGCCTGGAGGGGTGGGATAGGGAGGGTGGGAGGGAGGGAGACACAAGAGGGAAGACATATGGGAACATATGTATATGTATAACTGATTCACTTTGTTATAAAGCAGAAACTAACACACCATTGTAAAGCAATTATACCCCAATAAAGATGTTAAAAAAATAAATTAAATAAATAAATAAATAATACAACAAACTAGTGAATATAACAAAAAAGAAGCAGACTCACAGATATGGAGAACAAACTAGTGGTTACCAGTGGGGGTAAGGGACAATATAGGAGTGTGGGAGGGAGAGATACAAACCATTGGGTGCAAGATAGGCTCAAAGATACATTGCACAACATGGGGAATATAGCCAATATTTTGTAATAACTGTACATGGAAAGTAAGCTATAAAATTTTAATTAAAAAGAAAGAGATATAATATTATCCTCAATTTGAATAAAGGAAAATTGAGTCAGAGAGATGTTGAGTAATTTCCTCCAAGTAATTGAGTAATTTCCTCCTGCTATAAAGGAGAAGAGCCAGGATTTAGAAGTCTGGTTCTAGAGCCAGTACATGTAATCACTAAACTCTATTGCCTTTCCAGGTCTTTTTTTTTTTTTTTTTTTTTTTTTGCATTACGCGGGCCTCTCACTGTTGTGGCTTCTCCCGTTGCGGAGCACAGGCTCCGGACGCGCAGGCTCAGCAGCCATGGCTCACGGGCCTAGCCTCTCCACGTCATGTGGGATCTTCCCGGACTGGGGCACGAACCCATATCCCCTGCATCGGTAGGGGGACTCTCAACCACTGCGCCACCAGGGAAGCCCCCAGGTCATTTTTAATTGAGTCATTGTGTCCTGTTATGTGTAAAGGGATAGAATTTTGTTAAATGACTATATTGTGAACATAAAAGAATACCAGTTATTAAGGATACATTCTGCATACATCATGCCTTTCATCTAAAATTCCTTTCCTCTTCATCATCTACCTAATTTTTCTTACTTGTCTTTTAAAATTCAACTTTCATGTTAGCCTTCCCAGACCCACCAGTCTGATTTCGAAGCCCTTCTATCCTCATTGGGTAGTGCTATCCTAGCATCTATCACAATGTGTAGTATTGATATACTTAACTTTCTCTTCAACTGAACTCTAAGCTCCTTGAGGGAAGGGACTCTGTTTTCTATGTCTTTATATCACAAGTAATGGTGCTTGTCATGCAACCGGTACCCAAAACAGGTTGGATTTATGAATGGATGAAAAAATAAAATTTTGTGTAAATACTTTGTTGGTATAGATGGATGACTGGATGAAGGTTGGTTGATGGGTGGAAAGATGGAAATATAAGAAATTAAGTGACATATACATATAGGAAATGTATGAGTCAGCCCAGTGTATGTGCTAGCTTTAAATGGACAGAGCTTCTTGGACATATTTATAAAAAAAAAAAAGATACTTTTTTTAACTGACTCATTTTCCTACTTTATCTTTAAATACCATTCTTTCTTCTATTGTTTCCCTTTAATAGACATTAATGGTGACTCGCAAGTTAGTGATAAATTTGCTCTTGGAAATTTTCTCTACTTTTTTGTTATATATGCATCAAAGCTTTGACTTTACTCCTCTAAATTGTATATCCTGGATGCCTTTGGATAGAGGCACTGTATTACACTCCCCAGCTGAAGCCCTCCTTTCCGTCCACCATTTGCCTGGCAGGTGCTACTTGAAGATTTGGCCTCTGTTACCCCTACTAGATTTAGCAATGAAAGCAGCATGAAATCTTAAACTTACTGCCAAGTGTGAGTCTTCTGCTTCAGAACAGATATATCATCCTGGTCCTAACAAAGAACAGAACACATAATATTCCCAATACCTTAATAGTATGCCACTCCAAACATCAAATTATATTTACCTACCTGGCAGAACAAGAAAAATAATGGTTTCCTCATTAATAACCACAACGTTGTAAGAAAACATTAATTTCACCTAAAAAAAGACATGGAAACTGCATGCTACCATCATGGATGCTTTTGTGATACCATTTATGAATATAATACTCTGTTAAGAATGTAATTACTGAAGAGACGTTTTGCCATACAAGATTTTGGCTTGTTTATAACCAAAGAAAAATTATCCACTCCTTTGAGAGTTGCATTAGACAATTACTAGTCAAAGCTTAAAAATATAAAAGCAAGTAAAGATTGGCCTTTTACTTAAAGTCAGTAGTTCACTGATTTTTGTCAAGAAAAATCATACGCTAGACTTTTTTACACTATCAGACAGCTTCTCATTTGTGATGTAATAGACTATTTTCCACAGTGATATAATTTATCCATTCATTATTTTATCATGTATTTATAGAGAGCCCACCATTTGTCAGGCACTATGTGTAATATATTTTCTGACTAGCGGTTAAATATCTTTTTTCTCTCTTACTGGGTTTCTGCCTCCAATGTAAACTAGCCAGGCAAAATATCCAAACAAAATAAAATTGGGACCAAAATATACATGTGTTAGTATATTTTAACTGACAACCATAGCAGTCTCTCAGCTTACATAGTGCTAAATACTAGAGATTTGAGTCAGCTAAAGAATATGTAAATTCAAATTGTTGTTGGTTGCTACTGAATGGCATGCCATCTTCTGGTATGTTAAATAGAAAACATGCAAATTCTCCATTTGACTCTTGTTTTAATTTGTCTTAGTCAAATACGTGTTTATAAAATTTAAGTGCTGCATATTATGGGAGTATGTATATGTGTATATATTTATGTATATATGTGTATAAAAATTAACATAGTATACATATATTTAACTATGATGTTGTGTTTGCTGCCAAAGTGTACCAAACCTATTTAGCAAGGGGTGGGGGGGGGGATGGAGCCTCTAAGCCACAAAATGTAAGAAGTTTGTGAAAGTGGCCTGAAGACCTATCAATCAGTATACAAAACGCAATTTTTAAAGGCTACCAACACAACTTTTAAAAACCAAATTGAAAATTACAAGTTGGAAAGTGTTTGTGGGTTATCAAAATATTCTGTAGATTTGGCTCACTCTGTACTGTCTCATATTCTTGCAAGTCCCATGGGATGCTTCTTAAACACATTTCACCTTTCTTTCTTCAGTTTCAGGGTAGAAAGGGTCCCTTTAACTCCTGGAGATAGTAAATCACAGATTGTGTGGTGGTTCTCAGAAGATACTTAAAGGACTGAATTGGATGCTCTACATAGCACCCTTGCCAAAAGAGTTCGGAAATGACTTCCAGCTTCCCACAGTAATAAAATGGCACTGTTTGGCATCTTTAAGGTAATAAAAGTGAATTTTTTCCATTCTAGTAAATGAGAAGAGAGGCCTGGTTGTTTTAAAAACTGATTAAAATTCATGTGTTTTCCTCAAATTATGGAGCGTGATATGAGCACACTTACACGTGAACTTCAGACCACCTCAGAGCATTATTATATCCAGTTCTCTGAGGGAAACAGGATGTGCCGGTAGGTGGGTGGAAGGGAGCCTGGGAAGGATCCATCAGGTGCTGTGAATACAGAGGACAGGATTCAATAGATGGCACTCTTCCCTCTGAGTCAGCGGTGAATGAATTCAGAGTGTGATTTTGGAGGATATTATTTTCTTGAAAGAAAAGTTTTGGAAGTTCGTAAGTGGTTCTGGCACTGTTAAACAGCTGCTGAGTCTAATCGCAGACTCCGGCTGTATTTTGGTGATGGGAAAAGCTCAAGAAAACAGGTTTTGTGTCTTTAAGAAAGAGGCTTATGTAAGGCATTATCGTCATTTGTATACAAGACATTTTAAAATTCAGTTTCACTCTCCTCACCATTTCAAAGGAAAATCTTTTGTCTTTCCTACTTGACTCAAAGAGTCTAGGAGGAAGTTTGATCATCTTCCGTTTCCCATCTGGTTATTCATAAGGCACCTGCATCTCTTGTGATTTCTCCTAGACTACACAATGCTACCAACTGACAACAAACATTTTATAAAGGAAGACCACCTTTCATAAAAGGCACCTGAACATTAGAAGCTTGCCAGCCAAAGGCATGGGATATAGCTTTCTATCCTTATTTCAACTGTACCAACAGTAGAAATTATAGTTGTCTTAAGCCGAAAACACAAGATGGATACTTTTTATGTATAGTCTAACCCACATTTGTCTTTGTTTATATGCTGCAATTAGAAGACTATTACAAACAAATTTGTAGTATCATGGAAGAATTTTTAATGACTTGCTGATTTCAGTTATTGCCAAATACCTTCATCTACCCGTCATATTTCTAATTAAGAGACACCAGTGTGTGTGTTTATATAATCTCTTTGTTAAAATTACACAAAAGTGGCCTCAGTAGTTAGGGGCTAGTCCATTAATTAAACAGACAAAACTATTAAAGAGGTTAAACAGATTATTACAAAAGGAGCAGGATATAGACACACCCAGTTTAACAATAATGGGGAAGGAGATGTCCCTAACAAAGATAGAAGGGGAAAGGGAAATATTACCGCTGCTCTTAATGATGGTCTATAAACAATAGAGTACATGTTTATTAAGCCTATGACAGCTTGCTTCAACAAAGAGAGAATTAGATGTAAGTGCTAATGCCTTTTGCTCACAAATACTCCCAATGAGTATAACCCAACTCAGAGCATCTGACTTTGGTAGGTAACCATCTGTGATTAAAAGGAAAATGCTTCCTTCTGGGCTTGCGCTGAAATACCAGCGGAGACATCTTTCCTGCAACTAGTCCTTGACCTTCACCTTCAAGTACGTATTTACCTGTTAAATTATGTGGTCTCCATGCAGACTCATGAGAGAGGTTTATGAAAGAAAGATATAGTCCCTGATATACTACTGTCATCCACAAAATATGACACAACGTGTTTATAGATCTAGATTTGCCCTTATCCCTTTGTAATATAATTAGGCCATTTCTCTCAATATTTTGAATTATCAGTTTCCATGGTCAGGGACCATACCTTATTTACCTATACCTATACCTATATTTATTTTAACTATACCATACCTATATTTAACTGTAAACAGAGTGGTCAATGAGTAAATATTTGCCAAATGAGTGAGTACATGCATAAACATGTAAAAATGAGTTTCTCATTGTTCTTGTTGCTAAAACGGAAGTAATCTTACCTTCAGAAAATATGTAAGGGTAAGAACATTCATATTCTTGATTTTAAGTGTTATAATTTTATCCCTAAATACAGAACTGTAATGTGCTTAACCTAAACAATCGTTCTACTTAAAAATATCAAAAGTTTGGGGCTTCCCTGGTGGCGCAGTGGTTGAGAGTCCGCGTGCCGATGCAGGGAACACGGGTTCGTGCCCCGGTCTGGGAAGATCCCACGTGCTGCGGAGCGGCTGGGCCCGTGAGCCATGGCCGCTGGGCCTGCGCCTCCGGAGCCTGTGCTCCACAATGGGAGAGGCCACAACAGTAAGAGTCCCGCATACCACACACACACACACACACACACACACACACACACACACACACACACACACACACAAATATATATATATATATATATATAAAGTTTAAAAATGTAATGGCTAGCAAATTCATCTCTCTCTCTTATATTAGGGACTTGCTAAAGAGTTTATGATTATCTTTAAGCTTGCCCCTTCCTTGTTACCTTCTCTGTAACTTAAATTATTTATCTTCTATGTTCCAAGTATCATATACATATAGTAGATAAAATGTTTCCTTTGAAAAGTCCTCATTGTGATCTCCTATTCTAACATGTATATTTTGTATCTAAATGATATTTGTCTCTGTTATGGATGAAATTCCATTTATCTATTCATTTAATATACATTGGATGAAAGCTACCATGTAGAAGATAATCTACAAACCCAAGAATGCAACAGAAAATATTTAACTTCTCTTTATTCCATGTGTTTCAGAGTTAATCTCACCCCACTGGTATACTCTGATTTGGCCAGTAATTCTAAGTCATCAAATAGGCTAAAGATTTGCCTTTAAGAGAGTAATTCTGAAAGTTGTCCACACTAAAGATGCATCTGTGACTATGTATGTAGTAAAACAGGTTCTGAATTTCATTTCCCTGGATTCAGGCTCAGTAGATCTGGCAGAGAGCCCAGGAATCAGCAGCATTTCTAACAAGCTTCACAGGTAATTCTCAGAGAGGTGGTTCTCAGAACATGCACTAAGGATCGCTGCCTTAAGAATTAAAGAGATTTTTCTTTTCATGCCATGTTTTATTCTAGGTATAACAAACATCTTCTTTTATTTCCTTATTTCTTTTTCCTATAAAATACAATTTAAATTGTCCTGAATTGCATTTTATCATTACATGTTGTGCATTACATGTTGTGACCATGAGGAATATTGTAGGATTTTTTGTTGTTGTTTTTCCTCTAAAAGGTGTAGGGATAAATGAGGAGTGTTAAATGTGATTTTTTAAAAACTCACATTTTGATGATAAGAAAAAAATGCTTTAATTGCCACTATTTGATTCTAAAATGGTAATTCATTAAAATGAAAGCCATGGATTTTTAGTCATTAACTTTGACTATTATTTTACAAAATTATTCAGAAGTTTCCACTTAGTGCTTTTCTTTCATTTTATTATTATTATTTTTTTATCTAGTTTTCCCTTAAAATATTCCATTAGGCCCCAGTATGACTTTTTCCTGTGATTTAGAATCGTGTAAGTAAGAGAAGTGAATCTATTTTCCTTCCTATATCAATAATACCTTACTTCAAACTCTTGGAGTGGATTATTTTTCTCTACAAGACCTTTAGTATTATGGTATCACGCCATGGGATGTGAACAGTGACATTATTTAAGGTCACAGGGTAGGTAGAAAAACTGTGACTAGCCTCTACTTGTTGCGTTAGAGTCTACCATTCTCTCACAGAAATGTTGGCTTGTTATTTCATAATTTGAGTTACAGACATGGTTTTCTTACTTCTAAGGTTGATAGGTCATTTCTTTAAAAAGATTTGATACATTTTTAACCTTTTCTATTTGAATATTGTCATTGTGTGATCTGGTGATTTTTTTTTTTTTAAGATAAGTCAATGGTCCCTAGGCTACATTAGGAAATTTCCATTGATATTAACCCTAACAGCCACCTCGAGTCAAATGTGGCATTATTTAGAGACTTTCTTTGTATGACAATATCACATTTACTTTTATTTTTCCCCTTTAAAAAGTATTTTAAGAAGCTCACTTGGAAACAGCTCATAATAATAGACAATTGTGAAATGTTTAGTTTCATTGAGTGCTCTAACCACATTCATATAATATGAATAATCTAGCTCACTGAACACTGAAATCTATTCTGGCCATTTGTGAAAATGTAGTGTCCAACAAGAGCTAACCAAGAAATATGCCAAGGCTAATCAAAAGAGAATGAACCAGAATAACTCCCCCTCTAAAAACAAACTAAAAAAGAATAGATTTTTACTTTAAAAGTTTAAAAGGCTAAATAAATTTGAAACACCATTTTAAAATACATACTTCCACATGATAGTATGCCCTGGGGCCTGGAAACAATTATAATAAAATGTTGTGGAGAAAGCCCCCCACTGTTTCTGTGGTGGCATTTCTGCCATGGTTCAAATTAGAACTCTCATAAATCTTGGAATTGAGCAAATAGGGAAATAAAAATCTCATAAAATACCTGTCTGTATTCAGGCTGAAAGGATGAATTTAGGTAGTATTCCAAATCAAACTTTCTAACTTGTTGAGGCTGATACATTTACACTTGCTTTCCAATTCGTGGCAACTTATCTAAACGGTTCCAAGTGAAAATAAAATGTACACTTTGATCATTCCTTTTTAAATGAAATCATGATAATTTTGGCCCAATTCCCTACATTAATGTATCCATTCCTTCACATGGAGTCTGTTAAATGCTACAAATAAATGAACAACTGAAAGGTTTTCTCCACAAATAATGATGAGTCTGAGAATCCAGGAATCCTATGCACTGCACCAGTAGCAGATCAGGCAGTGGAACTCACCTCAAAAGAGGACAAAAGAACTTTCTATCAACAACTTTACGATGATGGTAAAGTGTAACGTAACGCACTTTTATACTTTTGACTGCTTCCGTTTCAGCAAAGCCTTTTCCTCATACAGAAAATCTCTTTTATCTTTTTAAATAGCATAATTGCATAATTATAAATGTTATGCAAATTCTGTATTTACTTGCTGAATGACAAACCCAAAATTATAAGCATCATCAAACTTTGGAAAATGCATAAATATCTCTAGGACAGTATTTTCAAATAATGCATAGAGGTAAATACAAATGCTCTTGAACCATGGGCAAAGCTTAAAAAAAGAAAAAAAAAAAACTTTAAATAGGAAAACCTCTAGAGGAAAGAGCTGACTCTCACTTATGAGCAAAAAATTCTTCAGTGAGATAGAAGGGACCCATACAATAGTCTGAGTCCATGAAATTCCATCAGAGGGGACACCATTGAAGTATGTTTCTCACAGTGAAAACATCTCACAGTGAAGGTCTAATTGCCTTCACTATCTTTTATGAATATTGTTGGAAAAGAAAAATATTCTTTCTCTACTGTAAGCAGTCAAGGGATTAGATACAGTTATAGCTAGACAACAGTTGTTGTCTGGTGAACCTGTAATGAAAGTTTATAATCCTCTTCCTTCCTTGTAAATCCTAATTTACAGATCTTTGAATTTTACCCAAACAAGGCGGGGAAAAAGACAGAAAAGAGAAGCTACCTAGCCTATAATCTGCTTTTTCAACTGCTTACCAATGATGCCAAAGTGAAAACAGATTATTAAATTAAACAATGCTTTGGAGAGAAAAAATGTATTTAAACCATTCTATTTGATAATATTAATACCATAATTCTCATCAGCATATTGGATCTTCTTCCAAAAGGCTTCAATCTCATTAGATGTCTATCTCTTATGCTTTAGTATTTTTAAAAAATACTTTATCTATCTATCTATCATCTTTCTATCTAACAATCCATCCACCTATCTAAATATCTATATCTCTACCTACCTAGATATTTTCTAAAATCAGGGAGAGGAGGCCTTTTCAGATGCCTTACCAAAAAGCTTCCACACTAATAAAAGCAAATTGAAATTATAAGAAAATGAGTTTATCTTCCAAGTTTGAAACCAGGGACACACCTACCCTTATAACTGATTTCAGCTCAGCATGATTTTTCATATGCTTTCTGAGTTTTCTCATTGTTGTTTTGGCAATGAGATAAAGTGCATTGTTTTGTCTTCCAATGCAGCAGAGTGATGTTAACCCAAGGAGTTTTGATTTGAAAATCTTTATCTGGCATAATTATACATTCTGTCCAGGTCTCCACTGATGGGAAGTAAACTGTTTCTCTCCTTCAGTTGTCGTGGTTAAGGGAAAGGCCAGGTGGGTCCAGTATCTAAAACTACAAAAAAGCTCTCCTAGGTCATTGGTGGGAAGTTCAATACTATTGCATCCCTAATAGCAGGTGCTTCTGTTTGAACTCAGGGTTATGAAAGATGAACTACATTAAATGGTAAATCATTAAGTATCAGCTGAGTCAAAACACGATGGTACGTTTCCCTGCTTAAATCACCCGCATCTGTATTCTTACATGCAAAGAGTTGCTCTTTCCAATCACACAGTGAAACCCTGACAGAAGATCTGAAGCTGAAACCACACCAAAAACCTCAAATAACATCTTTTGGGTTTTCAGTTGGTGAGTAAATGATCATCAGCAAATATTCAGTGGTGGAACTAAAGCACAACATTGCATTTAACCCAGCTATAAAATATTTAGGATGTGTAATCCCTTTAGAGCCTCATTTTTCCTCCTATTATGTGTTTATTCTTCAGGAAAAGAAAAACAGCTGTTTAAATTATGCCCGCCTAATACCTTAGATTTATTGCAAAGACTACAATTTGCTGGTTTCCTTTTACTATTGATTCTCCTCTTACTTATGGGGATGTGAACATCATAACTAGAGATAAAGCTCATACTGGTTCAAATCTAAAATTGTACAATAATGGATACCATAAAATAAGGCTTCAGAACTGTTGAAAAAATTAGACTCTTCTTATCTATTTGAAGTAGGCAGGAGAAGAATCTCAAATAGCAATTATAACTATAATATCCCACTCTCATCATGGCTTAGATTCATAGTAATATATTCACAACTTCAAGCAGTTACTAAGACAATCATCTTTCTTTGTCTTCATTGCTTCATGTGCTTTCATGGTGCTTTGCTCCACTTTGGGTTTGTCTTGTCCACATAAGTATTTGAGCTTTCATTCCACTGTCACACTAGAAGCCAGTATTGTGGCAAGATACTGGAGGTAACTGTAGAGCATCTCAACTAACATATTTTTCCCCTCCCCTGATTATATAGTACTGGAATAAAAGACAAATGAAAATCTAGGATTCACTTTTAGGTATACAATTAGACATCTTTCTTTGGTGTAAGACAACAGAGGTTGCTACTTTCAAAATCTGGGGAGAAAACATAAAGTTTAATTGCATAGAATGTGTTCTACCAATCATTTTTATGGTACACTTATTTTGAAAATGTGTCCTGTCAGGTCATTCCCACACTTGGCTCAACTGGGAACATATTACCTTCTACAGACAATAGAAAGAGGGTCTCTAAAATTTACTTAGTACAGTAATCTTACTTACAGACTTATTTCACTCAACAGATGAAAGGAAGGACTATATTTTAATTTCTATTGAAGGATGTCATGAAATTGTCTTTATATCAATCAGAAAACAAATTAAATTTTGAGGGAAAATTACCAATACTCAACTTATAAAAATATCTGGGCATTCCCTGGTGATCTAGTAGTTAGGGCTCGACGCTTTCACTGCGCTGGCCAGGGTTTAGTCCCTGGTTGGGGAGCTAAGATCCCGCAAGTAGTGTGATGTGGCCAAAAAAAAAGTCTGAATCCTTCAAAAGAACACACATTTTTATATCCATCAAACTTTTTTATAGAAACCGTATTAAAAGCTATATAGATACATTTTATTATAAAAATAGATCTATTTTTTCATTGCTTTATTAATTAGCACCTACATCCAGTAGGAATATCATGGAATATCTTACATGCACAGAATTGTATTTTGTTTAGGGAAGAAACAAGTATACTCTTGTAAGAAATTATAAGGACCTGAAAGACCATCTTATTGCAGGACCTTATGCAAATTATTTATCAGCTCTGTGCCACAGTTTTCTCATTAGTATAATGGGAATAATAACGCCAATCTCACATATGTGTGAGAATAAAATAAAAGATGTAAAATACTTATGATAATACCTGGCATATATTAAAGTTTTAGAATAAGTGAAATGTTGTTTTTGTTGCAAAACACATACAATGTGTTTCAAAGCTATACTATGTAGTTTATCATGTTTCCTACAACCTCTGCCCCTGTTCCCTGACCTGCTATGCATTTACTAAAAAGACTTCTTTTTACAGCTTTTCATTCCACATGTTTTATCCACTAGAAATCTTTCTGAGACCAACCAGCAAGACCAACTTGCAAATATATTAACAGAAAACATATATAGCATGTGGTTACCTCTTCTGGGACATGAATAGACAAACAGAAAATGTCAGAGTGTCATGTTTGAGAAGAAATATAAATCTTTGTGAACTGCTGGACATGATTTTGTAACACAAAAAGAAAAGACAACAATTTTGACAAAATTAAACTTAATGCTATAGGACATGGTTATCCCCATGTTGGCTGCTTTTGAGATTTTATAGGCCTATACTCATATTCGGGTCAAACTAAAGATAGCCAGGTATTATTTAGCAGCATTGGAGGGGGGATTGAGCCGGCAGGCAGGTATGCTCAGAATACTCTCTAGAACACAGAAGCAGAACATATGCCTATTATTCAACACTGTCTTGTCATCGTGTTAAAATGTATACATCCAGATAGCTCAGAATGTTCACTGGGCAGAAATAAGACTCTAGAACCTGAAAGGGTTTGTATAAACTTGAGAGGAAGAAACATGTCAGTCATACAGAATCAGTAACTCAGATTCTGAATACCGAAAGATCTAGCACAATTACAAGCATTGTGCGGCACATAGTTCTGTATCTTTGTCGATCAACTTCCTCTTATTTTCTTATTCTCATAATAATGTTATACACTCATACGTATTGTATAAGTAATATAGAAGCTTAAGTGCTTCATGTTAAAATGCTACCTAAAATGTAAAAAGAAACCACTTAATTAATTCTTAAACCACTTAGATTAATTGCATCTGCGACTATGTCATTCAACAAGTCGTGTCATTACTGAAGCCAAGGTTAAATTGCTCTTTTTTAAAAATATATAAAGCCCATATTTAAAGAGCTTTACAAAAATGAAAGAACTGATTGATCTTGCCTCATTCTCCTCCTGAAGAAAGAGATCTATCTATCTACCAATGCTTCAGGCTCTCTTCATAGCCATTCTTAATTGGAATAGTTAAAAAGTTTCCAAGGACAATACCTTTTACTATTATATTGCACATTTCATATCATAAGGACATTTCAATTTCTCTTCATTCTTGGGGCAAGATGAATTTTGTCACTGAACATTCCAGACCCATGTTTCTTCAAAACAGTCAGTTGCACACCAGCATTTAAGGAAGTCCCGCGCTCAGGTGTCAGAGAGCATCCAAAAAAGGATGAAGCATCACCTCGCAACTGCCACCTGTTGAGTGTTTTCCCGACAGCTGTATCTCTTGACCATCACAAGTGTACAAATCACAAGAGGCACGAAGGAAGTGCGCAGCCATCAGACACAGAGGAAAATTCCATGTTTGTATGTGAAACAACATTGCTTTTAATTGCACCATAATGATTTTCTAACAGACACAATGGTATGTAGTGTAGTCTTAGAGCTGATTTAAAGAACACAATAAACCACAGTGCAGCTGAAAAACCAATTGAGATTTCTCAGTGCCAGGAAGGTTTTTGTCCTAACATGAATACTTACAAGCATTTTCGCCAGCTACTCTGTCCACAATCCACTTTAACCAAAAATAACTGCCTCTGTCATTGTGCTGGGGCAGTTTTGAAAAGTAAATGAATGTTCTTATTTCAAATATCAATGTAGTTAAGCTTGGGTTTTATTTTTAATCTTTATGATGTACAGTCTAAAATAAGACAAGTTTATCGGCTGGGTGATGGCCCCAAAATCTCACTTTCCTGATTTTTTTAAAACCACTTAACATTTTTATTCTGCCCCTTCAGTGTAAAAGTCTACACGACGGCTGTCAGTCTTTATTTCTTACGAAACATTCTCTGACATAACGGTTGAGATAGTATTGAGACGGTAGAACTGGCTGGTCGGAAATTGAAATCCTTGGTTTCTTAATGAGGGCAATAAATAGAAACTACCCTAGAAGCTACCATTAGTTGAGGACCCACCATGGGGTGGTCCTCCTCTCCGAACCTCACAGGCTTGACCTTGAAAGATTCCAGTCAAAACGTCACTTTGTGTGAAAGTCTAATACTCTGTTTCTGGGAATTTAGTTGTCAAAGTATGATGGATTAATCAGCAGAGGCTTTCTAGATTCCCCCAGCTCCATTCCATTCTGTAGCATAAAAGAATGACAGAGGGAGAGAGAAAGACAGAAAGAGAAAATGAAGGGAACTTCAAGTGATCTACATTTTTACAGTTTCCATTAATTTCATCATCATTATAATAACCAACATACATGGACCCTACCATATATGTACATCACACAAACACACACGAGTACTCTAAACTGTCATTTTCTTCACCAACTGCCAGATCTCACGTATTTGTATACCGTCTTATTACTACCTGTTACTCCTACTCAGAAGTATTGCAGCTAGAGCAGATATCGGACCCAAATTAAAAAACAAAAAAGAAAAGTCTGTGCAAACTTGCATTAGGTACATTTGGGCTCGTTCTCTATTTTCTTTTTTTTTTTTTCTTTTTTTTTTTTTGCGGTAAGTGGACCTCTCACTGTTGTGGCCTCTCCCGTTGCAGAGCACAGGCTCCGGACGCGCAGGCTCAGCGGCCATGGCTCACGGGCCTAGCCGCTCCATGGCATGTGGGATCTTCCCGGACGGGGGCACGAACTCGTGTCCCCTGCATTTGCAGACGGACTCTTAACCACTGCGCCACCAGGGAAGCCCATTCTCTATTTTTTAAGAGGAAAAAAATCTGTGCCAAAATGAGCACCACATGCCTCTAAGAGATATTTTTCAGAAAAAAATCTGAGCCACCTACCCAGGACCACAAATGGCACAAAAATTTGGAACATACACTTTTGAAACCTACTATCTGTATTTGTGAACCATCCATAATGCATTTCAAAACCAGGTGTAAGGGGCTTCCTGAAGGCTGCTGCTTCTTTACTTTCTTCTTTTTTTTTAATCTAATAGGTATTTGCACTCTTATAGTAGGTAAACATTCTCTTGTTTTTTAAAAAAATGCATGCACAATTTAAGAGGTACTAAGGAGCCATACCTAATCTACATAACAGTAATTTCGGGAGGGAGGAAGAGGGTACAAATGCAGCCTAAGTCTGTGTTATTAGGAATATTCCTTATTCTTAAATCAGTACGTAGTCTGGCCAGACCTCAGCCTGTTATCAGTTTGTTGCCAGTCCTAAGAAACGGAACTCTCACTCCTGCTATTCAAAATTGGACGCAGTAAAGAATGCCTGCACCAAACGTCTTCTTCCTTAGGTTGTGCCCTGATCTATGCCTGAGGGATTCTTCAGTCTCTTTCTTAAAACAGTGGTTCCCATATACCAAACAGCGCAGGCACTGTGGACGTTTTTCCTTGTCCACAATAAAATGAGAAAAATAAGGACTATGCAATTACACGCAAATACAAATAGAGCAAACCTGTATTGAGTACCTCACATGTACCAGGCAATGTTTGGGGTAGTGGAGAAAAAGAAGTGAACAAAGGATATGAAACCCATGACCTCATAGATTTTATATTTTAATGGGGAAGATAAATAGCAAGCAAACAAATAATATATAATCAGGTAGTAAGGAGTACTGGACAGAAACTACAGCCCGGTAAGGAAATGGAGAGGAATGGGAATGGAGAGGAATACAAGTGGGAAAAGAGAGGGTTTGCCAGCATGGGGTCTAGGAAAGGGGCTTTCAACCCTGTGGTTAGAGAAACCCTGTGCCTCATGGTTGGATCTGAGTGGAGAGCTCTGCCAGTGTCCCAGGGAATAGACTTCCGATCAGAGGAACGGTTGGTGTGAAGGCAGTACAGTGGGAAGGGGTTTGGCCTGTTTCAGGAACTGGCTGTTTCTGAAGGCCTTTGTGGCATGTCGGTGTACAAGTTGCCAGTTCTTCATTCTTGAAATACCTGTCTTGTATTCTAAGATTATGGCTTTCCTCCTTCCTCCTACCCCCTACTGATGTTAACATGATGTCAGATTTCAATGTTAGTTGGGATTTTTTTTTTTAATAGCTTAACTTGGCAATATAAGACGTTGGCCCCCTTATGTTGTTCTCTTTTTTCCCCCCAAACTAATTCATGAAATATAAAGTGGTTCAGCCCTGGCTTAAGAGGATATGTGCTGAAAGTGCCAACCCCCCTGTGTCTGTGGAGAACCCCATTTTAACCCGCTTCTAAGCATTTGTTTGATTTGTTTTACTAGTTTTGGTACTTAGTTCTTATTTCCCAGGTTTATTCAGAAAGGAAAAGAAACACTGTGCTCCAAAAGTCCACATTTTATATGTTTGGTTGATTTTATTTTGTTTTAACATGAAAAAGTGGTAGTAAAATTTGTCCCTGATTCTTTAATAAAACAGCATTCCCCACAGAACAGGTACAGGAAGTTGGGCTCTCCCAAGATCTTTTATAGTCTGACATCAAAATTAAATTGGGATGTTGAGAACAATCTGGTCCTCTCCCCCTTCTCGGTCTCCCCCTAGAATTTCCAAGGGATATCGTGTTTGTTATGTGTTTCTGTTTGGGGGAAAAGGTAGGGAGTCTGGAGCTGCCTTTTTTTTTCTTTAAGGGAAAAAGAGAAAACCAGATATTTTCAAGGGAATTGACTAGTAGTGGCCAGTATAACAAAGAAACTACACTAAGCCTAACCACAACCTGACAGAATGAAAAGTGATTCCAGAGCTGCCACTCACCACAAATCCCCATGAAACATGCCAGGAACCCAGCTGAAAGCAGTAGAGAGGCTGCTTCTCGAGGGCCACAAATGTGGCCCCCAGAGAGGCTTCTGGTCCTATTCAAATTCAAAGTTGCAAAGTCGGGGAGGGCTGGAAACTGGAGACCAAGAATTAGCAGCCTTGTGATCACTTTAAGGGTTATGATGGAACTGATTTAAAATGCAAAACCGCATCCCGTGGTAAACACCGAGGCAAAGTGGAAGCCGAGAAGAAATGGGATTTCATTTGGTGATTTTCAGCTTTAGGAATGAAATCAGGATGGGAAGAAAAACACTATTTTTCCAGAACTGAGATTGCCTTTTTTTTTTTTTTTTTTTTTTAGGATAAGTGAATGTGCACTGATATATTACTTCTTTGGGCTTCAGTGCTAATAAGGCATACTTCCCACAGAATCTGACAGAAAGGATGAATACCTGGCGGTGTTAATGGTTAATTTGTAGTGGCATGTGTATTTCTTGAATGTCCATGAAGTTTAATTCATCAGCACACAATTGGGCTTTTTTCCTCTCTTAACACAGAATGAAATGCCGAGAGGGCAAGAGATTCAGGACTGTCGTAATATTCTCTCAGCCAGTGTATTTACTACCCAAAAGTTATTGCTAATTTCTTTTCTACCTCAGGAACAAAATTGGTCTTCAGCAAATAATTTAATACTGACCACACTTGAAGATGTTTATTACTGTTGAATCTGTCACAGATTGCATCAAGCCACAGAGATGCTAATCTATCTCATGTATTTTAAACTCCTCTGGGAAACATATATTTGGGCTTACTACTGAGTGAACATGACTGTTAGGATTATAGAGACCATACATGGTAAAGAAGAGCAGCATCGCTTTTCTGACGGGAAAGTAAACAATAGGGTGATTGTCGGCTTACACATTGGCTTACAGCAGCCCTACTGCTGACGAGCTGTATGTAAAAAATCAAGATCAGTAAGCAGTCTTGATGTTTTCTTCTTGGAGTTGGATGTTGTCAAGGATTCAGATGAGCCACCCCAGTGAGTATGCAGGAAACAAAACAGGATATTCTTGTTTGAGGACTGCTTTCTGTAATTATGTTGATTTTTTATGCAGCACTTGAACTTCTAAAAACTCAAGGATGCATAAGAAGTACTCCAGAGGAGAATAAATGATTGGGATTTTGTCTGAAGTGAAATGTTAGCATGTGTTCTTAACAAAATTAACTTGTTTGTATTTGTGAGTGGGTCTATGAATCAAGTATACTTAGACCGTGACTGTTTTGTCCCCTCACCTCACCCTCCCACCCCCATTTTCAAACAGGAAGTCAAGTTGTCTTTGGAACATCATATTTCCTGCTTGGAAAAGGCACTGGATTGTGTCATAGTCTGACAGGAAAGTTTCAAGAGTACCAGGAGTTTCCCCTGGAACACTTGAGGGGGGAACATTTGCAGCAGCATCTATAAAGTTCTTTCCTTTGAGCTATTAAGAGCTGTTCTATTGTTGTGTATACAAAGTCTTCAGAATGGAAACAGCTAAACTAAACTGTAAATACCCTAAGGAAAAACGTCTTTGGAAACTTGTACTGTGGACTTGCTTGGCACATTGTACTTTTATCTGTCCTTCCTTGCTGAGGAAGGAACATCTGGCTCAGCGACTAGCTGGTTAATGCTATCATGCTACAGACATCCGTTTATTCCTTTCCCATCCAAATATCAGTTCTGTGTATTAGACAAGGGATGTGACATATTTGTATGCCAAGAAATTTGATTTGGTGACCATTATTTGCCCTTTAATTTAACCAAATTACCTCATGCTCCTTTTCTTTAATCAAAATACCATGCAATTTCTTATTTTTACTTGAATAATTCTCATAATTTTACAACACAATGAAAGGATTATAGATTAGCACAAGGTCAATCTTCTCCATATCCTCCTTATATTTTCTTAAGATTCCAATCCACAAAAGGTCATAGACGACATAATACTTCTGAGGCAAAGGACACCACAAGGTTCCTTTGCACAAGCACACCAGCTGGGCAATCATATTCCAATGGCAGTGTGCCCTGAGTTTTAACCACTGTGGTTCAGTGGAGAAAATGAAATGTCAACTAATGGGCAACTACCAAATTTCATCAGGGGTACCCTGGGAATGCAGATCTCAGTCTAAAGGTAGGGCTGTGAAGGGTAGAATTTTAAATGATGCTTGGGGGTCAGTGTGCCTGGGTTTGAATTCAGATTCTACGATTTGGCCAAAAAATTGCTTAACACTTCTTTCCCTTGGTTACTCTTCTATAAAAGGAAGATTATAATTGTTCCAATTATTCATTGCTGCATAACAAAGCACCCCAAAACTCGGTAGTTCAAAACAACTATTTATTATTATATCTCACTTTTCCATGGATGGACTAGGCTCCATTAGGTGGTTCTCACTTGGGGACTGTCATCCTGGTGCAATCAGATAGCAACTGGAGTCATTTGAAGGATTCAGGGGCTGTTTCATTCCCATGCTGATCGCAGGCTGGGAACTCTCATGGGTCTCAATTTACACCTGACCTCTCCTTGCGGCTTGGACTTTGTCACAGCATGGAAGCCTTAGTCTGACTTCTTACATGGCAGAGCAGGGCTCTGAGAGAACAAGGCAGAAGTTGCCAGTCAACTTACAAGCTAGGCTCAGACCCAGGCTATTGTCTCTTCTGCCTCTTTCTATTCATCAAGCAAGTCACTAAGGCCAGATCAGATTCAAAGGGAGAGGACTTCAAGTCCACCTCTCAGTTCGAGGAATAGTTAATAATTTGCTTCCATCTCCAATCCACCACAAATACAATATCCACCAATTAATTGTGAGAATTAAATGAATTAGAGGTTTGTGAGTATTAAATGAATTAATCCACGTAATGTGCTTAGACCAGTGTCTGACACTGTTTTCAATAAAAGTTAGTTATTATTATTTTCTAAGTCCTATCCCATTTTATTTTTCCTCATTGCATATATCATTATTTGACCTTACTTGTAATTATGTTTGCATGTATGTGCTTATTTTCTCTCTCTCCCATCCAAGTATAAACTTCACAACCATATAGGGACTTCATGTTTTTTCAGGGCCTAGAAAAATGTCTGGTATATAATGAAAGTACCGTAAATATTTGTTGAGTGAAAGAATGAAAAGTGAATGAACGCCTAGTGGATATAGAATTGGAGGAAACAAACATTTAAGGTGTTTGGTTGTGACAAACGGGAGTTCACTTGGGGCTGGGGAAGGATTATGAGCAGAGTTCGACATTCTGATTTATTTTTAAAAATCAATATCATCTTTTATCTGTAGCAGTTTTTAACTAAAACTGTCCTAGGAAGTACAAAATACACGAACAAGGACAACTTTGCCTCTAGAATAGCTGTCCACAATTGGCACAATTAGAAAACTGCATTTTTCCATCCACAGGCCTTAGAACCTGAGAGCTCTGGCTCTAACTCCCCACTCTGCTGTTTGCTTGCTGCCTGACATGAAAAGTTTTTTAACTTCTCTGAGTTGTAAAATCAGACAACAAGGCATACCTCATGGGATTTCTGTGAAAATTATATATAGCTGACAAAGGGTTTCAACAAAAAGACTAGGTATAATTGATAAAAAGTTACCAATCCCTAAAAATAATAATGATACAGAAACTTTATTGACATGAATTTTGTTATACTTTATACTAGAGTGGATAGCTTTGCGATTTTTATTTTTCAAAAACACTTATGTTTCAAGCACATTAAAAATATTAAAATAATATTAAGTTCACTTTCTACTAACTCAACATTCAAACTGTGAGCACATTGATCCATAAATTGACCTTTCTACTCCACCAGTATTTGGCACAGGAACTGAAACAGAATATTGAATAAGTTTTAACAACCATGTTAAAAATAAATGTTTACATTTATCAAGAGAAATTGTGACATCAAAGGAAGTAAACATCATGTCCAAAGAACAACTTCCTAGAATTCAAGGGGAATTTCCCCAGCTCCAACCCCCTCCTTGAGGATACCCAAAAGTAAATTATTTAATCAACAGATGATGATTGCTGAGAGTTCAACAAATTCAGAGCACTCAGAACTTTGGGGAATTTTAAAGAAAAAACATTTCATCTTGTTTTATAGAGCTCTTAGTATTTCAAAATAAATTTATTGACCAAGATGAATTATGATAAACCTAAGAATTTACTTCCTCAAAACAGATATTTGTATGTGTAATCAATTCAAGATGGGCAATTTATAGGTACACACACATATACTTACACACACATATACTTATATAAATTCATACTGGGTAAATTGGACAGAAATTGTGTCTGTTTTCTTGTTTAGGAGTTGTCAAATATTTCTTACATTGAAAGACTGCTCTAGGACATGTGGAAGATGAAAGCTAGAGAAAAGAATGATGCAATAGAGAATCATATGTCTTTAAAAGGAAAATATTCAGCACTAATGTTGTATATTGCTGGCAGCTAGACAGTACAGCATATATTCTGTTCTCCAAGCAACAAAGCACCAGAATGGGCACATGGCAGACACAGCTCGGGGCTCCAGCGTGAAGGAGAATGTATTTGTGGAAGTCACAGAGTATAACATAGTAAAATTAAATTCATTTGTCCTTGGGCTGGGGAGGACACATGAATACCAGACTCACTAACAGGTTTGATGTCAGACAGTGGCAACATTAAAGTTACATGTATTTAATGTATCTGACAAATAATAGGTGTTTAGTAAATATTAGTGTTGTTTCCTTCTTTCTTTTGAATTGTGTTTCCTTACATTTTTGTCTATTACCATAATGTCTGAACTGTTACTAAGAGTATAGCCACTTGTGCTGGGATCATCTCATGGTTCTTTGTTCTCAAGTAAACAAACCTAATCTGATTAAGAATTAACCAATGGTAGGTGATTGGCTCTGTCAAGAACCAGCATGGGGAAAGCAGAAGCCAGTTGAAATAAATATAAATTAAATTCATCGGAGCATTTCCATCACTCCATATTTAGTTTCTTCATGATCCGTATATTACAAAGAGCTTATCTGCTCTGTGGACCGCACTTAATGTAAAAGGGGGAAACCCTTTGTGTTTCCTATCAGAATATGATTTGATCAGATTATATAAAGCTTCATATAGACAGATATTGACATTCATGTCACAGTTATTTTTATTATTCAGATGTGCTGATAAAAGTAATTCTTTTTCTCCTTTCACATCTTATCCCTTTCAAAGAATGTCTATAATTTCACTCCTTAAAATAGTAAATCCAAATGGTAAGAATTCTCCATGAAAGGATCATAAACATTTACCTGTTACTTCTATATTTGTAGGAGTGATAACTAATGCCTAGAGATTGGATCATAATGTGTTTAATTTATCCAACCAAACCAAAGCCCTTTATGGGAATTTCAATGTCCAGTCTATTATTTAACCTCATGAATGAAAATACCATGTTGCCTCACTTTAAAAAATTCATTGCAAGGGTTAAGAACAGATGAGACGGGTATCTGCAGTCTCCTGGAATCACAAATGTACAAACAAGAGAACTAATTTTTCTCTACTGTTTTTACAAAAAAAGAAAAACTTTTTTTCACACTAGGCAAACAGCAACTGGTTTAGTCTCATAAATTTACATATCATAAGTAGTGTCAGTATTCAGGCAGATTAGATTAACAGGCCTTGTGTTAACATCCAAGGAAAAAAAAAGGAAAATATACCAAAGTCATCTGGTTAATTGGAGGAGGTGGGGAGAGATGAGGCTGCTTCCATTAAGTTCTTTTGGAACAGTTGCAAGATCCACAAAATCTGTTTTTAGCTCCGTCATTCATCCTGTTGAATGTGTGATGTGTTTTCAATTTAATGATAATTGCCCTTTCCATCTCTTTGATAATTGCCCTCTCTATTATCATTTATGGAGATTCAAATTATAAATCAAGAGAAGACAGTCAGAAAAATATTATGATTGTCCCTTCTGAGGCCAGAGCAACTCAAGTAACACTGCCAAAGTCTGAGAGCTTTTCATCTACATGTTTCTGAGCATTTTATTTTAGGGTCCAATGGTTTTCCTAAAGAGGGGGCTGCACGACAATAACCGAACTGAATGGTAATAGATACAGAGACTGTAAGTTTAGCTTCAGTTTAACAGTTATAAATTTGTATTTGAAATCAGAAACTTGCTCTCCTAACTATTTGGAAGCAAAGGTGAGGGGTCAGCCAGAAATGTTTGCTATTTGTCACCAGGTGTCCCCTTGAAGGATATTGCACAGCCCTGCCTCCCAGGAGCTAAACTCTCCCTCTACTCTTGGCCTGTTTGGGAAAAAAAAAAAAAAAAAAATTATGTTCACTGGATACGCACAATGATCCACACAATGAGATAAGTGCAAAGACATGAGTGAGCTTTTATCTAAGGTGCCGGGAATCATCTCCCAAACCAAAAGCAGGAAAATAAAAAAAATATACCAAGAAATGGCTCGAATGGCTCTTAGAGGTGGTAACTGTGGTGTGCTGGCATCACCTTGTACCTGGTCAGGAGATCTTATTATTAAATTTTCAGGTATTTGGCAAGCTGTTTGTCTCCCCAGAAAGCCACTATTAATAATTAATTGTATAAATTTTGAATTAAATACATTATATTAAAAACAAAGGTAATAAATGCACAGAACTCATCACTTCCTAATTATTGTAGTACATTGTATTATTTTTTTGTGTTCTTGAGGATATTTTGGTCTATTGTCTCTGAAAGTTTAGAAATACCATAAAATGGTATGATATGGAGCATTCCTCCCCAACTCTGCTTCCATAACTTCCTGTTAGTAGTTGGAAATCGGCAATGGTATTTATACCATTTACATCAGAAAATGCTGCAAATCATCAATTTTCCCCAGAGAGCTGGTTGATAAACATTTTGCAGCCCAGTCTGGACAGTGATATAGTTTTGAGAGAGGAAGAACCTTGGAACTGGGATGAGCTGGATTTCTTTTTGGCTCAGTCAACTAGTAGCTGTGATACTGGGCAGTTTACTTGAACTCTCTGTGCCTTAATTTATCTCTCTCCTGCTTAATACCTTTCAATATCTTCCCATTACTCTTAGGATAAAGTTCAAAATCTTTAAGGCCTTTTTTTTTCTTATCTTTGCCCTGAATTTCTTTACTCCTGGAATCCTGTAAGTTCCTCCTGCTGAAGCGCCCTTGAATTTGGAGTGCCTTCCTTTTCCTTCTTTGTGCTGCTAACTCCTACCCCAGATTTAGGTCTCAGTTTAAATGTCCCTTTCTCAAGGTAGACTTCCCTGAGAGCAACCCCTGTACCTCGCATAAAATAGGTTAGGACCCCTTGCTGTAGACTCCCACTGAATCCTGTAACTTTCCTTCCAATCACTTGTCAAAAGTGTAACAACATTATTTTGCATGTAGTCATTTGTTTAGTACCAAAACCCCCTTTCACCTGCATGTTGCTATCATTCTCAAGTTTGGCCCTATGCCTGTAGATGTCCTCTTTGCTAACCTAACCACTTACATTTAATCTGTAGGGTTTCTGTTTTAATAAGAGCAACCCTCTTTTCAAAATCACTCATTCTACCTGAGAGGTGCTACAGGACAGTGTTTAAGGAAGGGGACTCTGAGACTAAGCTCTCTAGATTTGAATCTTTACCACCTATGAGCTGTGTGGCCTTACCAACCTCTCTCTAATTCCATTCTTTAATTTATGAAGTAGGGTTAATAACAAAATCTACTTCCTAGGGGTTGTGAAAATGAAGTAAGTTACCCGCTGCAAAGTTTTTAGAACAGTGTTGCTCACAAAGTCATCAGTATTTAACTGTTTGATATTATTCCTACTTGCTTTAACTCTACCTACAGTTCCCCTAATTATGTCACTTCCCTAGATGCCCACTTCTATGGAGATTCGCCTCCTCCCTTACCTTTGATGATTATAGACAATCCCACAGCTTTAATTATCTCATCCATTGGAAGGACACCCAAATCTCTAGCTCTAGTATCTCCCCTAATTTTTTTTTTTTTTTTTTTTTTTGCGGTACGCGGGCCTCTCACTGTTGTGGCCTCTCCCGTTGTGGAGCACAGGCTCCGGCCGCTAAGGCTCAGCGGCCATGACTCACGGGCCCAGCCGCTCCGCAGCATGTGGGATCTTCCCGGAGCGGGGCACGAACCCATGTCCCCTGCATTGGCAGGTGGACTCTCTATCACTGCGCCACCAGGGAAGCCCTCCCCTAATTTTTAATGTTACATTTCCAGCTACTTACTCTCATCTCCGTGAGTTTTTTTGTTTTGTTTTTTTTACGGTACGCAGGCCTCTCACTGTTGTGGCCTCTCCCGTTGTGGAGCACAGGCTCCGGACGCGCAGGCTCAGCGGCCATGGCTCACGGGCCCAGCCGCTCCACGGCATGTGGGATCCTCCCGGACCGGGGCACGAACCCGCGTTCCCCTGCGTCGTCAGGCGGACTCTCAACCACTGCACCACCAGGGAAGCCCTCTGACCTTTCATTTTTTAATACTGATACTGTTACCCACCCTATCCAGTCAGGGCCAACAAGAATCCTCCTGCCCTGTGTCGCTCCTGCCAATAGACCAAGACTGAGTTCGGTTTGGAAGCAAAGAAAGCTTTAGCTTTGATCAAAAATTGGAGAAGTGCGAACTTGCTGCTCTAGATACACACTCTTTCTAACAGGCCGTGGGCCGGGCTGCTGTATACGGGTCTATCCTGGGGAGGGGGCGGAGCTCTGGCAGGACGGGCGGGGCCGGCGGAGCTGTGTTTCTCGGGCTCCAGAGGGCAGGGCCAGGCGCAGCGTCTCTGCGCACGGCCTGCCGCCGCCAGCTTCAGTTACAGTGTTGTGCTTGGCGCTTCTGCGGGAGGACCACTGAGCTGCACACTGCAGTTCTGCTCTGGGAACTCTAATCCGACATGCTTGGTGCAAGGCCCCCTACAGGCAAGTGAAACTAGACTAAGCCCAAAGGAGAGGTTAGACCTTATCAAGAAGATCCCATCATATTTTTCCCGGGGACCCCAGTGAGCTTTGCTGGTGACAATACCACCACTGCATAAGGAATGAGTTACTCAAACATCTGACTTGTTTATTTAGATGCTATTATTTTGAACTTGGAAATTTCACCAGAAAAACTGACTTCAAAATTTGAAGATATTCCTCTAAGAGTAACTCTCTTCAAAGAGGAGAGGAATTTTTATTCAACAGTAAGAAAAAGTATTCAAAGGTGACTATCAAGTCACATTCTGATAAGGCATTCTCGAACTTTAGCAAAAATAACTTCTTTTGTACATTTGACTACACTTGGTTAATGCTGACCTCATTAGGTTTATTCACAAAGTTAATGTGTATGTTCTGTTTGTAAAAGACACATATAGGAACTCATTTGTATTTCTATAACATCTAAATTGTCATATTTGATGTTCATTGAAACTTTTACCATGTGCCTGAACGCTCAAGAAAATATTGAAAATTCCTCAAACCCTGCATTTTCAAATATAAATGTCTATCAGAAAAGTAGAGATCTCGTTATTAGTTCAATAGCTATGTTCATTACTACAAATATTAACAATTACTCAATTACCTTTGTCCTCTTAAGATGGCATAGTTTGATAGCCAATGTTAATCCATCCTAAGAAATTTTTTTTATTACAGATGAAAATATCCCTCTTTCACAAAATTTCACAAAATCAAATGTCCACCATTTCTATGTTAATCTCATGTCTGTTAGTTAACCAGGAATTTAAAAAATTGGCAAGACAAACCCTTAAGCATTACAAAGGTTAGATGGTCTGGATTCCTCCCGTCGCACATCTGATGCCTAGCTAAGTGTAGTATCGGGGGTAAAAAAAAAAAGTTGGGAGGCCCATTTATAGCTGGAGTTTGCAGAAGCTAAGAGAACCAGACAATAACTGCTGGGGAAAAAGATCCTATTACCAACTGAAAAAAAAAAAAAAGTTTCTTCCCTGTCCACCATGGTAAGCAGGTGCTTATTTTGCTTTAGGAAATGTATAATGTTTCTTTTGAACCATTAATCATTGGCAACTGATACTAAAGTAAAACAAGTAAACCTTTCCTTATGCTTTTGGAAAAGAATATTGACAACTGAAAAACAGGCAGTGGTTCTCCCAGACCATTAAAGCAAGTAAAAATTTGTATAATCTGTGTATTTTAAATATATAGCCAGTTCAGATCTGAGAGATATAATTACCTCAAGACAGAAGAAGAAAGAAAATCCTCTGAGCCTTTTTTTTTTTGCCATTTTATTTTTTACATTAAAAATGTTTCTTGAGTTCACAATAGTATTAACTTTACAAACTCCTCATATTCTGGAATATTTGTCGAAGAGGAAACCACGCACTATCCCTTCCCTTGGGAAAAGACTTGCTTTCTGATTTGCCATCACATCTGCGTTTAACAGAGGAACAGATGCTTAGCTTCTAAGGGTCAGAGTTTGGCCTTCTCCCTCCTATCACTAGAGCAGAAAGAAAGGGGGTTCCGAAGAGATGTGGCAGCTTTGCAGTGGCGGTCCTGTACTTTTAAAGTAAGCAGGTGGTATCAATGGGCTGTCTAATGACTAACAAGATAAGAGTGCAATTGATCTTTTTATTAACCCGTTTCCCCAGGTGGGTGGCAGGCTGCTCCTCTCTCCTGGGTTCAGTTACACTGTTCAGTTCCAGGAATCGTTTTAGACTCTTTAACTTTTTTGTCTAAACTGATATTTAAAGCACAGGGGCACAAACACTGATATTCTGTGTTATCTAAATTCTATCTTCTCTGAACCTCCAAACTGGTAAATGTCTTTATAATTTGAATCCGACTCAAAACAGTATTTAACACACATGTGGATCCTCTTCAATCCTACTGATGTTCTTTTCATGCTGAATTTGAACCGTGAATTTGTTTGTCTTCCTTCTAGGTCACAGACCACTTACTCTGAACCTCACAACTAGTTCTGAAGAGTATGGAGCCTACATAGATTCATAAGGTAAATGATTAATTTCAAAATAAGACATAATGGATTTAATTATAGTGTGAATTCCAGCATTGTGTAAATGTGTTATCCTTTATTACTCTGTGGTGAGTTTCTAAGTTATGATCCTGTGTAATCTTTTAGTAGAGGGTAGACTCATAATCCTGGGGAGTGCTGAGGGAGGAATACAGTACATCTGTGAGTTCCCTCGCTTCAGAGCCAGGCTATTTGTTGTATATTGCTTAAGGCTGGCTACCTACCTCAATTTCATACAACAGTATCCTTATGATTTTAGGAGACTCCTACCCTGGAGTATGCCAGGACATCACAAGTCACATAGTCAACTGGAGAGCAATTAGATCTGTCATTTTCATAAATGAAACTTGAAATTATTAGGATGCATTCCTCTATAGAAGTAGGAAAATGTACAAAACATCCCATGAAGGCTGTTTCTACCATAGGTGGTGTCAGATGAGGATGTGTGGGATAAAAGGATTTATAGAGGATGGCCTCATATTTCTGTTTCTATGAATCACAACCATCATTTGCTTTGCTGCTTGTTAAATAATTGTACATACCTAGAAGCTATCGATTCTATACTAAGGTAGACTCAAGAGGATCTTTGTTATCATCTATAGCAGAATGACTAAAAGCCTAGGCTTTAGATCAAACCTAAACTCAGATTGTGGTTCTGCCATTTATTAGCTATGACACTGTGGTCTTCAATTTTCTCATCTACAAAGTGGGAAAAATAATAGTATTCACTCCCAAAAGCGATGGCATAGTATAAACAAATGAGTTGATGTAAAGCACTTAAAATATTGCGTGACACCTACTAAACACTAGATTTACTGATTAACTAAAATGCTTTTATTCTACTGCCTCATTTTATTTGTTTCAGTTTCTCAATTTTCCTTTAGTCCAGGAACTCAGTGGTTATGGGAATTATTAAGGGAACCAAACTCCCAATTCCCTTTTAGCAGCCCTTCTCCTAAAGGAGATATATTATACCTTTCATGTAAATGCCAGGAAGGAGAATAATTGGCATCCCATTGCTCTTTGAATGGCTCCCTGGCCAGCCCTAGGTGGTGTGACGTGAAAGTGACCTGACAGCGGGGCGCCTGCCAGCTCAGTGCACCGTGTAGTGGGAGAATCAATTAGAAGGTTCATCGCCATTTCAGAAACATGCAAACATCAATTGGCATAGAGTTTCAGGAAGCAGAATTAAAAGGAACCTACAAAACAAAAAGCCTTTCAAGGGAATGGAGACACCATTCTTCCAAATCACTGATGATTATGATCACCATTAGAGCTTAATGAGCCTACATATGGCTAATGACTTCATCTCTCCAGTAGATTTGCCAATAGTCCGTTTCCACTCGCATCCATCCTTCTAAGAAGCATAACCATAGTGCTTGTTGGTCAGAACAAGTCACTGGATTTCCCCCTCCTCCATTACCAAAAGCAATTTCTCAAATCTACCATCCCCTTCTTTCCTTTCATGACCAAAAGTAACAGATTAGAGAAAAGAAAACACCACCAGTCCATGGTTTATAGAACCCTCAAAAACCTGGGTTCAATCCAAAAGTGGCCCTTAACTGCTGTCTGACCTAGTTTTCTCACCTCCAAAATGTAATTGATCACTATCCTATTTCCAAAGATAACTTTAAAGATAAAAATATATAGGGATATGGTTTATTTTACTTAATTTAGTTATTTGTCACTAATATTATCATTGATTATGGCTATATTTTTACTTTAATAACCCAAATGAGGAAAATGCTATTATAAGGTTTAAGCAAGTTATCTGCTGAACCATTTAGAGACTATTAATTTTAATAAGAAGACCTAAACTGAAGTTAGAATTTTGTTTTAATTAACCACACTATTATAATGTTTAGTCAACAGTGATACTTAGTGTTAAAGTCATTTAAAGAGGCAAAATTTGGCAAAGTTGACATAATGATGTGTCTTCTAAAGCATAGGTATTAACAGTAGGTTATTTATTGGAAGAGAAAATTTTTCATAAAAACAATAGATACTAGGGGGTGCCCTTCTAGTTGCTACATGGGATATTGCCTGATTCATGAATTGCCTAATAAAGCTAATTAGATCTTCAAATTTAAAAATAAATAAAATAGATACAAGTCCCCATAATGATTCTTACTCAAATTTCAGTGCATTTCTTTCATGTTCCTGTTTTCAAACTATATCTAGTAAATATAGTAGATCTTAATATAATCCTGAATAATATCATAATTATAATATTGAAAGTAAGACAAGTAATAGTTGGAAGGGATAATATTAGCTATTAAGACAGTTGCTTCAGTGTAATAGTTTAGAAATTTTAAATTGTTTTATGTTAAAATATTCCAGTATAATTTTTCTGGGGTCTCTATGTTATAAATAAACTTTGATTGCTATGGTAATGTAAGAAACATGAATGGATAATGTCTGTTCTCTGTAACCAGCATTTCAGGAAAGTATCATTGTTAAAAACACATCGCTGGTATCCCAGTTTTGAGTTCTAGCCCCAAATCTGCATCTGAATGTTCTGAGTGAGCCTGATCAATTAACATGTATCTGAGTAAAATTTTTGATATATAATTTGAAGAAATAAATAAAGAAGACTCAAAACTAAAGGCTGATTTTTAGGAAAAACTTTCAAGTAACAAAAATATTTAGCAAATCTTAACATGCATCAAATCTACATTCTGCTGTCAGTCTTTTCATACACTTACCTGCCTACTCTACCCCACTGATCCCATCATTTCAAGAATGAAAATTTAATTTAAAATGGAACCTTTTCACGTTCACTGGAAACTTTAAAATCACAGAAAAATATACGCTAAATTTACTTTTTAGTCTCACCAACTAGATGTTTGGAGAACTTTTTTTTTTTTTAATAAATTTATTTATTTATTTATTGGCTGTGTTGAGTCTTCGTTTCTGTGCGAGGGCTTTCTCTAGTTGCGGCGAGCGGGGGCCACTCTTCATAGCGGTGCGCGGGCCTCTCACTGTCATGGCCTCTCTTGTTGCAGAGCACAGGCTCCAGACGCGCAGGCTTAGTAGTTGCGGCTCACGGGCCCAGTTGCTCCGCGGCATGTGGGATCTTCCCAGACCAGGGCTCGAACCCGTGTCCTCTGCATTGGCAGGCAGATTCTCAACCACTGCACCTCCAGGGAAGCCCTTGGAGAACTTTTTAAAAAAATCATTTAACTTATTTTATTGGGGGTCTATAATATGTCCAAAACTGTTCACAACGAAGTATAAAGAGAGTGTAAAGTATGGCCCCTACTCTCTGAAGTTTATTTATAGAGGTAAAATCAACACATACAAAATAAATATTAACATCAGAAAAAAAAATACATGCATGTACTCATCTCAGTATTATAAATTATGAATTTTGTAGAAGATATGATGGAAGAGGTGGGATCCAAGATAGGGTTTTAATAATGAATACAGCTTGGATATGTAGTGCTTCTCTGGGCTAAATAACCAGTGGTTCTATATTTATATTATCTAGAGTCTATGTAATAAGCTGTTTGGCCACTAAAAGCAAAGCAAAGGAGGAGTTTATGGGACTGGTTAACTCACCATGAAAGCTGGGTAACTGCCAGCAAACAAGTCTTTCACTCTTCTATGCCCAGTGAAAGTGCAAATAGACCTACCACAAAAATCCCAAGCTTAGCTGGAATATGAGGCTCTCCCCTCAGATTACAGCAGTGAAGATTCCAGAATGGATGGAAAGAATTCATCTCCCTCAGGGAGAACTACAGCTATTGTAGCTAAGTTCAAGCCTTTAAGACCCAAATGTTGGTCATGGGTATAAAGCTTACTGAGTAATCCCATCTATCTGAAATAGAAATCCAGCGTCTCTGAGGTTCATCAACTACTTTCTTTGGGTTTCTGACCAGCCCCAACGTGAAAGAGAAAGCTAGTATCATTGACCTGGACAGAGAAAGATTTGAGAATGTAAAAGATGAGTCTATTTCATATCTAGTTCTGTAAACTAACCATTTGCTATCTAAGCAAAAAATGAGATAATTCTCATATTAATAATCCAAAGCTTGACTCATTCAAAGAAAACTAAAATTAGATCTTGTTCTTGGAACTCTAAGTTGCATTGTGCTGGGAAAGTAAACCATGAGTAAGCTGAAGACAATGCTAATCATAGCTGCCATTTATTCAGAGTTTGTTATATGCCTGGCACTTTATGCTTTAACTTACATATATTTCATTTAATCCTCACAAAATGTTTATTAGGAAAATGTATTGTTCCCAGTTTAAAGTCAAAGAAATAAGGCTCAAGGCTTCCCTGGTGATGCAGTGGTTAAGAATCTGCCTGCCAATGCAGGGGACACGGGTTCAAGCCCTGGTCCGGGAAGATCCCACATGCCGCAGAGCAACTAAGCCCATGCGCCACAACTACTGAGCCTGTGCTCTAGAGCCCACGAGCCACAACTACTGAGCCTGCGTGCCACAACTACAGAAGCCCGCATACCTAGAGCCCATGCTTCTCAACAAAAGAAGCCACCACAAGGGGAAGCCCGTGTACTGCAATGAAGAGTAGCCCCCCCCCCGCCGCTCACCGCAACTAGAGAAAGCCCACGTGCAGCAATGAAGACCCAACGCAGCCAAAAGTAAATAAATAAATTCTTAAAAAAAGGAAATAAGGCTCAAAATTTTAATTTGATCAAATTTAACAAGTAACAAGTGACAGGGCCAGGATTTGAACTGTTGACTTTCTGAAGCCAAAGACCATGCTCTTTCCATTAGGTACATCACCTTTCAGACAGTGCTGCCTCCCTGACTAATGATGGTTTTCTTATATACTCAGGTATACCAGGAAGATGACTGAGTTGACAGTTTTATTGCATGTATGTACATTAATGTCAGCCAATACTTATTATTTAGTCCCATGAAGTCAATGAGTGTTTTGCAAGCAGATGGGCTACAGATTCAGAAAAATCAATGAATATTTCACTAAGCAAGAGAATTATGAAGAGTAAAAGCATTAAATGTGCTTTTTCTTGGAAGTAAAGGAAAAGTATAGTGTTAATAAAACAGACCCAATGTTAATGACTTAGAGCCCCGCCCCCCAAAGTAGAAATCAGTCTGACTCTAAGGTTCATTTTACTCATTCCGTAAACTTATTTCCCAACAGAGTTTCTTAATTTTGATGTCAAAAATACAGAATTTTGGCATTGCTCTTACTTTCAGATTCAAGGCCAGTTTACTTCCTAATCTCTTATTTATTATTCACTTTCATATAAGTCTCACTTTGCCTTGTTTTCACATTCATCATGTTCTTACACACTCTAAGAGACTGTTCTCACTGTCTGGAAGACCTTCCATTCATCTTACCTTTTCTTCCTGATGTCAATCAAATCTTCACTGTTTTCAGCTTCTAGGATCCGTAGTTCTGATTTTGCCCAAAGCTTTTCCAGTTAACTAGGTATAAAACATCTTTCTGTGTGAATCATCATTCCTCTATAGCCAAAGGCATTACCAGTGGTAAAATGTATTCTTCTGTATATAATAATAGTAATTTTAACTGTTAGATTATACTTTTCATTGATCTATTTTTTTCTGGTTAAAGTAGAAATGCTATTGTAGAAAATTTATAAATATCAAAACATGCAAAGAAGAAAAAAAAGTAATTGTTTATGCCAACACCCTGAGAAAAGCATTGTTAACATTTTGTTATATTTCTTTCTATTCTTTTTTTAAACATATTGAGTTTTGGTATAACTTAAACTCTCCCTGCCTTACTATATTTTTATCCTGCTTTGTTTCTCCTGAAACCAGACCCACTAAGATTTGGATTCACCCAATTCCCTTGATTCATAGGAGTCAACTAGCCAGTAGAAAGGTTGACCATTAAGAGGTCTGGTGAAGCATTGACTCATCAAAGTTTAGAAGTATTCCTATTTCTGGGCTTGTTTGCAAAGATAAATCTCCAAAATGGTCTGATGTGCAACTCCTGGGTAATTGTTCTCTTGGCTTCCATCTTGTGTTAATTTCCTGTTAATTAAAACCACTCTTTCATTTCATAGAAGCTAGAAAAATACATTAATACTAGATTATGTAAGACATGGCATTATAAAATAATACATCTGTCTTCTTGATTTCTAAATTAAATCATAGATTTTAAAAACTATTTGTGTTCACATGGTATTATAAATGCCCTCTGTGGGTTTTCTCCCCTTTGTAAGAGCCCATCTTAACTGTATGGAAGGTGGAATTTTCTTGTTCAGCTTGCCCTTTTTTAGATATCGACCCTTTTTATCCCCCCAGCTTATTTAATCCCCACCAGTTTTTATCTGGTAAACATACATTGTCCGAAACCTTAACTTTCTCCATATGATTTACCTGCCCAATTCTGGGGTCAACTTTTTTATCATTTAGCCCATTAGGAAGGATTTGCTCTTAGATAATTGCTATACATCTCATTTCTTTCACCTATTAAGAATAATGTTTGATTATTTCCTACAGGTTTAGACACTTACCCAGTTTAAATTTGTTTGCTAACCAAACTTTTAAAGACACTAACCAACTGTTCCCCCCAAAACTGTAAAACGTGATCTCACAGGAGGAACAGCTTCACAGTCTTGCTAAACACCCTTCTCACAGTTTCCCTGATACAAAATGTATCCCCAGCACTGAGCACATAGCATACCATCATTAGCTATTTGTAAATGAATCAATAATATCTTTTAAGACATCAAAACCTATTCCCCAAGCACACAGGACTCCTGACTTATGAGGACTAAAGGTTTTCATAGCTTGGATGAGATGCAAAAACCTTTTCTTCCACAAAAAAATGTTTCCTCAAATGCTATCTATGAACCTCTTGCCTATGAGAATAGCATCTCTCAAATTTATTTTTTTTTCATACTCCTTAAAAGAGACTATCCAAGGTAACCCCTGAGTCTAGAACTATTGGAAAACTGCTAAGTATATTCATGCATCTGTAGTGTAGATTTTACAGATAAAGATAAAGGAGATGAAATATCAGCACCATTGAGGATGAGCCTGAGAACTGAACAGCTGTGAGTGTTGAGGTTCCCCAGGCAATGAGGGTTCAAGAGGACAATTGTGAGGTGTCAGGACAATCAAGACACCGCAATATTTTAAACTGCAGACACTGCATCAGGGCAGATACTGCCAGCTAGAGGTCTGTGTTTTATTGAAGTCTAAACTAATTCCCCTTGTTTTATGCTACTGAATGGTTCATTTGCTTTGGGAGCCTGGGGGATAAAGTAGAGGGAAACAAATTAAGTCGAAACTGCAAAGACTTGTTAAAACTACACAAGGTGTGTGTAGCTCTCTTATTGTTATGTGATATGTTGGGAGAAAAAAAATCTCTGGGAATTCCACCCTGACTGACTTCATAACAACTCACAGGTGATTAAGTCAACCTTTGAAACATGTAATGAAAACACCGAGAAAACCAAACTTAGTATTCAATAAAATAAACGAATCATTGTTTCATTTTCTAAAAAAAAATGTGTTGGCACCAGGATGAGAAGTAGATGAAAAAAATTCCAAGAAAAGCAAAGACATCTACCTCTAAATCAGTAAGTTTACTGATTAATGAAGAGCCACACTTTGCCATTAAGGACTTGATGTGAAGTGATTATGAGCATGTCCCTCCAAAACAGCTTCCACTTAAGAGTTCCAAGGAGAGACTCATATATGTGCCTAGAGAAAGTAGGAAATAGAAACATTTATGACTTTTGCACCACCCAGCATATACAAAAACACACCCTCATCTAATCCCTGACTATAAAACTTTATTTATGTAGTTGTAAGTTGGGAAATCTCAGGCATAAAACTCGATATCTAATAAATATACAGTGGTGTAGCCGACTGACTACTGTAGCAGGCCTGCTTATTTTTGCTTTTTCTGGCAGTGAATGATATGGGATCATAGGGAATCCATATCTCTAAAGCCAAAGAATAGCTCCTAGTCATTTGTGGCATCATTAGCAATATCGTGATATCCCTTAAGGACAAAACACATAAATGTTCTCCTGTCACTTACAATTGGGTCAAGTAGAAAACCAAAACGAACTTGCAAAGTCATGCACCAGCTCAATTTTGGAAGGAAAAAAAATCTTCCTTTGAAGGAAATGAAATCAATCCCCAGTTCAAATTAAATTTGGACTATTCTGTGAAGCTCCAATACACAGCTCCAATAACAATCAGTACTTAACAGACTTAAGGTGCAGGCAAATAATATTTCATTTAAAAGAAATTGAATGAGGATTACTGACAGGGAAAGTTTTGATGCTATTTTGTCATTAAAGTTAAATCATGCTATTATTTGCTCAGTTGTGAACATCTCTATCTTCACTCTCCTTTTTTGCTCTTTTACTTTTTTTTTCAAATGCACTAGAAACCCTTTGCATAGTTGGACTTGTGTCTTCATCTTATTAAAACGCTGTCATGCAAATGTATCATAAGTGTAGACTGAAGACTTCTGTCTCATGCAAAATTTAGCTTAAATTCTACCAGCATGAAACACTTTGTTATGCACAAAACTTCTGTTTGGTTTGCTGACATTCTTAGTTGGCTCTCATGGTGATTCATTATCTTGTGATATAGATTTCCAAGTATCATCTTTGTATTGATTTTTATATCTTTAATAACCACTCCACAGAAGATGGCTCCACTGGTGTCATTGATCGCATCAAAAATTCAAGGCTTACAGAAATACTAGAGGGCTAATTGGTAGCAGAACATTTAAGACTTGATCTTAATGCAGTCTTAATCTTCTACATTAAACCTACCTGAAGGTATCCTCTTTGAGTCTACAAGGGGAAGTTTAGTGCTTCGTTGAAAAACACCTGGTGAGAGTATGCAAAAACATCGCAATAAATGGACTACAAACTTGAAAATGCTGCTTAACAAACATTCATAAAGTAAGAGCAAAGCTTTCATCTGGGACCTCCATCTCTGGAATGCTCTTTGCTTTCCTTTTCTATCACTTTTGGTCCCACCGAGCCAGGTTTGCTTAATATGTTTTAGAACCAAAACTGGGGGGGGAAGAAAAGGCCCCATAATTCTAAAGCATGTACCACCCTAGGATTTGATGATTTCTCAGTTTAACAATAGAAGGGATTCCTCTGCAGAAACTCAGAGTGAACATCTTGTTTGTATAAATAACATTAAATAACAAATTGAGGACTGCTGGTGTAGGACCAGCAAGTCTGGAGGCCCAGTACATGATCAGGTATATCACACTGTAATTTCCTTCCTTCCAGAACCCCATTCACAGAACATCCAGATCTGTTTTAGGTAATCAGAAACCTAACCAAAAAGGAGAAGCAGTCACTTTCTCCAAAGCTTAAGAGTAATTTAATTATAAAGTTGAAACTTGGACTTTATCCTTTTCCAAAACTTTTTTGAACCTACTCTGGGCCAGTCACTGTATCAAAGCACAGATGGGTATAACCTGGTACTTGCCCTAGAGAACCTAACTTTCAGAAGCCTTCGCATGGAAGGTGGAAAGTAGATAACTAACTATAAGGCAGGATGTACAAGGATGTGGGCTCTGTTTTTGTTGTTGCTTTGGGGTTTTTCTGGTTTTCTTTTTTTTCTTTTTTGGCCGCACCACGTGACATGCGGGATTCTAGTTCCCTGATCAAGGATCAAACCCATGCCCCCTGCAGTGGAAGCATGGAGTCTTAACCACTGGACCACCAAGGGAAGTCCCAGCATATGGGCTTTGGAATTGACCAGACCTGAATTCTATTCTGTCTTCAACACTGTGCTGTGTGACACTTGGTAGATTTCTGCCTCTCTGAAAAATGGCAACAGTTAAAAGTTTTTTCCTCATAAGAATAAAATGTGGCAGTGCATGCAATGCTAAGTATTGGGCATATTATCCATGTACCCCAAAGGTGTGTTACCTATTAGAAGATGATAAAGGAGGAAGCCATGTATTTTTGTTTTTTTTCCCCTCCCTGTAGTATTTGAAAAAGTCATTTAAGAGAAAGTGGAAAAGGGAGAACAATTTTTTAAAAAATTTTTATGTATCCTAGCTTTTTGGCAAATTATTTTTAACAAAGACCTAAACATACATGCTAGTTCAGCATTTTAGATGTAGCATCAAACACTAAAGGGAATTTGGAATTTTTAAGACACTTGGAATTAAAATGAAGACTTTAGAAAGAATGTAAAGACAAAGGGATGAATCAAGGATGGAGGCCATAGTGAGATATTATAAAGGTCATGGTGAGTTTTTGATGTTTAGCATTTAGGTACTTGAATCTTTGGATTCAAATAATTTTAAAATTATCAGAAATTATAGATGCAAATTTCAAAGTTTCTCATTTTAAAAAAATGAGGTGTAATAATCTCATAAACAAAGCAATAAATAAATATGTAAGGACCTATGCAATTAATTTAAGTATCAATGCACTGTTAGAATTTATTGCTGAGATTATCTTCAAAGTGTTACATTTACAGTATGTATGGATTTAAAATAATTTACCTAGAATATAATATTTAAAGAAACAGCAAATGCTTATACAAATTATTTTTTTCTATTCGTCATTATTCTTGTTGCATATTTAGTTGCTTCACAGAACTTAGTCATGTATCTGGCCCATAATTACCCATTTATTGATTAAATTCAGTTTGTAGTGTTATTGCATCCTCTTTCCTAAACAGGTTACAGCTTTAAAACTAGGAGAGCAAAACATTTTCAAGTGGCTTCATCACAGATGTTTTTACTCCATTGCTGTGTATCTGCCTTTCGAGTTGCCCTCCCACTAAGTATGTGATTTTACATTTTCTCAAAGGATCCACCATGCCACTTCCAGGCCTCTTCCTTTTGCCTTTTATTTTCGTTCTCCCTTGTTTTCTTCCTCATCTTTCCCTCTTTGCTGTCTTTGGCTTTTTTTCTAAGTTTCTACAGCTTTTTCTCCACTTCACTCCCCTGTCTCTTCTCCCTTCCTTTCTTCCTCTTTCCCTAATTATGTTATTACCTAAACTGAAACGCAGCACACAGAATTGTAAGTCTGATTCAGATTTTATTTACCCTTTGGATATTTTAAATAACAACCAAAGGAGTCACCCAATGTAGTGCTAAATTCATTTTCCAACTGTTAAAAGAAAAACTTATGGCATGAAAGAGAACAAAAATTCTACCAAATTCAGATGCCACAAATTGTAGTAAGGATAATTTTCCAAGTGCTGAGACATTTTTTTTCTTAACCTTTACTTTTTTTTTTTTCCCTGCTAACAGAAACTATTAAAGGTCTCTGTAGTCCTCAATATAGAAAAAATACTTTTCCTCAATAGTCAGTTAGTATGGAACAAGAACGTTAATTCCATTTTCTATTTTTAAAATGTTAAAATAATGCTAAAAAAAATAGATCTCTTCATGCACTAGAAGAAAAGTTAGACATTCAATACTAACTAGCTATTATTTCTGAAAATGTTTCTTTCCTTTTTTTATTTTTATTTATTTTTAATTTTTTTTCTTTCTTTCCTTTTTTTTTAATAGTATTATCTATCCTTTACCACTGTCAGGGAATTAAGTTTTAACTTATTAACATAATATATGTGATAACTAACAATCAAAGGATTGGAATATAGTAAAATGCCACTAACAAAAATATATTTTCATTTTTTCCCCTTAAATTTCTCTTTAATAATTATAAAAACTACCAAAAATCTACAAAAGTGAGAGTTAACAGAAATTTCCAGCCAAATAATTTTTTTTAAGTAATGAGTTTATATATAAAATGGCCCAGAGATGAAATATGAAAGTTTTGATATTTTCAAAGTATTCTCTTCGAACACCTGCTGCATTCCCCAGATGGAGGCCCCGCATCATTCCACAGCTGGAGTCACCTTTGCAATCATTGGTCCCACTCTTGAGAGTAAATCACACATGCCTTTTAATTTGCCACTACAGAATTTATGTAACTTCAAATTACACATTGAAAGCCCAATAGATAAAACTGGCATCCTAACTTTCAGTCAGATAATAACGATTACTCCCATGCTTTAAGCAGCTATGATGCTTTTACTTGTATTATCTTGAATTCTTACAAAGACCCAATATAAGAAAATAACAAGATCAGATGAGTAAACCAATGATACTCAAATGCACTAAATCAATAATTATTCTACATAGACTTTCTGTTCTGTTTGGCAAATAGCAACATCCTGCGAAATAGCAGTTTACCAATGGTTAGTAAATGTTTTTGTTTCATTTTGTTTTTATTTATTGTACTAAGAACATTTACATGAGATCTAGCCTTAAAATATGTTTGCAAGTGTACAATACAATATGGTCAATTGTAGGCACTGTGTTGCGCAGTAGATTTCTAGAACTTCTTTATCTTGTACAGCTGAAACTTAGCAGAATTTGTGCATTTAACATGTCTCCCCCCACAGATTGGATATGCCTCTAGGGATTTGAAGAATTACCCCTTTTACTTTATACGTGACAAGCAAAATGGTCAGAAACAAGACTAGAAAATTTTGATCTCCTTACTCCTCTCAATTTGCCTCTGAATGCCACTTCTAACTAGGCAAAAGACATGTCAGAACTCAAGCTATAAGAAACATTTCCATGGCCTAAATCTTCCCTGCAAAATTGCTGGAGTTTTCACCGCTTCAGGACCATCTATCTTGTATGTCTCAGTTTCATATCCAGTTCAAAAGGAAACAGCAGTACTTATGCAGATGTATGACAGCATATGGTCAGGATTTAGATGAGTGAATACTTGCACCTGGAAATCAAATATCAGCCCAGGCAGACCCCTCCTGCTTGCCCAGGGCAGCATCCACCTAACCAGACAGGGAGAGAGCTGCCAGATCAAACGCAATCCAGATGTCTCCTCTGTCTCCTCCTTTTCCCCATACAACCTTCCATTGTTTTCTTTGTCCTTTGGCAATATTTCTAAGTTTTTAAAGGAGCCCAGAAAATAGAACAAAATATGTTTTTAAAGCAGAACAAACACATCACCCATTGATCAGTTAAAGCTTTTTTGAAAAATTAGTTTGTTTCAGTCTTTTAAAAAGTTTGGTTTTCATTATCTTTTTCAAAAACATAGCAGATTTTTGTAGTAATCCTTGGTCAGAGATTTAGAAGAGTGTCCTTCTTGGCTTAATTTTTAGATTGGCTAAGACAATTTTTGAGAAAGTACTATCTCAGATGTCTGAGTATCAATAATGTCCCAGCCACCTGCACTGATTCTGATTTTCATCAGTACATAGTTCTAACTGTCCATTTATTTCCATTTATTGCATTTTACTATGAAATCCAGTGTGTTGCTTGGAGTAGCTCTCTAGTAAAGTATCTTGTTTTATCTTTTCAAAACACTTTTTTTTTAGGCTTGTCATGTAACCTCTTTGTACTTGAATTCTATATATATACTTCAAAGAGATAAAAAGATAAAATATTGTAAATATGTTGAGAGCTTCTGATCACAATGAAGCAGTAATTAATTATTCAAATTTCCCATATGAAGATAGCTTTATAAAACAAGCCAAAACAGGGTTGGGGGAGGGATCTGCCCACGAGTGAAGGAATGAAGTAAAAATTAAAAGTAGCAAGTAAACATGAATTCCTCAAAGCAGAAATGAATAGCTGGTAGCCCTACAAAAAAAGAAAATAAAGAGGAAAGAAGGAAGAAAAATGGGAGAGAGGGAGGAAGGAGCGAGAGAGAGAGAAAGGAGGGAGGGAGGGAGGGAGAAAGGAAGGAATGAAGGAAGGGAAGAAAAGTTAGCTTAATTAGTCGGGGATTGCTCTTCACAGTACATTGACAAAATGCCCACTTAGAAGCAAACTTAAAGTAATGAGAGATGGCAGCTTCTGGTGATTAATTTTTTTCGTATGTGAGCTACAAATGTGGCATTTGACTTAAAGTTATCAGGTAGTCTGTCTAATTTTCACTCAATTATCTGTTACACGAAATAGGACTTGCTCATATTAGCACCTTGCTCCTGTATTATTACCTGTTTAAATATTTGACTTTTATGACTTTCTGGTTAGTCCAGATCTAAGAAAGCTATCCATATTCTGAAAAAACAGGCTGTTGTATTTATTTTGTAGAAAATCATTTATCGGTGGGAGGGTAAAGAAAATTGACATAGAAAAATAAAACAAGTTGTACAAACTTTATCTAAAAAATATAAATAACCATTGTCTTCAAATGTGTATATAGCAGGGGCATAGTTGGTGTCAGACAGACAAGATTTTGAATCTTACCCCCTTCTTTACTAGCTAAACTCTTGGTCTCTCTGAGGCTCAATTTCTTCCTCAGTAAAATGGATATAATAATTTTTGTGTCATTTAAATCAAGCAGGAGAACTTAGACAAAATGGTACTCGGTCAGATTTTGTTAAATATAATTTCTCTGTACTAAGTTTTTTTTTCTTTAAAATATTTCTACTATTTGTTGTAAGTGATGGTTCCCCAAACTAAGAATTTTTGTTGCAAAGCTGTTCCAAAGACAGCCCTGGAAACCCAAACTTGCAGCTGTTGTCTGATTTCAAAATGAAGAGAGGTTCTCCTCTGGCCTCGTTCCCTCTCTGGCTGAACTCTAAAGGTGTTGGGAACAATTGAGTCTTGTTTTTATTTGTCATGGATTCTCTTTTTTTTGAGACAGTCACCTAAATTAGTTAGGAAAATATATAGACAATAAATGAACCAGAAATGCAATAATCCCCTGTCCAATTGGCCCTGAACTACTTACTTCATGAGGTAGTGCTGAGGCTGAGTGAGAAGACTGATGTGTGTGAAAACAGTTCAAATTCTTTGCAACAAAGTATTCTTAGTGCCATTATTTATTACTAGTTAGAATGAAAATATCACCACTGCTCTTATTAAAGAAAGTTGTAAGGAAGCCGGCTTTAAACCTGTCTCTCAGACTTGTCCACATAATGTAAAAGAGGGAAAAAAGTTTCTTTTCTTCTCTCCTCCCTTCCTTTTTTTTTTTCCAAAATGCAAACCAAAATAAACCCTATTAGTGCTCCTATATCTGAAAGAAAAGAATTGCTCATGCACACAATCATATTAGTAGTACGCCCCATCAGGAAATCTTGAAATGATTGATACTTAAAGTATTATCATCTCAAGTGGAAGCTCCCATGATGTATAAATTTACAACAGCTGACTTTTTTCCTTCTCTTTCTTTTCCGCAAAGGCAAAATGTAAATCCAAAAGAATCCTGCCAGCTACCTTTCTTTTTCTCTAATGCCTTCCTCTTCGCCTTCCTACCTCTCCTCTTTACCCAGCCCCAATCTGTACACACACTCCATCCTCCCCTACCCCACCCCCATCTCTAGTGGTGTGAAAATAGAAAAGCATTTGAGTATCTGGGCAGCCTATCAGTTTGCTAAGGTTCATTTTAGCTAATCCAGACATCCCGCACAGCGGGGGAAAACTGCTGTATCTAGTGAAACAAGAGCATGAATAATTAAAACTCTGTTATTAATGAACTTCCAGTCGTTATGTAAATGAAACTGATTTCAAGTCTAATTTGTCAGCCTGAATTCTTTTTCTGTTCTCCCTTTGTCTAGGACAAGAACTCATCATAATGGACTTGATAATAAAACACTAGTAGACATGCTGTGTGCAGTGCCCATCTGAGTTAGAGCTTTTAGCAGGGTTAATTGATACAGTTACTCCAGAACAAGTCTATAAGGCATTTTGCATGGCTCTAAGTTTTAAAAGCCGCTCTTTTCCCCTTTGACAGAGCTGCCTATTCTTCGCACATACCTCATTATCATTTACCTTTACATGAGGGGTGGCATATAATTACTGCCTAGTAAATAGTTTCTTTTGCAATATCCATGATGTTCAAAGACAGCAGAGTTCAAAAAGGTCCAGGGGAAGGGAAGTCTGTAGTCTTCCGAGAATGACAAGTAGCCACTGGGGAGAGAAAAGAAAAGAAAAGAAAAAGGAATACTTGACAAAGCGCAAGACCACTAAGTACCAGTCGCCCACTGTTTCACCGTCAAGTGTCACTCATGCTATTGGTGGCATTGTCCAAGTGATACCCTGATGTCTGTGGTCACATATTTCAGCTACATTGTTTAGATCCACTGTATTGTTTGTGAAATCCTTCACTATTAAAGTGACAGCTTCAAATACTACAATCTGATTTCCTAGAGTTACAAATATTTTACACAACATAAAAGCAATAATTCTTTCAACAGAAAGCTATTCGGCAATGTCAACTTGTTGAGAATTTACTGAGCTAAGATCTTTAGGTTTGAATTTTGAAAAAGTCTCTCTATTACTTTTAGAGAAATGTATAAATTAGATATCAGAAATTAATAATTTGAATATTTGGCACATGATTTTATTTGTATAAGGTAATATATAAATAACAGAAATTAACTCACTTTTTTTATACCTGTTACATTAAAATAATTAATCGTGCTCCATGTTTAGAAGGAGGAAAAAAAGTTCTCCATTTGGAAAACTCCTAAATCTTTTAAGCTGCAGATACTAATAACATGATTTTTGCTAATCTAGTAGATTTTTTCACGGAATCATAGTTCACAGTAATATTAAGAACTAAAAAATCTTTTCTAGGTCCCCCAAATATGGGTACACCAGTTCCTAGGGAGTTTTAGATTTCTTTATAGCCATCTTCATTTCCTTAGTATATTGAAATTAGAGAAATGTTGTAGGTATCCTTTAGCTCTGCTGTCTTTTGTTATTTTGTAACATTGCTTTGTTTATAGTACCAAAGAATAAATAGCATCCTAATCACTTTTGTCCAAACAAAGCAGAATGGACATAGCATCTGCATGAATGATATAATCAGTATCTCAGAGATCAGTCATTATAGACTCCTAACACATATTTTCAGTCACGTAAACTGTGCCACAGACTGGGCTAAGCAATGGAAGTAAGAATTTGAAAAGGCAGCAATCATTTTCAAAAAGAAGTAAAATGGTCCATTAACCAATATTTATGGCTTGATGTGAAAAGGTACTATATATAGGTATAGACATATACCTATATATATGAAAGTACAGTGTACAAAAATGTGTAAAATGTCAGAGAAGCATTCCAGAAGTAATTTGCGGGAAGCCAAGAGACACGATGCTTCAGAGAATACCATCTTCTCTGCTTCACGTAATGGCAAAATATTATCTAGCCCAAGCCACTGTCAGTGTTGTCAAGGGCAAGGGTCTGGTTATATATAATTTGATTCTTTTTCTCTTGGATGCACTATGTGACAATCCATGCCTCAATTTCCCAGGCAGCAAAAGGCATACTGTTATTCCAAAATATGTCTGATTTTCACGATGCCAAAGTATCAATGTAAGTTGAAGGTGTCGGTTAAATAAATTCAGTTCCCTGCAATTTCATAGGAATGTGACTGAACCCATGGCATCACAGCAGGGCCAGCACAATTTGATGTCTGATGGTGCCCAGCTTGACCCTGTTCAAGGGACTGTCCCACACTTATCTGTCAGGCTTGCCTTGAAGAGGTTTCATCCCCACTGTGTCTTTGCCAGACCTTGCTAAAACTACACTGCTCACTCTCAAATTTGATAAACCCTGGAATTCCTCTAAACCCATCTAAATCTAACAACTACTTATATTAAAAGATAAAAGCAACCCAATAATAGGTACATATAATATATATCTCACAAACACACCTTATCTTCCTACTTTCTATTGATAATATGGCTCATGGTGCCAGCAACTCTGTTCATTCTAATTCCCAGCCAACTCTAGAAAAAGTCATAAAAGTACATAATCTGAAATTAAAGTCAATTAAACTACATTGCTTCTTCAGAAAGTTAAAGGGAAAACACACATGACTAATAGAAATCAATTATTGTATATTCCCAGGCCTGTTCTTATAAGCTGCAGAGGTAATCAATCACTCTAGAGATTTCTACAAGGTAAGTACTGTTTATTCTTTAATGATAGTACCGTCTTCCTCTTTTTCCTTCACACCAGCCCTTTGCAGCTGCCACCTCTCAGAAAGCAAATAAGCTGCAGTTAAAAAAACAAGACTGGAAGAAAGTTGTTGGTGTTCTGCATATGTGGACAATCAGACTGCTGAACTTCATCCCTTTCTGTGACCTGAGGCTATAATACTTTATGACCCATGCTGTATATACACATCATAACTGCTTTTCCGTAATAAATGCAGCCATGGCTTTGAGAGGGGGCACTGCTGCATAGGGAGAATTAATGGGAAATATCTTTCGTGTGGCTGTTTAGTCATTTAAAAGAATGAAGTTTGAAAATAACAAGCAGATGAAAAAGAACATGGACCAATTAAAAATTTAAAACAACTAGCATCCAACTAAGTCTCTTTCTGCTCTTTAGAAAGAAGGGGAGAAAAATAGTAAAAATAAATGCTGCTGCTATTATCAAGAGCCAAAAGCACTAGCCAAGAGATTTCACAGCACTTCAGTCAGAGCTGGGCTAATGAATATAAGTTACCTTAGCTGGTTTTAGCTGACTTTGAAATTAAAGTTCCAAACCCTGCATGCAGGGAGAGCTGGACTTGAGCAAAATGGACTTAATAAACTCCATTGTGCACTCAGATCCCTAGTGAGATTTCCTGCCCATCCATGACCAATCGGTATTATTTTTTCAGTGACTGGTACTTTTGTGAGCAAGATTGGGGTTTCTGGGAGTGATTAACACTTTTCACCATTGATTGACAGGTTCAAACAGAAGTGAGACAATAGGAGGAGTCATTAGGAATTCAAATGTAAGGATAGTGTTCGCAGGCTTTGAGACCGATTTTAATAGAAAGGAACTATATATGTAAGGAAAGGAATTAATGTTTAAAATGTTAACTTATGAAGTATAAATTAATCTTTCCAATTTCAAAATGTTTTTTCAGAACTGAAATTAATCAAAAATAATAAGAGGACGAAATAGCAATATTTTAGGTGTCTTTTCTAGAAATTTCTCAAGCTGGTCATGGATACATACATTCAGCTCTTTGCTTTAGATATTTAAGACCCGAAGATTTAAAGTCTTAGAGAAATCCTCAGTAGTAAAAGCTTAGATTTGTTTTTCTCTTAGATTAAAAATCTTGAAGAAAAAAAGATGTGTTATTTTTGTAAGAAAAGAAATATGATGAAGCTCTCCATTATATCCAGAGAAGATTCCTTAGGGAAATAATTATGGTGAGTGATTCTAGCATTGACCAGTAATTGATAATTGGCCACAAATAATTAAGGTAGAATATCTTTACTGGTATAAATTATGCTAATAGTTCATCCTTGTCCCTAGGTGCTGAGGTTGGTTTCTTATAAGTGATTTTGTTTTAAATTCACCATTATAAATTTAGCATATTATACTTGAAAATTTACTCTTGTTTGGCATTAAAGTTAAGGCAGATAATACAGAATTAAACAAGCCTAATCAAAGAATAAAAATAAGATGCATGCCATCATTTGTCAGGGTACTTTGATAAGAGTTGGTTTCTTGTGGGAAAAGAAGTTTTCTGTGACAACAATGCACACAAACTGTGTTTTTAAAAAAAAAAAACCCAAAGCAGAGCAAAATGTGTGACTGAAACCACCTCCCAAACTTGAATAGAAGCATTTTCGATAACTCGTAAGTTGTTAATATTTAAAGGATGACAGCATAAATCCAATACCCTGTGCACGAAATAATCACCACATCAGATTTTCATGCATATCCTGTGTGTAGCTCAGCTTTCAAGCTGCATTTTTTGAATATGTTGTGACTAATTTATGCCAAGTTTTCATCAACCGAGCATTTTTCATTTTTCAATTGACGTACAAAGTTCTGTAATTTGTGTGCTCAGTATGTTAATATACTGAGATAGTAAGAGAAAATCCAATGTATCACAATAACAAAAATAGACTGTCAGGGAGCCTCCATGGAAGTCAGAGGTCAAGAAAACAAGTACAATCCAGTGAGTGGCTAGTGTTAGGATTTATGTGGGTCATTAATAATCCACGCTTCCATATCATGAGACAATTTCTGTCCTACTTTTTTGACCATTTGACCCACCATCTGCTCTTCAATTTCCCTTCAAATTTTCAAGGCATGCTCTGTAAGCGGTTCTCACACTTTACAGCAAATTGGAATCACCTGAGGATCTTTTAAAAAGTCCCAGGCTTGGCTCCCACCATACACATTCTGATTTCTTGGTGCGGGGTGTAACTCAGGCATCAAGAGATTCTTCTAAGCTCTCCAAGAGATTCTAATGTGTAGCAAAATTTGGGAAACAGGGCTGTATATGCTTTCCCCCTCAGTTTTCTCTAACTTTGTCTGAAAAAACACCAGTGTCCTCTCCTGTACATAGTTACAAGAAATACTTCTCCGGGGGCTTCCCTGGTGGCACAGTGGTTGAGAGTCCGCCTGCCGATGCAGGATGCAGGGCACGTGAGTTAGCGCCCCGGTCCAGGAAGATCCCACATGCCGCGGACCGGCTAGGCCCGTGAGCCATGGCCACTGAGCCTGCACGTCCGGAGCCTGTGCTCCGCAACAGGAGAGGCCACAACAGTGAGAGGCCCGCGTACCGCAAAAAAAAAAGAAAAAAAGAAATGCTTCTCCATCTTACAGTTGATATCAGGCACAAGGCTCCTTGATCTGCTATCTTTTCTGAGAAGGATCACATCGCCATACTCAGTGCCTCTGCCAGACTCACTTACAGCCTCTCATCCACTCTCAGCTTCTCTCTTATTTTTCCTTTTATACTCTTTCATCCCCTAAATTACTACAGATGAACTGTTATCCCTCTGAGTTTTCAGCTCTTATTCACTTTCCTGTCTTTAGCTATCTTTGGTATCTTATTTCCAGTTTAAGCATGAAAAAGGTTCCTTTTCAGTGTTAGCTACTTCTTTCCCTTTATCCAAAAACCCACAGGCAGGCTCTATTCCTTTCTTCAATCTTCATCCTAGAGCTAAGTTAAGACTCTTAGCAATTTTTTATCTCATTATAGTGGACTTTTCTGTTTCAGACTCTAGTTTTCTATCCTCCCAATAGGCTCATCGCTTTCCTGTGCAAAATGCTACTGTCAGACTTCTTGTCATTTCCCTTGCTCATTATGAACATCTCAACAGTGTGTTTCTTAAACACATCCCATCCAATTTGTCTCCCTATTCTCTTTTCCCAGGGGCTCCTTCAGTCCCAAAACAACCCCAGAATTATAGGTCTGGATGAGAGTCTGCCTTGGGATTGATAGCAATACGTAATGCTTTTGCACCAAAGGGATGCTATTTGTAGAGCTGTTCCACAACATGGATGACCAAGAGCCTCTCTAGATGTCAAGGAATTACTGTAAGCCTTAGAAACACATTTGTTCCTTACCCTTATTTCTTTCTCCTTTCCTCAACTCATTTTATTCAGATTCACGCAGCTAACACTGAGTCAGGATCATCCATAGAGCCAGGAAGGAAGACACAGAACGGAGAGTTATAAACATCTATGTATGTGTTCTATTCTTTTTAAGATGATGCAAATTGCAGACTTATTTGAAAATTTTTATAAAAGAAATGAATGTCCTTTTGCCTTCCACCTCAAAGGCCTGTTTCCTACATAAACTGAGCTTTGTAAAATCCATCATTATCCCTGTTTCTGCCCACTGGTGTTCCCACTCACTATTTCCCTTCTCATCAGATTCTACACTCAACTACTTCTTGTCTTCCCTATTCTTTTTTTTGTCTCCATCACCTGCTTTCAAGGTCTGCATTCTCATTTACCAAGTCACCACCTTGTATTTTCTCAACTCTACCTTGTAAATTTACTTCTTGCCATGACACTTGTCTATGGTAATTTTTCAAGTAAGACTTCTTTCAAAGTCTTTTTTCTTTTCAAAGGAAAAGAAACAAACAAAAAAATAACCCCACATTTTTAAAGTCAAATATATACCAGTGGGGGGGGGAATATATATATATATATATATATATATATATATATATATATATATATACCAGTGAAAGAACCCCAACTTCTTTCTGCATTATATTTCTAAAGTATTTAATACACATGTATCACATGATTACGTACGTCAAGTTTTGGATGTAGAAACAAGCTCATAATAGCATACAAGAAGAATAATTGCTCAAGAATCAAAAAGCAAGATTCAGTTATCACAGGGAAAGTTAAAAATGTCACAAAGTGAGTTTTGGAAAAATGAATTGAACTGACATATTATTTTTAATTTGTTAATTTTAGATGAAGTCATTAACATATAGAGTTACTTGTATATTATAGAGAGAAGAGTGGTTTCTCTGCCTTTGGACTTAAGAACAGGACAGACCTGTTTCATATCCTGACTTCACTTTTGCTAGTTGTGTAACCCTCAGCAAGTAACTAACTCTCTCATCGTCTCTTTCGTCATTGGTAACATACAGGTGTAAATCATAACTCATCTGGAGGAAAATTTTGAGGTCTAAATGAGATAAGACCTGTTAAGCACATTGCAAGGCTGGGACGTAGGAGGAACTGTGTAAATGGCAGTTGATACTATTGCTATCGACATGTCTTAGTAAACCGTTTACCAAGTATCTAGGTATTTTCCCTATAATCCTTGGGCATTCTGCTACATGCATTCTGATACGATTCTGTTTTCAGACCACCCCAAATCCATCCCTAGCATTTAACATACCAATACAAAGAGATTTTATACTTTCTTATCAATAATTAGCATTATTCAGTATTATGTATACTTTGCCCATTTTTCATTCAAGTGAATTTTAAATGGAAAACATATTAAAATGCTCCATATGCTTTCAAAATAGTATATCTGTTATCAGCCTCTATAGCCACTAGATGTCAATACAATGTTTATCTGGAAGGTTTAATAAAGACTCATTAGTATCCTATTTAATGATTAAGTAATGTATACCCTTTGCAAGGTAGCTTAATATTGAAGGGTTTCAGAGCGTTTTACTGTAGTATTTATGGAATTCATGCCACTAGAAACTGAAATGATTCACCTCATGTTAACAGGAAACAGCTGTTGAATAGAAACAGAGTTTTAAGCCAGAATCAAATTAAAATTGCTAAGAAAAGTTTATATAGGCCTAATATAATGCCCTAATTGGATTTTTCCACATATTTTACTTGCAGAAGCACAATGAGATCTTTATTATCCATAACTGGACAAAATCTAAATTTTAAATTTCATTTAATAAGTGAGATCTTTATTATTCATAACTGGATAAAACCATATTTAAATTTTAAGCATCTTACCCATTGTTAGAATAGGAATTCTGAGAGAATAAATAATCTAAGATATTTCTGGAATCATTTACTTCAGGATATTGGCTATTGGCTAAAGATAATGTAAATTTTTGTCAAAACTTAGCGTTAGAAGGCTTGAGAATTCATTCTTCAATATTTTACCCTCAAATTACTTTTCCCTGAAATACCAAATAACTTCCTTTTTGAAGCTCCATACTGATATGAAGAAATGTAATTTAAATCTCCCTTCCTTTGACATATCATGACCTACATGTAAAATAGAGAGAAAAGAAGTTCAAAGAAAACAAATAAAAATCAAATTAAAAAAAAAAACGTTATCTATATCTGAGGGAGTTATTGGATATATTTTTTCCCAATCCCAACCCTACATGTTTTTTCTCTGAATACGTGTCAGATAGCCTATATGTGCATTTTAGCCAAAAACGTTAACAAGAGAACTTGGAAAATCCACTAGCCTAAAAGAAATCTTTAGTCTAAATATCTCTCATTATGTGCCCTGGTAGTACCCTACATTGCTAACCCCCAACTCTAAACAAAATGGCACTGTAATGAAATTTTAGGAAAGAAAATGAAGTTTTAGGACAATATAAGGAAGATTCTGTTTTTCTTTGCCTGATTCTCTATCCACACTTCAAGTTGGCAATATTTTACGTAAGATTATGATTTAACATATTAAATACTTTAGGAAGAAAGAGAAAGTAAAAACAGTTGGCGGGAGTAGGAAGGAAACTGAGAGCAGGAAGGTCTATTTGAAGACCCATTTATTAATTTCCCAGCTATTTTATGGAAATTCTCTTCACGATTAGGACTCCAGAGCCTGTTGTGTGACCTAGATGGATCAATGTAAGCAAATCAGACATGGAGGGTAGGGGATAATGGTGATAGAAGTGACAGAGGGAATGGTGAGATATGCAAGAAAGATTTGTGTAGGTTTAGAATGTTGAATTGAGTTATCCAATTGCCCTAGTTTCAGTAAAGATCCAAAAAGTGAGACTAAAAAGTGACCATTACCTTACTTTCAAGAGAGGGACTAGCCCTGTGCATTCTAGAGTAGATACCAGATACATGAGTCTATTGAGCACTTGGAATGTGTCTAGTTGAACTGAGATGTGCAGTAAGTGTGTACCAGTTTTCAAAGACATGGTATGAAAAAAGAATATAAAATATCTTATTAATATTTTGTGTTGACTATGCATTGAAATAATAAAATTTTGGATTAATTTGGATGAATGAAATATTACTTCTTTCTTTTGACTTTTTAAATGTGACTAAAAGAAGCTTTTAAATTATGTATGCAGCTTGCTTTATATTTCTGTTGGACAGCACAGTACTGTACTATCCAGGAGACCCTTGCTAACAGATAGTAGAAATGGTTCTATGACCCTCATCCCATCACCCACTTCTAGCTTAATATTGTCAAACTAATTGGAGAGTGAAGAATGCTTTGTAAAGGAAAACTATAGGCCTGCCAAGTGTAGCACTGTGGCATCTTCCTTCCATTGAACAAGGGATGGTGCTTTCTCCCCACCTCAAGCCAAGCAAAGAACTTCAAAAAAGTACCCTTTGTTCAGATTGAGGTGTAGATCCAAAGGAGAGACTGACACCTCACACTATATAGATGTTTGTAGGGTTGCAGAAACCCTTAGGCAACTTTCTCCCCTGGTACATGGAGCTGAAGTTGGAAGAAAGCTCTTAGAAAAACTTAACCTGGGTTTCTTGCAAATGGAGAAAGTCAGAGGCTATAGTTAGAGGAGAAGAGAAGGGACAGCAAGGAGGCAGAAGGAAGAGACCACTTCCCCTCTCCCTATTGGAGGTTTCCTAATGTGAGCAGGCTTGAGCTGGAGAAAAGAAAGAAGATTTGAATAGTATGCAAAATGAACATTCTGGTTTGGCTAGAACTGGACTTTTTAATAGCTGAAAGTGATACTTCTAATACATGAAAAAGACCAGAAAATATATGGAATATTTCCAAGTTCAGAGGCGTTGAAAGATCTATTACATTTATTGTCTGTCTCTTCCATTAGATTTTTTTTTTTTTTTTTTTTTTTTTTGCGGTACACTGGCTTCTCACTGTTGTGGCCTCTCCCACTGCGGAGCACAGGCTCCGGACACACAGACTCAGTGGCCATGGCTCACAGGCCCAGCCGCTCCGCGGCATGTGGGATCTTCCCGGTCCGGGGCACAAACCCGTGTCCCCTGCATCGGCAGGCGGACTCTCAACCACTGCGCCACTAGGGAAGCCCTCCTCCATTAGAATTTAAGCTCCAGGAAGCCAGAGTCATTTTGTCTGTTTTTGGTTTTATTCCACTTGCATACTCCAATGGGCCTAAAACAGTACTTGGCACATAGTAGGTATACAATAAATATTGGTTGAATGGATGAATAAATGAATCTGACACTGTAAGATTGAAGGCAGCAGTAATTGGAAGAGAAAGTGCTTCCTACCTATGGAGTCTAGCATGTTCAATAAACTTGATTCTTCTGTTAGGAAAAGCAATGCCTATGTCATTTAACAAGCATGAAGTGGCTGGTAGACAAGGGGAGGGATTGCTGGTCAGTTCAGCAAATGCAGTCCATTTTAGAAATTATAGCGTATAGTCAAATCACTGCATGATTCTATACTATCCAGAACTCTTTTAAATTTTCCCTACCAGTAGTCTCATATTAAAGCTTGTGGTGCTTCAAATATTTCCAGTGTTTTAGAGTTATTGAAAATCATTCAGTTAGTAAGATCCTTAGTAAAATTTCTTCCATCATTCATGGCCAATTACCTTTGTTTTTTCAATTACTGGTCATTTTGTTGGAGATTGAGTTTTGAGTATGATGAACACTTTTCATTATTTTATGTAGATTCGAGTAAAAGTGAGAAAGATTGTAACTTTGACAGAGATATATGTTGCCACCTGTTTGGAGTCTAACCTTCTCTAGCAAAACACCTTGTTAGGTGGTTTGTGATCCCTGCACTGAGGACTCAGGGCCTAAAAGTCAACATGATTAGTTCTTTAGGTTTATAAGACTTCAGTGTTCTATTTCTGTTCTAGAAGTCACTGGTACCAGTTTTTGTACTTCAAAGTCAACAAATGTAATAAAATGTTAAACTTCTAGTTAAAAAAAGTTCATGCCTGAACATTTTTGAAAAATATACTCATAGGCATAAAAATATACCCATAGCATATTCATGATTATTGTATTTCAAAGTATAAGATGGCAATGGTTCTTTTATCTGGGCATGTGAACTTAGCTGAAAAGAAGTGTGGATAATCAGCCCCTCCCCTGAGCCCAGGTTGACCATTACAGTTTCCATTACTTTGGTCCAAGTCCCAGTAGCTCTTTCTCTTTCTTCTCTGCCTGACATCTTTGTTCAAAGGTATCAACTCGCCTTTAAGCTAAATAGATGAGATCTTTCTCAAAAAGTTTTTAAACATTTATGCATATTTTAGAATATTTTATGAAAGGGAACTAGGAATCTCTGTTTTTCTGTTTCTTGAAATAAAAATGGGGCCAATTTTAATCTAATTTCCATCATTTCATGGATGGTGAAAAAAGAATGCTGCAACCGTTAATAATTTTGTAAATGATTTCATCTTCCTTAAGGAGAAAAACAGCAATCTATGGGAGATGGGCAGAGAAGTACGAAAGACAAGGAAGCAGTAGGGTAAACATTGGGACAAGTAGATCAAATAGATAGAAAAGGAACAAAGTGTAGGAATATCAAACTGTCGTCAATTCAAGTGTCAACTTCGATTAATAGTGGCAGGTTCTTTAAAAAAGTTTTAAGGCTACTACAATCTGTGTAGGAAAGAGTGTCATGATCATAGTGCAGGAATGGGGTAGTAGGGTCACAGAAGCCATGTATTTCCATTTCTATTCTAGAAGGTAAAGTTCTCTGCCACAACAAGAAAACCAGTGAGTGTTCAGAGGACGAAGAGTCACCATCAATGTCAGAGAATCCTAGTTATGCCAACATTGAGGAACTAGTTCTGATTTTATTTTTTCCACTGAGTAGAATATTCTTCCCACTAGATATTTAAATTTAAAACAAATTCATGGTTTGGAAAGAACATATACCCAAAAAAGAAAAAGAAAAGGAGGAGAATAAGATCATTTGACTCTTTCAGACTACTTCACATCTTTGAGGTCTTCATTATTATTCCTTAAACCACTGAGAGAACTTGAATACATGATTGATGGGCTACTCTAAGTAAAAAAAAAAAAAAAAAGAACTGTAGAGAGTGCCCAAAATTCTAGAAATCTAGGTATGAGGCAAATATTCTTCCAGTGCTCAAAAAGAGGAGAAAAAGATGGATTGGATTTACTATGGAAACAACAGGCTTCCTTCTTTCCAAAGTGAAAGCCTCCACCTATGCTCCCTCCCCTCATGCCAAGATCCTTCCTCCTTCTCTTGTGTGACAAATTTATTGAAAGAATAGCATGCCCAGTAACCTTCCATTGACCTCTCAACTCCTTACAATGGATGCCATTCCATTCCATTGGAATCTCACTAAGTTCCTACTTAAAGATTTGCTAAATGTCCAGTTTGCAGTGAGTGCATCATTACACATCTTTCATTACATCTTTCAGGTAACATTATGTTATTTTAACGTAAGAGACCCTGTGGATTTTTGGTAGTCATATTACATCTTTCTCCAGCCCCTCATCTGGCCCCTCCTACTCTGACAATATTTTCTTAGATTCTGTCCTCAGCTTTCTCATTCGAAATGTTTGACCTCAGAAATGTTCATGACAACCATGGATCAAACTATTTTTATATGACTGATGCCCAAATCTACCTGCCTAGCCTAGACTACCTAAATGTTGGCCTTGTGTTCAAGCTGCCCAGTAGAAATACCCATGGTTGTCCTACACATACCTTAGTTCAACTTGTCTAAAATAAAATTTATCTACTCTGTTTATAGACCCACTTTCCCTTCTGTTCTCCAGATCGGTTGACAGTTCCTGGCAACCTACTTTTGAACCAATACTCTCTACCCACCATGCACTTCACTACAGTTTATATGTGTCATATCATATAATGAGCACAACAACCCTCCACGATGGATTATTATGCCCATTTTACAAATGAGGAACGGAGGCACTAAGAAGTTAAGTAACTTGACCAAAAGGACACTAGGCTAATAAGTCATGGAGCGAGGATTACTACTGATATCTGACTGTTTTGAGAGAAAATAACATTTTCATGTCAACCTGAAGGAAAGATGTATAAGAAGAGGTGGATTTATTCTGTTTCTACAGAGGGTAGAACTGGAACAATGCATTGAGATTATGTGAATATAAGATTTCAGTCAGTCTATTAAAGAACTTCTTTAAAGGTGGCGTTATACAGCAAAGAAACAAGCTTCCTGGCAAAGTAATGGCTTCAGACTCACGACTGTTGTAGAAGTCTTTGGGTAGAAAAGAAATTTAGACTACACAAACTACTAAAGTTCGCGACAGGATAATATTCCCTGGCACTGCCTCATTTGGATGATAGATTCAGTAGTTTACTTACTAATCATGTGAAAAACTGAAGAGATGCACAGGAACATTGAATAAGTATACGCAGATTGGATAATCAGTGTGCTGTGTATTAAACAGTCTAACATCAGGAAAACTTTGGTAAAGTTATCATTTTAGATATAGGAAAAAAAAGTGTGTTTTCTTTATTTTAGTGGTTCAGCTGCTTTAGGTCATGTCACGTGTTCTGTTTTGAAAAGCAGTTACCAGGGCTGCTGCAAACATTTCTAAATGATCTGTCACTATAATGTAGTTCTGGCTATAACATTGTCTTGTGTGGTTTCAATAGGAAGAGGTATGAAAAATATGATGGAACAAATCTGATGCTGTGTTGCAGAATTGAAGAGAACATTTCTTGTATGTTTGGGTGTGATTTTTGCTTGTTTCCCATAGGTGTAGTACATCTGTGTTATATGCAGCTTGGGTTTCCATTTGTTTTTATTTTTTAAGGTAGACCTTAATCTAGTGGTGGTTGTTTTTGTTTGTTTGTTTGTTTGTTTTTGGTGGTACGCGGGCCTCTCACTGTTGTGGCCTCTCCCGTTGCGGAGCATAGGCTCCAGACGCGCAGGCTCAGCGGCCATGGCTCACGGGCCCAGCCGCTCCGCGGCATGTGGGATCTTCCCGGACCGGGGCACGAACTCGTGTCCCCTGCATCGGCAGGCGGACTCTCAACCACTGAGCCACCAGGGAAGCCCAGTGGTTGTTGTTTTAATCTCTGCTTTCAGAAGGGGTCTGTGTTCAACACTTTGCATCATGTGATAATTATTCCTCAGGAGAAGTGGTAAATAGGTGCAATGGACAAGAGGAGTCATCATCTCCAACTAAAACCATTGTGGGGAAAATCTGAAAGGTGAAGTACCAGATAAGAGATGCTGGAATTCATGCTTGGTTCCTGTGTCCAGGCAGGCTGGGCAATATGTGCAGGGTTCTAGCTGGTTCTGTGGAGGCCACTGGAAGTTTCCTACGATGAGACTCTGTTCATCCACTTTAGTGAGCACCTCATCACTTTCAGCATGGTGTCACCCAGCTGGCTTGAGCAAGATGACACCTCCAGCTTGAACTGGGCTCCATTCCATTTTCTTGGAGTTTGTGGAGACCTGTGGTGCTTTCTTTAAGTGCAGCTGGTGCTGGCACTTTCATTGTAAATCTTAATCTCTGTTTGGAAAAAGGTGATAAGAACAGTTTGTTTCAAGTCCCTGGTGTTTAAGCCTTAAGCAATTCCCAGAAAATACGTTCAAGGCTCCTTCTAGTTTGATGGGCTACAATTTGTAGTCTTATTAATAGCAGCAGTGTTCAGATTCTCCTTTATAATATGCACCCCAAGCAAGTCTCTACACGGGCATCAGTGTTTCTCTGTGGTTCAAAGTTTGTGCTGATTGCTTTTAGCATTTTGGGTGGTGCTTGTTGATCATTGCAATTATGAGAAAAATACCGGCATCTGCATGCGTTTATCTGAGGGTTTTTTCCTTGTTTCAGTGGGGCCAAAAATGGGATGCTTTTTAGATGCATTCCATTTCATTGCATCTCTTCCTCAATAACATGAGTGTTAATACCTAAAACTGCACGATGAGTTACATGTAAGTGCTTAATGTATTCTGTTTTTCTGTACAGTTATGTCACCATCAGTATTTAACCTATTTCTTTATAAATTATCTTGATGTGTGTTGTGCTTGAAAGTTATTACATAAATAGCATTTTAATCTATTTTATAATCAATTTGTATGTCTCTTGGCTTTTGTCCCCAAGATTAGAGTTGTTGATTAAAATATTTGCCTTTTCTTTGGTTTCTTCTTAAGCTCCTTTATATACTCTCCAAGCATCAGGTACCTAAGATTTGGAGATAGGGAATGAAATAGTGCAAATTAAAATTACTTCATTTTTACATCATACTCTAAGCAACCTACCAGATGTCTTCATTTGTTCTCTCAACTTCAAGATCATCCTTTTAAAGTTATCATTACGTGTCATAATTATACCTTAAATTGTATGCAAAGTATTTTCTGGACCTTATCAAATTTGGTTCTCATGACAATTCTGAATTTTATAGATAAGGAAACTGAAATTCAGACAAGCTAAGTTGTGGGCTGGGGTCACCCAGCTGATGACAGAGTTGGCAGATCCCAAGCTCAGTCCCTGGTATACAACAAAAGGGTGGAAACATGCTAACTGGCTCTAGACTGACCTACCTACCTTCCACCATACTCTCTCACCTAGTAAACAACCAACAAGGGCAGTGATGCAGCCTTAGGTATTAATAATGGGATCAGACATTTATTAACCATGTTACTTTGGTCTTGCAGCTATACTTCCCAGAACCTAGTTTTATCATTTATAAAATAGACAAAATCGTATCACACTCATATGATTATTATGAAGACTAGATAAGGTAAAAGATCAGATATTTGGCACAGCATATGTTAGTTACCTTCATTTCTCTTTTATATCAAAAATGTAGATGCCTAATCTAACATTACCAGATGAAACTGAAATATTCTCAGTTGGTCAGTTAGGAGCTATATGGTGTTTATCTTGACAATTCGCCGTGAAATAGAGTAATATTTCAAATATAAGTTTTATTTCAGAACATATGGTGTAAACCTACCCTACCTCTATATAAAACATTTGGGAAATATTTTATAAATAGCAGAAGGTATAGATAAACATATTGGGCAAAGGAAGTACACATTTTTTTCAACATTACTTGCTGCTTCTCCTTGTTCATCATAATCATAGATCAACAGTAATAGCTAGCATTCATTATTTAATTACTTTTTATAAATTTATTTTATTCTCACAACAAGATTATCTGTTGTATGATTTTTATTAAAGCCATTTACAGATAAGGAAACTGAGGTGCAAAGAGGCAAGGTCACGCAGTTCAGGAATTTATGCTAGTCAGTCTGATAATAGTGCCCACATTCAACCATCACAATATACTGTCTTAAAATAAGTTGACTACTACTTGTAAGAGTAATTTTGCCAATATATTGATTATAGTAATGAAGAGATGCCCTAAACTTTTGTATGCCCAGATTATAACATATGTGATTTCAGCATTTATGTTATTTCTTTTTTTGTTTTTTTTTGTTTTTTTTTGCGGTACGCGGACCTCTCACTGTCGCGGCCTCTACCGTTGCGGAGCACGGGCTCTGGACGTGCAGGCTCAGCGGCCATGGCTCACAGGCCTAGCCGCTCCATGGCATGTGGGATCTTCCCGGACCGGGGCACGAACCCGTGTGCCTAGCATGGGCAGGCGGACTCTCAACCACTGTGCCACCAGGGAAGCCCTATGTTACTTTCTGTTAAAATCAGTCATTGTAAAAAAAAAAAAAAAAAAAAAAAAAAAAATCAGTCATTGTCAGTAAAACTACTCAATAATGTTGACAATAGATACAAACTAAAGAAATTTAATTCGAACTTTGGGTAACACTAAAAATATTTGTTCATTAAATGTTTCCCAGTTATTTCTATCAGTGTCTACTGACAATCATTTTAAACATATTAAAAATAACTGTAGGGCTTCCCTGGTGGTGCAGTGGTTGAGAGTCCACCTGCCGATGCAGGGGACACGGGTTCGTGCCCCGGTCCGGGAAGACCCCACATGCCGTGGAGCGGCTGGGCCCGTGAGCCATGGCCACTGAGCCTGCATGTCCAGAGCCTGTGCTCTGCAACGGGAGCAGCCACGACAGTGAGAGGCCCGCGTACCAAAAAAAAAAAAACTGTAGATATTGGGAAATTATTTGTGAAAATAATAGAGGAGCTAATTGCAGTTTTTGAAATAGGAAACCCAGTAAACTGTCAACAGGGAAATAATTCCACAGAATTCAAGCTTTAGGAAAAAAAACACTCCTTTTCAAATTATCTCAGATGTAAAATCACATGGGAAATTTTTTCCCCATGAAGCTTATGCATTAATTCCATAAAAAGAGAGAAAGAAATTAGAAGAATGCAATATTCAACTTCACTTTTAATGCTTTAGTCATCCTTCTGAGGTTGTTTCCACTGTCTCTGGTGAGGTTGCAGGGAGGAGCTATGGTCCTTAGCTCAGAAGCTCCTGGGCAAGTGGATAGTTGCCTGGGGCTGGACCAGCTATGGGCAGCCAGAAGCCTTCCTCCCCTTGTTTTGGAGGAGAACCAAGAGTTGTGTTTCGTTAATCTGGGTAACCTCATTTTCTTCTCATTTAACTAATGGGAGTTAATTGACCTACCTGCTGAGATCTCTGGCACATAGCAAAATAAGGTGAAATGAGATTACAATGTTCCCTAACCCACTTTTGGCCCCGTTTATAGTATGGGCTTATTTTCAAAGAGGGTCAGAAAACACTTTGAAAATGGCAGAGTACATCCAACTACTTTGTAGCTACACCTATGTAGATTCCTTGTTTTCCTACTCCTTATTTCCACCCTCCCTAAATATTTAGTCCTTCCCTGTTTCTTCCCCTCCATCTCACCCAGATTCACTTCCCATCTTTTCAAGCCAATTACCAGCAAATCTTTAGGATCTTTCCACCCATATCTATGTGTTCCATTGATGTTTCCAGACACACTGTGTCCACAAATTCTGTTTTCTACAGCTCTTTTTCTCCTAACAGACCTCACTAATCCCTGTTTCAGCCTGAAAAGTCTCTATCTATACAAGGTTAAATATTCCCTTGAAAAATAAGAATCCAACATACCAACTGCTTATATTATTTTAAAATATCAAAGTGTTTGATATTTTAGCACTGCTATGACTGCACTAAGCAATTATTTTGTCTTTAGTAGAAACATACTGGTTATTTCTGACATAGAATGTAGTTTGTGGCCTCAAAAAAGTTTTAAAAAAGCATTGTATCTTTCTGCATTGTTTTCCCTTGGAAAAGTGCTAGTGGAGGCTTCATTTCAGTATCCACTTTAAAAATGTGTATTATTTTTTTGCTACCCAAGTAAAACATGTGCATTAGAGAAAATGTTTTAATTCAAAAATATATAATTACTATCTTTTTTACCTGAACTCACACATATAATTTATTATACAGAAATTAGGCAAATAGCCATTTGTACCTTGTTTTGTCTGTATGGTTCTGAAGCCGAAGCCAAAATATCTGAATTAGCCACATATACTAATTGCCTTGTGTCCACTTTACATTGAAAGAATTCACTGAGTTTTTTCCCTTTGCTTTTCACTTGTGTTTCTATCACTATCAGTGCTTTATGCTAGTAGGATAATAATAAGTATAAAATTGACCAAATATATCACAGCAGGAATATATCATTACTTCGTATTTATGAACAGAGCAGACCTTAGGTAGGATTCTGTTTATAGATGTGATATAGATAATTCCTTCTTATACATTATCATTTTAAGCCTTACACCTGCATGATATACATCCTTACATTTTACATTAAGCACACAGAGACCTATTATACACCACTCTACTTTTATTTAAATTGGTCACGAGTTCCTCCTTGACTCCTCTTGCTTTCTCCAATATGTTTATGTATGAATATACCCAAGCCTTGGGGGTTATTTTTCTTATTTGGTTTGTCTTCACACTTACTCTACAAAGTTGACCACCATGTGACATCACAAGGGGTAAAAAACTATAATCCTCAGAACATGGACTCACTACTAAAATAATTCTCCATGAGCTGTTTTAGGAAACCTAAACCCAAACCTAACGTGAACATCACAGGATCATTTCTAAAACTATGTCTGTCTTATGTAGCCTCCTATGAGACACTCTTTAGACCTTTAAGTTCAAGTTAGGAGTGATAAGTGCCTTTCATATTGAATCTTTTTTAACCCATTTAAAAAAAGATCCGTGGTTGTTGTATCCTAACAAGATAGACGAATCAGTCAAGAATATGAAAAGCCAAGATGAATGCTCAAGCACCTTGGTGCCTTTAGAAGCATAGAAGTGTACTGACAAATTACAGAATATTCCTGGGGTAAATTTTTAAAAGGGAGCAGAACAGTACATAAATGAGCCAAATTATTATCTGATAAACAGCTATTTGTACTTCAGGGTAATTTATTCTTTCAGTGATAACACTACATAAGCCCAAAACTGCATGGGAATATATATTCTTTTTCAGAAGCAAAAGGAAAAAAAAAAAAACAATGTGTAAACAGAATCAAGAAGCCAGACACTGTGAAGTCTTACCCACATCTCCACACATATTGTCAGTCCCAGAATGATTAGAGAATAAAAATAGGAGATATGTTGACAAGAGTATTTTTTACATTGGATGTGACTTGATGTTTGAGTTTAAACAAGGTGTTTTCAACCATATTTCCTTTCATAAAGCTTTTAATAGACATATGGAAATGGAAGACACATGTTTAACAATTATAAAATAAGCTCATTTCAAGCTCTCTGAAATAAGACTGAAAAATGTTCTCTAAATCATGGTGTCTTGATTTTCAAAAGGTTAAGTCAAATCCCCAAATGAAAGCAATTGTAATGGAGTTAATTAAGACAACTTTGTGGCTATATTTGATCATTTTTAAAGGGTATAGGTTTCCAAAGAGTATAGATTTTCATGTTTTAAATTGTGTAAGTCTTCAGTATAAAAGGGCCAGCTCCCCTCACCAGATGTGTGTGTATACCTGCTGGGGGCTACTTATACACACATAATGTAGGGGAATAAATCCCCTATTGATCTGGCTTTTATAAATTTAAATTTAAGAATAAAATTCAAAGATTAATTGATCAAAATCACACAATGAAATAAAAAATACTTCCACATTTTTTGTTGTTAAATCTAATTATTTAAAGAGTACATTCTTAAATCTTAATTTCTTTCCTAAAAGTTCAAAAGGCTGATTGGACTACAGAGAAACAAAACAGCTTGCCCATGTCAACAGATCATTTTATTTGGGCTCCAGGTTTCTGAATGAACTTCCACACAGACCCTTGCAGACATCTGAACTCCATAAATCCACAGGTGTTTAAGGAGCCCTAAAGGCTGGGTCAGATACCAGACTTGTTCCACTACGACTTTACAAGGATTTCGTACTGTGTAAACAACACTTGCAAGGATTTCTCTTTACTGCTGAGTAAAACCAGTAGCAGGAAGAGCCACTTTTAGTTTTCTTCTCTAAACTATGATTCGCTTCCGTTTTGATTCAGTTACAAGTAGTGTATAGCAGGTTATCTTGTACACAACGGAAGTAGGATTTTAGGTTTTTGCTTCATGAACAGGACGACTTGGCATAAAGCACAGCCTCTTAAAAGGAAAAAAAGCGCCATTTTATAAAGGAAAATGTATTGTTACAATAATTTTTCATCTTTCCATGCACTGTACTAAAAAAACAATTGTGAAATGCCCAAATATCATTTATTTGTTCCCCTTCAAAACTAGGAGGTTTGCATATCTCACATACCCTTCCCGTAAGTGAAATCTGAGTGAAGCTAGTATAAGCAAATGAAGGATTCTGTGCATAAAATATCTGGAAAATCTAGTTTTGTCTTCATTTCACTCCTTTTTTGTCTTATTTTATTAGTTAAGCCAGAAACCAGATTCAGAGGGCAATTCAGAAGAAAAACTAAAAACTTTATAGGATGATAAATATACCGTATGCCTTGAGTGCTCTGACAAGCTATGATATTCAAATGCCCCTAGATAGAACATTGTTAGTTCAGCTAGACTGGGAAATTGAGTCTAAAGATGAAAAGCAAGGAATTTTTTTTTTTAAAGTGCTTGAAGAATGAAAATAAGTTTACAGTGGAGTACAATAATTAGAAACTGAGAAAAGAAATCAAAATCTTAAGGGGATTTTCAAGATCAGAAGAATTCAGAGGGAAAAATGTAAACGTCTATAAGAGAGGTTGTCTGAAAAGGCAAAATTAACTCAAATTAAAAGCCTAGAGTTTCCATGTCTCTCCTGTTTTAAGATTTCAAATGATTTTAGGAATATGTGACAAAAGTTTTCTGTCACATATTAAAATGGTATACTTTGAAGTATATTTGTTATTGAAGCAGAATATAAACATCAAAATGTTCCTTTATATGTTTAAATGGTACTTGTGTGGCTTGGTTTAAATGCAATATTTTATTTTTAAAGAGGTGTTTCTAAGATGCCTCAAGAGCAATGAGCACAAGTATCCTAGGGAAATAATAATCTCTTAGCACTGCTGCAGAGTACACAAAAGTATCAACAGGTACCAAAGAGTGGTGTAACCTTTCTGCATTAGGAAGTTTGCTGATGAACACTGCCCCTGACTCCACGAAGACTAAACAAGCATTTGGGAAAGAGAGAACCAGATCCACTCAAGTAAACATTGATTAGCAGTCCAGCCTGATTCACCTTTCAATGAATCATGTATAAATGATGAATCAAGTGAAGGACTGAAGATCAAAGACAATCAGCACGTAAAAGTAAAGACTCAAGAGTTAACCTCCACAAGAGATTAGACATCAACGGAGCCAACACCTCCGCCCTATGTACAACGCTTTCCTCATGCTTTGTGTGCATGTACGGCTTCAGCAATTTTTTTGATGCCTTCCATATACAAGCCACAGTGCTAACTTTCTTGTGAAAACATGCCTAAATCTTTCCTTTGAACATCCTCAGCACGAGGAGATTGTAATTTCTGAGAGGAGTTTGGTTTTGAAACGAGGCAAAAGGTAGTTGTAGCCATGTCTAGTGAGTTGGATTAATAAGTCAGGCAGTGTACACGTGGTCAGAAGCCCATGTGTGTGCATCCTTCTCATTGACCCTCCTGAACTTTATCTACATCATCTGTTTATAAGGCTGATTTTCAAGATCAGGACCCAAGTTATTGTCATCTTTCTATTTCAACCCCTGACACACTGCCCATTGGTTGAAAAGATCTGATGTTTTTGTGTGATTCAAAAGTTGTCTTTGAAGGCAGTCCAAAAAGGAATCGTAAAAAATCAACATTTTTGTCATAAGTATTAACTATTCGAGAGAAAAATATACACATTCTGGGGGCTTCCCTGGTGGCGCAGTGGTTGGGACTCTGCCTGCCAATGCAGGGGACATGGGTTCGTGCCCTGGTCCGGGAGGATCCCACATGCCGCGGAGTGAGCAGCTGGGCCCGTGAGCCATGGCCGCTGAACCTGCGCGTCCGGAGCCTGTGCTCCGCAACGGGAGAGGCCACAGCAGTGAGAGGCCCGTGTATCGCAAAAAAAAAAAAAATACACATTCTGAGATTTTAAAAGCCAAATCCAATTATTGATAGTTTTATGAGGAACATTTACTACAAAGGGATAAAATTTCAATAAAATGTATACTGCTAATGAATAGAAGTGAATTATTTAAAATGAATATCAAGTTATAATCATTATGTCTTTTTTTCTCCCAGAAAACTCACAGATTCTGAATTTATCTTTTGCTTCCGGAGTTATAGAAGTCTTCCCCCTTGTCCTTTTTTCATTCGGACTGTACATGGAGATGCATTTCTCATGCTTTGGATATACGAGTTAGAAAATCTGTCTCATGTTTGGCAGATTTCTAAATGTCTGAATACTTTAATTTCTAGTTCTATTTTGTGACTGTTGATTTAACAGGGAAAAAGTAACTTCAACAAAATGTGTACCTGTTTGAAAGTGTCTAAGACTTTAGAAATGTAGTAGGAAGTGTTGAGATGACCAGACACAAGTACCGGACAGGCTAATTGCATGAACTGAAAACAAAGAAATATAAAAGGGGCCTAGTCATGCCTGAATATCAAGCAATATAAACACATTTAAAGATATATTAGAAAATGGGCAATATTGATGAAGTATAAAGGAGCTCAAGTTGTATATTCAATAATACTGTCAACTCACATAACCATTTCAAGGTTATACTCTAAAGTTTGAAGCAGAGGTTATCCGAGTATTCAGATAACCTCTTACTTACTTGAAAAATGGGCAGGCTGAAGAGGAGATGTAGAAAAATATACATATATGTCAGTCTAAAGTACATTTGCCTTACAAATACTTACAAAATGCATTCAATTCAGTGAAATATTTTAGTAAAGAGTGTGCATTAATTATAACTGTTTTGTCTGTTTCTAATAGAAAATAAAACTGCCAATCTTCAGTGATATTTCTTTCATCCTTTTTCCAATCTAATATTTTGATTATCTTTACCTAATATATTTAAAACTCTTGTGACTTTGCATATATAGTTTGAATAAATAAAAGAAGAAAAGCAAATGGTAAATGTTAAACATACAAACGAGAAGTTGTTTTTACATAACTATTTTTGTAAAATGACCAAAGAAGTGAAGAACACTTTAAATTCTATTAACTTTTTTAATACCAATTTTTAAGTAGATTTGTATATATTTCATAAGTTCAAAATTCAGTTAAATGTAGAGAACTTTACTGTGATAATGACAGTCTATTGACCAATATCACATGGGAATAGGAAATATAATAAAACCTAGAAATACTTAGATTATTGCTAGGAAAAAAATGGATTGTAAATGAGAAATACTTGGGCCTAGATGTGCTATAGTACAAACGTGTTTCTAATCGTTGAAAATCATCACTGTGCAATATTTAAACCTAAACTAAAAATACTTCATTTCTAAACTTTGAAAAACTGATTTCATATGAATAAAATCATCCTCAAAATTGGATATACTGTTCAATATTCTCAGTTCAGAAAGACATTTTAAACAGTAAGGCATTTAATATTGCCGTCCAGATACTGTTCTGATGTGCTGATGCAGGGTGTACTACTGACGTCGATTGGAAATGTGCTGATGTAGGGAATAATGAATATACTTCCATTCTGGATTTTTTCCTCATCCAGAAACAGAACGGGAAAGTCATATGTTTGGGGAATAGAAGAGTATGTGAGCAATATAAAATGACTTGAATTATGACCTCTTCTGACACCAAGTATATAATGTATATTTTTTAATCTAGAAAAAAAAAAGTATATGTAAGTAATAGATAAAACCTGAAAAAAAGGAACTAAAAAATCCTTTTTTAAAAAAATATAGAATCCTAGTACTATTGAGAAATACCCTCATCTAAATGCTGTACACCTCTAACTATCACAAGAGGCAGAGTCATTCAATCTTAAGGAGATCTGTGAAATATATATATATGGAGCAAACAAACAAAATCCTAAAAAACTAAATGCAATAGCGTGATAGCTGAGCAGATGCAATATCAGGTTGCCCAGCACATCACAATTACAAGACAGTGTATTACAATAGACAAAAGCTGAACTCCTAGTGAAAGAATATTTGTTGTTCTTCAAATATAGGCCAATGATTGCAATAAATATTTCTCTCCTATATCATTGGCTACCTGCCTATCTTCAATTTCAGGCCCTTGAAATTTAGCTCATGAAATATTAAGATATACTTGTGCTCTCCTATTTTTAGTCCTTTTTCTCAAAAGTGTTCTGTTTGTATAGTACATCAGAAAGGAAGACAGAGTGCCTGTATGTTTCTTCCCTTTGTTGGGATATGTGGAAGGAAGGGAGTGGAGGTTATTTTGGGTGCGAGTTTGTCTCTGGTCAGCTGAAACACATCAGTGAAGTAATTTCTATTTAAGTCTTGGCTTTGCCACTCAGTTTGTAATAAGCCAGAACTATCAAACAGGAACCAGGACACAAATCAGTAATGGTTGCCAGAGAAAATGCACAGAATCAGAAGAATTACATTTATAAGGTGAAGGGAGTGGTCACTGGTCATTCACAGCACAAGCCAGCAGTTTCATCATCAGAAGTTTGGGTCAGTGGATGCTATATACTTATTCAAAAATCCCATAACTCTTTAAAACATGGGGGCAGCTGGGTTGTTCTCAGTCTGATTCTTAACGTGGAGGAAATAAGAGAAGTTGTTGGGTGACCAGGACAAGATCCAGGCACCTTCTGAAACAATTTTACATTAACAGGTTTATTCACTTTTAAATGAGCTGAATACCAAAAGAGTGTCAACATTCCCAAACTCACATCTCCTTCATGTTTTGACAATGTTCACTGACCTAATAGCCCCAAGTTTTGCAAACTCTCTTGCCTAAATGCCAATTCTGCATATTAAGTTAGCTCTGCCTTGCTAGGAGTGTCAGAATCTTGCTGATTCTCACTCACTGATGTGGAAGACTTGCTTCTATCAATCAGCAACATTCTTAGCAATTTATCTGTTCCATGTAAACTGAAGCAAGATGTGGTGTCCCATTTTTAAAATTTCGACTGTACTCATCATTTTTAAAAGTGTAATCAGAAGGCTCTGAGTCCCTTTTCTGAAGGTAGATAGTTATTTTGAAACGGCTTTTCCCTGGGCAAGATCAAATGCACATGCTAAAACCAAACCATAAAGTAACTTTCCCATCATCTACAATGTGTTTTGTGGAATAAATAATACAGTCACACAATCTTGCTGGTGGAGAAAACCTTAAATGTCACCTATGACATTCATATCCTGTCACCACAGAGGAAACAGGAGCTGGGAGAAATTAAGTAACTTTTCTAAGAGTACACCGTATTTTGGTGGCAGGGTATGGGCTGGCACTCAGAAGTCTTGATTCTTAGTCCAAGATGCTTGTCAAAATGCCTACAAATGTTACTCTAAAAAGGGTATGTCAACACTTCCTTTTACACATAGCCTCTCTCTGTCTCTCTCTCTGTCTCTCTCATTCTGCAGTTTTACTTTTTTCTTCACCTTGGGAGATTGAGAATCCACAGTTCTTTTCTTGGAATACTTTGTTTTAATACATTGGTTACTCTTTTTTTTTGGCAACGTCTGTGCCCAAGGCCATTAATAGCAAAAGTGTTCAGAACTGACACATTCCATATAATGAAGCAGCTAACCCACATTACCATTTTTTACTTAAAAAATTAATTTGCCCATGTAAACCCTGGGTAGGTAAGTTTACAGCTAGAATGTACCAAGAACCACATTTGTGACATAGATAACGATTAACTACTTTTAAGCTATCAAATGCCTTAGAGTGTCGTAGTAAAGAATGTAAAAACTACAGATCTTATTCAAATAAATCAGGAGAGAGCAGATGGTTGAAGAAGGCACACAAGCAAGAAGGAAATCTCCTGTTCTCCCTTTCTGATTGCTTTGCCCACAGAGGAATAATGATTCAAAGAAAATCAGTAATCATGGCGGATGTCATTAGCATATTCCCAATAAGGGAGCTTACATAAAAATTCCCAGAGAAAATGAATGACTGCTTGAAGATCAATGTGCAAAGAGCACATTTCCAGCTGCCTGCCTTCTTCCAAAATGTGAGCTATTTGAGACTTCTAAAGATTGAACTTTGTGAAAGATATAGGCAAATACTGAGGGCTGTTTAAATTAATAATGATGATTACTCTAAGCAAAATAAAGCAGGTATATTTGCAGTTTGTCAATGATTAGAATGCTTTAGTATCTCATGTTTCGCATTTCTTAAACTCCATTTGGGCTGCAAGAAAGTCTGAAGACTTATTAAAATATTGACTATCCCTTTTCTTCTCACCCCTTTGTAATGGAGGATTAAGTAAGCTATGAGAAAGCACCTTCATTGCTTTATCGTGAATCCGTGTGGTAAAATGTGTTTTTCCCTTCTTAACTGATGAGCAGAGATCATTGAAACAACACATCTACTTTAAAGAAAAAATTGCATTTAATAGGGGAAAAATTCTAATTCAGATAACTATGGATTTAATATGCCCATTTTGAGAAAACATTTTGGAAAATGTGCTTTTCATTAAATGCTAAGCAGGAATATAACAGATGCTTACTTAAAGTCATATGTTACACTTTTGATGAGACTTTGTCATTGCATACATTTCTCATTGCTTGCTTGAACAGTTTCTAGATTTCTAGTTATTGAGGGGATACAAGCATCCACTGTTGTTTGTCAAGCTGCGTATTTAACCCTCAAATATGAGAATAAAGAATTTCCCTTTTATAGAAAGAACAGCAGTCACCAAATATGCAAACACCTTTATCAATAATAAATCTCTCAAGAAAAATAATAATAAATCTCTCTGGTAAATTAACCATGAGACACAATATTGGCGGTTTCCTTGTTAAGTAGAGAAGACCTAGGTAAAGTTATCATTGATTGGACCAGTAGGAGGCAGATGGTTAAATAACACAATGGGAAATGTCACAATAGTTTTATTGTTGAAACCCAAACTTTCAGTGGCAGTAGACAGATTGCCTTCATTTTTCATCCATAAAACAACCATCTTGAACATTTCATCAAAAAGAACTTTTTTCCTTACACTGGCATTGCAACCAATAAAGCCTTTTATGCGTGGCAAGTTGGTAGAAACTATTAATAAAATGTCTGTCAACTGCACATCTCTTTTTTCTTTAGCAAAAAAGGGGGGGGTCATTAACTACAGTTTCTGTCACAGACAAAAGACACAATGATTGCTCTGGTTTCTTAACAGCCTGAATTCACCTAGTGACCACCTCTTCTGTTGAATTTGAAAAGGGATAGGTCCTTATCCATCTAAACAAAAAGCTTCAGAGCAATACGAACACATTGCCTGTGACTGCCTGGGCAACAAATGTGTTATTTTAGGTTGACTTTGAAAGAGGATTATGAATATGGATAGAATGCAAATACTTCATCTATCTTAATCAGAATACAGGAATTCAAGCTGTTGAGGAAAAAAAAAAGACCTTAGAATTCCCATACAAGGAAAGAAATTTTATAGTGCTTATTGAATTTAGAAGACAGAGATTAGAAATGAATTTAATGAATCCGTTCATCAGAAGGCAAGCAACAGACTTAGCAACAAGTGTAGATCAATTACCCTGATGACAAATAAATATAATGAACTTTCAGAGTAGGAAACAACTGTTTAACACAATTAAAAAAGAAAACATTTTTTTCTCCTTTGGCAAATTTGCTTTGTTTGTCCTCACCTTTCTACCTGGTAATTGTTTTTTTTTCTTCTATTAACTATTTTTAAAACCCTCTGCATTCTCTTAGCATGATCTTTCCTCACACAAGTTTTTCAGTGTGTTGTACGTAGTAGAAAAGGAAAAGCACAACTACACAATTTTTTTCACCAAATGTAAAGAGAACAAAAGGGCTGGGGCCAGGAGCGATTGTATAGATTCCTTCTGAATTTTCAGCAAGGTTTTGGCAATAACACTGTGTAGAACGCTGCAGTTTTCTTTATTATTTCTATTTATCTGCTCCAACTAAGTCAACAAAATGGTCTGGGTAGCCAGGGTCCCCTCATCTGCGTTCCCCATTTCTCACATTTAATGGATCCATTTGTTCCAGGCACTCGAGTGCTGCAATGCAAGAGCATTCTTTGTTTTTTATTTAAAGAAACTTTTCAATTTAGTGTCTTCTTAATATGAACACAAATAATTACCAGTCCATCATGCTATAGACTTTTAAATATATGTTCTAATTATTTCATGAAGTTTAGTCAAGGATTTCTTTATCTATGCAAGGTGGGAAATTTGAGGAGAAGGAATAGGTCTAATCTTAAGGAACAAAACAACTCTATGATAATCTGTAAATCTAAGAAGTTAAGAATAGTTATAAGCTCTTAATCTACAAGTTTATTATGAGTTTATGTTGTAGTATATCGAGATTCAAATTTTAACTCCACTTGTTATTAGCTGTGTGACTCTAAGAAGGTCGTTTAACCTTTCTGTGCCTCAGTTTCCTCATCTACAAAAGGAGAAAAATACTAGGAGTTACTTCATATAAGAATTAAGCGATTTAAAGTATATTTAAAAATGCCTGAAACACTACTGGAGCATAGTAAGTACTAAAGTAATTGTTAACCATTATTATAAACTGGTCTATTTTTATTTGCTCTAAAGCCAAAAATGAAAAGCTGCGAAATAAGCTTAACAATCAAAAGATTAACGCATACACTAAATCTTTACTCCTCCTTGACTGCTGACAGAATAGATACGGCAAAAATTCTAGTAAGAATTCTACAAAATGAAAGTAGGGACCACTCATTATGAATGGGATACTGTGAGCAGCTTTTCCACTAGGAGATTGAAGGCAAGAGAAGACAATAATATTGGTAATGTTCAATACGTGTTGTTTCCTCTCAGAAAAAACAACTACAGAAATCTAGCCAGAAACTAAAACTAGAACTAGCATACGACCCAGCAATCCCACTACTGGGCATATACCCTGAGAAAACCATAATTCAAAAAAAGTCATGTACCACAATGTTCATTGCAGCGCTATTTACAATAGCCAGGACATGGAAGCAACCTAAGTGTCCATTGACAGATGAATGGATAAAGAAGATGTGGCACATATATACAATGGAATATTACTCAGCCATAAAAAGAAATGAAACTGAACTATTTGTAGTGAGGTGGATGACCTAGAGTCTGTCATACAGAGTGAAGTAAGTCAGAAAGAGAAAAACAAATACTGTATACTAACACATATATATGGAATCTAAAAACAAAAAAAATTAGTTCTGAAGAAACTAGGGACAGGACAGGAATAAAGACGCAGATGTAGAGAATGGACTTGAGGACACGGGGAGGGGGAAGGGTAAGCTGGGACTGGGACGAAGTGAGACAGTGGCATGAACTTATAAATACTACCAAATGTAAAATAGCTAGTGGGAAGCAGCTGCATAGCACAGGGAGATCAGCTTGGTGCTTTGTGACCACCTAGAAGGGTGGAATAGGGAGGGTGGGAGGGAGACGCAAGAGGAAGGATATATGTATGTGTATAGCTGATTCACTTTATTATACAGCAGACACTAACACAATGTAGTAAATCAATTATACTCCAATAAAGATGTTAAAAAAAATCTAGCCAGTAGTATGATTGATATTGTTTACAAAGTTTAAATCCAAGGTAAGAGGTGACTGTGCTCTTTCTTACTCTAGCACATGCCTATGCACATCTTGTATATGTGTATATATGTCATCTTTATCAGCTTTTCTAAAAAAACCTCTATTGAATAGAACTTTTTATTACCACTGGTTAAAAATGTCATATCATAAGAATCTGGCAAGCATTCAGAACCATTTAATCTTTCATCAAGGTTTAATCAGAAGAGGTTTATACCTCTTTTGTGCATTGTCAAGTGCCCACCGCAATTTGTCTCCCCCGTACTGGACTGACAGATTGAGCGAATAAGCAAAGAGCCGGAACATTTGAGCATAATTGCAGTGTCAGCAATGTTAACTGTATTTATGAGAAGAGAGTTAACACTGTGACATTAATAATTTCATCAGATTACGCGTTTGCTTGACAAACAAGCAAGCTATTCTCTTTAAATTATCTGTGACTAGTGCTGTTTTCAGTTGGAGAACAGCCATGAATTCCAGTTTAAAAAGAAAAATAAACTCACCAAAACACGATTCAACTTATATTATTATGTTTTGGGGGAGGGAAGAAATTAAGTCTTTAAATATTTGCATTGAGCCAGACTTTATAAATCCTGGTTTCCTGTCAATAAGAAAGAAAAAATGGTTAGGAAAGTACAATAAGAAGGAAGGGCCAGGAAGTATAATAATTGTGTCTAGCTGTACTGTAGTTCAAAAATAGCTTCAGGCAGAGACATGAAGTCTTTTAGTTTGCCTTGACTTTTTAAACCACTAGATGCTCACCTGCAGTGGTTTCTGTGATTTGTGGTAGCTAACCAAAGGCACCGGATAATAAAGACAGTTTGTTACCCTGTAATTTTGGAGGGATATAACACATGAAGCTTGTACAGCAATCTCTTACCTACATATTTCACTCCATAAGGGGAAACAATAAGAGAAAATATGACATGTATTAGAGAAGTAAATTACAATGTTATACTCTTCGGTCCAATAAACCATTGTGGGCTGTCATGTTCCTGACTACTGAAGTGTTGTTTTATGCTACAGCTTAATCATCTGGGTCTAGGCTGTGCTTTCATATGCCAGTGCCTGAGGCAGCGTAAATGCTATGATTCACGCACATGATCACTGGAGCCTATATGGTGAGGTCCACACAACCTGCCATGGAAGTTATTGGCCGGGGTGATGGATCTCCTTGCACTTAATTTAGAAGAAGGAATGGGACTTGAACCCAATTGTTAAAATTACCACAAATCATAGAGCCACCTGTTTGTCTTATTTAATAGGAGCATATTGCCGGTGCAACATGATGTGAACCTCGGTGCAGAAAGTTAAAAAGAGATATATTGATTCCATCACTAGCAAATCCCAAAACAAAAGCCTGTCACTTCGGTAAAAAATAAGATGTCAAAAGGAATACTTAGCCTTTTTCAGTATTCTTATGGCAGTACGTATCGATAATATACCAAAAACAAATAGAATGATAGTAACATGCATATACATTCATATACACATAATCTGCAATTACAAACACAGAGTATTACTATGCTCTCTTGAAAAACCTAATAGATCTGGTGAGAAAGAAAGAATAATATATTCTTGGACTGAAAATAATCTCAACTCAGTATGTCACTTAGTAATCATATCACCAGAGTTTTACACAGAGCAAAGAGGAAAAAATATTAATGAAACATAAAAGATAAAGTAAGTTTTCCCACTAGGATAGCTATTATCAAAAAAAAAAATTGGTGTTGAGGATGTGGAGAAATTAGAACCCTTGGCACATTGCTGGTGAGAATATAAAATGACACTCTCCTTGTTGACCACATATTATGAAAGTGTGTTACTCTCAAGTCCTCCATTGCACATTATATGGCAGCCATTCATCTTGTTCCTCAGGAGGCAGGCAGCACGTGGAAGCAACTGGTAATACATCATTTTTCATAACCAGAGAGGTAGCCATCATGTTGCTGAGCTGTGCTGAGTAGAACAATGACAGGGGACTGACATGTTTGCCTGAGTTGATTCTTGATACCACAAGAAAGGGCTCCATTTACTATTGTAATCAAGATTGAATAACACTCCTTCAAAGATAAAATAATTTAGAAACATGAAAGTTTACCTTATGCTACCTGGGGACACAGCACATTTTCTATTTCCCTGGTAGAAATATTTCCTACATTTAGAGCCAGCTACATATTCGTGGGGTTCAGTACAAAATTAAAATATGGAGACTGTTGTTCAAAATAATGGTACTAAAATATATAGCTTTCTTTTCCTTTCCTCCAAGGTCTCTTTCTCTTGACTTGTGTTGGTGTTTATTTGCTACTTAATGTCATTCCTAAGTAGAGTAAAATTTTTAATTATCAGCATGAATTTTATTCTATTTTATATTGCACAATGCCCATTTGAAATGCAAATATAAGAACATTTAAGTCACATAGAGTCGCTGAAATTACACAGTTCATATTCCATAACTTGGATATGTATTTGCATTTTATTCTTACCAGAACAGTGGAAATGCTACACGAAACTAACTCAACTATTTTCATTTCACTTTTTTTTGCGGTGCGCGGGCCTCTCACTGTTGTGGCCTCTCCCGTTGCGGAGCACAGGCTCCGGACGTGCAGGCTCAGCGGCCATGGCTCACAGGCCCAGATGCTCCGCGGCATGTGGGATCTTCCCGGACCGGGGCACGAACCCGTGTCCCCTGCATCAGCAGGCAGACTCCCTACCTCTGCACTACCAGGGAAGCCCTCATTTCACTTCTTGATACATGCACATTCTATCATCACTCTCTACCTCACTAAAGAGTAAGGAAGGAATGAAAGGAAAAAAGGCTATGTGTTGCCCTATATTTTAATTTCCTTCTATGTCTTAATCATCGCCACCACCTCATAACAGACATAACATTCTTACCTTGTACTCACTTTGAGACTCACTGAACTCCCACACATTATGGGTCCATCAAAATTTTGTGCTCATGAGGCATCACCAAAGTTCTATGTGAACGAGGACACAAGAAACAATAGACACATACATTGCATGTATGTGCATATTCCATTGTCCCCACAGACTTATTTATACAAGTTCAAAGATAAAATTATTAAGAATTTCATACATCAAACTAAAAACCTTCTGCACAGCAAAAGAAACAATTCACAGAATGAGGAGGCAACTTGCAGAATGGGAGAAAATATTTGCAAACCATATATCAGAGAAGGGGTTAATACCCAAAATATATAAGGAGCTCATATAACTCAATAGCAAATCATCATCGTCATCGTCATCATCATCATCATCATCTGATTTAAAGAATGGGCAGAGGACCTGACTAGACATTCTTCCAAAGCAGATATACAAATGGCCAACAGGTACATGAAAAGATGTTCAACATCACTAATGATCAGGGAAATACAAAGTAAAACCACAATGAGATATTATCTCACATTTGTTAGAATGGCTATCATCAACAAGACAAGGGATAACAAGTGCTAACAAGGATGTGGAAAAAGGAAACCCTTGTGTACTGTTGGCGGAAATGTAAGTTGGCACAGCCATTATGGAAAACAGTAAAGAGGTTCCTCAAAAAATTAAAAATACAGCTACCATATGACTCAGCAATTCTACGTCTGGGTATATATCCAAAGAAAAGGAAATCACTATCTCAAGGTGATTTCTGCACCCCTGTATTCATTGCAGTGTTACTCATAACAGCCAAGACATGGAAATGACCTAAGTGTCCATGGATAAAGAATAATAGAATATTACTCAGCCATTAAAAAAAAGAAAGGAAACCCTGTCATTTGTGACAACATAGATGGACCTTGAGGGTGTTTTGCTAAGTGAAATAAGTCAGGCAAAGAAAGGCATATACTATATGATCTCACTTATATGTGGAATCTAAAAACAAAAGCCAAACTCATAGTAACAGAGAGTAGAATGGTTGTTGTCAGAGCCTGGAGGTGGAGGAAATGGGGAAATGATTGTCAAAGGGTATAAACTTCCACTTATAAGATGAATAAGTTCTATTGTGTTGGCCAAAAATTGCCTTCGGTTTTGAAGTAAAAATAAAAGACACATTTTTCATTTTCACCAAGAACTTTATTGAACAACATATTCACCCTTTTGTTCCACTACCTTCTGCCATTTTTCAGACAACTTCATAATTCCATCTTCCCAAAACTTGTTTTTATCTTTTTGAGCAAAGAACTGTTCCAGGTGCCTTTTACAGTCTTCCAGAATTGAATTTTTTCCATTAAGAGAATTTTGTAAAGACCTAAATAAATGGAAATCCGAAGGTGCAATGTCTGGTGAATGCGGTGGATGAATCAGAACTTCCCTGCCAAGCTGTCACAGTTTTTGCCTGGTCAAATAAACATGCGGTCTTGTGTTATCCTGGTGGAAGATCATGTGTTTTCTGTTGACTCATTGTGGATGCTTTTCATCGAGTACTGCTTTCAGTTGGTCTAGTTGGGAGCAGTACTTCCTGGAATTAATAATTTGGTTTTCCAGAAGGAGCTCATAATAGAGGATTCCCTTCCAATCCCACCATATACACAACATCATCTTCTTTGGATGAAGACCAGCCTTTGGTGTGGTTGGTGGTGGTTCATTTCGCTTGCCCCACTTTCTCTTCTCCATGTTCCATGTTATTGTACAGTATCCACTATTCATGGCCCGCCACAATTTGTTTTAAAAATGGAACGTTTTCATTACATTTAAGTAGAGAATTGCGTGCGGAAATATGGTCAAGAAGGTTTTTTTCGCATAATTTACATGGAACCCAAACATCAAGGCGATTAACATAACCAAGCTGGTGCAAATGATTTTCAGCACTTGATTTGGATATGTTGAGTATGTCGGCTGTCTTCCGTGTGGTATAACGCGTTGACTGTTCTCAATTAATGTCTCGATCTTATCGCTATCAACTTCAACTGGTCTACCCGACCGTGGAGCACTGTCTAGCAAGAAATCTCCAGCACCAAACTTCACAAACCACTTTTGACGTGTTTAATCAGTCACAGCACCTTCTCCATATACTGCACAAATCTTTTTTTTTTTTTTTGCGTTTCAGTTGCGTTTATACCTTTCTTGAAATAATAAAGCATAGTAGGCCGAAAATGTTGCTTCTTTTCTTTCATCTTCAATATTAAAATGGCTACACAAAAATTCACCAATTTTGATGTCTTTTTTGAAATGCACGTTGATATGACAGCCGTCACATACAACCTAACAAATTGTTTCGAATGAAGTTAAAGACAACTAAGTGCTACTAGAGCCATCTTACCAAAAAAACCAAACGAACCTTTTGGCCAACCCAGTAGGTATCTAATATTCAGCATGATGACTACAGTTAACAATACTGTTTTATATACTTGAAAGTTGCTAAGAGAGTAGGTCTTAAATTTTCTCACCACAAAAAAAGTGTAATTATGAGGCGATGGTTGTGTTAACTAACCTTATTGTGGTAATCATTTTCCAATATATGTGTGTATCAAATGACCACATTGTACATCTTAAATTTATACGGTGTTCTGTGTCAATTATATCTCAAAAAAAAACTGGGAAAAAAATGAAGTTTAAAAGAGGCTAAAAAGAAAATCTTATTATTAGGAAATACATTCTGATAAATCAGCGATTCCGATATTAATAGTCAACTTAAATCATGGAATTGATTAATAGCATCAAATTAGGATTAAAAAAAGGAATAAAAATCTATTTTTGCAAGTTGTTTAAGATCAAGACATTCACTGGCTGATGCCATATTCTATCAATCTGATTACACTATACACGAAAAGCATGCCCTATGAGGAAAAAAAGGGATTTCAATCCTGTGACAGTAGAGCATTAAAGCAAGTGCCAGGCCCTACTGCTCTGAGGCTCTGTGCATGAGTTGTACACCCACGACAGCTTTATACAGAGCACACCAAGAGGCAAAGTGGAAAACACAAATGAGGGTATTGCCATCTCACAAAGAGTGTTACAGATGCTGTTCTTTCATTTATTTTCCAGATGTACCTCTGACATAACCTTTAGCAGGTGAAATACGCACCAAGAATATATATTAAATATTTTTCAGGACTTAGTTTGAACAACTAAGCTAAAAATGCTCCCAGTCCTTGTGCCCTTTTTCTTTAGGCTCAATTCTAGAAACTTCTGATCCACTAATGGAGCAGTCCATCCATCTTTTAATGTATGCAGTATCATAGCTCCTCTTCCCCCTTCTCATGCTGAAATCACATTTCAGGTCACCCTTTGCTTCCTTCTTTCTTTCAACCACTGCCACATTCTTTGTGAGTCAAATCCCTGTCTTTCAGAAAGATTAAAATCTAGAGTAACGGAGTACCCTGACTGCCAAAATGAATTGGAAATTAATGCACAAAACACACAAAGCCAACAAGTCTGCTAGTAATTCTGACACCCCGTTAACCATATCTTAGGGTCTGGTTGCCTTCACATATTCTCTTGGGGACAATATAATCCTCGTTTTGCTCAAGGTGTATTGTCTTCCTTTCGTGCAAAATCACTTAGAAAAAAAATATGTAAGTGACATGGCAAAAATGATGCTGCCTATAGTAGTACAGACATAAAAACTGCTTCTGGCACATTCCTTTTACTACTCTACCTATTGTATTGACCTGCCCTATTCAGAGACGTGCTTTGTAACTGAGGTGGAATATGCAGGTGGAATATGCAGCATTTGAATATGCATGCAGACAGTTCATATAAATGTACTGTAAACCTGGTGCCTGCCTGCCTTGTAGTAGAAATCATATTACCAAATTCCTAACAAGAAGCATTAGGATGCTAGAAATTGTTAAAAAAAAAAAAAAGTGAATGATAAAAAAAAAACCTTTACACAGAGCCTAAAGAACTAGTTCAAGTAACAAAGCCCTATTTTCCATCTTTTATGTAAAGCAAATGGATTAACAACTGGCACGAAGCTGAACGAACACCCTGAATCGCTGTGCCAAGCAAGCTCTCTATTGAATTGTCGGCACCAGCCATTTCTTGTGTGCAAACAGGAGGAACTTGTTCAGGCAGCAGCCACTCTGAATGGCATGTGAGGATTTAGTGAAATACATGCTCAGGACAGCTTTCTTAATCCTTGCAATTCTGCCCAACAGAGGAAATTCCAGGGCAACAGATGAAGGAAGCCTCGAGTCTTTCACTGCACACAGTCAAGTCCAGAAAAAAAAAGTTTGTGGAGCTTTGTTCTATATTCCGTTTCTTCTCACCCAGCAAACACCACTGTTAGGAGAAAAAGTTAAATGAATGATGGTAATAAACAGGCTGTTACTACCCACTGATTAAAGTGTCATGATGCCTCTTTAGAAATCAAAGGAGTTATCCTGCTAATGAACTAAATTAGACTGAACTAACATTCATGTTAGTTGTGTTAGGAGTGATAATGATCATGTGAGAGCTGAATATAATAATATTTCTCAGGTGCATATACTCCCATTTAAAGCAGATTCGACAGAAACGTGCAAGTACCCCAGCAGCCCAATTTTGAATACTGGAGGGAATTTTTTCAGAGTAAGGATGGTAAATTAGGTCCTAGGTGAGTAATGAAAAGAGGGCTGAAAAACAAAATTCCCTACTAGAACCAGAAGTGTTAACCTGACAAACACATCCAAACTCTTTAATACTATGTATGAAATACATATGGTACTCATTTTCCCTTAAAATGAGCCATGATATAACACAATTTTATATTCTCAAGGCTAGAACAAGAGAAGATATGCATTGGTAATAATATTGATTTTTTTAAAAAATTCTACTGAAAGGCTGTTATTAGACATAGGTTACAGTTACAGTGAACCTGAGAGCTGCTTTTAACCCGCTGGCGGGGGAAATTTATGTCGGCTCCTTTTTGTCATTGTCAAGGTGTAGAAAGAATGAAAAATACTTTTGTGTATTTCGTTATTAGTACACATGAACAGTTTGAACTCTCCATTATTGGATTGTCTTTTTTCATAGTCAGTGCCTTTTTCAGGCTCCTTTAAAAAAACTATTTGACAAGGAAAAAATAGCTTTCTTGGTTTGATATGTGAGTATATACAAGTTCGCACAAGTTTTCAGAAGAAAGGAAATGAAGAGCATGCCCTGCAAGCTTAATCATATTAACTCTGAATACAATCAGAGCTTCAAATTTTAACTGTATCTTAGTGCTAAATGTGAATGGTATACAAAGACTATCTGGAGATATTTCTTGATCTTGGACAAAATTGTTTAATAAATAAAATCTTCCCTACCCCTCAAGGTAAAATTTATATTGTATCTAAAACAATATGAAATATCTCAGCTACAGCCAGATACTGTCACCAGACCATTTTGAACATGGAATAAAACCCTTCTGAAATAAGCAATCATAGGCAATCAAAATGCTACTGGTAACATGGGGGATGTTGTCTCCCTTTTCAAATAAGACCACAACTAAAGAAGACCACAGACTTTTCAATACACAGATGATTAAGGAGCTTCAGGATTGCTTCTTTAATATTTCAGTTCTCTAAAAGTATTGCTGTTAATAATTACAGGTAACTTGCACCTTTATTTTCTTTTAGGGAAAAGGAGATGACATAGGATTTTTAAAAAATTAATAATCTCACTTTTTCCATCAAGTTTAATTGTATGATATGATTATATTTTCTACATGTTTCTTCTGTACTACTTTGTGTTCTCAGACAGGCAAGGTAAGTCAAAAAGAAAATATATTTCATGTGAATATTTGACACTATTTGGGCCAAATTATAGAGAAAACTATGTCCTGGAAATGATTACTTTTTGTTAAACTTATGAAGTGTCAGGATAGGCCTTAATGAACCAAGCAGGCACATTTTTCAGCTTAGTTCAGGAAAGGAAGGGGAGTTGTAAAAACCACTTTTTAGATCTCAACGTTTTGTAATAGCTTTTTCCATTTTTTAAAAGGAGAATGCTATCTCTTTAATATGTAGGTGTTTGTTCATGATGTATGTCTGTGTGAACTTAGTATGGGTTTTACCTCATCATGCTAAATGAGGGAACCAAGTGATTTAAAAAACATCTACATTATAATTTGTGAGCCTCCAGCCTGCTGTGTGTAGTCTTCAATGGTTTATAGTGTGATGTTTCCACATCAATTAAAAAAAGATGAGAGAATGGGTGAGTTGAAGAGTTTGTTTCCTTGTAATCAACTGTAAAGAGACCAAGGTCATGTAACAGATTTCTTCTTCTTTCTTTCTTAGCCAGGCAGACTATGTGAATGCAAATTGCTTTATTGGTGAAGGGAATTGAAATTATAAAAAGCCAGGCTTAAAGAAGGGCAAAATCAGGGCTGTGTCAGAGCAGGGACAATATAATTGTGGTATGGATTCCCATATGGGACTAAATTGTCTAGATTTTAGTAACATCAGCAGTTCTGTGTAGTTGCTGGAATGCAGCCAATGTGCCACATTCGCTTCATTTTTTGAGATGGTTCTGATTCTACACAACTTTAAATATGCAGAAAGCTAAAATTGTTCGAGTATTTTGGTGGCACTACTCAGATACATGTCTTTGCATGTCAGGAATTTTATTTGACTCTTAAGTAGGAAATGACACCAATGTGGCTTTATTTTTCTAAGCAAAATGCCATTTATTATCATTTCTATCTAGGCTCTAAAATCTTCCCAGTAGGGAAAAAAATACACTCTTCTGTGAGTACATATCAAGGTTGTCTTCCTTTACAGTGTACCATTCAGTAAATCTGTTTCGTAGCAACTCAATAAAGCTGATAGTTTTTCTGGGTAATTACCCACAGCCCCCTGCAGGACAAATTAGCATTCACGACCTGAATAATGCTTACTAGAAAGAGTTCAATGGAATTTACTTAATCAGAATCATTGCTTTCTCTTGGCTAATTTTTTTTTTTTTTTTTTTACCTAGTCTCCAATGCCTGCTAATAGCATATATCTTTCAAATCAGTGTTTAATACCTGATAGAGAAAAAAGCACGAATCTTTAAATTTTGTAATGTCTTTGTGGTCTTGGAAAAAATGTACTTTTTATATATAGTGAGTGAAAAATTAAGATATCTGTGTTCCTTAATGTTTTCTAATTGTATTTATATGATTTTTTCTCTTTTTAATACTTATTGATTTTAGAAAGGGAAAGAGAGAGATTGTTCATTTTCTAAATATTCCCTGACACTTTCTTAATTTGTTGAGGATGAACGTAAACAATTGGTCATGGTTTTGAAGGGGATGCTTCGTAATATCTCTGTATTCCTGGACATCAAAAATTAGAGAATTTTATAACAGACAATGGGTTCTGGTTTTGAAAATTTATTTTTATTTTATTTGTTTTTGATACTTTGATGATTTGAACCAAAATACCAAGCAGTGTAGTTATTAGGATGTTAGAAGAAATGAGGAGGAGAAAGTAGCATTAATTGAATTTTTAGTATGTACAAAACACTTTGCCAGTTAAACTGTTTATTCTATTTCACTAATTCTTGACATGGCACAATGAGGGAGGTACTAGTATCTCCACATTTACAAAAGAGGAAAATGAGTTCCAGAATTTAAAGTACTTACTCCAGTTTTTATAACCAGTAACCAAAAAGTAATTCAAAGACTGCCTGAATAGAAAGCTTACACTTTTTTATTTCTGTGTTTCTGTATAATGATTTTACATTTTTAGAAAGGCAAGAAGAGGAAGTACTAAACCAATTCCATTTATTTAATCTCTAATTTGGAAGAAACTCCTAACCTGGAAGAGGAAATGTTCCTAAAATGCAGTTGCAAATCAGTGTTTTTGAGGGACAACCCAATAGTTAGCAACCATAGTCTGATAAGGGTATAGTAGCCCATAGCAATGAAATCTTCCTCTAAAGGTATTTTAGCCCATTTTCTCCTCCTTCCTGTCATCTTCTGTAAATCTCCAATCCAGCAGAGTAAAAGACAGGTGTGAACTGCTGGAACAGGGGTTCCTGAATGGAACTTGAATGAGGGTTGGGAAGTAGTCCAGTCAAATCAAACTAAAGGACAAAGGTGTGCAATAAGAGCCAAAAATAACAAAACAAGATCAGGGAGGTCCATCAGTGTTTCTACATATACTTAACTAGTAGAAACACAAGAATTTCTGGAGGATGGGAAAACTTGTCTGGAGGTTAGTTTGTATAGCAACCTCACAATTTTTACTTAGGTTGTATGGTTGTTTGGGTTTACATATTGTGTTTGCTTACTGTTTATTTATTGCATGTTTATCGGAGGTGACTTGAGGGGAAGCTGATGGAGATTATATAGGGTAGTTAGAAACCTCTTGGCTCCTTAACTGATTAGATTCCACACTTACAATGTATTCAAACATTTTAATACAACTAAAAAGGGGGATTCACTCATTCAGGTCCCTGTGTATGCAGTGCTGAACTTAATTTGGTACTTAATTAGGTTTCCCGGGGTGCAAAATGGTTATCCCATTTCTAAATCTAAATAAATCAAAATGTTTTTTCAACTTTGGGGTTTCAGAAAACCGGCAACACATTTTTGCACAGATTTTCCTTCCAAACACTAGAATATTGCTAGGAAAATTCAATCCACATGTTTCAGATTTACTTAGAGTTGTATGAGAATCTTGTGTTGCAACTGACATTTGAAGTTCATGAAATTTTCTGAATGCTTTTTATTTTCCTTTAACTCAAGAACAGAAAGTTGATTTGTCAAGCTTATATGTACCAAAACCCCAAGATATTAAATTTGGGTTGAAAACAACAAACTTAAAATTCTGCATCAGGCATAAAATTTAATAAAGCATTTGTCTTGCCATCTCTTCAATGTTGTGTACATGCATATATGCGTATTCCTGGCAATATGGAATACTTAGATATGTACTTTTGACATTTACATGGTGAAGAGAAAATGGGACAGTGAAAAGAAGCAGGGTCATTTTTTTTTTTAATTCTGGTACTCCTTCCTGATATAAATGTTAACAGTATATTGTTTATAATTTAATGCAAAAGATATGTTCAGTGACAGCCTATATCTAATTTTTTTTCCATCCTTCAACAATCTCAGTTCAGTCTCTGATTGGCACTTGAGCTCTTCATCTCCTGCCCGTGTGCAAACAGATAACACCAAGAGAAGGACAGGAAAGAGTGAAAATAAATAATTTAAACTGCAGCATTAGTGTCTTAGGGAAGGTAGTATAAGAGAATCTTCATTTGTTACTGTTAATGCTGTTTTAAGGGGCTATAAAATGAATACTTCCCTTTATTCATGGCTAATAATATGGTTCTGCCTCTGCTTAGAACACAACAATGGTGCCTTCCAACCAGAATCTGTTCAGACAGAGGCATTGTATTTCTAAGGAGCCAAGCACCTCAAGAAAAAAAAATGTTTTCTGTTAGCACAAAATAACTAACAGTCTTCTGGCATTTGTTTATGGCAATGTCTACAGACAGTGTAGGAGTGGGCCATTTACTTTGTTGTATGATTTGCACATGTAGCCTCTTTTATAGTTTTCACTATTTTTATTTTCAATGTTTCTTCTTTAGAGCAAAAATGATATGTAGAAAAATAATATTTCAATGTAGTAAAATAAGAAAATGTATGTAACCAGGAGAAAATTAAAAATTCCCGAAACCCCTCTTCCCAAACATAACTGTCATTTACATTTGTCATATCTATGTCCCTCCATTGTATGTTCTATACATAAAAATGCATGCAGGGCTTCCCTGGTGGCGCAGTGGTTGAGAGTCCGCCTGCCCATGCAGGGGACACGGGTTCGTGCCCCGGTCCGGGAAGATCCCACGTGGAGCGGAGCGGCTGGGCCCGTGAGCCATGGCCGCTGAGCCTGCGTGTCCGGAGCCTGTGCTCCGCAACGGGAGAGGCCACAACAGTGAGAGGCCCGCGTACCGCAAAAAAAAAAAAAAAAAAAAAAAAAAAGCATGCATTATACTTTTTACAAAAAAATGATATCATGCAGCACATACTACCTTATTCACTGGCAGTACAGAGCAACAGAAGATTATGCTATATTTTAAATGGCTGCATGGCGTTCTACTGTTGGAATGAAGTATTTAATCATCCAAATGCTCCAATATAACCATTCAAATTTATAAATTCGAACTTTTAATTTTCAGGTTGTTCCCAGTATATTGTCTACATAAACAATACTGCAAATATCTTTCCTTTAATTCTTTGCCCATGTCAATAATTATTTCCTTAGGGTAAGTGTCCAGAACTGAAATGATTAGTCAAAACGTTAGGCTTTTGAATCATATTTACAAAAATAGCGTGCACTTTACATTTTTTTTTTCCTTTCAAAATGACAATGGACGTATGGCTCTGTCTCCATGACTTATCTGATCCTTGTCAGGACCAATCACCCACCTTTGCAAAAGGGCTGAAAGGTTAGGGATATATATGTGGTAGTGACCATGAAAGAAAAGTAGGCTGAAGTGTCCAAAGGGGTTAAGCCCACGTGTTATTCCAACACTTCTTTTTGATATTTAGATTCCTCTATTTTCTTCCTGCATTGTTATTTTTCTGCATCTTATTCAAGACCCTTATCACCCCTCTAAAGTATTACCTGAATTTTAAGGTCTATTTTAAGACTACCCATGAGCCCCATGTATTTTCCATGTATACAGATCATTTTTATAATAAACCCTAATAGCTTGATAAAATAATATTTAAGAAATATTTTCAGTAAATGAAAATTCTTATAAATTCAGCATTGACCAACTTCCATGTGGAGCATAATCTCTGTTCTTGCTTAGGAGACAAGACAGGAGAACTGAGTGGAAATATATATGTATATATACCCTTCAGCAAAAGACCCAGTGTTTATACCAAATCCTTCATTCATTCACTGTGCGACTTTAAGCAAATGGCTCAGACTGTCTGAGCTTCAGTGTCCTCTGTCAGACACTGATAATAATCATCTTCATGCGATTGTATAAATAGCCAGTGGTGCAGTGGGTGCTTAATAAATAGTAAATACTTCAGAGATATTTAGATAAGAAAGTTTCAAGGTACTCATTGAAGGCCATTTTAAATGCCTTTAGCCCATTTCAGCCAGAGGTCATATTGATTAAGAATTGTGTTCTGCTACAAGTAACCAAAAAAGAGTAATTTAAACAAATAAGGGACATTTTTTATCCCTACATAATGCCACACCCAGAGGTGTGCCCTTTTGGTGTTGATTAGTGGCATAAAGATGTCAGAATCAAGCTGCTTGGGATTAACCTAGCCTTTCCCCTCCATCCATCAACATACAGCTGCTGTTGCTGCCTCAGTCTTTGTCTTCATTTCAGAAAAGAAGAAGGAGAAAGTGACCAGAAGAGAGGTAAAGCACCCACGTGAGGAATTCAGCATAGACAGTGACTATCTCATTGGTCATTGCCACTTCTCACTGCAAGGGAGGTTGGGAGAGCTGGCACTTGCTTTCCTAAAGAAAACCAGAATAATTGTCTACCTGCCAAAGATGCCTTTTCCCTTCTCTTACCATACCTCTTTCTCCTACTTGCTTCCTGTCTGAGACAGACTAGACTCAGTTGGCATGAGTTGAAGAGTGCTGCAAATCCCACCCCAAAATTCTTCCTCACCACCAGTTTCTGTTAATGCCTAAAATTTTATCAGCAAACTAAGCCACCACCCCCTTTGTGTTAAAATGCATTTATCTTTGGAAAGAAAGCTAGCACATTGCTTCATTTCTGTTATTAACTTATTAAATAATAAGTTCGTTGATTAGGTCCCTTTAAAGGGGAAGTTAATTGAAAGTAGGTTTTTAGCTAGGGAGGATAGAGAGCTTAATCCTGAGCAACAGGTACTAACCAGGCAGGGATAGAAATGGCTGAGAGGAAATGAAGAGCAGAAGGGCAACATGAAGACACTGAGAGGGGGTAGGAGCTGTTGTAAAGCAGTAGGTAAGCAGATCGGAAACGATGTCACCTTCTTCACAATTTGTCCTAGGAATAGCTTGCTTGCTATGTTCTCTTTAGAGCTCAATACTAGCGAAAATGTCTGATCACACATAGACCTTTCTATTGATACACATCTCAACACATGAAACCACAAAAAAAGCCCAACCTATGTCTGTTAGATCCTGCTTCAAGTTTCACACTGTGTGAAGCCCAGTGTGGCTACACTGAGGACCCACTATCCAGAGGAATAGGGAATGTTGGCTACACAGGCTGCCACTCAGGTGGAAGTCTTCTGCTTTATTAAAGTGTTAGGAAAGGGGCATTCATCTGAACATTTTTAACACAACACAGACTATATAGCATTGTGGTTCAGCCTCAGCATTTTGGAACCAAACTTCCTGGGTTCAAATCCACAATGACTGTGGGCAAGGTATTTAACTTCTCTGTGCCTCAGTTTATTCATCTGTAAAATGGCCATACTAATGGTATTTATCTCCTCAGTTTACTGGGAAGATTAAATGAGGTAATATAATTTAAGAACTATGCCTGGAACACAGAAATATTTGTTATATTGAACTGAAAGCATTCCCTTTTTTTCTATCTCAGATCTTTTCATTAGATACTAATAATCATCTATATCTCTACAGTCTTTTACAATTTCCAAAGTGTTCCCCTATCTATTTACTTGTTTCAGGTAGGTAGGCCATGTTTATAATCCCCATTTTACAGATGAGGGAATGGAGTCAGAGAGTCATACCCAAGGTCACACAGAGAGTGACAAGGCAGAAATTTCAACCCAGAAATCTCAAGACAAGTTTAATGAACTTTCTATTAGGCCACACTGATTTCTATTCAGAAGAGAAACGTTTGGAACCATGGCAAAATGAACATATCTCAGGTTTAATTCTGTTTGTTTATATTCATGATCCCCCAAAGTTGAGTCTTCCTTTATGTGCAGCCCAGTATACTTTCCTAGGAAGGTATAAGGAGTGTTTGACTTCCTGATTTCTATGTAATTTCATACTATCCCAGAAGGGCCACAATCTATTCCAATAATATTGAATGACCCAGTAATTATACTTTTAGGAGTATACCCAAGAAAAGAATCCTAAACAGAGAGAGGGGAAAAAAAAAGTTGTATAGAGAAGGATATTAACTTTAGAGTTATATACAATAGCCAAAAAAAAGCAAAAAATAACCTAATATCTTTGAGATGGGATCAGTTATGTAAACTAAGATACATCAATTCAAAGAAATAATGATAGTCATAATAACTACCATATATTGAGCATTCGGTATAAACACTACATTTATTAGCTCCTTTCAAATAACATCTCTTTTGATTTCCTAAGAGTTGGGCACCATTTTCACCCCATTACATAGGTAATGACACAAAACCAAGGTCATATGGCTGGTGTAACCACATGATTCATCCTTTGGCCATTCTTGAATCTTTATTGCTAATGGAGCCCTGATTTTGCTTGAGAAGAAAAGTAAATAGCCCCACGAGATGAACTGAGAATAGTCTAAGCTGATTAGAGTAGTCCCAATCTCCTTTGTAAGTAGTTAAATCCATGGATGGGCATGCAGTATAATTCTGGTCAACAAGACTTAAGAATAACTTGCTGGGGGCTTCTTTAAATAGCTTCCTCCAACCTTTTTTTTCCTTTTCCTTTCTTTTTCTGCAACCTTTCTTCTTGCCTTTGAACATTTTTATGTAAGTAGATGATGCTGGAGGCTGAAGCAGCCATTTGGGGATCATGAAGGGATAAGAGTAAAATAATGAGAATGATGAAGTAAACAAGAAAAATAATCTAGGTACATGAAAATTGCAGCAAACTGCCAAGCCACCCTGGGATTGCCAGCCTTTGAAGGTTTTTGTTTGTTTGTTTGTTTTGTTTTGTTTTGTTTATGCGGCACACGGGCCTCTCACCGTTGTGGCCTCTCCCGCCGCGGAGCACAGGCTCCGGATGCGCAGGCCCAGCGGCCATGGCTCACGGGCCCAGCCGCTCCACGGCATGTGGGCTCTTCCCAGACCGGGGCACGAACCCGTGTCCCCTGCATTGGCAGGCGGACTCCCAACCACTGCGCCACCAGGGAAGTCCTATTTGTTTGTTTTTTTATGGAAACAATACACATCCTTTTGGTGTAAACCACTGTTCATCTATTATTTGGTACTGAAAGCAATTGTATTAATTGGAATTAGATAAAGCTGTGAGCGATTTAGAATTTCTCCAACATAACTAAGACTTAAACACGGATAAAAGTCTGTCTCGTAAAAGCCCATGATAGGTAGTCTGGGGCAAATACGGCATTCCACAAAGTCCTCAGAGACCAAAACTTTTTCAGGTTTCCATTGCTCCAGAAATGTGCTCTTGTTGCTGAGATCAAGACGGTTGCTTGAACTCCAGCCTTCATACATGCATTCCAGCTAGCAGAAAGGAGAAAGGGGTGAGGAAGAGAATATTCCTCCACTTTTAAGTTCAGGCTAGGAGGTTTCATACACCATTTCACCCACATCACATTGGATAGAACTGCTAGCTGCAAGAAGGCAAGGAAATGTTACTTTCGTTCTGGGAGGTCAGCCACTGAGCTGAAAATCAGCAATTCAGTTGGTAGGGAAAAAGTGAAGAACATATAGAGGAAGACACAGAGAGTAGATGAACCCACATCTATCTGACTCCAAAGCCATGTACTTCCTGCTGTATTCCACTGTCTCTAGTAGTTAATTAAATTATATAATGATGGGAGAAATCTGTTGTGTTATTTTCTATACTTTATCTTTAAACTCTTTCACAATTTAAATATACTGTAAAAAGTAAAATGCTTTTACTATGTTATACAGGATAAAATTGTATATAGATAGGCATGGGTAAAATTATGCTTTCAAAAGATTTGAACGAGAGGATGTAATTGAATTTAGGAACATGAATGAATCAAGGATTTGTTCCTACATTTCTCTATTTTTAAAGACTTTTTGAATAAGCAAATAATAATTTTATGATAAAAATATCTTACACATATATATCTACTGTTTTTAAACCACGCAGTCAGAGAAGCTTTATATATATAGCCACTAGCAGAGTCTATAAGTGGTGGATTTTATGAAGAAGAAAAATGATAAATAGCATGTCATTTGATGCTTCATAATTTTTGGTTTGTAACTTTCTGAGTCACTGATTTCTCAAAGAGTTTTCATTCTTTCCGCACATTAGTTAGGTGATTGAGGAAGGTGTCATTCTACTGAGACACGGGAAAAAATGATGTGGAGGAATTAAATTCTGCTTTTCTTTTGGCTGCGTGTACAAAACACACAGCATGATTTAGTAGTCCTTCCCCTGTGTGTATTAACCTCTGTCTGCTGTGGGCAGTGTTGAGAAGACATTATCACCGTCATTCAAACGAGATACATACTTTGTTTAAAATAAATTATGTACTGATTTAATAAAATCAATGCTAAGAACTGGTGAAATGGTAAGGACCAAGAAATCTGGGAAAAGAGTTGCTGGTTCATTGTGATTAAGTTGTATGTTGAGATAGGAGGTAGGAAGAAATGTTATTGGAGGAACATTATGAATATAAGATGTCAGTTCAAGAGAGCTTCATCACCGTTCAGTAAGGGCATGTGCAGAGGTTGCTTAAGTGGTAGAATGAGTGGCCAGTAGCACATGTCAAAGAGGAATAGAATCCTAGGATTGTCCTGTGATGTATATCTTCAAAAATTATAGGTGTATGTAGTTTAAGCTGTACTTATTGCCAGTTTTTATATTTACTTGTTTGCTGACTTTTTAAGGGAAAAAAGAACAAAAACTTAACATTTGAAATGATTTAAGCCAATGAACTAATATGTAATTATGTTAAAATAGATAAAATCTATATTTTACCTCTTAATTGATAGAGAGCTATCTTTATCATATAAAAGAATGATAAAGCTAACTCTGGTTTGGTTTGTATCCATTTTCCAGTCCAATATACAAACCTTATTCTTATTCAACAAGAAGTCTATGGCTTATTTCTAGTAATTTATTTACATTCAAAGGTTCAGTAGAAATTGAAGTACAATAAAAGTTTGGCTTTCTAATACCAACAGAAAAAAAAATCTGGAAATAAATTTAACCAAAAAAGTGAACAAACACTATATGAAGAAATCTGAAAAGCTACTATAGAACAGAAATAACTTGAATAGATAGAAACAATGTTCATGAACAAGAAGACACACGTCATAAAGTTGTCCGTTATCCTAAGTTCACCTATAAAAATTGTGTGATCCTATGTAAAATATCAATCCAAGTATATTTGGAAACAGATAAGCTGATGCTAAAATTCATACGAAAAAATAAACAATCAAATAGAGCCATGAAAATCTTAGTGAGAAAAGTCATGAGGGGTAAACTAGACCTTCCAGTTATTAAAACGTCTTATAAAGCTTCAGTATTTAAAACCATATAATATCGGCATGCATGCATGTACGTACATACACACAAACATGCACAAACATAAATAGAATAGTTTTAAAAGTCCAGAAATTCCAAAAGCATAGGAGAATTTAGTATGTGAAGACGACATAGCAAATATGTAGAAAAGACATTAATTAGTTAATAAAAAACATTGAAAAAGTAAGATGATCATGTGGAAAAAAAAAATTTGGATCCATAAACTATCCACAACATATATCAAGATAAAAAATTATCCAATAAAACACGGGTGAAGGAAATCTACAAAAATCTCAAAGAAAAGCAAATACTTTTAAATAAACAAAAGGTGGTCAGTCTCACTCATAATCTGGGAAATATAAATCAGTATCATCTAGAGATTTTTGTTTTCATGTGTATGATTGACAAAGATCTGAAAGGTGATAATACACTGCATTGATGAAAGTGTGAAGAAACTGAATCTCTCCACTTCGATGGAAGGCAATTTGGCAAAAGCAAAAGCAAAGCAAAGAAAAGAAAAGAAAGCATACAAACATAAAAAACTTTTGAAAAAGAAATTACACTTCTAGGACTATACATATACATGTGCAAAACCACACCTACATGTAATGCCATAATAGGAGCTTTGTGTGTGTCTGTGTATGTAAAAGCAAAAGACAGAAAGTAACCTAAATAGATCCACATCAACACTATAAAACATTTGTCAATATATTTTAAGACAAACAAAAAAGACATAAAACAGTTCGTAAAGTATGCTACCATTTATGTTTTTAAAAGGAGGGGATGGGATATACACATTTGCATAGAATATTTTTGTATGTATACACAGGAAACTGACAAAGTTGTTTATCTCCAGGGAAGAAAACTTGGTGGCTAGGATACAGGGGTGATAGAAACTTCTCACACCTTTTGTATCTTTTAAATTAGAATATTTTGAGTGTATTAATATTCAAAGAATAAATTGAAATACAACAAACTTTAAGCATCTTAGTTTGTAAATAACAGTGGTATCCTATAAGCATGATTAGTTTCAGACACCTATTTTCTAATTAAAGGGAGAGTGGCTCAGTGGCATGTTGAAACCAGCTCCCTTTAAACAAGCAGGCTTGAAATCTAAATACAAATCAGAGAGGCAGGGTGAAAAAAACCACCCAAGAAGAGCCTAACATTCTGCACATGTAAAAATGTCAAAATGGACAACCTGAATGTACTTTCTGATAGTTTGTAAAATATCTTCCCAACTCGACATTCAGTGACATTGCATTGGTAGCTTGAAATACTGGTGGGAGTATTTACCCCAAGGAAATTTGCAAATACTACAAATCAGGGTTTAATTAGAGTTGGGGAGGAGGAGAGCCAGTGGTTAGACATTCCGCAGCACAGCACTGGCTCAAATATTCTCTTACCATGATTTTCTTTGAGACTTTCAAATTACTTGACATTTTTTTCCTAAAACATGGGTTGACATTAAATGACAGTGAAGTTGATGAGAGGTGCACGGTAAAGGAGGATAAGCATAATGCATGTGGAGTGCTAACAATTAAAAATATATCCTCATCTTGATGCACAATCAGTGGCACCTATTGAAAGGAAGGAGAACATGGAGATGCCACTCACTGTTATCTTCCCAGTTTAAAAGTACAGAGAATTTTCTGTCTCATTTTTAGACAGTTACGGAAAAGCTGGATAAATAGAATTAAGCAGATTTGCAAGCTTATTTTGTTTCTTTGTATCATTTAGTGCATCTCATTTAATATTTGCTTGTTTTATTAATAATTGAGAACAACTTTGCAACACACAGGAATGCAGAATAACTTTTGACCCTATGGGAATTAATGTCTAGTGACAGTGGTCAAGTTATGATAATAAAAACCCTGGTCAGTTATTTTGCACTTTAACTATGTTCTGTAGATTGTTTCCTTATAGGTGTACCCCCCTTCACATGGAAGTTGCACAACAAGTTCATCTAGGTATAATAGCTTTATAAGTAGCAAACTGCTTATATATACATGTATGGCCATTATATAAATTTAACCTTTTATTAATAAATATGATGAAAGAAAACACAGAATGTTATATGCATCTTCAAAGGAAAATTACTTTGAATGCGCAAAAAAATGTAATTTTTAACATCATTCTGCGTTAAACTTTTATAAGCCCCAGTTAGGCTCCCTTCTATAGAGGATTTTCTCTAAAGTGAGTATATGTTCAAGATTTTTTTTTTCAGGAGTGTTTGTATTTTCCCTCCTTCAAAAACAGCTCCTGCTTATGTAAATACACTCTGCTTGACATTACCTGTGTCAGTATTGCCCAAAGGGAAGTCTATTTCAGATATACAAACTCTCCATATTTGGGAAATAAAAATTAAATCAGATATTTTTGTCTATTTATTATTAAAATGCTAGCTTAAGTTTGCCCAAGGACAGAGCTAACACAGGCACACCTACTTGTATCACTGTAATGCACATATTTACTTTATTTGAAAGTGTTGTATTGACCATTTTGAGACACCTCTGGCTTCGACATTTCTCTGGCTATCAGGTTAATGGATATATTTTGGTGGTATTAAAAATCAAAGGCCGGGCTTCCCTGGTGGCACAGTGGTTGAGAGTCCGCCTGCCGATGCAGGGAACACGGGTTCATGCCCCGGTCCAGGAACATCCCACATGCTGTGGAGGGGCTGGGCCAGTGAGCCATGGCCGCTGAGCCTGCGCGTCCGGAGCCTGTGCTCCGCAACGGGAGAGGCCACAACAGTGAGAGGCCCGCATACCAGAAAAAAAAAAAAAAATCAAAAGCCAATGACCTTTTTAAATTACCTCTAGCTATAAAAATTGCAAAAGGAAAACATAAAATCAATATATGAAAATCAGAATATCTTTATTCAGTAAATTCAGATTGAGCATTTAATCTGTTGGGTACTGTTGACATCACCAAAAAATAAATAAATAAATAAAAAGTGCCTACGTGAATCTATCTCCATTTAGCAACTTCAGAAACAGTGCAGATCATTTATCAGCTGTATGAACTTGAGTAAGTCATATTAGCTTCCCTAAATCTCAGTTTCCTCATCTCAAAGTGGTGTCCGTTGGATATGATAAGCAATATGTGTTGGGTGCCACAATAAGTGATCCGATGAATGCTATAGGAATTAGAAAGGGGACAAATTAAATTCTTTGGAATAGAAAACAACCCTTATTCATACTGGTAATCTAAACACCTAGTATAGTGCCTGGTATAAAGTGAGCACTCAGTCAATGTCTGTTGCAGAATTAGAGGCTCAGTAGTTTATTGTTAGCTGATATAGAAGGAAAACCTTATGAATAAAATAGAATTTTAACAACATCTTGAAGAATGGGCAGGATTTTTATTGATAAGTAGAATAGGAAAAGATATAGTAAGTGGAAAAAATAGCAGAAGCCCAACTCTGGAGAGGAAATGAGAAGAGTGTTTTAAGAGGACAATGAATAAGGTTTCCAGACCAAAACTAAGAGCACATAAAGCCAAAAGTAAAATCTAAATGTTACCAGGAAAGGTGAAAAGAGATTTATGATGAGCCTTAAAAACCAAGTGGAGGAGTGTGGACTTTATTAGGTAAGTAAATGAGCAGTGGAGGAAAGGCATGATGAAAAATGCTGTATCAGGTAGTTAACCTGGCAGTGCAGTGGGGGGATACATTCCAAGGAAGGAAGTTTGAGCTGCAGCCCCACAAGGGGAGGTCAATATGCAGCAAAGCAGCTGGTGTAGAGGTGAAAGGCAGTGGAAACAAGGGAGGAACAGATTTGGGAGAGATGCTAAATTAAGAATCCAGAGCATTTAGTGACTTTTAATATGAAGAATGAAGATGAGGGGTCAGGAGAATGGGATAAAGTTTGTGCTAATAATGGATTGTCACAAGAATAAACAGCATGTTTCAGATGGGCCTTGTGGCGTTCTTCTGAGAATAATTGCATTGTTTGTTACAATGAACTGTCCAATATATATTGGGCACAATTAAGTATGCATTGAATCCTTATCTTTGTCCAGTCTGTGCTAAGTGCTATGGGAAATAGAGAGGAAGTAAGTCAATACCATAGATACCCTCAAGATACTGATTAAGATGAATATTAAGAATATTAAGAGCAATGTGTATTGAGCACACAGAATGTCCCAGGTACATTAAACAGACTGTCTTATTTAATCCTCACAACAAATTTATGAGGCCAGTACTACAGTTTGTGTCCAGTTTACTTACACAGAAACTTTGGTGTTATGTTGGTTAACTAACTGACCCAGTGTAACAAGGCCAGTGAATAGATTCAGGAATAAAATCCCACCAGTCTGATCCCCAAGCCTGCAGTTTCACCACTAGACCATACATGACTTACATATATGTAAGTTATTAATGGATGACATAAGACTAAATGTTATTGAGGAACAACACCTGTGGTATCATGAATTTTGTTTTAGAGCAGGAAGAAGAGAGATAGGGCTTACAAGAGAAGTTGTATAAGCAACTACACAGAAAGGAATGATATAATGTGCCCAGGACATCGGAGAGGTCAGCCTGACTATTGCATGAGAGTGAGTGATGAAGGGGAAAGCATTGAAGGTGTAATCTGGGCCTGATGATGGCTACTGGGCTGAACGCCTGAAACAGAGTTGTGACTCAATACATACTGGAATCAATCCGTTAATAAATTTATTGATCACCAATCATTTTCCAGTAGTGGCAAGCCCTGGAATTCAGGATGAATGAACCCTCCTCTCCCATTTACCAGGTGTCAGCTCAGTCCTCATACCAGTACAGACCTAGAATGCAGTCTATCCAGGCAAGCACCTCATTTTTTTTTTTAATTTTTATTGCAGTATAGTCGATTTACAATGTTGTGTTAGTTTCAGTTGTACAGCAAAGTGAATCAGTTATACATATAGTCACTCTTTTTTAGATTCTTTTCCCATAGAGGCCAATGCAGAGTATTGAGTAGAGTTCCCTGAAGCACCTTATTCCAGAGCAATTCAAACTGCTCTTTTCTCAGGAGGGCACCGACTCAAAACGTATCTGTGATCTTCTTCATCACACTCAGTTTCATCGTGTTCCATCTTATTACTGTGGCACAAAACCCCTAGAGGCTCTGTGTGACATGAGGAAAGTAATATTTTTAGTACACGTGATAGACTGGAGAGGAAAAAGAACAGAGTTTAGAAAGATAAGTACCTAGCGCTCTATCTGATGTATACCTGTTATGCAATAAATATTTGTTGAAAGAAGAAAGAAACTTCAAAGAAGGTATCCTAATAATTCAAGTTTGAGGCAGAAAGGACTCATGTTAATAGAAAAGGGGAATTATAAATGAATCAAAAGATATGTCACAGGAAAATATCAACATAATAGATTGGATATGTGGAGAAGGAGAGAAAAAAGTCATGGCCTACACCAAGTTTTTGAAGCTGTGCATTTGACAGAGGTGACGTAACTGATAGAAATTCCAAGAATTAGAAGCTTTGTTACGCTAGGAATTACTTCTCTGGTTCTCTGCTGTACTCCAGAAACTAGCAGCATACTAAACAAATAGTAGGCAGGCAATAAATAATTAGAGCGTTGAATAACTAATATGTTCATTTTAAGAAGAAAATCAAACTCTCATATCCTGAAGCTATGGGTCTCAGCTCAGAGCAATGACATTTACCGCTAGGAATCCATGTCTTAATGAACAATTTTTATGGAAGGGATTTTGTAATATCTTTTAATAAGTTAGAGCAGGAAACACGCACGTACTAGCACAAATGCCTAGTGGTATTCTTGATTTAAGGTTAGGGCTAGAATCATGTTTACAATGGAGGACCTGGGATAGGTATTGGCTGGATTCCTGAAACCACATCCAAGATGGATTTATTTACCCAGAAGGTCAATGGACCCCTCACCTGCATGGGCCTTATTATCAATTTTTTTTTTAATTTCTTAAATTTTTATGTTTCAGACCCCACAAAACCTGGACACACCTCTGAACCACTAGCCGTACATTAGCTCCAGCTGGAACAAAAAAAATATTTGAATTTTCCTGTTGCCATTTCATCATGCCAGATAACTGAAGTTTGTATCCTAGACTTCGAGTTGAGTGAGAACTGAATTCCAGTTACGACGCTTACAAGCTCCATGGCTTTAGTCCACTATTTTCAATTTCCTCATCTATGAATGGAAATAATAATAACTACACTTCAGGATTATTAAAAGCTTAAATGTGCATTATTATCACTAATTAGTCCAGTGATTCTGGTACTCATTTTTCCCTTTTTATATTTAAAATATTATATATAACTGATATTTTGTTATAAGTATTCAGAAGCCCATTAAATAAGGCTATCATAACTTTTCCTTTACTTTTCAAGTTATCATGTTAGAATTCCTGGAGATGCTGATTTGCAAGAGTTACATACCAAATTCAGAACATACCTTTTCTTTTTAAAAATTTCTACAATCTCAGCATCCATTGAGTATAAGTGTAAAACTGAGTACTAAAGTTTTATGAATAACGATTTTTCCTGAAGAGATTACCTTCTCACCAAATTATTCCAAGGAATTTTTTCTGGCTGAACAAAAAACCAAATTCAGAAAATAATTTAGTGGTCATCCTTATTATCTGGAAACCCCCAAAAAGCAATGAAAATCAATAAATAAAAGCATAATTTGTATTGTAACAATCACCAAGTAAAGTGTGATTAGAATTTTATTATTTTCATAATTATCTTTTTTTTTTTTTTTTTTTTTTTTTTTTTTTTTTTGCGGTATGTGGGCCTCTCACTGTTGTGGCCTCTCCCGTTGCGGAGCACAGGCTCCGGACGCACAGGCTCAGCGGCCATGGCTCACGGGCCCAGCCCCTCCGCGGCATGTGGGATCTTCCCAGACCGGGCACGAGCCTGCGTCCTCTGCATCAGCAGGCGGACTCTCAACCACTGCGCCAGCAGGGAAGCCCCATAATTATCTTTTAAAGAAAAGTTAACTCTTACATATTTTTGAGGGGAAAGGGGCTCTTACATATTTTTGCCCTTAAATATGTTATACTGAATTTGTTTCCCACCTTACCTACTCATTATATCACTTCAGAATTGGAAGAAATGGATTAGGCAAAATTTCCCAAATTTTTAAAGTCTGAGAAGTCCTTTTTCTAGTAGTTGTATGTATACTTAAATATCTTTTCATTTTAAAAATTACAAAATACCAAAAGCAACTCTGAATTCCATAATGCTTTCAGATGGATTTTATCTGAATAATCTTAATAGCAGCTACATACATTGGAAGCAAAGCAATACAAATGTGTATAGAATATTTTAGTACAGAGGTTGGTGTACATTCTTCTGGGAACAACTCCATGTCCAATCCCTCCTCCCACCCTAATTTCATCCTCGGAGTCTAAGGAACACCAGCTGGGAATTATTGTTTCAGGAATTTCACAGTCAGTAGGCAGAATATTACTGCTTATTCGAGTCTTGACTCCTTCCTAGCATAAGAGAAAATCATCACGTGAATTCAGAAAAGAGGGGGTACACATGGGGCCACTTTCAGATTAGGCGTGTTTCATGCAAAACCTCACCACGAAAATCTGAAGAGAATCTCCTTTTACAGACTATGGTAAACCAAAGTTCTACTTCTGGTCCTGCTGGCCATTACAATGGGCTTCATTTACCTTATCTGCCCATTAGAACTGTATTAGAAGATAATACTTTTTAGCTGCAGCACGCTTTACCATCATCAAAGCTCTTTCACATACATTATCTCATTTGATCTACACAGCAACTTTGAGCTAAGACAAATAATACTATTCCCATTTTTCAGATAAGGGAACTGAGGCTTAGAGACGAAATACTTTATCCAAATTAAACTTAGTTAGTGTTTGAGGCAGATGCTTAGCAAAGTCTTTTAATTCTTGACTTAGTGAGTTTCTGACTATACCCCACTGGCCCCACTTCTGTAAATCTGAGATTCTAAGAATCATGTCCCTCCCATCTTGGAGACACTTTACATGGCTTATGCCTGAGAATCTTCAGTGTCTGGTAAGAGCAGAAAAATGCAGCTATTCTTTAAAGTTTTTTCAAAGGTTACAGAAATAAATGCAAGTTATTTTTAAAAAGTCTTTATTAATTCAGATACTGGCTGAAAATTGTGATTTTTTAATTTTGATGACAAAAGCATACATTTATGAAGCTTTCCTTTTCATCTCACCCTTCTTTCTTTATCCCATTGATTGTGGGCTTGCTGGTTCTGTGCTTTTTGGCATTTCTGGATGAATCTCAGTGATTTGAGATGGCTGCTACTGAACTGTTGTTTAGCACTTTAGTCCATGTCTGCTCTAAGTGTGTACAACATAGAAAGGGTTCTTTTCTGAGGACTGAGACAGTAAGCTTCAAGAAGATTTGAAGGGTTTTGTTTTCCAAGAGCTGTCAAGTTTCTTTGAAAGAAGTGAAAGAAATCAACACAGGAATATGTGAGAGTGATTTTAAAATATTTTAAATATCTCTTTTGTTTTCCAATCTTTTTCAGATTACAGTTCTGTTGTTAACCATTCCATAATTGAAAGCCTCTATCTTTGGAATTTCGCTCTGGAATGATATGACCCTTCTTTATTGTGTGTATGTTGAGTGTGTGTGTGAGTTCCTTTCTTTTTTCTTTTCTCTTTCTTTCAGCTTTTTCTCTTTCTTTCAGCATTTTCTCTGAATGGTAAAGGTTTATCAGAGACCAAAAACTTCTTATCTTTTCAAAGAATTGAATTTATAGTAAAAATGGTTTGATCTAAAAATAAAGATGAAGGGGATATAGAAATAAAAGTAACATTGGAAGAATAATGAGAGAAGAAACAGACAGGAGACCAAAATTGTACAGTAGACCATGTTTAAGTGATTTACTTGGGGTTATGTGATTTTAAAAGCAACATATAAATGCATAGCAGAATTTTGGCAGATGAAATTGTGTTGTGTTTACTTTCAGGCACTCGATGATAAACAGTTATTTAGTACAAGTAGTATGCCCGATGGTGCAGAGAACACTGAATTAGATACGGTTCCTGCAAAGCAGGTTTGAAATCTAAATACAAATTAGAGAGGCAGGGTATAAAACACCCTGAAAAAGCCTAACATTCTACACATGTAAAAATGTCATCGTGCGTATTCTAAGTGTACTTTCAGATATAATTTGTAAAATTTCTGAACTGCACATATATTTACCTAAATTTGATATGTGCACAGATGTAAAAATGTGGATCTCAGACATGCAATTTAAGGGTGATACATTTAGCTGCTAAATACAGGTATCCACCTGAAAATTGCTATCTTTTCTGCTCATCTCCTTTACATTTTAAATTCCTTCCAATTCCTTTTGAAATTACAAGTTTGACTAAACGTACAAACATTTTTTGTTTCTGAATAATGTGTGTCAAATATATATTTGAGTGAAATTTCCTCTAAATAATTTTTAAATTTTGTGTATCCTCTCTGTAGTTGCTGTTTGCTCACATTATGAAAACATTTTACTTTTTTTTTAATTGGCAAAACGAAAAATTGAAGAGCCGTGGAGAAAAACAAACCAAATTCTTCATATGAACAATTGTTTCACATTGATGTCTTGAAACAAGAAAGATTTCTGCTATTTATTTACCAGAGATGAGTACAGATAATTTCATTGTGCATCGATTTTCTCTAAGGAGGGAGGAAGTGTGGTCAGGTAAAACAAAGCATTGAAATGGGGAATCATCAGCCTTAACTTCTATTCTCATCTTTATCTGCAGAATTTTCTCTGACTCTTAGAAACTCACTTGATTACCGTGATCCCAGTTTTTTTCAGTTCTTCCTTTGTTTCTTGTGGTTGTTGCTTTGTTTTTATAATGGACACAATCAGACTTATAGATAAAATTATTTGAGTTCTTTCATTAGAATATTTTAATTGGTCTGGTCTATAAACACAATATACTGATAAAACGGGAGCCAATACAATCGTACACCGTTCAGGAATATAATCATTCACCATTATAGCCAAACGTTTAGTGAGAGCCTACTGTATGCCAGACACTGAGCTAGGCACTGCATAAATATATTTGGTCCTTAAATCAAAACATACTTATGAAACTGTCATTCTGTGAAAACATAAACTTCCCAGCAGGCTAATACTGTATGAATTAAGGATAATTATCCATAAAAAGATCGCTGTGCATTTTAAATACAAAGAACTCCTTTATTTTTGAAAAATACTTGTTAAACACAAAAAATATCAAATCTCTTGCACTGTTTTTATTCTGTTTTCAAATTACTGTTTTTAAATTTGTGGAGTATCTCCCTTGAATACATATATCTGTGCCTTAATACATATATTAATTGGAACTCACAGTAACACTATTTCTTTTATTTTTATGTCCTTCGTGTATTTTCTTTTTAACATCTTTATTGGAGTATATATAATTGCTTTACAATGGTGTGTTAGTTTCTGCTTTATAACAAAGTGAATCAGCTGTACGTACACATATATCCCCATATCCCCTCCCTCTTGCGTCTCCCTCCCACCCTCCCCATCCCACCCTTCTAGGTGGTCACAAAGCACGGAGCTGATCTCCCTGTGCTATGCAGCTGCTTCCCACTAGCCATCTATTTTACGTTTGGTAGTGTATATATGTCAGTGCTACTCTCTCACTTTGTCCCAGCTTACCCTTCCCCCTCCCCATGTCCTGAAATCCATTCTCTACGTCTGGGTCTTTATTCCTGTCCTGCCCCTAGGTTCTTCAGAACCATTTTTTTTTTTTTTTTTTTTTTTAGATTCCATATATGTGTGTTAGCATACGGTATTTGCTTTTCTCTTTCTGACTTACTTCACTCTGTATGACAGACTCTAGGTCCATCCACCTCACTACAAATACTTCAGTTTCATTTCTTTTTGTGGCTAATATTCCATTGTATATATGTGCCACATCTTCTTTATCCATTCATCTGTCGATGGACACTTAGGTTGCTTCCATGTCCTGGCTATTGTAAATAGTGCTGCAATGAACATTTTGGTACATGACTCTTTTTGAATTATGGTTTTCTCAGGGTATATGCCCAGTAGTGGGATTGCTGGGGCATATGGTAGTTCTGTTTTTAGTTTTTTAAGGAACCTCCATACTGTTCTCCATAGTGGCTGTATCAATTTGCATCCACACCAACAGTGCAAGAGGGTCCCCTTTTCTCCACACCCTCTCCAGCATTTATTGTTTGTAGATTTTTTTAAATTATTTATTTATTTATTTTTGGCTGAATTGGGTCTTTGTTGCTGCGTGCAGGCTTTCTCTAGTTGTGGCGAGCAGGGGCTACTCTTTGTTGTGGTGTGCAGGCTTCTCATTGCAGTGACTTCTCTTGTTGTGGAGCACGGGCTCTAGGCGCACGGGCTCAATAGTTGTGGCTCACGGGCTCTAGAGCGCAGGCTCAGTAGTTGTGGCACACGGGCTTAGTTGCTCCGCAGCATGTGGGATCTTCCCCGAACAGGGCTCGAACCTGTGTCCCCTGTATTGACAGGCGGATTCCTAACCACTGCGCCACCAGGGAAGCCCTGTTTGTAGATTTTTTGATGATGGTCATTCTGACCAGTGTGTGGTGGTACCTCATTGCGGTTTTGATTTGCATTTCTCTAATGATTAGTGATGTTGAGCATCCTTTCTTGTGTTTGTTGGCCATCTGTATATCTTCTTTGGAGAAATGTCTATTTAGATCTTCTGCCCATTTTTGGATTGGATGGTTTGTTTTTTTAATATTGAGCTACATGAGCTGTTTATATATTTTGGAGATTAATCCTTTGTCCATTGATTCGTTTGCAAATATTTTCTCCCATTCTGAGGGTTGTCTTTTTGGCTTGTTTATGGTTTCCTTTGCTGTGCAAAAGCTTTTAAGTTTCATTCATTCATCCCATTTGTTTATTTTTGTTTTTATTTCCATTATTCTAGGAGGTGGGTCAATAAAGACCTTGCTGTGATTTATGTCAAAGAGTGTTCTTCCTATGTTTTCCTCTAAGAGTTTTATAGTGTCCAGTCTTACATTTAGGTCTCTAATCCATTTTGAGTTTATTTTTGTGTATGGTGTTAGGGAGTGTTCTAATTTCAATCTTTTACATGTAGCTGTCCAGTTTTCCCAGCACCACTTATTGAAGAGACTGCCTTTTCTCCACTTGGGATAAACCCTGCTTGATCATGGTGTATGATCCTTTTAATATGCCGCTAGATTCTGTTTGCTATTATTTTGTTGAGGATTTTTGCATCTATGTTCATCAGTGATATTGGCCTATAGTTTTCTTTTTTTGTGACGTCTTTGTCTGGTTTTGGTATCAGGGTGATGGTGGCCTTGTAGAATGAGTTTGAGAGTGTTCCTCCCTCTGCTATACTTTGAAAGAGTTTGAGAAAGATAGGTGTTAGCTCTTCTCTAAATGTTTGATGGAATTCACCTGTGAAGCCATCTGGTCCTGGGCTTTCATTTTTTGGAAGATTTTTAATCACAGTTTCAACTTCAGTGCTTGTGATTGGTCTATTCATATTTTCTATTTCTTCCTCGTTCAGTCTTGGAAGGTTGTACTTTTCTAAGAATTTGTCCATTTCTTCCAGGTTGTCCATTTTATTGGCATAGAGTTGCTTGTAGTAGTCTCTCATGATCCTTTGTATTTCTGCAGTGTCAGTTGTTACTTCTCCTTTTTCATTTCTAATTCTATTGATTTGAGTCTTCTCCCTTTTTTTCTTGATGAGTCTGGCTAATGATTTATCAATTTTGTTTATCTTCTCAAAGAACCAGCTTTTAGTTTTATTGATCTTTGCTATCATTTCCTTCATTTTTTTTTCATTTATTTCTGATCTGATCTTTATGATTTCTTTCCTTCTGCTAACTTTGGAGTTCTTTTGTTCTTCTTTTTCTAATTGCTTTAGGTGTAAGGTTAGGTTGTTTATTTGAAATGTTTCCTGTTTCTTGAGGTAGGATTGTATTGCTATAAACTTCCCTCTTAGAACTGCTTTTGCTGTATCCCATAGGTTTTGGTCTTTGAGGAACACTATTTCTAATTAAAATTATTTTATCCCTATTAGGAATGAAGCTACTATTCATTCTATCCTCAAGTTTTTTATGCCAGTTTTATGCCAGTTCAGTCTTGGTTACAGTGAAAGATTTTTTTAAAATACATAAAATGTCATTTTCAAATTGTTGGTTTTGTATTCATGCTGCTTCTTTTTTCATTTATCATTGAAAATGTTTTTTTAGGATTGGATATTTAACAAGAAGTTCTGTGAGTTATGCTAGATTTTATTTATATTTTGCTCTTCACATCTATATTATATAGGAATCTAACTAAGCTATCATAAAAAAAGAAATTCTGAAACACAGAGGCTCAAACTAGATAAAAGTTTACTCTTTCACATAGGGTTTATATGATGGGACCATTGGTATATGGCAGCTGCACAGTGTCAGGGACACAGGTTCCCTCCGTTTAATTGCTCTGCCATCTTCAACTGTGGCTTCCATCCCCTGACCTAATGTGTCTGCTCCAGCTCCAGCCATCATCTCTGCCTTCAACTAGCAGGAAAAGAGAAAAGGGTAGAGGAATGCATGCTTCTTTCTTTTGAGGGCATAATCTGAAATTTTTGCACATAATTTCTGAAATGATTCATAGTATTTGTTCAGGTACAACCACACCAGAAGACATAATGAAGTAGTGAGATGCTTGCACCTACGCATAGAATTGCTGTGAATATAATAGCCATAAGTACAGCTTCATACCAGGATCCTGGTTTATGTTGAGGCAGCATTATTTTGGGTGATGTTCTAAAATGGTATACATACAACTGTTAGTAAAATTTGGAATAAAACAACATAAAAGCTTCCCTCAATTTATATAGCTTTTGCATTTCTGAAAGAAAGTGTGTTAAAACAGTGCAAAATAAACCTAAAAAACTTTGTGTTGGATGTGAAATAGAATTAGGTTCTAGGCTTGGATAATTATAAGCAAGTTTTTCACCTACAGAAATGTCTAGCAAAATGTTTGGAAGTCATGGGATGTGGATCAATTCTTGTTGTGTGGGACTTTCCTATACTTTATGGTACATTTATCATCCCTGGCCCTGACCATGCAATTCCCTCCTCTAGTTACTGTAACAACCAAAACAGCTCCACAAATTTCCAAAATGTCCCCTAGGGACAGTACAACTCATATAGATAGCTCTAGAGCTACAAGGTATGTTGACACCTGGTCTAACTTCCAACATAACACAGATAACAATTTTAACATATAGTTTGCAATGGTGTAATGAAGGATCATCAGATTTCTAACCATTAATATCTATATCATTGCCACCCATCACCCAGTGCTGATATAATTCAAGGATTCAATGATATAATTCAAGGATTCTTTTAGGACAACATGCCACTTAACCAGTACCAGATCTTGTACTTGTTATGAGTTTAAGCTGCTATATAAAGGAACCCTAAATTGGCCAGACATTTATCTCCTTCTTATGTAAAAGATTTCCTCGGCATTCCAGGACTGATATGTACAGATTGATAATTTGGGGACCTTGGGTACATCTTTCTTTTTGCTCTGCCATTCTCAAATATATTTTCATTTCATGCATCTAACATGGCTGCTCTAGCTCTAGCTACTATATCTGTATTCCAACAGTGAAAAGGGAAAATATATTTTTTAAAGGCATAATCTTTCCCTTTAAAGGAAAATCTCAAGAGCTATACAGACAACTTCTGCTTATATCTCTTTCTCCAGAATTTAATATTTTTATTTTTGAGATTCTAAACCTACAGATTGTTGGTAACTCCAAACATCTATTAGATATTGTTCTACCAGACAAGTGGCATAGTGAAATGAACCCCAAACTAGAAATTCTAATTCTGGCTGTGCTGCTAACGAGCTGCTAGATCCCAGGCAGGTCATTTAACTTCTACGATTCTGTTTCTCCATCTGCAAAACAAGAAAAGGAGAACTTAATAGGTTATTTCAAATTTCCAAAATCCAGATTATACTATAAAGTCAATCTTATGACTAAACTCAATCCTTAAGCCTTTTTTTCCCCTAACAATTACCCAGTCTATTCAGTCTATTCGTTGTGATTGATTTTTATTTTCAGAAGTCCTTCCAGTGTTACAAAGTACATTAAGAACATAGAATTTAATGAAAAAAACTTATGTCTTTGCCATAATTCTTTTAGACAAATACATATTGAGCACTTATCACATGCTAGACACTGAATTAGACACTGGAGATTTAATGGTGAACAAGATAGGCACAATTTCTTCCCTTATACAGATAAATAGACAATATTTGTAGTTTATAGCAAGTGCTATGAAAGAAATGTATACATGTCTAAACGAGAGCCTAACAGAGGTGACCAAGTTTAGATAGGGTGATCACAAAAGCCCAAACAGAGACCTTTAGGGGAGAATGAGCTGGCTATGCAAATCGTGGGGATGGGGAGAACATACCAGACAGAGGGAACAACCTGTGCAAAGGCTGTACGACGAGGTGGGGGGGGGGTGATGGGGTGGATGGAATGACCAGGGTGGCTGCAGAATAGTGAGGGACGAGGGAGAAGGAAAGTGACCCAAGAAGAGAGTGTAAAAATAAACAGGGACAAGATCATACAGATACTAATAGGCCCTGATAATGAATTTGAATGTATACCAGTTTATTTTCAGGGACAGGTTAAGACACTGAAGTGGGATACCTCCCTGGTGGTACAGTAGTTAAGAATCCTCCTGCCAATACAGGGGACACGGGTTCGAGCCCTGGTCCAGGAAGATCCCACATGCTGCAGAGCAACTAAGCCCGTGCGCCACAACTACTGAGCCTGTGCTTTAGAGCCCGTGAGCCACAATTACTGAACCCACGTGCTATAGCTACTGAAGCCCGCATGCCTAGAGCCCATGCTCTGCAAAAAGAGAAGCCACCGCAATGAGAAGCCCATGCACTACAACGAAGAGTAGCCCCTGCTCGCCGCAAATAGAGAAAGCCCGCATGCAGCAACGAAGACCCAACGCAGCCAAAAATAAATAAACTTTTAAAAAGACATTGAAGGGGTTCAAACGGGAATTATGTGAATCAATTGAAAGGGTTCAAGCGGGAATTATGTGAATCAATTTTCAGTTTAGTGTCATATCTGCTTTTGGTGAAAGGAAATAAAAGAGAGAGGAGAAAAAATAATCCAGGGAGAAATGATAGCAATTAAGACAGAGGGGTGGCAATAAAAGAGAGAGAGAGAGAAAAAAAAAAAAAAGAGAGAGAGAGAAAAAAATCTACAAAGTGCAGTTTAAAAGGTTTAATTAATTACACGTCATATTGCAGAACCAAGAACCAATCACATTTTGAGGTCCTACCATATGTCCCGTATGGCAGACACATGATTGTCCCTGCCCACTGGGAACTGATAATTTATTAGGGGAACAATTAACAAATAAAAAATCATATCAGTAATCTCATAGAACCTCCGCTGACACCTTATAAAAAGTCATTTTTTTGTGTTAACAGGGAAAATATGTAGAAATATAAAAATATTTTTACGGGGTTTCCCTGGTGGCGCAGTGGTTGAGAGTCTGCCTGCCGATGCAGGGGACACGGATTCATGCCCCGGTCCGGGAAGATCCCACATGCCGCGGAGCGGCTAGGTCCGTGAGCCATGACCGCTGAGCCTGCGCGTCCGGAGCCTGTGCTCCACAACGGGAGAGGCCACAGCAGTGAAAGGCCCGTGTACTGCAAAAAAAAAAAAATATATATATATATATATATATATATTTACGTTATATCATTGCTGGTGCTTATTGTATTTATAGCCTGATTTTCCTGTGCCAGTAACCAGAACGTGAGCAACGTTCAAATAGGTATTTCATTCTTTTCCACATACATACTTTTTCTGTAGGAAAATTTTACGCCAGGTCTTAGACATGGGGTAGATACCAGATTGTAGCAGTTGGTGGGAAGGTTAAAAGAACACTCAATTTAGACATTACCAGCATATCTAAGCTCTCACGCACAACTGCCAGCAAAGATCCTGAACTCTGGCCTCTTCACAGATCCACTTTTTTTTTTAATTTAACTGTAGTTGATTTACAATATTGTATTAGTTTCAGATGTTTAGCTTCAGATCCTTTTCCATTATAGGTTATTATAAGATATTGAATACAGTTCCCTGTGCTTTACAGTAAATACTTTATTTTATTTATATGGTGTGTATCTGTTAATCCCATACTCCTAATTTATCCCTCCCCCTCCCCTTTCCCCTTTGGTAACCATAAGTTTGTTTTCTATGTCTGTGAGTCTGTTTTTGTTTTTGTAAATAAGTTGATTTGAATTATTTTTTTTAGATTCCACATATAAGTGATATTATATAATATTTGTCTTTCTCTTTTTGACTTATTTCACTTAGTATGATAATCTCTATGTCCATCCATGTTGCTGTAAATGACAATATTTCATTAGTTTCTATGGCTGAGTAATATTCCATTGTATGTATATACCACATCTTCTTTATTCATTCATCTGTCAATGGACACTTAAGTTGCTTCCATGTCTTGGCTATTTGTAAATTGTGCTGCTGTGAACACTGGGGTGCATGTATCTTTTTGAATTGAGTTCTTGTCTTTTCCAAATATATGCCCAGGAATGGGATTGCTGGATCATATGGTAACTCTATTTTTAATTTTTTAAGGAACTTCCATACTGTTTTCCATAGTGGCTGCACCAATTTACATTGCCACCAACAGTGTAGAAGGGTTCCCTTTTCTCCACACTCTCTTTAGCATATATTGATGATGGCATTTTGATGATGGCCATTCTGACCAGTGTGAGGTGATATCTCATTGTAGTTTTGATTTGCATTTCTCTAATAATTAGCAACATTGAACATCTTTCCACATGCCTGTTGGCCATCTGTATGCCTTCTTTGGAGAAATGTCTATTTAGGTCTTCTGCCTATTTTGTGATTGGGTTGTTTGTTTTTTTGATATTGAGTTGTATGAGCTGTCCGTATATTTTGGAAATTAAGCCCTTGTCAGTCACATGGTTTGCAAATACTTTCTCCCAGTTTACAGGTTGCCTTTTCATTTTGTTTATGGTTTCCTTTGCTTTGCAAAAGCTTATAAGTTTGATTAGGTCCAATTTGTTTATTTTTGCTTTTATTTATTTTGCCTTGAGAGACTGATCTAATAAAATATTACTAGGATTTATGTCCAAGAATGTTTTGCTTATGTTCTCTTCTAAGGAGTTTTATGGTTGTACTATATTTAAGCCTTTAAGCCATTCTGAGTTTATTTTTGTGCATGGTGTGAGGGAGTGTTCTAACTTCATTGATTTACATGAGACTTTCCAGCTTTCCCAACACCACTTGCCTAAGAGACTGTCTTTTCTCCACTATATATTCTTGCCTCCTTTGTCGAAGATTAATTAACCAGGGGGTGTGGGTTTATTTCTGGGCTCTCTATTCTGTTCCACTGATCCACTTGTCTGTTTTTGTGTCAATACCACACGTTTTGATTACTGTAGCTTTGAAGTACTATCTAAAGTCTGGAAGGATTATGCCTCCAGATTTGTTCTTTTTCCTCAGGATTGCTTTGGCAATTCTAGGTCTTCTGTGGTTCCATATCAATTTTAGGATTATTTGTTCTAGCTCTTCACACATCCACTTTTGTGAACACTTCTGCCTAAATAATAGACAAACTCATAGATGGCCAACATAGGCTATTTGCTTTCTAGAAATTATAAGAAACTGATTTAATTTCAAATAAGAAAATTAGACCAAATATAGCAAATTGTCTCATTTAAAATAACCAGTGCACTGTATTAGGAATATCTTTTCAAAGAAATATCTTGGAATAAACTAAGAGTAACTTGCCTCAGACTTAAAAGTCCTAGATGAAGAACTACACTTTTGCTACTTAAATTATACTTTGAGGGGCTTCCCTAGTGGTGCAGTGGTTAAGAATCCACCTGCCAGTGCAGGGGACACGGGTTCGAGCCCTGGTCTGGGAAGATTCCACATGCCACAGAACAACGAAGCCCTTGTACCACAGCTACTGAAGCCCATGCTCCACAACAAGAGAAGCTACTGCAATGAGAAGCCCACGCACTGCAACGAAGAGTAGCCCCCACTCGCCACAACTAGAGAAAGCCCGCGTGCAGCAACAAAGACACAACGCAGCCAAAAATAAATAAATAAAATAAATATATACTTTGAGGCAAATTTTCAAAACATATTGACATTGGAGAACTTCTTGTGATAGCCTCATGGCATAGGGTTTGCACTCGATACCACGAGTTCAAAAACTACCTGACTTTCACATTCGTAACAATAACCCCAGTTCCTGTGGATGGTAATGTGGATGGCCCTCTGAGTTTGTCAAGAACAACTGGGATAAGGAAAATTTTAAAAAGTCAGAGGCCTAACATTTGTGGCCATTCCCATTCCCATAGTGCCTTTTGCAAGAGTAGGGAATGGTAGTTCTGATATCCTGGACACAATTTAAACTGAGTAATAACACTTTGCCTACTTAAATACCCCCTGTAGTTTCAATTAGCTGGGCATGCTTCTGAACATTCTTTTGCTGTTAGGTGAGGCATTTTACAGCCGGCATGCATTGCTTCCGTGGTGAAAAAAAGGGTGTTCTCGTGAGTAAAAGAGTGTTCTCATCTAGCACCAACTTTTCAAACCTGTGCAAGAGTAAGAATATAATTTAAACATTTATAATGTACAGTGTGGTGACCATAGTTACTAACACTGTATTGAATAATTGAAAGTTACTAAGAGAGAAAATCCTAAAAGTACCCAAGAAAAAAAATCTGAAACTTTATATGGGGACAGATGTTAACTAGACTTATTGTGGTGATCATTTTGCAGGTACACAAATATCAAGTCATCATGTTATACACCTGAAATTAATATAATGTATGTCAATTATACAGCAATAATAAAATAAACAGCCCTAATTTGCAATACATTTTCTGAATAGTAGGGTCAATAACACTTGTATAACATTTCTAATCCTAGGAAAGGCATAAAATCCAAGAATACAGTGGGCTACTCTTTTGATTATCAATTCAATAAATAGAGTCATGGCATTATTGCTGTTGGGTACCTAGTTAATAACCACACGATAACACTCAAAGCTCAGAAGAAATATAAAGGATATTCATAATTCAGCAATGGATTATTCAAATTTTGCAGTAGATATGTCAGCAAATAATACTGGTTAAAGAAATCATATTCCCCTAATCCAACATTTCTTCCATTGTTTCACAGAAAACTGGTGTCCTTGAAGATCTTAGCAGATGTCCATCAACAGCAGTTTATGTTTTCTAGCAAGTTTGGGATATGCTGGGTTGAATAAAGTTAAAAACATTTTATTTTGTTTTCACAATGCCTTAATAATATGCTAATTCTTATTTTGACCTCCAAGAAAAGGATACAGTATGTGGAACTATATTTTCCTATTTCATGTGACTATAGAACCCTGGAACATGTGTTACTGTACATGGTATGTAGTTACACTGATTATCCTCTCTGCTTTTCTTAAGGGTCTCGTTCTCTCACTTCCCTCAAGTCATTTGCTCAAATGGCAGCTTCTCGGTGGTGCCTACTCTCACTAACTTGTTTAAAATGCCAACCTCTACCCTTACCCGTTTGGCAATCCTGGTTCGCCTTATCTTGCCTCACCTTTTATCCATTGCATTTATCATCTACATAATTATGTAATTTATTATGTTTATATTCTGACTCCTTCCATTAGAAAGAAAGCTTCAGGAAGGCAGGAACTTTTACTTTTATTTTACTTTGCTGCATCTCCAGTTGTTAGAACAGGGCCTAGCTTATATTAGGTTCTCAGTAAATATTTGTTGAATGAAGAAAAAAAAGGGAATGTTTTTCACATGTTTTTAAAAGTCAAGATGTGTCTTGTAAACGATATGTTTCCTTTTCTCCTGTTAATGATGTATGTTACAGTCAGTTATGTCTTAGAATCTAGGAAATATTATCAGGGGACACTTGCATTCTTTTGGAACTCACTGCTGCCAGAATTAATTTAGCATGTGTTAAGAAAAAAAGAGTTTAATGTCATTTATGACTTTCCTTTCTCTAATTTTTATCACTCCCCTTCCTCCACCTGAAATTAATTTCTTGCCAAGTTGCCAAGCCCTGCCAACTCCATTTCAATAATAACTTCCTCATTAATGTCCTTGCCTCCTTTCCCACTAGGAAGGGCACATGGTAGGGGGGACGGCTGGCAATAATGCAGGGAGGAGGCCAGAACCTTATCAGAGGTGGCCTTCGATACAATTAGACTTTCTGTGAGAAGCAGTAGTGAGCCACTGTATTGGTTTAAGCAAAATCAGAATTTTAAGAAAGTTATCTCTGACAGTGATGTATCAAATGGCCCAGACATCAGTGTGATTCTCATTTCTAATTCTGCACTAACTCTTAATTTCCCTTCTTGTGATGCTCTTTCCATCGATTTCTCATCTATTCTCTCTTTGGTCACCTACTCACATCTCAGACCTACTAGTTCTCCAAGAGTCTGCATATGCAGCAAAGACACAGGCTCAATGATATCCCTGTCCCATCTCCTCTGAGATCTTTTTGGCCTCCATGCATAGACTGACCACAAGAAAAGGGTCAAAGGGAGGAAGAGGAGAAAGAGAGAAGCTTGACATATAATTCTTATTATGATCTCCAAATATTCTGATATAATGTAAATTAATCCCATTTTACAAATGAGGGAACTTCAGTTCAAAAAGATTAAGTATTTGGGAATTCCCTGGCAGTCCAGTGGTTAGAACTCGACACTTTCACTGCCAGGAGCCCAGGTTCAATCCCTGGTTGGAGAAATAAGATCCTGCAAGCCATGCAGTGCGGCCAAAAAAAAAAAAAAAAGCGAGAGAGAGAAAAGATTAAGTATTTTACTGAATTTCACATAGGAAGTGAGGTTCAAGCCTAAAGCTTCCCAAAAGGATAAGAGAATAAAACTGGCTGACTTTCACTGAACCCATTCTAGAGAGTGAGGTGTATGTTTTACACGAATTATCGCATTTAAATTCCAACAGCTTTATGAGAAGCTGCATTTCTTATCCCCATTTTACAGATCAGGAGCCTAAAGTTAGAAAGATTAAGTAATTTGTCTAAGTTCACGCTTCTCAGAAATGGTGATTCTAGGAGTAGAGCCCATTTTATCTAACTGACACGAGAGGTCCCAACCCCCATGTTATCAATTAACTCCAATGTTTTCCACTATGCCATCTTACTTCGTGTGGCATGGACAAGGACACATTTCTGGCCCAGCCTTGACCATCACTACATGCTGGTCTGTAGGCCTTGATATAGGTGAGCCTATGCTCCTCTGTCAACATGCTGGCAGCAGCCATTTATCCTGCCAGTGTTTTGTGGGGAGAAGGAACCACTCTGGACAGATCAGTCTCCTGAAAATAGAAGGTCCTTTTTACCATGTCTTTTCCTGTTTCATTTTAACGATTTATATCCCCTCCACCACCACTTCTACCACCTTCCCCTACAACTGTGGGGAAGGGACAAAACTCTCAAGGTTAAGATACAAAATTACAGTTAAATTTCAACTATCTAATCAAAAAAGTCCCATATAAATTTTAAATGTTTATTTTTCTGCTCAGGACTGTGGGTTGCATGGGGGCTTGGTAGCATTTCATTTGGAAACCCAGGGACAGGCTTCTCCCTTTTTTCTTTCATATTCATTTGTGGTTGGTTTTCTATAGTTGAGGTTTGGGGTAGAAGCATCTAAATTAGATAGCTGTTAATTTGTATCAAAGGAGTTATTACCCAAAATACTCTATGATACAAAGATTGGCACAAATAAAGGCTTAGAACAATTTAATTCCGATAGATGTGATGATATGACACAGTAATAAAGAAAAATCAGAAGCATCACAAATGTATTTACACTATGCTCAGAAGTGAAAGAAATGGGGTTACTTTATTTAAGAATTGGGCTTCCTTCACAATCCCATACCCACCAGGTAGTTTAGAAAACATATTTTAGTTAAATTTAAATTGTTGGTACAATGTTATTTGGTAATTCAGTCCATCTCTTTATCTAACCCAGTTTCTGCCTAGATGAGTCAGGGAAATGCTTGTCAAGAGTTCTGCCCTCTCCACCTGGATATACGCAAGATGAATAAGGCGTATGTAATCTTATAGGAGGTAGACTCCTTGAGTATATGACATATCTTCTCAGCTCTCCTGGTTTGGTCTGTTCCCAGAGCAGGTGACATCCTACAGTGACTTGTCCCTACCCTGGGCAATCTGATGCCCCCATTGCTAGAAACTGCCTTTGGTGATAATCATTCATGTTTACTTAACTCTGACAATGCTCTGGGGCATCATTTACACTTACTGATTGGGCCCTCATCTCCACTTTTTTTTTTTTTTTTTTTTTTTTTTTTGCGGTAGGCGGGCCTCTCACTGTTGTGGCCTCTCCCGTTTTGGAGCACAGGCTTCAGACGCGCAGCCTCAGCGGCCATGGCTCACAGGCCCAGCCGCTCCACGGCATGTGGGATCTTCCCGGACCGGGGCACGAACCCATGTCCCCTGCATCGGCAGGCGGACTCCAACCACTGCGCCACCAGGGAAGCCCTCATCTCTACTTTTGATGACAAAATGTATTCCGTGGCATGTTACTATGACCTCAATGGGAATTTAGCCTACAGTGGGTGGCTTCATTCCCCTTAGGCAACCTCCTTTGGCAAAGTTGCTAGGCAGGTCCTTCAACTACTTTCAGTCAGATCTTTCTGGTTCATTCCGAACCAGGATGCTCCAAAACTTCTGGATAGCTGTCATATCATACACGAGCTGAGGGAGACTCTAAGGGGCTTAAACTCAGACCTCTGTGTGCAAAACCATGTTAAGCCATTAAATTTAATTTGCTGTAACATCCTCCATGTTTAAGCAGAAGTTTCTAAGGCAATAGCTTCCAATATCCTTGTGGAGGGCAAAAGCCACTCTCCTCAGCATTTCCCCCAACCTCTCTAGAACATCTCTTCAATTCTCTTCTCCCACTGAACACCTCCCTACCCCAGGAATTAGTGTAGAGAAGAAAAACTGGAGCAGTGCTCACTTACCTTTCTACCTTCTTCTACCCAGAATCCAATAGGAGCTGAGAAGCCAGGCATGTCCTGCCTTCTTCCTAACCTGTCCCACTCTCCTCTCCTTTAAGACTCTCTAGTATTTTTTGGCCAGCTTCTCAATATGTTAAAGAAGAAATAAAGGAATTTAGAAAATCCTTTTCTTTACAACGACCCAAATTTCATGACTACTGTCTCAAAAGAGTCAGTTTGTGAGATCCAAAACTGATCAATGGCTTCTTTGTTCTAACCCTGGGAATGCACACCTTCTTCCCTGGGGCTATATGCTCAAGAGGTAGAAGGAAACTTGATTTGCAAGGGAATTCAATTTAAAGGAGAAGTGTAAGTACTTTGATTTATTATTTCAAATGATTCAAATATGATTTCAAATATGATTTCAAATAATTCTCATTATAACTCCCACTAAGATAACAACATTAGTCTGACTACGTCAGATTCTGTGCACCAACATTATTTTATTTTTTTTACTTAACTCTTACAATAACCCTATTATGAAAGTCTTATTACACCTATTTTCAGAGAAGAAAACCAAGGCTCAGAATGGTTCACACAGCTGGTAAGGAGTTCTTGCTCTTATCTACTGCAGGCTAGAATAGTTTTTTTCAGTTTGACTACAACTCACAGAAGAAATACAATTTATGTCACAATCCAGATATACACATAACAAAGCAAGAGTTTCATATAACAATATTTAATTTCCACTCATTTTCTTATATTTCATGCAATCTATTCCTTTCTTTCTTTCTTTTTTTTTTTTTTTAATGCCGTCACAACCTACTAAATTGACTTTACAACCTACTAAAGGGTCATAATGGACAATTGAAAAATGCTTCTCCAGCACCTGCAGTATCAGTATTACTGAATTCTAATAGAAATTACATCAAACTATTTAGCCATTTGGAAATCAGGCTAAGGTAATTTTTTGTGTACAAGCTGTAATTGGGAGAGCTTGAGTATGAAAGACTTGAAGCAAGTAAAATAGTGAGTAAAATGTCAATTAAATACTAAGTAGCTTTAAAATTACTTAGCAAGAAGAAATCCAGATGCTGAATAAACATAGATTTGTAGTTTAAACACTTACCATTTCACAAAGTCATCTTTTTAAATTTGGCCTCTCAGAACTTACATCTAGATATTTTCACCCTCCATTTTGATCTGCGGACTTAATTATATCTCAGGATTTTAATTTTTTTCCCCAAGGATTTAGATTAAAATACAGCATTAGTTCCTTCAAAATTTTATTCCAAATCTCTAAATAGTTTCAAAAGAGAAAGGCTTTCCTGAGCTCAAAATTCTTGGATGATAAAGGATTTGTCAGTGGACATTCTGCACTTAGAATAAGCAAGATAAACCTAGGATTGATAACGCCAATTAATCATTTTGGAATGAATGAGTGACATTTCAGGAAACAGAAGGTTCAGAAAGTGTTCAAGAATTTCAAGGTCATAATCTTTTTTCTAGATACTAGCGCCATTGAGAAGAAACTAGCACTGGGGGTTTCAGGAGAGGGTTAAAAAAAAAAAAAGTAAAAACAAGGTTGTGGAAGGAGAAACTCATATAACCTGCAGGGGGCACTAAGGTACTTTTAGAGAAAGAATCAGATGAATGGGCATGAAAGGTACCTGTTATCCCAAATGTAAGGAGGCAAATGGGAAGAAAGTAGTAGATGTCTTCATTTATCATTCCTCATATGGTTCTGCTACTTGCTGCTTTCTTTCTCAAGTAGGCAGCCTAGACAGCAATCAGTGATTATAAAAGATAAACTACTAATGATAGGAGAGGAAAAAAAATTCCAAAAAAGAAGCTTCTTTCTACGGATTTGATAAATGAGCCATTGCCAACTAATAACTCCAGGATTTACCATTTAGTCAGGATTAGGAAATCCAAGGAGAAATGTTCAGAGCTCATGACATATTGATTATTGGCAGAGCAGTGGTAAATTACTGAAAGGAGTCTTAGTTCTTCCTTTATACGGTAGGGTCAACAGGAGATCACAGATGGAAGACTCAGGTCAATGCCTTATTTTGCAGGATTGCTTCTCAGGAAGGAATGAATTGGATTAAGAATGATACGCAGGGGCTTCCCTGGTGGCGCAGTGGTTGAGAGTACGCCTGCCGATGCAGGAGACGCGGGTTCGTGCCCTGGTCCGGGAAGATCCCACATGCCGCGGAGCGGCTGGGCCCGTGAGCCATGGCCGCTGAGCCTGCGTGTCCGGAGCCTGTGCTCCGCAACGGGAGAGGCCACAGCAGTGAGAGGCCCGCGTACCGCAAAAAAAAAAAAAAGAAGAATGATGCCCAGGAATGCCTTTACATTTGTATAAACTTAACAGTGTGTAAAGCCCTTTTGTAAAACCCAGTTTGCTCCTCTTGATGACCTTTTTTTTTTTTTTTTTTTCCGGTACGCGGGCCTCTCACTGCTGTGGCCTCTCCCATTGCGGAGCTCAGGCTCCGGACGCGCAGGCTCAGCCTCTCCGCGGCATGTGGGATCTTCCCGGACCGGGGTACGAACCTGTGTCCTCTGCATCGGCAGGCAGACTCTCAACCACTGCGCTACCAGGGAAGTCCCTTGATGACCATTTTATATTTGAAGGTTTATGGAGGTTAACTGGTTTGCCTAAGTCACACAGTAAATTTCAGAGAGGGGTCTTTAATTGTGTTTGGAGGGACTTATTCACAATGGGAAAATTCTGTTACCTGTCCAAGAGCTGTCAATTTATATTTTAAAGTGAAAATCAAATGGCAGATAGTCACAAAGCAAAATAAGGAAAATTTCTCATCACACGCTTTGTAGTTCCAAGAAGCTAACAGGAGTTTTCACAACATTGTCAAGCCAACACAAATGGCTAATCTTAACAGTACGCTAAATTGGCAGTCATGCTGTCTGCCCGATCAACAATATTCCATGCTGCTTGCAATTTATCTTGTTACAACTCCTCTGGGTGAAAGTATCATTTCCAAGAGGTCCCTGTCAGAAAGTAAATAGAATTCTAATAATAAAAGTTAATAGAAGTAGAGCCATTCATGCCTTCCCTCCACCTGGCCCTCCCCCTTTTAAAAAGTTCGTTTATTTCATATATTTCAAAGCCTGAAAGCCAAAGGGAATCTGGAGTCAAAACAGGAAGAACAGGTTTGGGTGTGAACTCCAGAGGGAAGCCTCAGGTCTCATGGTGAGACACAGTGATGTCATGAGCTCGAGAGGGGCTTTGAATTCAGACACAGGGTGGAAACCCAGCCCTGTCCCTTAGAAGTACTTAGACTTATTGAGCCTTATTTTCATATTTGTGAAATAGGGATAAAATACTGATCTTGAAAGTTGATGTAAGGATCAGAAATAATACATGTAAATGTGTGGCACAAAATAAATCCTCAGTAAATGGTAACTAGAATTTGGGGTCCCTGAGGCTTGGTGAGAAATGTGGCCCAGAGCAATGTTGAAAGCCCTGAAGACAAGTTTGCCCTCTTCCCAAGCCTGCCTGCAGCTAGGCCTGACTTCAGGTCTTATTGTGGGTCTGCATAAGGGTATGCAACAGGCCAAAGACTCTGTCAGAAGACATCTTTTGTCTGAGTGTCACTTTAAGTTCCTAAGGATTTATTATACTTTGATTTGTACGAATCCTCCAAGATCAAAGATGGATTCTGAATGTTAGTTGTCAAATGAACGAACAATTGTGGAAATATAAAAGCAAGCAATTCATGTTGCCTTAGGAATAGCTCATTTGCAAAATCTAATATGCTATTACATTGACATATTTCCTCATTTCGTCTATTAAATCCTCCGTGTTAGTAAAACTAGTTTGTCACAACCAAATGCTACAATTATGTACATTTACGTACACATTCTATGTGTATAGTCTGCCTATAGTGTCTAAAGAAAGCTGGGTCTGATTTGAAAAAAATCAGGAAATGAAGGTCCAAATTGAATAACAGCCTCTGCATTTCAAATATCTTTGAGTGTAGCTACGTTTTTTTTTTAAAAATCTTCTGAAGTTCATACCTTTTTAAAACTTTCATTCTTCTAACACATCAGTGAATTAAAAGTTCTTAGATTAGAGAGCGGGACGTTCGGCTTGCGAGTGGGAACGTCTTAGTTGTACACGGAGAAAGAACGATTTAAAAATGGGTGATGTTGAGAAGGGCAAGAAGATTTTTGTTCAGAAGTGTGCCCAGTGCCATACTGTGGAAAAGGGAGGCAAGCACAAGACTGGGCCAACTCTCCATATTCTGTTTGGGCGAAAGACAGGTCAGGCAAGATTCACCTGTGTTTCAAGTTGTGTTCATTCACCTGTTAAGGCAAGGGCTGAAGATACACTGACAATGTCCACTTTGTCTTTTTGGTCTTAAATATGTCAATTTAATTAAAATTCTCCATCTAAAAAAAAGAAAAGAAAGTTCTTAAAAGAAAAATCTCAAGTTGAAAAACCTCTGAACACAGACACCTTGAATTGAAACACCCCCAGGTTAACAGTAGGGTGTAAATGGGACTGCTCATGAGATACTGTACTGGAGGGGGGATTCACTTTCCTGTTCCCTGATCTGTTGTTCTAATCTTCCATCCAGGACTTGGCCTATTTTATTTGAATTTGTCTGCATTCGGCCTGGGAAAAACGTTTATGTAAAGACCAATGTCTCTCGCTTGTGGTATAGATGAATGCGCTAGTTTAAACTCCTCTGTTCACTGTTGACTAAGACCTTGAAGAGTTCTTCAGGCTCTACCAGGCCCTAGAAGAGTCTATTGAGAGTCTCAGCCTTTTTCTTCCTGCCAAGTTCTTTTTATTGTTAGGCTGATAAACTCCTAAATTGTTGAAAAGCAGTTGTTTGAAAAGGATTTAACATTCTCTTGGGGTTTCTGGATGTGAGGGAGATGTATCTGTGCCTGGGATTCGTTGGTCCCTAGCACAGTTAGACCTGGGTGACCTCTCTTTCTAGCTCTAAAAAGGTTTCTGGAATGTGATGGAAACACTGAACTACTTTTCAGAGAAAGCCATAGCCACTCATTTTCCTTTTCCCTCTGTCTCCCCTCTCAATGTGGATATCTCTCTATAAATGTTAGTCTATAAAATTAGGATTTCAGGTAATTTGATGTGCACTAGGTAAATGCTAACCAACCAGATAAGTTAAAAAATAAGAGAAGGAAAGAGAAGGGAAGGGAAGAGAAGGAAAGGGGAGGGGAGGGAAGGGGAGAAGAGGAAAAGAAAGAAGAAACAAAGCCTAGTCACACCATGAGTTCTGACTAAGGCTAAGTCTGGTCAGATGCCTGGAAGGGTTTAAACTGTTAATTTTCACATATTGCTCAAATAAGCAAAACTAAAGGCATTTAATTCTTCTAATAACCTCAGACATGGTTTCCTTGTAATGTACTACACAATCTGTATTGATTACTCTGTGGGGGAGATATACATTTAATAAACATGTATTCCAAAGTGAAGAGTAAAATCCAAGTTTAAATTATTATTTTTGAAAGCCACTTTTTCCCCAGTGTGTCAAAACAAAAGGTCGACTGGGAGAAAAAAAGACTTACATTTCAATTGCTTCTTGAGAAACTAATTCATAGCAGGCATTAAGATGAACAGGGCAAAAATAGGCAGCAGAGGACCAAAGGGATAAATTCTATACTTTTTCAAACAAGATTGGGCGCGTTCAGGGTGGTTTGGCCGTAGATTCTATACTTTTTCAAAACAAGTTAGATGCAAGGATGTCTTCCGTGAGAGCATTTGGAGACAGAAAGAAAAAGCTTAGCTGGAAGTCATAAAGGAAAAATACATTTTTATGCTTCTGAAAAACAAACAATTTCCAGTAGTACTTTAAAATTGTTGACTTCATAAAAAGATTTAAATATTAATCCACTAAATATGTCATTTATATGCATGTAATAAAGATTAGATTATAAGCTTTTAGCATTATTTACAAAGGACATTATTTACATATAAGAGCAAATTACTTTGTCAAATTTAAGCAACCAGTTTCTGAACTGTTAGTATTCCCCAAAGCAGTCTATGCAACTATGCAAAAATTTTACACATATTTAATGTTCTTCAACAGAGGTCTATAAGAAAGGAAATTGTAAATGTGCAAAGTAGTAAATAGGAGGGATGATTAAAAGCAAAAGCAAATTTATATTTGCAGTAGTAGCGGGTACTGTTGTTTTTGATTTGTTATATGCGTTAATCCGGCATGCTATTTCACACTTCGGGACACACGTCAATACCTTCTTTACGTCTGGCTATTACCACTCATTTAAAAATCTATTTTACATGATTCTTTCAGCCAAAAATGGACCATAATGACACAGAATACAGCATGTGCTTCATAAATTCTGTAAGAATCAATACTTTGGCTGGAAATTTGTCAGTCTCTCAAAGTTATGCACCATTAAACTTTACTGTTATTACAGTGGACCCTTCTTCAAAGTTCAGTACCTAGCTCATATTGGAGAAATGTATTTAGAGCCAGGAAAGGTTGAGAGAAGCAAAAGCTGCTTGCAATGAGATATATACCTTCAGATGATGCTTAATTTGCAAAAATGCAAATAGAACAAAAGCTATTTTGCTTAGGTCTGGGTAGGTAGTTTATAAAATTCAGGTTATATTTATCTAAAGGTCACATAGATGATATCCAAACAAGTTTGGAAAATATGAAAAATACCCACCTACTGACCAGATTCCACCTTTCTTCTAATACTCTGACAATTATAGCAGACAGATTCAGACACTGATGACTCCTGAATTCTTCACCCATTTTACACTGCTCCCTGGATTAACTTGTAATGAGAACACTGATGCCTTTTGTTCTGTCCTCTGTGAGAGGCAGTTGGTGATTGTCATAATGACTTGTCTGTGTGGACACCTTTTCAGCCACACCTATAGGAATTCTAGCTGGAATCATGAACTTACCAAGGGCCTCATCAGCATCAAAAACAAATGTTGTCAGAGTTCCCTTTTTGAGCTGTCTCCTGCTTACTTCTCTAGTCTCACCAGTCAAAACCTCACTCTCCTTCTAAACACAAGTAATATGTAAAGTACCCAGAACAGACTGAGCTCTTGCTATTGGGTCCAAGACCTTGATCCTGTCCTTTCTCCTGCCCTTTCTCCTCTTAACTATTATTTTCTTTATGATCTCAGAATATTTGTCACCTTCTCTGAGAAGTCCTCGCTTATCACCTTAGTCTGAGTTCAGTACTTCTGTTTTAGTGAACGCCCTTATATTGCCCTTCATTGTCTTTATATTTAGTGAAACTGCCTATTTATTGTTTGGCTTCTCTGTACAATGACAATTTCAGTAGGGACTGTGTGTTAGTTGCCATCATACCTCCTTGCCTAACCCAATGCCTGGCACATAGTAGGTGCTCAAAAAAACGGTGCTCAAAAACCATCAGTGAATCATCAACCATAAATGAATGAAATCTTCCATGTGCAAAGTAGAAGGGTAAACACTAAAAACTCAAAGAGTTATTAATCTTAGCTCTTGTTCTTAAGGCTTACAATAAGGTAGGTAAAACAGTATAGACAGTATTTTTTCTTTTTGTTTTTTAAGAAGAAGGAAAAGAACTAAAAAAAGTAAATAAATTTTAAAAATTATTTTCATCAGCTACCAGAAAGTCTTACTTTCTTTGTGATAACACCCCCAATGGATTATTTCTCAAATTAGTCATTTATAGACTACATGAAAAAGTAAAAAATAAATGACTGTTTGAATGAAGGAATTATATGAAGTTGTAACACCTTTCATCAGTATGGTTTCACTTATTCCTATGACTGAAACATCTCACCCACTGGTTTATTGACAATGCCTTCAGGGTCACATTGCCACATTGGAGAGTTTGAGATGCAAAGTTTCCTTTATATTCATTACTTTACCCAGCCTTTCAACTCCAGTATATTTCCAAGTTTGGCCTAGGCTCTTAAAATTTGTTCTTAGGGGGAAAAAAAAGGACTGATTCTCACTTCCTAAATGAGTTAATATAATAAAGTGCTTATAATAGTACCTGGCACCTGATTAACTACAAATATGTGTTTGTTATTCTTATTTCATACCCCCTGATATCTTCAAATTACCCTTTCAGAAGCACCATATCTAAGCCTAAAAGCAAGTACAGATGGAGAAGAAGAGTGATATAATGAACCTTGCAGCAAATTCTGAGACCATTCCATGCATTTAAAATTATAGTTCAGCGTTCAGCCATTTGAGTTGGCTGCTAAACAATAGGTGTTGTGCCTAGTCTGGGTAGGCGTAAGCAAGCTGGAATCTGGCTGGGGCGGGATCTTCCCAGGCTGTCATTCTGGCCGTGTGCTCTCTCTTACTTCTATAATCTTCACCTCAAATTTTTCTATCAGCCTGCAAGAGGTATGGGGGCTTAGTCATCCTCCCACCATATGCGGAGAGGCAACCTAGCCTGATGGACTTTGGGGTCAGAAATTCCTGCGTTTGAAACTGGCTCCACCATTAGCAGCCATGAACCTGCTTTTTTGTGTAATTTGTGAAGTTGGAACTAATAACCAGTCATACTTTAAAATCTCTTGAGGATAAGTGCTAATTAATATCAAATTAATGGCATAGGTATGCTCTGATCTTCATGAGAGAAAAAAACTCTCTTAAGTAGATAACTGATTAATGTCAGTTGTGAAGGATATAAATACTATGAAGAATTGGTACCATGTACAATTCAATAGTGCTCTAGTGCATCACAGTTATGTGGTCTGTGCCCAGTAGGCTATGGCCCATGTTTTTTAAATATGCCTATGTCACCGTTTTTCACTTGTTTAGAATTCAACATGTATTTTTTAACTGAGCAGAACTGACAAGAATAAGAGACAATCCCAAAAGAATGGCAGAAATACACTCCAAAACTTTAGTGTCTTATTACTGTTCAAATAATTTTCAACATTGCTCAGTTATCTGAGTTCATACAAAAAGATTTTGAAAGAGTCTATCAATAAAGCCCCAAAAGGTCTTGTAGAAAAGAAATGAGTTTCCTAACCTACTATGAGTGGTTAATTTTTCATCTCTAGGAGCAATGTTTATGTCTTTTATTTGGCTCATATAGGGGCATCATGTACATCACTTCAGGTTGTGCATTTCACAGAGGCATCACATCTCGGGGCATTATTTATATCATAAACACCTTTAATATTTTGGCTTTCATATTTATTCTACCTTTGGACTTATATACAATTTTGTGTATTTATTATGACAATTTTGCAACAATGGCAGTTAAATATCTTGCTCCTAAAAGATCAGAATATTAGGGTACTTTTTAGACAGAAGGAAGTCAAGTGCCATGAGGAAGACACAAATTTTTCTAATTCACACAAAGACACTTGTGTGAGGCTTGCAGCTGCCCTATCTCTACAATGCCTAACAAGGCTGAGCAAACAGTAGGATGTTAACAAACACTTGGTGAATGAACAAGTGACTAAACAAAATATTCAAAGAGTATGAGTATTGTAGAGGATTATAGCAAAAGAAGGCAGTATTGGAATGGTCAAGAACACAGACTCTGGAGTCAAAAATACCTGAGCTCAAGTTTTAGTTCTATTGCTGTCTGTGTATCTTGGATGAGTTATTTAACATTTCTGTGCATCATTTTCCTTATCTTTAAAATGGAAAAATAATAACATCCATTTTACAGGGCTGCTGGGAGGACCGACTTAGTACATATAAAACACTTAGTATTGTCCTCTTCAATAGAAGTCTAGAGAATCATATTCTACGGTAAGCGTCCAATAGACTGCTACAGTCTCTATTTTTTAAAATATGCCTAATACACAATTTTGCACATGTTAGGAATTCAACACATATCTTTGGGTTGAACAGAGTTGATGAGAATAAGGAAACTGTGGAAATATACTCCTAAAGCTTTAGAATCTTATTATCATTCAAATTAAGATAAGTGTTCAATAAATGCCTTGGACATGAAGGTGACAATGGTGAAGAAGGAGAGGGAGGAGGTGCTGGCACGGACAAAGGATTGGCCAATCAGGAGTCAGAGTCGGAGTCAGAGTCTTCACAACGGCTTACAAGTCCGTAAATGAACTGCACCACCACCCCACTCCCAAGCCCATTCCCCTGCAACCCACCTCCCTTCACTCCCCTTTGCTACCTCTGCTCCAGCAACATTTACCTGCCTGATGTCCCTTGATTTTACCAGACCCACTGCAACCTTAGGGTTTTCATTGAAGTTATTTCCTATCCCTCAAATGCTTTTTCTTCAGATATTTGTTGGGATAATTTCCTTAGTTTCTTCAAGTGTTTGCTCAAATGTCACTTTCTCAGCAAGACTTACCTACCATTGCTCCCCTATATAATACCACTTGCATCACCCCTTCCCTCACCTGCCTCCACACACTGTCAATTTCCCTTACCCTGCTCTACATTTTCTCTTATCTTTCACACATATCACCTTCTAACATATTATAGTTTATTTATTATGTTTGTTATTTACTGTGTCTCTCCCTTCACCCAAGTGCCCCTCCCCCCACAAGAAAGTAAGCCTCAAGAGAGCAGAGATTTCTGTTCATTTTTTTCACTAATATAACCCAAGGACCTGGAACAGAACCTGACCCATAATAGGTGCTAAATAAATATTGGTTGTAAGATTTCTCATTTTTTAATCCTTTTCTCGCTTGCCATTGTTTTTTTCTTTCTGTTTAAATCCAATAAAATTTTTCATTTTACATGGATATTACATTAGTTATAGGATTTCCATGAAGCAATTAATGTTCTCTATCCTGGCCTAGTTCTAATATGAGCAAAGACCATCCTGAGCTTAGAAAAGCAAGATTTTGCTTTGTTTTGTTTTGTTATGTTCAGCCCAAACTTTATGCCTTTTGGGGCAAATCACAAAATACATAAGTTTGCATTTCTTATGTAAAAACACAACCGATTCAAATCTTTCTTGAAGAAGGTAAAATATTTAAACATCGTAATTTTTAAGGTACAAGAACAAGTGCATAAATGGCTTTCTAAGGAATCTAATCATCATTCACAATCACCAATATGTATTTTTAGCTGTAAAGTACAATTTAATAAATAATAAATAGAAGATGGGGAAATAAGAGTAGAAAGGGGAAACCAAATTGTACAAAAAAGAGGCCATTTAGGAGGGAAGTGCATAGATAAAATATACAGTAGTTAAAACAATTTTTGCGGCTCTTAAGTAGATAGGAAAGGTAATTCAATTAGAAATACTAGCAACTTTGTTCTATATATAATTTCTCAAGTGTGTGTATATAAATATATCTATTCCACCCACACATATTTTCATTTAAAGACTAGGAAACAATTACACCCAGACTCTGTATGTTTAATGTACTGACATGTTTAATGTACGTGTTCAGTGTAACTAACAAATATTGAAAAATTAACCCTTCTTTTCTAATGCAAACTTTTATTTATATCCACATTTAAATTTTTATTATGTCCAATCAATGTAAATACATTTTATTGATTTCCACTTAGCCCTAAATATTAAATTATACATTGTCAGCTGGGAAATATAATTTATATAGAGACTTGGTTTATTTGTTGCTATTTCCTAGTAGATATTTCTATTATTTAAGATTTTAGCAAATTTAATTCTATTTTTTTGGTAAACTCCATGAATTTTTCAGTTTTTATAAAACATTTGATAATATTCTGTGAATAGTAGGAAATTTTTTTATATTTACTGTCTGTCCAGTAAAGTTTTTAGAGAATTGCTTTTCCTATTTTGGGTTGATTGTTATTTAATTTCTAAATCCAAGGAGTTTCTAACTTAAATATTATAAAAGAAAAATTGTTTCATTAATAATATTTATATAATATGTCATACAAACCTGTAATTCTGGAAAGCATTTTATTTATTCATTCATTCACTCATTCATTCACTCATTCACTCATTCAATGAATATTTCTATATTCCTTCATTACCATAGCAAAACTTGACTTTTTGCCTTTGATTTGCAGAACTCATTGTTAGGTGGATTCCACTGTGATACGTTGTATTTAGCTGTCAATATCTATAAACATTTCTCAATATGACCTGTGAATGTTAAACTGTTTACAGTGTTTCCTGCAATTATCTCTTCAGAAATGTGACAGAGGAAATGGGCTCATGTCACCCATAGGATTTGAGAGGCATCTAATGAAAATCATTGTAACTTGGCTTCTGCTTTAAGACGTTACACACCACTTATTATCATGCACTTAGATTATTTTTGTGTCTTGCAAAATATTTTAGAATGGCTTTTATTGCTCTTCCTTGACATTCTCCTTGTATTCAGCTCACTATTATTTCCATTTTTAATGGGAGTTCTTTGATTACTTAGGGAATAGAATAATATCATTTGGAGTTAATTACCAGCCTCTTTTTTTTTTTTTTTTGGAAAGCAGTATCTAAAAGAGGAAGAAAGAGAGGAGATAAAGAAAAGAGAAGCTCAAAGAATGGTCAATATACAATTGACTTGTTTTGTTTGTCTTATTAGTGACATACATAGCATAGATGGCATTATTTTATACATACTTGGGTGACTTCCAATGCAGACAAACTATAACAGAATTTTACAGCTAAAACCCCCCTTTTATTTTTTCCAATGAGGAATCTAGTACCTAAAGAGAAAATAAAATTCAAGTCTTCTAACTCTAATGCTAACATTCCCTCTATTTCATTTAATAAATCTCCGTCCTGCCTATGAGAAGCTTAATCTCAAAAAAGGAACATCACATATAAGTACCAAATTTCTTCTTCCTGTACAAGTATTTGTATATGCAAAAATATTGCAGTTACACCCAAATATGCATAGTTATAACGCAGAACACAGAGTTTAAGCTATGAGAAATAATATAGTTTTTCACCACCACCTAACCTGACCATGTATTGTGAGTAAGCAGTATCAAAATAAGGGAAGCAGTCACCCACCCACTTTGTGTGTTTCCTAGGCGCCTGCTATCCAAAGGGATGGCTTATATTAGTTTATTGATATTTACAAAATGTGACTGATTATTAATTCTTTCCATAAGAATAAGGATGTTAGAAATGTAAAACCAAAATGGGTAGATGTAGTTAATAGATTAAAATTCAAATTAAGGAATAATTGTCATAAAAATAGCTAACACTCTCTGAGTGCCTACTAGATACTAAACATTTTTGTTTTGTTTTCATGATCTCACTTAAAAGAAAAAAAAAAAACCTATGAGGTAGATCATTTCACAGATGAATAAAGGGAGAATCAGAGACATTAAATAACGTCCTCATTGTATTAGACCTAGTAAATGGCATATCCAGACACAGCCCAGATGTTTCTAACTCCAAAGCAATGGATTTATCCACCGTACAGTTTTCATAGTTACTGATGTCAAATCCTTTTCCAGAATTAATTCTGGAACGTGAGAGGGGTATTGCATACATAAAGAGTAGGAAAAAGGAATTCTGTTAAGTCAATGTATTAGTTATATAATGCAGTGTAACAAATTACTCCCAAAACTTAGCAGTTTAAGACAACAAATATTTTACCTCACAGTTTCTGTGGGTCAGGAATTGGGGCACAGCTTAACTGGGTCCTCTGGATCAGGTCCTCCCAGGACTGCAGTCAAGGTGACCACCAGAGCCACAGTCACCTCAAGGTTAGACTAGAAGAGGAGCCACTCCCAAGTTCACTCAAATGGCTATTGACAAGATTCAGTTCCTCGTGGGTTGTTGGACTAAAGGCCTCAGTTTCTTACCAGCTGTTGGCTGGAAACTTCCTCTGTTCCTTGCCACGTGGGCCTCTCTACAGGGCAGCCCAGAGAATGGCAGCTGGGCTTCCATCAGGATGAACAAGCAAGAGAGCAACAGAGGGTGGGCAAGACAGAAGCCAGGGGCTTTTTGTAACCTGATCTCGGAAGTGACACACCATCTCATTTGCCATATTTCATTCATATGAAGCAAGTCACTAGGTTCATCCCATACTCCAGGGGAGGGGACTGTACATGAATACCAGGAGGAGGGGAATCACTAAGAGCCATCTTAGAGGTATCCATCACGGGCTTCCCTGGTGGCGCAGTGGTTGAGAGTCCGCCTGCCAATGCAGGAGACACGGGTTCGTGCCCCGGTCCGGGAAGATCCCACATGCCGCGGAGTGGCTGGGCCTGTGAGCCATGGCCGCTGAGCCTTCGCGTCTGGAGCCTGTGCTACACAACGGTAGAGGCCACAACCGTGAGAGGCCCGCGTACCGCAAAAAAAAAAAAAAAAAAAAAAGAAAGTATTCTCAGAAGATATTGAGGGCTACAAGCTCAGTTGACTCTAGTCTACGTCTGGTTTTAGCAAAACCCCTGAAGTGAATGTCCTGCAGTAGTCTCCATCCTTATTCAGGCAGAGTTTAACATTAGGCAGAGTGTAGCAGGTCAACCTGCAGCATGGTCTGCGAAACAGTGCAATTCTGCCTGGGAGTCACCTAAAACAAAATTCATTACTTTTCAGAATTATATTTTCATTTAAAATATCAGAAAACTTCTGATAAAATGGTAGACCTAAGTAATACTTTTTTTTGTATAATATAATGGAAAGAAGGCAGCTTCTGGAATCTTCTGGCCATGTTTAAAGATACATCTCAGAGATGCCAGCTGTTTGAACACAGGCAACTTCCTCACCGATCAGAACCTCAGTTTCCTGACTGTGGCTCAAGGACACACTAACTCTCACAGGGCAGCTATGGAGATGAAATAAGATGACCTGTATTGAGAGTATTTTAACTGCAAAGTGCAACATATAATTACAAATTTTGTCAGTCCTCCCTTTAGCTACAGAACAGGATAGATTGTTAAGAACAGCTGCTTAGCATACTATTTAACTGTCTTATTGGAGGAATAAATATCTTTGGATTATGGGTAATAAACGGACTGTGTTTTTATGACATTCAGAGTACCATTAGTAGCCACATTTGCTGTTGACCTACTAAAGAAAGAGGGAACAAAAAAAAAAGATCTCCTGGCAGTTTTATTTCAAAGAGGCACTTGTGATTTCAGAACTTGCTAGCCTGTCCACACTGAAAGGCATAAGCTTTCTGTGGTGTTGAAACCATCTGGCAGTGTGCACTTCCTTCAGCCGTTTTCCTTCATTCCACACAGCTCCCAGTTAAAATGTTCCCATTGTGTGTGTCTGACTTGAGAGAAAACATTTTGCCATTTCATGTAAGAAGTACCTGGAGTTTAGGCCCCCAATGGACCAGAAGAGTACATTAGCCTTTCTTCTTTAGTGGCCCAGATTGAAATCTCATCTAATGTTTTCCCATTAGAAATGAGATGGCGAGATATTTTCTGGGAAGTGATTTAGGTATACTAAAGCAATCTATAAGGATCTATTGATTAGAAGTAGACTTGAGTCAAACTTGATTTGTGTCCAGTGAAGTACCTTGGAAGGTGATGTGATTGACAGGCAGTGCGGAATAGATTTGGGGCTGGAATAGTTAAGATATTGCAGTTCTTTATAAGGTACATGGGTAGAGTTAATCTGTGGAAAATAAAATTTAAGAAAGAAGAATAAGGAATTAGGAGTACTGAAGTATTACATGCTCCATGGTCGTGGTAGCATATATAAATTCAAACAAAACAAAACAAAAAAAGAATTTTACATACAGAGAATTAGAGAGGAAAAGGAATTCCAGGGTTCTTCCATGAAATTTGGAAGTATTCCTATCCCCACAAATAGGTATTGGTTGTCATAAGGTTATCCTAATTAGTTTTGTTCAATCAATAGTTTTAAAATAACTTACAGCAGATAATAATGGCATTACCCATTTAAGTGGAATCAAACAAACAAAAAACCCCAAATCTGAATGGCTTGCCCATAATCTTGTAGTAATCATGGTAGAGCCTAGAAAAGGATAAAATGATGATTTAAGAATTTCACAACTGGACTAATAAAGATAAAATGTATATTAACATAATAAGTCAAACCCCAGCCACTTATGAAAATGCAGGAGTCTATTGAAAATTTTATATGTTTGTTATTACGCTTTTTCACTCCACAAATTTACTTGAACTCAAGTCACCATGTAAACAACATTTAAAATAATATGATATTAAGTATCTGCAGATATATTTTGCCTGAGGCAAGTATTTTACCTTTTCATAAAAGTAGAAAATTATGATCTGATAGCATTTTATTTATTCTAAAAATAGTTCTTGATACTTGTTTGAAGAAATTTCAAACTATTCATGGCGTTGAAACAAAGAAGAACTTCAGTTATATTAATAAATCATAAATTTGAAACAACTAAATTTAAATTAAATTTCATCTGAGCAGCTCAACTTTATTCAAAAAAGAGTTAAATAAATCTCATTTTGTCTGTATATGCAAAATACTTCAAAGGGCAGACATTCCCTAGCAAATTTAAGTTTATAGCATTTAAAAATAACCCAAAGATTGATCACTTTAGACATTATCAATGTGGGAATATGAGTGTCAGGAGCTAAAAATTAGGGTAATTAGTTGTTGTAGAATTAGTTGTCCTTTTTTTAAAATCTGGTTATATATTATCCAGTTCTGCACTGTTAATGTGATAACCACTAGCAACATGTGGCTATTTAAATGTAAACAAGTTAAAATAAGTAAAATTAAAAATTCAGTACCTCAGTTGCACTAACTACATTTCAAGTGTTCAATAGCCATATGTAGCCACATGTAGCTGTGCTATGGACAGCACGGGTATAATACATTTCCCATCATCACACAAAGTTCTACTGGACAGCATTGAATTCTACTTCCCATTCGCCATGTCCCTATGTATGGTCTATGTCACCAGTATAATCAGGAAAATATGTAGAGCACTTGATATTCTTTTCAAAATGCTGACAATTAGATAGCATTTCTCTTCTTCTTTAAAAGTTAGTGAACACAAAATACATCATGGCCCAATGTGTTCCATTAAATTATAGAAGTTATAACAAAATGAGGCTTGGAAATACTTAGAATTACATATTGGGTTCAATGAAGCCCTAAGATATGCTTATCAAGTCTCCATTTGTCCTCTGTGTTTGGAAAGAAGTTAATGGACAAGAGCATATTTGTTAAAATGCTCTTTACACTAAACAAAACAATATTATGAAAGGAAGTTCTTAATGTGGGTAAAGATTAGAATGTCATTGAAACAAAATACCTGATAGAGTGGAATGGGCTTCTCTCTGCAGGGAAAAAAGATTTTTCCTCTCCATATTCCAATATTTTGTTCTTGTGAGACTTAAACTGGACATGTTTAAGTGTGCAAAGTCGGGACTTCCCTGGTGGCGCAGTGGTTAAGAATCCGCCTGCCAATGCAGGGGACACGGGTTCAAGCCCTGGTCCGGGAAGATCCCACATGCCACGGAGCAACTAAACCCGTGCACCACAACTAGTGAGCCTGCACTCTAGAGCCCACAAACCACAACTACCGAGGCTGCGAGCTACAACTACTGAAGCCCGTGCGCCAAGAGCCTGTGCCCTGCAACAAGAGAAGCCACCGCAACGAGAAGCCCGCGCACCACAACGAAGAGCAGCCCCCGCTCACCGCAACTAGAGAAAGCCTGCACGCAGCAACACTGCCCAACGCAGCCAAAAATAAATATCTAAATAACTAAATTTTTTTTAAAAAGTGTGCAAAGTCATCAATAATAAGTCATAGTATTCTTTTGTACCTGAGAACTTGCTATCTCAAGATCTCAAAGTAATATATTGCCTTGCTGTAAAACATTAAAAGAAATTAAAAAGTCAGCCTGCCCAATTTCTTCCTAGTTTTTGTTGCTGGTTGTGGTGTTAAGTGAAATACAAGCCTTCACAAAGAAAATCAAGAATTCTGAAACCTCAGGTTTAACCATTAATATGATGACTTAAATAGAAGGCAGATTTTTCTCTAAGAAAAATATAGTAGTGTATCCCACTGTTAACAAAGAAAAGTTGAAGCAATGGCTTTTCTTCCATGTAATATATTTCTAGAAACAGGGATCATTGTCTCTCAACTTTCTTGACCTTAGCCTGTTCCCTTTTGCTAAAGTCATTAAAATGATTAGAACCTCAAGGAGGGTTACAGTGTTATGATCATTTTCTCTTTTTAACTTTCTCTGAACTGAATCAACCAGCTTTAAATCCTGCACACATCCTATTAATCCCACCTAGCTCTTCTGTCTGGATGAGTTTCTTCAACAGATTCCCCAAATATGCGTTAAAAAACATAAATCACTGGATTAAACTTGTAGAGAATGATGAAAGCTAAATTCGTGTATATACATGTGGTGGGACAAATGGACCCTTTTATTATTTAACCTGAATGAAAGCAATAAATTTGAAACAGGTTTAACTGATGATATTGGTAATCCACAACAGATTTCGTAAGTGTTTTTGAATGAACATTGGTTTTGTTCAATAATCCCTTGGATTAAAGAAGGGTTAGATAACTCAAACAATCTGCAAAGAATAGTATTATTTTGCTATTTATCTTTTACTTTTACCAAAAAAATGATATGTATAGTTTTGGCTTTAGCAAATTAGGCCAAAAATTGCATTTGTCATTTCGTTTTTTAAAATTTGTGGCTTGTATTGTTTTACTCATGTTTTGGGCTAGCAGCCTGGTCTTTATCCTCTACTGTTTGTATGTAATATTATGCAGTAGTAATGTATTTTGTTTTCAGGTGTCTTAACAATAGCCTCTTCTCTTAATTGCTTGCTGTACTGATCTACCACATTTACTTTAGGTGTTCTAAATTATATAAACTCTAGGACATGGGATAAAAGTTTTCTGTTTTTTTTTTTTAATTCTACTATGTATTCACTTAATTGTCCAAAGAAAGGAGGTTTGAAATAATTCTTAGGTGGATACTTGGAGTTAGTTCTCATAATAATTAAAAGCAAATAGTTGTTAACCTTTACTTAGCAATTACTACATGCCAGGAAGTCTTCATTCATTATCTCATTGAATTCCTCACAACAGTTCTATGAGATTGGAGCAATTATATCCCCATTTTTGCAGATGAGAAAATTAAATAACATAGTTAAGTAATCTCCCCAAGGTCACACATCTAGCAAGCGGTAGATACAAGTTTAAACACAAGTTGTATGACATCAGATCCCATGCTCTCATACACCAGATCAATTATTTATTGTTGCATAACAAATAACCCTAAAATTAGTGGCTTAAAACAGTAAACATTTATAATCTCATAGATTCTGAGGGTCAGGAATTCAAAAGTGACTTAGCCGGGTGGTTCTAGATCCATGTCTCTTAGGAGGTTGTAGTCAGGATGTCAGCAAGAGCTGCAGTCATCTCAAGGCTTGACTGGGGCTTGAGGGTATGCTTCTAAGATGGCTCACTCACATAAGTGTTGGTGGGATGCCTCAGTTCCTCTTCAGCTGTTGACAGATGGCTCAGTTCCTTGCTACTTGGACCTCTCCAAAGAGCTGCTTGAGTGTTCTCTTGATATAGTAGCTGGTTCTTTCAAAATAAAACAGAAATCACAATGTCTTTTGTGGCCTAGACTCAGAAGTCACACTGCATAATTTCTGCAATATCCTATAGAAGTCACACTGCATAATTTCTGCTATATCCTAAGTCAACCCTATTCTGCGTAGGATGGAATTACACAAGGAAGTGAATATCAGGAAATAGACCATCTTGGAGCCTGCCTATGATATCTGCTAAAGTACACTACCGCCCAAGACAAGCTCTATATTCCCAGCATGTGTTAACTACACGTTAGTGTGTGTTAACTACTAGAGTGTGTTAACTACAAAACTTAGGCATTCCAGCTTTTCAGGTCTATACTTACAGATATTGAACAAAAGAACAGCACTGAAACTGAATACCTTCTGCTACTGTTTTAGACCTTTAATGAAGAGGATATTGTTTGTATTGCATAAGAATTTCCAGAATAATACTCATATCATATTGGAAGAAAATTATATCCAAAAGGGGATGCTGAATGGTTTTTTAGTAATCCATCATTTTGTCTCACCCAAATTACCATTTTGCTCTAATTCAAATTACTAAAGGTTATCTATGCTACTTCTATAAAGAGCCAGATAGTAAATATATTTTCAGCTTTGCAGGCCATACAGTCCCTGTTGCAACTGTTCAGCTTTGCTGTTGGAGCATGAAAGCAGTCACAGACAATATGTGAGTGAATAGACATATCTGTCTTACAATAAAACTTTATTTACAGAAACATGTGATAGATCAGATTTGGCCCACAGGGCATAGTTTATCAACCCTTGGTCAAAACCATTCTTTGGGTGGACTTTTGAACAGTTATCACTTTGATTTAAGGTAACTAAAATTACTTTAAATTTTATGTGACAGAATCACATTAAGTGGTTTTTGTCCTGGCCTATAAAATATTGTTCAATTTTGGGAAAGTTGGCAGCACTGTCAAGATAGAAAAGATGAACCTTGGTAAAAACAGAGCATAATAGATAAGACAAACAATTTACCCATCAAATCATTGCTCTAAAAATATCAAGTCATTCTACAGTATAAACTGGTTTAAGGGGGATGAAATTTTGAGAATTCTTAATTCTGTTGATATCTGTCTGATGAATATTTCATATTTTCAGCTGACCTTGAATTATCTAGACTTTATGTACTTAGGCAAGCATAGAATAGGTTCTCAATAAATATTTGTTGAATGAATTAAACATCTTACCTCTTCTGTATCATACTCTTCTTACCCCCAGGCCTTCACTGCCTTTTCTTGTCTCTTCAATAAGTTTGTCAGAACATATTGTGATATATGAAGTTCGCTGTTAGTTGTGCTTTTAAGAAGTCATTCTACAAAAAGTAAAGGGCATGTAAGAAATATCTACTGGAAGATAATTGAAGATATAAAGACTTAAAAACAAATTGGAAAATTATAGAATAGAATGAACATTGACTTTAAATAGAGCAGAAAACAAGAGCAATGACACATCAGACAACAGAGTAATCGATGAGGAATTTATTGGCCTCTGACAAAGGTATTAAAGACCAGTTCAATTTAGTCTTTCTTACTTTCATTTCTGTTATTTTTACTTTGAGGTCAAAAGTTGTTTTTTTGAAACCCACGTTATAATGTGGCTATATCTATTTCTTAAAAAGATATCTACTAAAGTGTTCATTCATTCATTCAAACAAATATTTATTGAGTGCTTACAATGTGCCATGCACTATGCAAGCTCTCAGAGGTACAATGAAAAACAAAGCATGGATCCTGCCCTTAATCTGCTTAGAGGCTGATGGGGAATACAAAAAAAAATAAACAGGCATGGTAAAAATGAACAATGTCATAAGGTATAAGGTTCATATCCAACTTAATAAACTGCACATTAATCAGTTGTAGTAAACTTTAATATTCTGGTCCCAAAGACAATACCTACTGTACATTTCAGCTATTTCTACTTTTCAAAACAAAAGCAACAACAGCAAAATCATAAATACTAATACTGGAATACACTGCTTTATAACTGTGTTCCAGAAAATGAAAATTATTAATAGTGTTTTAAAGGGAAAAGTTTCATAGCCAAATTTTTTGTAAAATGCTAGGTTCAACATAAACAGCTTTTTTTTTTTTTCAGTGCAGGACTTCTCAGTGCCTATAATATAGTAATAAGCATTGCAACTCACCCAGAGGGCAAATATGATTTAGTGTCTTGAAATGTATTTAATGAGGGTATGCTTTTTTTAAGGAAACAGGACATGGATGTTTCTTGGAACATATTTTGGGAAACACTACCACATACAATTTTACACTTTTTAATCAAGTCATATGAATTATATTATAGGAGAGCTAATGCTTTAAGTGAAATATTAAATAATTTTTCTTAGGCAACAGTGTTTTTGCAAAGCTCTCCAATTTTGCATCTTTCAAATCCAGAATTTGGTTGCTTTGCTCTTTTTAAAATAAACATTTGCTCATGGTCCCATTAAAGACTACCAGGTTTTGTTAATCCTCAGCTGATTATGCAGCAGTATTCCAGGGAGTCCAGCTAGGTAACAGAGTCATCTGTGGTCTCAGCCTGCAGAGAGCAGCAAAAGGCTGAAGGGATTAAGCCAATTGATGGTAGCGCTCAATTGGGTCCCCAACTTAAGCACCCCTTTTTCTTTCCATCCCTCCAACACTTCCCTTTCCAATGACTTAGGTCTGTCTGTGACCAAAGTTTTAAATTTAACCATACTTGTGACCATCATAACAACAGTATTTCAACAGTATTTTATATAATTCATGTGTGGGAATGGCAAAAGTGAAGTAGACAGCTCATCCACAGTGATGAAAGTGATAAAGAAGCTGTCATCATCAGCACAGACTGACATTTCCTTTCCCAGTCTCTTCCTACTGGCTCTTCTGGTAATGGCTCAGTCTTGCACAAAGTAGTTTTCGAAGATAAAACCCCACCATCTTAGTGCATGTGTAAGGAAGGGAACTTCTTTTTAGGTAGGATTTGACTTATACAATATTCGTCTCCAAATCAAACACCTTATATTTGAGCTTTTCAAATGTGCCCTCTCAAATACTTATTTTAAAAAACAAAGTACTGTTTGGAGAAGACACATAGCCTTAAAGAAATTCAAACAACAATATATATTTTTTCATTGTTAGAGAAGTCTTCCATTGAATTGATGAAAATAGGAGACAAAGTTAATGCAGACAATAATTATTTCTGGGGAGTCTCCCTTCATAATTGCAAGTGTTAGATAATGTAAACAAGCCTTTATTCAGATTACTTTAAAAAGCAATGTAGGGCTTCCCTGGTGGCACAGTGGTTGAGAGTCTACCTGCCGATGCAGGGGACACGGGTTTGTGCCCCGGTCCGGGAAGATCCCACATGCCGCAGAGCGGCTGGGCCCGTGAGCCATGGCCGCTGAGCCTGCGCGTCTGGAGCCTATGCTCCGCAACGGGAGAGGCCACAAACAGTAAGAGGCCCGCGTACCGCAAAAAAAAAAAAAAAGTGCTTATCCCGGACCGGGACACGAACCCGTGTCTCCTGTATCGGCACGCGGACCCTCAACCACTGTGCCACCAGGGAAGCCCTATAAGCACTTTTAAAAGAAGCCTTATTACAGGCTTAAGTAGGAAAATCATCTAACACGCAGTGAATACTTGTAGAAGCGGGATGGGGGGAGGGAGAGGTATAAAAATAAAAATGAAAATGGTTTAAGCAAAAGAAGGAAGGAAAATCAGAGATTGGTGACTTACCAAAGGAAGCACCTGCTTTCTGGAAATTAAAATCATGTATTAGGCAGCTCTGACTTAATTGCCAAATGGGGTGAAGCCCAGTCTGTAATGTAAAAGGGTCCCAAATTATAATTGGGCATCATGGATTAAAATTCAATACCTGAAAATTTCCTCAGAAATGAACAGACAACCAGCACAGACTGCAGAGCCCAATACAATATGCTTCCCACCGCTGACATTGGCAGGTCACTTTATTTGGCACCAAATAAAGTTCCCAAGTGGTCTTTAAGGGCATTCAGCTGCTGAGTGCTTATTTCATACATCCCTTATTGTGCTGCCAGTAGCAGATCCAAAGAAGTAGCATGAATCAGCTCTGCGGATGGAATTTTCTCAGACCGAGTGATGGAGATGCAACTGAACTTGCTTTACCACTTTAGTGGGACCTCGGCTAGCAGCAATACCCTGAATGCTAATGACTCTCATACAGTGTCATTCAAGAGGAAATTTGGGGAAAGGTTGGATAAAAATATGATCACTAGGATACTTCCAAAACAGATAGAATTTTGTGAGACAAAAAATATATTTTAAATGAAAGTCATTATATACTTTTTTCATTACTATATAACTCAGAAAATTATGAAACAAGGATGTGGTCCCCCTTTGTGTGTACCTCCAGACACAAAATAGAGGCTGACCCTTAAATTCCCTACATTAAAGTTAAAACCACCGTGTTATATTTAGCTCTCCTTAGTTACTTCTTTTTAAGGTACCTAGAGGAATAAAAGTCAATTCATTCAATATCTTTAGTTTTATATGTGCTAATTTCAGAGCCTATACTCAATATCAGAGTGTTTCCTTGTTTCTGTCAATTCTAGTAAAATTTTCTAATCATAAAATAATATTTTGTGTCCTCCCCCTTGCTGGCTTAAGAACTGCAGGAGCTAGAGCAATTCTACGGAGGTCATGAACCTGTCTGATGAACTACAGATGAATGTAAAATATTCTTCCAAGCTTAACAGGCTTTATTAATGTGCAGTTCCAGTACACATTTTTAATTTAAATTCAAGGAAAGGTTAAAAGGCAGTAGTTTTTATTGTTTTGGCTTTGGTTTAGGACAAATTCTGCATGTATCTACAACAGAAAGTCTTCTAATTATTTCATATAAATCACTGTTAGCAGCAGTATCTAATAGTGCTACTATCACCGAATAGTGAAGAGTCTTACATTTCCATTAGAATTAGAATGGAGAGCTAATTATTTTAGTTAAATCTAAATTTGATCTAAACGGAAAGCATATTTGGCATTCAGTATAGAAAGCTGGGGCTGTTATAAAAACACTGCTTGTGAGGGCTTCCCTGGTGGCGCAGTGGTTGAGAGTCCGCCTGCCGATGCAGGAGGCGCGGGTTTGTGCCCCAGTCCGGGAAGATCCCACATGCCGCGGAGCGGCTGGGCCCGTGAGCCATGGCCGCTGAGCCTGCGCGTCTGGAGCCTGTGCTCCGCAACGGGAGAGGCCACAACAGTGAAAGGCCTGCGTACCGAAAACAAAAACAAAAACAAAACACTGCTTGTGAAGGCAGAGACTAGAAAAATATATACAGATTTTTCGGTTTTCCATTTTTAGGAGAACTTGGTATAGTTACAGTGGGATTATTCACATAAGTATAGTAATATAATGTGATTAATGTAAGATGTTCCATTCTCCTGTTTATGGCCCAATTGTGCAGTATAAAACGAATTAACTTACCCAAATAAATTTGTACAAGTATCTAAATACTTCTCTAAATTGAATTTCTTTTAACTTCTTGTTATGGAAAATTCTGAATTTACACTAAAATAAACAATAGTATAAGAAACCCCCATGTACCCACTATCCAAATTCAATGATGATCAACCCATTATCTATCCTGCTTCATCTATACCTGAACCCCTAACTTCATCACACTTTTCCTCTTGGGCAGACTAAATGTAGAAGACAAATAGTGTGAAATTTTACTTTTATTTTATTTTTATTAAAATAGTGTGAATTTTATTTTTATTTATTTTTTTAAACATATTTATTGGAGTATAATTGCTTTACAATGGTGTGTTAGTTTCTGCTTTATAACAAAGTGAATCAGTTATACATATACTTATATCCCCATATACCCTCCCTCTTGCTTCTCCCTCCCACCCTCCCTATCCCACCCCTCTAGGTGGTTACACAGCACCGGGCTGATCTCCCTGTGCTATGTGGCTGCTTCCCACTAGCTGTCTGGTTTACATTTGGTAGTGTATATTTGTCCATGCCACTCTCTCACTTTGTCCCAGCTTACCCTTCCACCTCCCCATAGCCTCAAGTCCATTCTCTAGTAGGTCTGTGTCTTTATTCCCGTCTTGCCCCTAGGTTCTCCATGACCATTTTTCCCCCCTTAGATTCCATATATATGTGTTAGCATATGGTATTTGTCTTTCTCTTTCTGACTTACTTCACTCTGTATGACAGTCTCTAGGTCCATCCAACCTCACTACAAATAATTCAGTTTTGTTCCTTTTTATGGCTGAGTAATATTCCGTTGTATATATGTGCCAAATCTTCTTTATCCATTCATCAGTTGATGGACACTTAGGTTGCTTCCATGTCCTGGCTATTGTAAATAGAGCTGCAATGAATATTTTGGTACATGACTCTTTCTGAATTATTGTTTTCTCAGGGTATATGCCCAGTAGTGGGATTGCTGGGTGGTTGTATGGTAGTTCTATTTGTAGTTTTTTAAGGAAACTCCATACTGTTCTCTGTAGTGGCTGTATCAGTTTACATTCCCACCAACAGGGCAAGAGGGTTCCCTTTTCTCCATACCCTCTCCAGCATTTATTGTTTGTAGACTTCTGATGATGGTCATTCTGACCAGTGTGTGGTGATACCTCACTGTGGTTTTGATATGCATTTCTCTAATGATTAGTGATGTTGAGCATCCTTTCATGTGTTCATTGGCAATCTGTATATCTTCCTTGGAGAAATGTCTATTTAGGTCTTCCACCCATTTTTGGATTGGGTGGTTTGTTTTTTTTTTTAATATTGAGCTGCATAAGCTGTTTATATATTTTGGAGATTAATCCTCTGTCCATTGATTCGTTTGCAAATATTTTCTCCCATTCTGAAGGTTGTCTTTTTGTCTTGTTTATGGTTTCCTTTGCTATGCAAAAGCTTTGAAGTTTCATTAGGTCCCATTTGTTTATTTTTATTTCCATTTCTCTAGGAGGTGGGTCAAAAAGGATCTTGCTGTGATTTATCTCACAGAGTGTTCTGCCTATGTTTTCCTCTAAGAGTTTGATAGTTCTGGCCTTACATTTAGGTCTTTAATCCATTTTGAGCTTATTTTTGTGTGTGGTGTTAGGGAGTGTTCTAATTTTATTCTTTCACATTTAGCTGTCCAGTTTTCTCAGCCCCACTTACTGAAGAGCCTCTCTTTTCTCCACTGTATATTCTTGCCTCCTTTATCAAAGATAAGGTGACCATATGTGCGTGGGTTTATCTCTGGGCTTTCTATCCTGTTCCATTGATCTATATTTCTATTTTTGTGCCAGTACCATACTGTCTTGATTACTGTAGCTTTGTAGTATAGTCTGAAGTCAGGGAGCCTGATTCCTGCAGCTCCATTTTTCGTTCTCAATATTGCTTTGGCTATTCGGGGTCTTTTGTGTTTCCATACAAATTGTGAATTTTTTTTGTTCTAGTTCTGTGAAAAATGCCAGTGGTAGTTTGATAGGGATTGCATTGAGTCTGTAGATTGCTTTGGGTAGTACAGTCACTTTCACAATGTTGATTCTTCCAATCTAAGAACATGGTATATCTCTCCATCTATTTGTATCATCTTTAATTTCTTTCATCAGTGTCTTATAATTTTCTGCATACAGGTCTTTTGTCTCCTTAGGTAGGTTTATTCCTAGGTATTTTATTCTTTTTGTTGCAATGGTAAATGGGAATTTTCTTAATGTCTCTTTCAGATTTTTCATCATTAGTGTACAGGAATGCAAGAGATTTCTGTGCATTAATTTTGTATCCTGCTACTTTGCCAAATTCATTGATTAGCTCTAGTAGTTTTCTGGTAGCTTCTTCAGGATTCTCTATGTATTGTATCATGTCCTGTGCAAACAGTGACAGCTTTACTTCTTCCGTTCTGATTTGGATTCCTTTTATTTCTTTTTATTCTCTGACTGCTGTGGCTAAAACTTCCAAAACTATGTTGAATAATAGTGGTGAGAGTGGGCAACCTTGTCTTGTTCCTGATCTTAGTGGAAATGCTTTCAGTTTTTCACCATTGAGGATGATGTTTGCTGTGGGCTTATCATATATGGCCTTTATTATGTTGAGGAAAGTTCCCTCTATGCCTACTTTCTGCAGGGTTTTTATCATAAATGGGTGTTGAATTTTGTCGAAAGCTTTCTCTGCATCTATTGAGATGATTATATGTGTTTTCTCCTTCAGTTGGTTAATATGGTGTATCACATTGATTGATTTGCGTATATTGAAGAATCATTTCATTCCTGGGATAAACCCCACTTGAGCATGGTGTATGATCCTTTTAATGTGCTGTTGGATTCTGTTTGCTAGTATTTTGTTGAGGATTTTTGCATCTATGTTCATCAGTGATATTGGCCTGTAGTTTTCTTTCTTTGTGACATCCTTGTCTGCTTTTGGTATCAGGGTGATGGTGGCCTCGTAGAATGAGTTTGGGAGTGTTCCTCCCTCTGCTATATTTTAGAACAGTTTGAGAAGGATGGGTGTTAACTCTTCTCTAAATGTTTGACAGAAATCGCCTGTGAAGCCACCTGGTCCTGGGCTTTTGTTTGTTGGAAGATTTTTAATCACAGTTTCAATTTCAGTGTTTGTGATTGGTCTGTTCATATTATCTTTTTCTTCCTGGTTCAGTCTCAGAAGGTTGTGCATTTCTAAGAATTTGTCCATTTCTTCCAGGTTGTCCATTTTATTGGCACAGAGTTGCTTATAGTAATATCTCATGATCCTTTGTATCTCTCCAGTGTCAGTTGTTACTTCTCCTTTTTCGTTTCTAATTCTATTGATTTGAGTCTTCTCCCTTTTTTTCTTGATGAGTCTGGCTAATGGTTTATCAGTTTTGTTTATCTTCTCAAAGAAGTAGCTTTTAGTTTTATTGATCTTTGCTATCGTTTCCTTCATTTCTTTTTCATTTATTTCTGATCTGATCTTTATGATTTCTTTCCTTCTGCTAACTTTTTTTTTTCTTCTTTCTCTAATTGCTTTAGGTGTAAGGTTAGGTTGTTTACTTGAGATGTTTCTTGTTTCTTAAGGTAGAATTTTTTGCTATAAACTTCCCTCTTAGAACTGCTTTTGCTGCATCTCATAGGTTTTGGGTCATCGTGTTTTCATTGTCACTTGCTTCTAGGTATTTTTTGATTTCTTCTTTGGTTTCCTCAGTTATCTCTTGATTATTAAGTAGTGTGTTGTTTAGCCTCCATGTGTTTGTATTTTTTACAGACCTTTTCCTGTAATTGATATCTAGTCTCACAGCATTATGGTTGGAAAAGATACTTGATACGATTTCAATTTTCTTAAATTTACCAAGGCTTGATTTGTGACCCAAGATATGATCTATCCTGGAGAATGTTCCAGGAGCACTTGAGAAGAATGTGTATTCTGTTGTTTTTGGATGGAATGTCCTATAAATATCAATTAAGTCCATCTTGTTTAATGTATCATTTAAAGCTTGTGTTCCCTTATTTATTTTCATTTTGGATGATCTGTCCATTGGTGAAAGTGGGGTGTTATAGTCCCCTACTATGATTGTGTTACTTTTGATTTCTCCTTTTATGGCTGTTAGTATTTGCCTTATGTATTGAGGTGCTCCTATGTTGGGTGCATAAATATTTACAATTTTTATATCTTCTTCTTGGATCAATCCCTTGATCATTTTGTAGTGTCCTTCTTTATCTCTTGTAATAGTATTTCTTTTAAAGTCTATTTTGTCTGATATGAGAATTGCTACTCCAGCATTCTTTTGATTTCCATTTGCATGGAATATCTTTTTCCATCCCCTCACTTTCAGTCTGTATGTGTCCCTAGGTCTGAAGTGGGTCTCTTGTAGACAGCATATATACGGGTCTTGTTTTTGTATCCATTCAGTCAGTCAATGTGTTTTGGTTGGAGTATTTAATCCATTTACATTTAAGGTAATTATCAATATGTATGTTTCTATTACCATTTTTTAAATTGTTTTGGGTTTGTTATTGTAGGTCTTTTCCTTCTCTTGTGTTTCCTGCCTAGAGAAGTTCCTTTAGCACTTGTTGTAAAGCTGGTTTGGTGGTGCTGAATTCTCTTAGCTTTTGCTTGTCTGTAAAGGCTTTAATTTCTCCATCAAAGCTGAATGAGATCCTTGTTGGGTAGAGTAATCTTGGTTGTATGTTTTTCTCCTTCATCATGTTAAATATGTCCTGCCACTCCTTCTGGCTTGCAGAGTTTCTGCTGAAAGATCAGCTTTTGACCTTATGGGGATTCCCTTGTGTGTTATTTGTTGTTTTTCCCTTGCTGCTTTTAATATTTTTTCTTTGTATTTCATTTTTGATATTTTGACTAATATGTGTCTTGGTGTGTTTCTCCTTGGATTTATCCTGTATGGGACTCTCTGTGCTTCCTGGACTTGATTAACTATTTCCTTTCCCATATTAGGGAAGTTTTCAACTATAATTTCTTCAAATATTTTCTCAGTCCCTTTCTTTTCCTCTTCTTCTTCTGAGATCCCTATAATTCGAATGTTGGTGCGTTTAATGTTGTCCCAGATGTCTCTGAGACTGTCCTCTATTCTTTTCATTCTTTTATCTTTATTCTGCTCTGTGGTAGTTATTTCCACTATTTTATCTTCCAGGTCACTTATCCATTCTTCTGCCTCAGTTATTCTGCTATTGATCCCTTCTAGAGAATTTTTAATTTCATTTATTGTGTTGTTCATCACTGTTTGTTTGCTCTTTATTCTTCTAGGTCCTTGTTAAATGTGTCTTGTATTTTCTCCATTCTATTTCCAAGATTGTGAATCATCTTTACTATAATTATTCTGAATTCTTTTCCAGGAAGACTGTCTATTTCCTCTTCATTTGTTAGGTCTGGTGGGTTTTTGCCTTTCTCCTTCATCTGCTGTGTGTTTCTCTGTCTTCTCATTTTGCTTAACTTACTGTGTTTGGGGTCTCCTTTTCACAGGCTGCAGGTTCGTAGTTCCTGTTGTTTTTGGTGTCTGTCCCCAGTGGCTAAGGTTGGTTCAGTGGGTTGTGTAGGCTTCCTGGTGGAGGGGACCAGTGCCTGTGTTCTGGTGGATGAGGCTGGATCTTGTCTTTCTGGAGGGAAGGTCCACGTCTGGTGGTGTGTTTTGGGGTGTCTGTGGCCCTATTATGATTTTAGGCAGCCTCTCTGCTAATGCATGGGGTTGTGTTCCTGTCTTGCTAGTTGTTTGGCATAGGGTGTCCAGCACTGTAGCTTGCTGGTCGTTGAGTGGAGCTGGGTCTTTGTGTTGAGATGGAGATCTCTGGAAGAGTTTTTTTTTTTTTTTTGCGGTATGCGGGCCCTCACTGTTGTGGCATCTCCCGTTGCAGAGCACAGGCTCCGTATGCACAGGCCCAGTGGCCATGCCTCATGGGCCCAGCCGCTCCACGGCATGTGGGATGTTCCCGGATCAGGGCACGAACCCGTGTCCCGTGCATCAGCAGGCAGACTCTCAACCACTGCGCCACCAGGGAAGCCCTCTCTGGGAGATTTTTGCCGTTTGATATTACGTGGAGCTGGGAGGTCTCTTGTGGACCAGTGTCCTGAAGTTGGCTCTCCCACCTCAGTGGCACAGCCCTGATGCCTGGCTGGAGCACCAAGAGCCTGTCATCCACACAGCTCAGAATACAAGAGAGAAAAAATAGAAGGAAAGAAAGAAGAAGATAAAATTAAATTAAAGTAAATTAAAAAGTTATTAAAATTAATTATGAAACATTTTTAAGTAATAAAAAAAAAGAAAGACAGAAGAGAGCAACCAAACCAAAAACACAAATCCACCAATGATAACAAGTGCTAAAAACTATACTAAAAAACCCCCCAAAAAACGGACACACAGAACCCTAGGATATGGTAAAAGCAAAGCTATACAGACAAAATCACACACAGAAGCATACACACACACACTCACAAAAAGAGAAAAAGGGAAAAAAAAAAAAATATATATATATATATATCATTGCTCCCAAAGTCCACCTCCTCAATTTGGGATGATTCGTTGTCTATTCAGGTATTCCTCAGATGCAGGGTACATCAAGTTGATTGTGGAGCTTTAATCCGCTGCTTCTGAGGCTGCTGGGAGAGATTTCCCTTCCTCCTCTTTGTTCGCACAGCTCCCGGGGTTCAGCTTTGGATTTGGCTCCGCCTCTGCGTGTAGGTCGCCGGAGGGCGTGTGTTCTTCGCTCAGACAGGACGGGGTTAAAGGAGCAGCTGCTTCGGGGACTCTGGCTCACTCAGGCCGGGGGCGGGGAGGGTGGGGCACGGAGTGTGGGGCGGGCCTGCGGCGGCAGAGGCCGGCGTGACGTTGCACCAGCCTGAGGCGCGCCATGTGTTCTCCCGGGTAAGTTGTCCCTGGATGACAGGACTGTGGCAGTGGCGGGCTGCACAGGCTCCCGGGAGGGGAGGTGTGGAGAGTGACCTGTGCTCGCACACAGGCTTCTTGGTGGTGGCAGCGGCAACCTTAGCGTCTCATGCCCGTCTCTGGGGTCCGCGCTGATAGCCGCGGCTCACGCCCATCCTGGAGCTCCTTTAAGTGGCGCTCTGAATCCCACACCAGGAAATAAAGAGGCAAGAAAAAGTCTCTTGTGTCTTCAGCCGCTCCAGACTTTCTCCCGGACTCCCTCCCGGCTAGCCGTGGCGCACTAACACCTTCAGGCTATGTTCGCGCCACCAACCCCAGTCCTCTCCCTGGGATCCGACCTAAGCCCGAGCCTGAGCTCCCAGCCCCCACCTGTCCCGGAGGGTGAGCAGACAAGCCTCTCAGGCTGGTGAGTGCCGGTCGGCCCCGATCCTCTTTGCGGGAATCTCTCCGCTTTGCCCTCCGCACCCCTGTGGCTGTGCTCTCCTCCATAGCTTCGAAGCTTCCCGCCTCCGTCATCCGCAGTCTCCGCCCGCGAAGGGGCTTCCTAGTGTGTGGAATCCTTTCCTCCTTCACAGCTCCCTCCCACTGGTGCAGCTCCCGTCCCTATTCTTTTGTCTCTGTTTTTTCATTTTTCTTTTACCCTACCCAGGTACGTGGGGATTTTCTTGCCTTTTGGGAGGTCTGAGGTCTTTTGCCAGCATTCAGTAGGTGTTCTGTAGGAGTTATTCCACATGTAGTTGTATATCTCATGTATTTGGGGGGAGGAAGGTGATCTCCTCGTCTTACTCTTCCGCCATCTTGAAGCTCCTCCAGTATGAGATTTTTAAATTGAAAGAATTTATTTTTTTTAATTAATTAATTTATCTATTTTTGGCTGCATTGGGTGTTAACTTGTGCACGGGCTTTCTCTTGTTGCAGAGCACGGGCTCTAGGCGCATGGGCTTCAGTAGCTGTGGCTCGCGGGCTCTAGAGTGCAGGCTCAGTAGTTGTGGCGCGTGGGCTTAGTTGCTCCGCGGCCTGTGGGATCTTCCCGGACCAGGGCTTGAACCCGTGTTCCCTGCATTAGCAGGCGGATTCTTAACCACTGCGCCACCAGGGAAGTCCCGAAAGAATTTATTTTTAAAACTAGTGCCTTTTCAAGGTCAAGCATTTTACTTAGGAGGCATTTTTCCCACTTTACTCAGGAAAAGAGTGGTATACTATACCCACAACATGAAATGATGGATGTGGTGGATATTTAGTAAAATCATACTTAACACCCTAGAAATTCAGTGATATGGGTTTTCATTTTCTACAAATTTTCTAGGTAAGCGATACAGCCCTCTCTTTCGCCAGTGTAATCTCTAGTCTTCCAAATCTATCGTTGTTCTAAAGCTCTCAGCCTTTCTTTCTCTCTTTCTCTTATTTATTTTTGCCTGTCTGTAGATCATAGGTAATAATAGTTCCCACATTATAGCTTGTAACATTTTAATGACAGCCTCCAAGGACAGGTGTCAGTTAAATGAAACATATAATTAAAATTTGTGCTATTCTAAAATTGGGTTACTTGGCAATACGCCAATCAGAGACTAACCCCATTCAGATGACAGGCATGTAGTACTCATCCGGGTTACAGATGTACAGCAGATTCAGTTGAGGCCATTCTTTGCCGGGTGCCAAAAATATGATGGAATGCTCAGTTTGACACACCCACATTTCAAGTGTTTCTACTTGGCACCTGACAGTGTTGTACACCTTGGGACTTTGGCAACTAGAGTTTTTGTTCCTAACGATTGGCAACTAGAGTTTTTGTTCCTAACGATTTGGGTGAAGGCAATATATGTTCTACCAAGGAATTAATTGAGGTATATACATATAAGTATATGTATACATATGCAATTATCATTCCTTTGTAATAAGTATGATACTATAACGTACTTTAACCTCCTCACTAAGAAATAGGAAGGCATGATCTCAGTCCCAGTCTTGGACATACACATCATCTTGTTGGATCCCATGCTTTTCCTTTCTGCCATGGTTATCATTTCCCGACAAGGAATGTCTCTTGAAGTATCCTAGCATGCAAAAGCTCCTAAGACTCACTTGGCATTTACTCAAGAGAAAGCTCTCTGACTTTTTTATTGGCCCTGTTAATTCTACTCTTGTAAGTCCAACTTTTCATTGATTTCTATATCTTCCGATTTGCAATTTCTGTTCTGCACCCCTCTACCAAGGGAGAGACATAATCTCTGTTGAGTTGGAAAAGTCATGATGTTTTCATCTGTAGCTATTAGCGCCCTGCATAAATTCATGCCAGGCTCTAGTTCTCTTGGCGCCACTAACCACTGAAATGCAGTGTCTTCTACTCTTGGACTCCCAGGTCTTCAATCTGGATGTTCCACGTGGTCCTCTAATAAGGGTCTCCTTAGCCCATACAGTGTCTCCCATACAATATAACTTTATTGGCAAGTCTTCTCTATGTTCTCGCCGGGCTCCCTGGGGATACACTGGCTGAGTCTTGAGTCTCAGTGATGTCTCTGGCCTGCGTTAACTCTTAAGCCTGGGCCTCTGGGAATCATCAGTCAGACTAAGACAACTTCACTTCCCCAGCCAGTTGTCACTTGCAAGATTATTCTGTTAGGAAAATAGCCTGTTCTCTATGCTCATTCACCCAGTTTCCTGTTTCAAATCTTTCCCTTCTCACATAGTTTCAAAGCACAGGGGAAAAAAAATCCAAGTTGCTACTATTCAACCAAAAACACCTTTATTTTTAAATTATGTTTAAATTATTTAGGTGTTCAATCTTTCCTGCCTCACTGTGTGTGGGTTTCTCTAACAAATGCACTATAGAAAGATGTGAATGTATGTTTTCTTTGATTTTCTTTTGAATAAATCCGGATTAAAAAAAAATCAGTAAGAAAAGGCACAAACCATTAAGAAAGCATTCAGGGTAGATTAATTGCTTATCAAGTTTTCTTTCTCTCTTCAAAACATATTGAACCACTTGTTTCACATGAATTCCAAAGGCTGGCACCAGCTTTCACTTCAGGAAATAAATGACACAGGGTATTATATTTTAAGGAAGGACCATTAAAACCTTGAAATTGCACAGTGACTTAAAAAACAAGTTATTTAGCATGGATAGCTTTGTAATGGTTATACCATGGGGAAATTCATTGTTAAATGACTCTCCCACTCTAACTTCACATATAATGCTTGGCAGGAAGAGGAAGGAGAAGCAACACGAGCATCTGGGCACACAAGGTATAATGTACATGATGTAGGATCATTAGGCGTCTACGTGCCAAGTGGATTGGAAAGAATGCACCAAATCTTCCTAGGAATCTTGTGCTCCTTGAGTCACAGCTGGTGATTAGAAACCACTTTTGCCTGTGCTAACAAGGCTAGTTCACTGCTGTTGTCATAATTCCAAACTTATACATTCTATTACAGAAGTTGCTCTTATCTATATGTTAATATGTTCGCAATAAACAACAGAAAGTAGCTGTAATAATGTTAATGAAACTATTCTAATATAAATGATTTGGGAATTATGTTAAGTGGCATTTGAATCTGATACTTGTGTTGTCTAATTTATCACCTTTCTAACCTTTTCTTTTACACCTTCATTAGAACATCTAGGAAGGTAATGAAACCTAGCTATCAGATTAGAGGCAGAACATAGCAAGTTCTAAAATAACAAGAATGATAACATAAAGAATTCTTTTAAGCAAAATTACAAACCAACAACAACAATAAACAAAAAAGCAAACCCCACCTGTTTTTGTGATGAAAACCAAACAGCGTTTGAGTCTATAAAGAAGCAATAATTGCTTAATTAACCAAAGTGATACAGTTCATTATTTTTCTATCACACGTTTATGTAGTTTTTCCCCCTGAAGCGCACACATAATTTGGGTTTTCTAAAAATATGATTTACATATGGCACTTGAGGAGAGATGTTTTAGAAAACCATAAAGTGTTCCTCCTTGTAAAAACAACGTCCTTTCTTCTTAATGCCATAGCTGCTTTTCCCTAAGCACTCATTCCCTGCTCAAGATAGTGTAGCCACTAATGAGGAAAACACGGCAAATACCTCAGCTGAATGTTTTCTTTGTTTATCTTCAGGGAGTTCATCCTGCAATGGGAAGAATCCCTTAGGATCAATGAGTCTAAAAGTGCTCAAGTTCTGCTAAGAGGAAAGTTATAAAGCTTTGTGTACCGAAGGTTTAAATTAATCTAAAGCAACGCAAAAGGAGCTCTATCATCTCAGAGAACATCAACCACACTGCTTCCATTGTCTTCATTTATAAAATGCATTCCATTTACATGGGTCCCATTTCCAGTTATAGGGTCGCTTGTTGGCAATAGTAGAAGATGAGCATTTAAATGACAAACTGATACAGGCACTTGCCACTTATTAAAGGTATACGATGTTTTTCAGCCTACTTGGGGTTTTCAGAGTACTTCCAGTTACTAGCAATCAGTTTTTGAAAAGACTCTATGTCCAATAATAATGAGCACCTTCAGATGGATTTTTTTAAAAGATGACATTAATTCAGAATATACATTAAGACAATACGTTTAATGGTAAAAAAATACAAACGTACCCATACATTTTGGTTTCATATATGAAATATAAATAGCATATGAACTCACCCTTGTGTCCTCAGAGAGAGCTGCAGCTTTTTTCTTTCTGAAGGGTGTTCAAAATATGATATTTTAAACATAATAGTCCATAAATAAAATATAGTGCTTGCCAAAGTTATGTTTTCACCCATTTATATGTGGCCTTTAGATGCTGTTCTGAACTCTGATTTTCTCCTAAGATACAATTTAAGAGCTTTAAAAAAATGTCTTTTAAAAAATTCCTATGAAATATAGAGGGGTTTTTTTTGTAATTTGTGTTTCTATATGGCCAAATTGTTCTGTTGTTATAAATACTGTATGTAAAATTACCAAATTGCCTGGCATTCCATTTTTACAGGGGATACTGCATCATTAAGCATTGAAAGAATATAATATAACCATTCAAACTGCTTAAAATATTTTGTAACCATAAATTATTATCCAAAAATATTTTTCAAGTAGATAAAAAGAGTTGTCAATTCTGCATAGTGAATGCCTCATAAGGGGCTCGTTTGTGGTTGAAAACTGAATAAAAGCAGTAAATTAAGACCAGACTTAACCATAGAGAAGCTGTAATCCACTGCAGATTTCCTTGGTGAATGAAGTATTGTTATGTGGATTTATCCTCCTTGCTTGTACAGTTAACCAGTCACATCTGTGGCCAAAGTGTTGTCTGTGCTCACAGACAACGTGGGTTCACTAACCCCAAGGAGGTAAGCCCATGCTGGTTTACATTGTATTGATAAGTGCAAAGTAAACTTCACAACTGTTTCATGGGGGCTGCCTGTGAAAGGGCAGAAAGGATATTGAAACTGAACTATTGTTAAGAACGGAAATGGGTATCACAAGATGAGCGGGCACTTGAGAAACTGCAAGTGACGCTAGGTGTTCAGTTTTCTAATAGGCACTATGTCAGCAGAGAGGGTTGTGATGAAGCCAAGTGAAAGGTGGGTGTGAAAAAAGGACAGGAGCATCTGGGGTTTTTGAATGCAGTCAGAGATGAGAACGGGCAGAAATATGGTATACATTAAAGGAGCATCACTCATCATAAATATTCAATTTCAAGAATTTAAATAGTTTACAGACATAGAAGCCCTTGGTAATTATTTTATCTAGCATTGTTGATTTTCTTCTGTTGTTTGTGGGCAGCCACCATAATTAATGAATAAGACCCTGGAAGTCTTGACAATGGGTCAGTTTAGTCTTAAGTCTGTGTATTTTTCTTTGTGATTACATGCCAATAAAATAGCTGATTTACCTTTGTGTAAATTAAACTAAAGGAAGCCAAATCAGTCATATCTCTGCTATTCTTTTCTTTTAGAGTCCAATATTTCCAAAGGACATTAATTTTGATTTCTCTGGTGAAGGCTTGTGGCTGCCTCTCATGCTTTACAAAATATTACCAAGTCAGAGCCGAAAAGAAAACAGTAAGTGAACATTATTTCGAAACAGTTATTTTTCATTGTTTAGGGAAAATTTCTCAGATTTCTCTGTAATTCATTCTAATATGTTCACTTTATAAGAGATGTGGGAATAGAGGAAAGAGAGAACACACAAGTGAAAAATGCCTTTTTATTCTGTGGAGAGTTGATATTTTACAACATTAAGAGTTCAACACTTTTCCAAAACAGTATTTTACAAATAAGGTCAAATTGGCAAGAAAAAAGTTTATTCGCAAACATGAGCAGTACCTGTATCTTATTGTTACAGTAAAACATATGTAACTATGAACATACTACCTTGCTCCAGTGCTTGAATCCTTCAGATCAAGAAATTTTTCTTGAACATTTTCAAAATTGGAATATTGCTTTTCTGTAAAAGGAAAAACATTTAACTAATGAAACCTTCATCAGATTCAGCAGCTCTCTTAAGGTGTAAATAGTTTATCTGCTCAAGAAAAGGTCATTGGGACTTGTAACATGGATCTCCTTGCACTAATAAAGAGATCCCAGAGAACATTAGCTCTTGCAGATTTGTGGAGATTTGATTTGATTCCTGAAGAATAAATTTATAATTACCATCTTCAGTTAAAGAAAACCATGACTTGATTATACCCATTACATCTTTACAAATGTGTCTATTTCTGAGGAAAGCAGAATCTTAGAATCTCTAACATGACAGGATATATGTACATATTCCATCAATACTTCTGGAGTATCAAAAGCCTTCCTTCCAGTTAGTGAAAAGGGGTAACGTGCTAGTTGCATGTAGGTTTAATTCAAATTGCCTACAAATATTGTATAAGTGCCTGAACCTAAAGACAATGTTTTTCTAATCAAATACAGTTGTTTAAGTGATGCCCACCCTCCACACACACACATACACCCCTTGGAAGCTGAGGGGAGAAAACTTCAGGAGAAACTGTCCTTAGCAGTAAATTACTCTCTGGTACTTTGGAGGTATATTTTCTAAAATGGTTGCAGATTGATCAAAATAATGATTTATTGTTATACTTTTCCATGGCTTCTGTGTACTGCGACAATTTAATAAAGTAATAGGACTTCCCCTTAAAAGAAAGAGTATTCATTAGCGTTTGTAATTCCATGTTGTGCAGCATGTTAAGTGTTGTGAAAAGGTTATGGATCTACTCACTGTAGCATCAAAAGTGTAAAGGTGACAGGTGAGATTCTCTTTGTTGCAGTTGCTGAGAAATAATCATTTAAAGGTCAGTTGCACTCAAAAAAAGAACATTTGTTTAATAAGTAACTCATTTTGGGATATGCTGCACTTTTAAAGGTTACAGAGTAGACCAGTTTGCCAGTGATGTCAGCAAGAAGTACTATTAAAGTCATTGGTCCTAGTAAAACAATCCTTCATAAAATTTGGATTGCATGCCTTCTCACATAAGCCCAGCACACATCAAAAAGTGCCCAGACCATTTATAGTGTGGTTAAGTATTCAGCTCCTCCTAAAAGCAACAGTCGAGCTTTAGGGAGGAAAATACGTTAGTATACACATGCATACCATCCCACATCTGATTCATTCTACTTTGCTTCATTCTTTCAGTTTTATTCATTTCTAAGAACATGCCCACGGGTCATAGGTTATAAGATTTCTCACTGGATCATATACCAAAACTATCTTTCTAGAAACACTTATAGGAATGAAATAACTATTGATTCAGCTATGTAAGTGAAAAACTATTTCTAACCTTTCTTATTCCAAGACCAACTTCCCTCCACTGCTTTTCCCCCCAAAAGCCAAAAAGAATTTGGTTTATCAGTCAAATGGAATATTAATCTGATATGTGAACAAAAGAGAATTGTAATATGGGCAGATTTTTTTTTAATAGAGAAAGGTTTTCTCCGAAGATCTGAATAAAGGTGGTGGTTTATTAAATATAATTTTTAGTGTGAAAATTTTGCCTTTAGGGAATTGATGCACAACAAATAAAAGTTAGTTTGTCGTTTTTATATTTAGCATTTTTGAAGCGGTGTTTTAAACTAGCAGTAATTTTCTCTAGAAGATTAGATTTTGACTTGAGATGGTTATATGAATAAAATAATTTCAAGAAAAATCTCTACAGAAAGCAATCCCTCTGCACACACTTGCTTAAGATTTACATTAACTTCTTTACATATGTTGCAAAGCTTCTCAGTTGTGACATTTTATTTGTGGTAAACAATAGTTCTTTGATTTTTATAAGGAGTTGATTTTTAACATAAGCTAAATAAATTTAATTATAGTTTAAAACAATACATTTTCATGCAAACTTCTAAGATTCTTTATTTAGATTAAAGGAGTCAGAAGGCGTATAACTCTTACCCTAGTGTAAAGTAAGAACTGTCTTTATGTACGTATGGCATTTGCAACTGGAAGAAAATGTGACGCTCTCATTTCAAGCAACTAAGCTAAGAATCAAGTTATTCTCTTAATTTGCCTTGCTTTTCATTTGAAAGAGGACAAAATCTATTTCCTGGGCAATTTTGCAGAGCAAAGATATTAATACTTTGGGATTTAATTGTATCCTGTGTTTAAATACGCTGTGGGTGAAACCCCAGACCTCTGCTTAATTGCTGTGAAAAAATAGCCTGATTTCTCTGAGATTAGGCACACGCTTATGTATACTTTGACCCAAGAGTGCCTCCTTCAGAATTAATCTTCTAAGGTAGAGGGATTTGCTTTTATATGTGCTGCAGGGCCGTTCGTGACAAACAGGGCCTAATAAACTAACTTCACCCTTCAGGCCTCGCTTTTGCTGTCAACGTTTTTCTTCATCTATTCATTTCGCACATCTCTTGTCCAGTGGCTTATTAGCAAACCCTAAACTGAGTAGGAGGAATAATTTTAATGGTGTCTTTAAATTAGGGGACTTTGAAATTTAAATACTTTAGAAATAAAACGGAAAAAAAACACTTTGTTTTTCTAATGAAACATAAAGTGTTGTAAAATAACTCCATTTAAGTAAATACTGTAGCCCTGTGAAAAGACAAACAATTCATATTTACTTAAAATTTTGTCCTGCAGCTGCATTTTGTTGGATTTGTCTAATGTATGAAAGCACTTTTTCTTTCCCATCAGCTACATCAGAACTGTTTTTGTAAGTTGTAACGGAATGTTCTGTTTTTTAAATATTTATATTAATCAAAGTTAGAGCTGTTTATATTTTTTGGCAATAGAGCTTTTCTTTAAAAATGATGCACTTCCATCTAACTAAACAAAAGTGTTGAAATGGCCTGTCATGTAAACTTCAACATAGTACAGTTGGTAACAGAAATTTTGAAGACAGGAAGAGAGGGGAGCTAGTCTCTAGGCTTCAGGTTAAACATAGGTTAATAAAATGTGCAACATTGGTAATTTCCAAGATTTTCCTGAGGAAATGTCATTCATTGCCACTTATAAACTGTGGAGTTACCTGGCTGAAAGGTTTGCGTTCAAGTTTCTTGCTTTGTTTTGTTGGGGCAGTGGTAAGTCATGCCTAAAAGCTGGGTAAAAAGTGACAAACCACTAAAGCTAGGGGCTTACTACATCATTCAATTCATAAAAATCTTTTTTACATTTTTATATATTTCTAAACTATTTTTAGTAATAACAAAACTACGTTCATGTTATTTATCTACAATCTTCTATATTTGTGTGCAGAAACAGCTCAAACCAAAGCATTTTTGAAGTCAAATCTCCAGCTATTGTTATTGCTATCAGCTTTGGTTGGCTAATACAGACTCTCACAAGGGAAATGGAGTCTTCATTAAAGACATTTAAACAGCAAGCCAGGGAATTCCCTGGAGATCCAGTGGTTAGGACTCAGCACTTTCACTGCGGTGGGCCTGGGTTCAATCCCTGGTCAGGGAACTAAAATTCCATAAGCTGCACAACACGGCCAAAAGAAAAAAGAAAAAAAGAGCAAGCCAACCCTTGCTAAGATTCATCCATAGTTGACATAATTCTTTTGTAGTTTAGACAGTCCCAAATACTCTGGAAGCTTGGTAAGACACAGCTTTAAGTAGATTGGTCCACTGGGGATTATTGTTTGTTGTTATTTTCACTTGGTAGTTCAAATTGTATTAACTTCTGTAGAAAATAATCCTGAACAGGAAGAGTGCGACCAGAGCACTTAGTCCTTAGCATGTAAGTCATAAATGCTTTTGCTTTCAGGGAATGGTAAGCACCTATCATACAAACAGGAGGTATTATTATGCATTGCAGGCAGAAGGGCTAAAGGTCTCCTGTTTGAACTTTTGGCCCTTTCAGATTCCCTGATCCTTCATTGTTTTGTTTAACTTGATGTAAGTCTTGACCAGTAGCTGACTCTGAGAACACATTTCCTGATATCATTTTCAGAGGTGATGCGGGATTATTATGCTTGCCTTTTCATTTTGGGTGGAGAATGAAAAGTCTAACAGTGGTTCCTGGTTAATACTTCATGTATGTTCTTTTAATTACCAAGTCAGACTAATTCATTCCTTTGGCCTTTAGCGTTCCAACTTTATTTTCAAACATTGGTTAAAATAAACAGTGCACACTCACATACACATTCACAAACACACAAACACATTTAAAGGGGTAAACGTGCTATAGTAGAACAGGGAAGAAGTAGACTCCTTTTAATTACCTCATTCATAATATAAAGTGGTGAGGGAAGAGCAAGAAAGGTCAGGGTATAATAAATATAAAATTTAAATTGCTAAACTAATTTACTTTTTCTGTGGTACCAGCTAAAGCCAATGAAAATAAACATGTATTCCATTATGTCACACCATTATGGATTATTATTAATATCTTGTTTCCAATTTTATGCAATTTGGGTATAATCCAAATCTATGCATTAGCCTGGGTAGGGGGTTTCGCTTCAGGTAATTGACATTATACATCCAAAGCACAGAAAGAAGAAAACATGTCTATAATCTTTACTCATTTCCAAACAGAGGGGGATAATCGGACAAGTTCTTCTATTGTATGCCCTCCCTCTTCATGCAGAGTTTCCTTTGAAGTTAGAGGATGCTGGAGGATCTGAGGCCGAGAATGTGGCTGCAGGAAACGAATGAATATTATCAGGTCAGATTCTCATAACCAGGCTTTATGCCACGTTAACCACTGAGTTTCCTAGAATGAAGCGTCTTTTATTATCATTTTTACCTTCAGATTTATTCCAAGATCTAATACAAGTTCTAATAATATACTGGGGATTTTTTAAAGTATATTTATTTGAAATTCTTAAGGCTATATCCACAACCCAGCCTCTCAAACATATAAAGAAATAGTTTTTTTAGAAAAACTGAGAACTTAGCATTACTTTCTGCTTATATGAATGTCTAGATGAATCAGAAACAGAGACCAATTAAACTGGCCTCCAGAGTGACTACAATGCAGAGTAGTTATGAAGGAGGTGCAAGGTGGCTACTTTTAAAGCAGTTCTCTCTCAGTTCTCCCTGGCTTACTTTCACTTTCAAGGAGAGACAGAATGTAGGCTTGCATTTAGGTCTCCTAGCTAAATTTCAGGCTTGCTATTGCCACTTGGACGTTTATTTCTTTGCCCCTATTTGTTACAAATCACAGGGAGCATGAACTGGTGTGATGAATAGGAAGTAAAGTTATATAGACTCATGCAATGATGGAATGAAGGTGTGGACAGTCAATTGATTTAGGTGAGCAGACAGTTATCCAAAGACTGTCTTCCGTTTCCAAGTCTCCAACAAGAGGAAAAGGATTGAAGGCAGGAACTAGAATAGAACAGGCCAACATGTCAGGCTGAGAAGCTCTCTAAGAACAAGCCAAGTTCTTCACTCAATTATATATACATGTGACAATAATTATCACATGGCCTAGCATAGTATTCTTTCTAAAAATGTGTATATATGTTTACTTTTACATATATATATATATATATATACACACACATTTTTTAAGAATACTATGCTAAGCCATGTGATAATTATTATGGATACAAAAACAAATCTCAGGACCCTTGAAAAATTCAAATTTGTGTGAGAGAGAAAGACATGTTAATAAACAATTACCAAAAAAAAAAAAATGACAGTCATCATAACACAGGTGTAGAAGAGCACAGAGAAGGAAGTTATTAATTCTTCCTGGAGTTTGGAAAGAAGTGCTGGGTTGGTCAATAACAGTTTCACAGAAAAGTTGATAAATAAGCTGTGTCTTAAAGTATAAGCGGGTATTTACAAGCGAAATAGAGGAAGAGCAATCCCAGGCAGAAGGAATAGCGTGGATTCAAAGCAGAGCATGTCTTATTCAGGGAATAAGTTGTTGAGTCTGGCTGTAGCACATGGTGTGCAGGCTGTATGTAAGGGGAAAAGTCTTCTAGAATTCAGTTCCAAATTGCAGGCCAATAAACAAAGCCCTGTATGTTATGCTAATTAGTTGAGACTTCATCCAGGAAACAGTGGAAGGTCACCAAAATGTTTAAAGCAGGGGAGTAACATGATCAGAATTGTTTTAAAAGATAGTTGACATCAGTAGAGAAGAAGGTTTGGAGAATAACAAGAATACAATAATGGTCATCAGTTATAGTAAAGTTAAGAACTGAAAATGAATGAGAGCCTTTGCCATAGTAATAAATTGAGGAGAAATTTTAGGACTTTTTTTTTTTTAATTGCAAACCTCAATCTATGCAACTTTTCATGTGCATACTATCAAGTTTGGGTCAGAGGGGTACGGGTAGATAAAAGATTTTTCCAGTATAGTTAATAGTAGAAAATGGTATCTTAAATTGGAATTCCTGGAAGCAGGGCCCAGGATTGCAATTCTTCTGAAAATGATTTATTAAGGGAATGCTCTTAGGAGAAGGAGAGCAAGAAAAGCATAGTAGGCAGAAGAAGACAGCCAAGAAGGATGTAGTCTTGGATGAAAACTAGCTTTAGCTTAGCCCGGTGCCTTGGGGAAATCTTGAACATAAATTGTACCATAGGATTAACATCTCTTATTTCCAGGGAGAGAAATCTTCTGTTGAGTTGGTGCTATTCAACTGAGGGCAAATCTTTGAGAAGGGTGTAGCCATGAGCTGTTAGCAGCCAAACATTCACAGCAACCAGTGGATGGAAGAAACACAGCAGTCCACCCTTACACTGCTCAGACCCACTTGCTTCTTACATTAAGTTTTCTCTTTCCAGACACAGCTGCTTCAGGATTCTGGTTAGTTTAGTATTTTAGTATAGTATAGTGTTTTCTGGACTAATGCATAAGAGAAAGGATAGCAGAACAAAGGACAGCTTCTCCTGCAGCGGTTTGTCCCTAGGCCATAACATAGTCACCGTCTCTTTCCTTCAGCATCCTTCTAGATGCTCCTCCTTATGAGCTAGTACTCCGGCAGGTCTAAATAGATTGCCTGGGGGCGGGGAGGGGTAAATGAAATTAACCTCTCTAAGGTGTCTGAGCACCGGGTTACCATGCCCTAATCAGGGTGTGGTTGCTGTACTTGCCCATGACAGTTAAACAAGCCATGGTAATACCAAAATATGTCCCAAAGATCACCTGAATGGCAAACACACTGCTCCCTCCCTCTGATATGTAGCGTCACTGCTACCCCTTCATCAATAATATTGTCAACTTCCCTACCAATAGAGTAATTTTTTTTTTTGTGCCAGCTAGTCTACTGTCACAAGGAGCCCAAAGTAATCTGGCAATAGCTTTTAAGTTTACTGAGACCCTTACTATCTCCCCTGGTGGAAGTTTCCCTTCATTGGACCTAGGACCTCTAGACTCACAAAACCTAAAGTTACAAGGATGGATCACTGGAAGTGATGGTGAGTGGAGTCTGTCTTATGTCCACCACTTAATTCCTAAACTCATGTATTCTACCTATTGGGGACAGAGCACCATGTATCTGTGGTTGAGAGTGAATACAATGCCCTGAAAGATGGTACCCATCCTCATAGACTATCACCTCTAAGCTGGTGCCTTAGTTGTGTCAGTGTGGTTGGACCAGTAAACTCTATGGTCATGTGCCCACTGACATACTTCCTTTGCCATAAAGTGAGTTCCTTGGTCCAATTAACAGGATGTTACTCATAGACTATATAAGTGTGATGCTCTGCAGAATGTCCAGACAGTCTCAGTCCCTTCAGACTGTATTTTGCCTGAGCTGGAGAATTAACATAACACTGAGAAAAGAACATGACCACTGTTGTTCATCCATATGAATATAAACTGCTTCTGAACCTCCTTCTCAATGGGTATTAAAAATAACACGTTTGCCAGAATAATAACCGAAACCTTGTATCCAGGTCACTTGCCTAGTGCATATATCGAATACAGCACAGCAGCCGCTATTCAAACTACAATGTGGTTAAACTGACAGTAGTCCATTGTCATCCACGTCGATTCATCTAGTTTGTGTATCATCTAGACTGGTGAATTTACATGGGGATATGATGGAGATCGTCACCCCTGCATCCTTTAAATCTCTGAGAGTGCATCCACTCTGTGCAGTTTTTCTCAGAATGTGATCATTGATTTTGATGTACTAACTTGGCAGAGGAGACAGTTTCAAGGACTTCCACTTGGCTTTTGCTAATACGATAGCCAATCAAGAAAACAATGATAGAAGTCTACCAACTTCTAATAGGTCCAATCAATTATACATTCAAGGACTAGGTAAATGACCACTGGGTGAGCCATTTACTACATTACTACAGGACTGGGATCTCTACTCCATTTCATGTGGGCCATCACCTTTTCCAAGCAACCAAGAGCTATGCCAGTCTTATGTTAGACCTATCACCCAGGGCTTTGCTAGGGCGTTAAATTCTGTCACAACAGAGTAACCCCATATTGGTAAACAGTTCATAGAGCTTTACATTCTGCCACCTTGGTCCAGGACCCTCAGGGTCCACTCCCAGTCATACTCTTTGGACATACATATCAGCCAACACCTGGCACTCATTAGTATATAAACTCATCTCCTCTCTGGAAAGGCCATTACTTTCCTAGTTAGGATATGCTGAGATACAGCACAATTATCAGTCTGACTCCCATAATGGAAGGTACAGACAGATCCTGAGGATTGTCTTGTAATGAACCTGCCTCATCTGAGACTTCTTTATAGTTTTCAAGGAGGCTCTCCTTTTCAATAAGAGGGAAGGGGCTTACTAGCCACCATTGCAAGCCAAAAGTGTTGGGGAGAAGATACAGATTTAAGGTTCTCAGCTACCCAGATATTCCTATCTATCTATATTCCTATCCTCAGGATCCTACTCTTTTTCTTCCAGGGCCCTGACTTTGGCCTAGGAGACTTGCCTAGGCTGAGAATTCAGCCTTCTTTAAAGTTCTGCCACTTTTATGATGATGATGGGAGACGGATCTTCAAATGTTTGCCTTCTAGCTAAAAGAGATGAGTGTCTCTTTAAATGCTGCTAATGAGTCTTTCTGACTCCCACAGTTTGCTTTAAATGCTGAGTAATAGATCTGAGCCTGTGTGGCAGATAGGCTCTTAGAAGGCTCCCAGTAAGCCCTGCCTCGTAGCATTTATACCATTGTATCATCCACTTTCTTGAGTATGAGCCAGCCTTTTGACTTGCTTTTAACCAACAGAAGATGGCAAAAGTGATGGGATGTCATTCCGTGATTAAGCTACATAACGTTTTCACTTCATTCTTGATAGCAGAATCCCTCTCTTGCTAGTTTGGATGAATTAGTCTGCCATATTGGAGAGGCCTGTGTGGCAAGGAGCTGAGGATGGCCTGCAGCCAACTGGTCACAAGGAACTGAATCCTATTAACAATCACATGAACTTGAAAGTGGATACCTTCCCAGTCAAGCCTTTGGGTGAGACTCCAGCCCTGGATGACATCTTGATTACAGCCTTTTAAAAGACCCTATAGCAGAGGACCCAGTAAGCCATCCCTGAACTCCTGACCCATAGAAATAGGGAGATAATGTGTCTTGTTTTAAGATGCTAAATTTGTGATCATTTGTTACACAGAAGTAGTAACTAATAGAGCATCTCTTTTTCTCTCTTCAATGCATCAATGATACTTAGTAACAGTCACCCAAATCCATAGTTCTTATTGTTCCAATTTCTCCATACCTCTCAAAGCTGGAGACATTGCACTAACTATGGCATTGCCTCCTACCAATATGTCAAGCCAGTTTACCACCATGGATGAAAATTTTAGCCTAGAGTTGGCAAACATTTACTGGAGAGGACCTAAGAGTAAGTATTTTAGGCTTTGCAGGTCATGTGGTGTCTGTCTCAAATACTCAGCTCTGTCTCACAATGCATAAATGAACGTGCTCCAATAAAATTTTATTTACAAAAAGCAATGAGCTGGATTTGACCCACAGGTCATCCTTTGTTGAACTCTGATCATAATGATCACACTGCTACAGAATGCCAGGGGCTGGAAATACACCAATACCATATCTACCACCAGTGACACAGGGACCTCATTGCCATCTACCTCTAGAATCTCATCTTAGACTCTGCTTCCTAGGACCACGTCCAGGACCATGCATCTTGGCCTGAGTTTCCTAAAAACAGAACCTAAGAAGAAGATTCTTATAAACGTGATTTATTGAGGGAATGCTCTTAGAAGAAGTAGAAGTAAGGAAAGGGCAAGGGAAGAAGTTAAGCAAAGATGTATGTTCAGCTGAAAACTATGAGAGCCTGTCCCAAGGGAAGCTCTGGAGCACCATAGTTCAATCCACCCTTGGAACAAGGGTGGGCTGGAAGCACAACCTTTTATTCTCCTTATGTATCAGTTAACCATTGGCTGCTGGCTGCCCTGGTGGGGGAACATTCCAAGCAAAGCATCTTCTCTTCTCAGAAGAAGAGCGCAGCTGTGAGCTGTGAGTGACCACCCCTCACAGCAGCTGGGGTAGGGGTACTTCCTTATTCCTCCCTTAGGGCAGCCCTTTTACCCCAATTAAACCTTTATTAGTAGCCTGGAAGCATTTTCATTCATTTCTAAGGGGTGGAAGTGGGGTCATTAAAATACAAAGAATATTAATGATGTCTAAAAGGATGCAAAATAATTTGTTAGTTTTTGTTATGTACTTTATAGGTGTTGCTGATTATCCCTTTCCTTAGCCCATTTGTCATAACTAGAACCAACATGGTCAAAGTGGATGAAACTGAATGTCAGTTTGGGAAAACATGGGGAAACACGGGCAGTACCAAGAGGAAAAACAAATAGCTCTAAGTTCTCATATCTGGTGCTCACTATTACATAGTATAATAACAATCATCACAGAGCCCAACTGCTTCAGATTCTATCCCACTCTATCCCATATTAGCTGTGTGAACTTCAGCAGTTCACCTGAAATTTTGTGTCTTAGTTTCCTATCTGTAAAATGGAGCTAATACCACCATCTACCTCATAAGGTCACTGTGGGGAAAGAAAAAGAACTAATACATAGAAGTATTTACAACAGGACTTCTTGGTACATAACATACACTTAGTAAATGTTAGCTTTATTATTATTATTGTTGCTGTTGCATTTATCTACTGGTACATTTAAATGCACCTTTTTAAATATATACTTAATTGTGTTGTGTGTTATGAATTCTATTTCCTCTTAGTCCTGCATCTCAGAATGCTAGAAACTAGAATTAGGTTAGTCTGCTTTCAAGTAAAAATGCAAGCCTCTTTCCTAGACCTCAAGGGAAATTCTGCAAAGAGCCATATTCTTGAGTCCCGTCTGTAGAAAAAGAGTTGGAGGTGTACCTATGCTTATAAGCAAAGCCGTGAAAAAAATTTTTTTTCTCTATCCACATCTGAGATAATTATCTTTTAGTAATAAAACTTCAAGAGGCTCCAATCTTTGGTAAGTAAAATTGTGCCTTAATTTTGTGAATATTGTTGGCTTGGCCGACTATAAACAAGAACCTTTAGAGAGTTCAAAAATATTGTACAGGGCTCCCCAGGTGGCGCAGTGGTTGAGAGTCCGCCTGCCGATGCAGGGGACACGGGTTCGTGCCTCGGTCCGAGAAGATCCCACATGCCGCGGAGCGGCTGGGCCCGTGGGCCGTGGCCGCTGGGCCTGCGCGTCCAGAACCTGTGCTCCGCAGCGGGAGAGGCCACAGCAGTGAGAGACCCGCGTACTGCAAAAAAATAATAATAATAATATTGTACATATTTCCATACATAGATTTGCAACTATGTATATAGACACACATAAAGAATATTGTTTATTGTATATTTATGCACAGTGCTCCAGGAAATTACAAGTTTCCAACTTTTAGATTTATAAAAATACTTTTGAATTTATAATAATGCTCAGAGAATAAGAATTTGTACCTTGGACCCACGTGAAATATAGCTGATCCGCATAGTCTGCTTCTTCTCTTCACCTTTATAACTCACTGCTCAATAAACAAGGAAACAGGAACCAAGCAACTAGGGAGATTTCGAAGAAAGAGCACAATTATTTTATGAGTAAAACATCTGGAAAGGGATCATGGCCTCATTATCTTTCAAAAATAGTTAATGAAACTCTTCTTTAGTTCATAGAAGAATTGTAAGTGGAAGTGCTTCATCAAACATTAACTAAGAAAATGTATGCCACTGCTTTGGATAAGTCAAGTTGTCATTCTGCTCCATAAATATTTATTCTGCAGATGGTTTTTAAACCTACCAGTTTCCTTTTTATAAGGAAAAGCTAAGTTGGTATATTTATTTTAGATTATATTATAGAAATTTTCAACAGTTGGGATTTTTTAAAACATGTATTCAATTCCTTTTACTACTTAAAATCAGTGGCTTGAATTGAACAAATCACAAAGTAGTAGGAATTTTCACACTTACCCGGTAAAAGATTTGTCTTACCTGTTATGGCTTTTCCTTGACAATGTAAAAATCTGCTTAAAAAAAAAAAAAGGAAATCTTTTGAAATCCTGCTCTTCAGAGAGAAAATATTTAAAATCAATAAGCCATTGAACAACAAACAGTTTTTGAATGATAAATCGGAGAACTAAATTATTTTCAACCCAAATATGATTATGCCTTTCTGGTTTAAAAACTCATTCTAAAACAAACAAACAAACAAATAAATCAACTCATTCTTTTAATAGGACTTAAGTAGAATATAGTAAGAAATAACTGGTGTCCTATGAACCAGCAAACACATTAAATATCAACACTGCACTGTGTCTATGTGATTCAATCACCAAACACTTTTTGAGCACCGACTAAATGCCAAGGACAGTGACAGGTGCTAAGAATGCAAAAATGAAATGGTGGCTACTGCCTTCAGGGAACTCATAGTCTAATGCAGGGGACAGCCACTTCAGCGACTATCTATAATCCAGGATGACAAGTGCTGTACTAGCAGCATCAGCTACATTGTGAGAGCAGGAAAAAAAAACAACAAAAAAGTGATTGCCCAAATGTGGTTTAAAAGTGAGAAATGTAATAAGAACTTTTTAAGAACCAAGGATCGCAAAGAGAGTCAGTCAGTATATGAATGAAGATTAGCAACAGCTTCTGTGGGGACAAATACAGAGAAAAATTCTTAACTGTAACCTCCCAGGAAAAATGGGAGTAAAAGCATTTGGATAGCCATAAGATTTCAAAAAATATCCCTTTTTTAACATCTCAAGAATATTTTGATAGGGCCTAATGACAGACTCTAATGACAGACCTCAGTCTGTGCAGTCGTACCCCTCTAACTGCTATAAGTGTGATAAATTTCACAAAAATTAGCACAAACGTATGGACACCAAGCGGGGAAAACCGCGGTGGGCTGGGGATGGTGGTGTGCTGAATTGGGTGATTGGGATTGACATTTATACACTGATGTGTATAAAATTGATGACTATAAGAACCTGCAGTATAAAAAACAAACAAAAAAATAGAAAAAAAATTCACAAAAATTGTTAACAATTACAAAAGATCATAATTTCAACATGGCAATCAACCACATGCTAAAACTAAATATGCACTCTGGTATATTCAGTTCTGGGGCAAATGCGGTCACAATTGATTAATATCTAAGAAAATTGCAGTGTGACAAAAACTGAAGTGAAGTGCTCAGCTCTTCATTCAGTTAATAAAATTCGTTGAGTTGGCAATATAAAATTACATGAACCTGAGATATGAGTGTATTGCTTTGGCACTTGCTTTCATATCTCTTTAGACCATTAAATATATCACCAACCACAGTTCTTTATCTGAGTTTTCATCTTCTCCCCCATTTTGCTTCCAGAATGCGTAGATTTTTACTTTTCTTTTTTTTTTTTAGACAGTTTTCTGAGTAAGGTGGTAAAAGTATATTAAACAACAAAAACCTCTGGCTTGACAATTTTTTTTTTTCCTGAAAAATTTCACACACATCTGCTTTTATTTAGGGGGTAAGAGACAGGTTTAATTCTCTGCCTCAATATGCAACTTGCATTTTAGATGGTGAGCAGACACTATATGTAAAACTGCTGCTATTTAAATTCTTCCTTCTGTCTGTGACCCACCTGGCTGTTTCTGGTCAGTAAGATACTTTTGCCTTATCTTTCTGAATATTTGAATAACATGATTAATGTTTTAAAGCACTCCACAAAACAATAATTTAAATTCAGTCCCTTTCCTGTGAATTTAATATAATGAAAAGGCACCTTCCAAACAAAGAAAAGATGGACAGATATTTTTCCCTAGAAATGTAAATGACAATAGAGAAAGCCAGTTGTCTCTTTTCTAATCCTTTGTCTTTGACGTGTGTCATTTTGGGGAGAGGGTTATGTGGGTGTTGGGTGGTATTACAATAGTAGTTGAAAAGTTCTCTTCATCCTGTGGTGCTAATTCTCTACCCTTTGTCGGTAACTTCCTATCTTACATTCTAACTTTCAGATATATTTCTCCTTAGCTCACAGGTAAGAATTATATTTGCAGATATTTTGTACACATAAATTAAAGTTTGAAAAACACAATAGCGGGCTTCCCTGGTGGTGCAGTGGTTGAGAGTCCGCCTGCCGATGCAGGGGACACGGGTTCGTGCCCCGGTCTGGGAAGATCCCATATGCCGCAGAGCGGCTGGGCCTGTGAGCTATGGCCACTGAGCCTGCGCGTCCGGAGCCTGTGCTCCGCAACGGGAGAGGCCACAATAGTGAGAGGCCCACGTACCGCAAAAAAAAAAAAAAAAATAGCAACAGCAGTAACAATAGTTAAAACCTGTGAATATATTTAGTGTTTCACAATTTTCAAAGCATTTGTACATACATTATCTCCTCTGATCCTTACAGCAGCCATGTGGAGAGGTAGGCAGGTATTATCACTTCCATTTTACACATGAGAAACTTAACTACTTTGATTGGGTTCCCCCAGAAGTTTACTCTAAGACAAGGATTCAAGTGCAAGTAATTTATTTGGGAGCTGATCCCAGGAAACACTGTCAGGGAGTGAAGAATGAGACAGGGAATGGAAGAAAGCCAATAAAAAGTGCATTTTCAAGACAGTTTCCAGTTTGGCAAGAGGAACTCAGTCCTGCTGGGGAACTCTGAAGGATGGTGTAGAACACAACTTAGTATTAGCCCAACCAAGGGGCAAAAAAAAGAGTGTTCATCTACCAACTCCCCATCCATTTTTGGTTAAAGTTGGCCTCTAGAGATAACAACTCTAGGATATTTCCACCTTGCTTTATCTGTAAACTGAGCATATTATCGGAGCCAGAATAAAAGTTCTAAGTCCCAGAGTCACAGGTGTTCACCATCGGTGGTGTTCAGGGTGCAGGGGTGAATGCTATGGGAACGTGGGTGGGGCAGGACAGCTCAGCAAGGTTAGCGATTTATCAGTCCAATGCCATACAGCTAGTCTAGGCAAGGCCAGAAAGGGAACTGGGCCCCTGAGGGTTCCATAGATTGCCTGATACAGTAAAATCGATGGCATTACTTGTGCTCAAAGTATAGGTTAGGAGGAAGAGGAGAGAATGTACTAAAACACGAAAAAGTATTCTTTGAAAAGGTCTTAGCAGCAACTGAAGATTTATTCACCCTATACATATAATAAAATTATTCAAAACCTGAAGCTTTTATAGAATGCAGAGAAATATCAACACATGATCCTTTATGTAGCAAACATACTAATAGCCTGCCAAGATACATTGCCAAGGTTTTCAGTCCAATTGGAGGTATTTTGGCAAGGACACCGGAACAAATTTTAGTATTTACAAGTGCCGTAATACATTTAAAGGACATGTATATTGCAGAAAATTATGATACACAAGTGGTTAAGCAAAGATTATGTGGAAAAGTCACAGCCAGCGTGTATGTATCACCACTTCACAGCCTCTTCACATCAGCGTCACTCACTCATCAGTAGTAGTGGGTTTTCACAGTTGTGAAATATTTGCATACAGATGTGAAGGTATTCTTTTGGCTTACTCAATAAATGAGAATGGGGCTTTATGCACCCCTGAGTTTTCAATTAATGCTGTGGACAGAATGAATGGCTATTTATGCCAATCAGCCTTTCATGTTCATTCATGGTACACAATACCTAAGTCTTAAAGATCTCATCTAAATGCCTCCCCTCTTAGGAGGGTGCTTATGGATTCCATTGTATATATTGGGTAGCATAAGGTTCAATGATTCTATCTAATCAGCAGAGTGGACCTTCCATTTTAGCAAAGCCTGCTGAAGCCTTTGTTCCACAATGGGGTATTATCCTGCAACTCTACAATAAGTCAAATGTCTGATTGTACAAAAATCTCAGGCACCAAATGCTTGAACTTAACTTTCCCAAGTATACCCCATCCTTACCACATCCCAACACTCAAAAACTTGGGGGAAGAGATACCTACACAGGAAAATCATTTCCTATGTGTAGTAAATCCTTAGTACACTTATCCATCTGACTGTATGAAAAAGGGCCTGGCACATAGTAGGAGCCCAATAAATGCTTGCAGAATTTAATCAGAAAGCAAGTTGTAAAACTATCAGCCTTGGCCACTCTGTGTTGTAAGATTTCTGGAACATGGTATAGTTTCTGGAAGGTAGAAAGTAAAAGTTATACCCCGCATCCCGCCCCCCACCCCCAACTCCATAATCTCTTCAAACAGGGAGAGGAAAGTGTAAATGTTATCTCAGAAAGGTGTTTATAGCAGATGAGTGAAACTCCACATTTATACTTAGATTAGAAATGGACAGTTCCATTGGGTTTAGTCATTATTCAGATTAGTTAAAATCAAAACAATAACTTCTTTTCCTATACAGATTGTTTAAAAATGAACTTTCACAAATACATTATCTCTTTTTAGTCACATATCAGTCCTATGAAATGACTAAGGATTTCTGTCTCCATTTTTCAGATGAGACAACTGAGTGATTAAGCTTAAGTGATATCCTTAAAGTTTTATATCAGTGAAAGAAAAAACAGAATTCCATCCAGGTGACATCAGAGACTGGGATACTGATGCAAATTTATCAAATGTGATCTAGAATAATACATTTTAAAAGTTCAAACTACATTTCCCAAGTTTTGTGACTTCATATAAAACATGCAGGCATGTTTGTTTACTTCTGCAAAGCAAATTGAATATGTAGTCCATGCATTATTGATGTCTATTATTTTAATTCCTAAGAAGTATGAGTATCAAATGCCTTTACAAGAGAAACTGTATTAAAACAACTTGTATTTACATGCCATTTTAGTTTACTTTTGAGTGTTTATTTTACCACTAACTTTAGGACAGTGATATAATGTGAAACTGTTTTCAAAATCTGACATGCTGGTGACTGTTCCAGAGCACAGATCAGTGTTTGTACTCCAGGGAACTCCAGTCTGGGGTGGGAATGTACCAAAACTAGAGGCTTCTCATTAAGGTTCATGGATAAACAAGCAAAGAAGTCAGACCAAATCGTCACCAGAGACCTTGAGTTACAAACTAAACCCAGAAGATATTTTTAGAATTTTAACAACATTCGCCCATCGTTTCTAAAAGACTCTCAGTGGTTCTAACCCATCTCTAACTTCTTATTCTTTCCAAGAGTAGCTAATTTCCTCTTGAAATCTTTCTCCTTCTCTATGGCCAGCACAAACAGAAAGGGGCAGAAAGGCCCAGCAACCCCAGGCCTCTTAGAACTAATTTAAGGCAAAGGCAGAGAGATGCCCTAGGCAAATATTCACAGGGTTCTCAAGAACTCCACCAGCAGTGGAAATCACTGCTGATTTGCAGTTATATGCTATGACTACCAGAATTTAAATCTGGAAGATAATTTAGAGATTATTTAATACAGTATACTCATTGAATAGATTAGGAAACAGTCTCTCTGAATTTGAATGACTTGCCCAAGTCATTCAAAGCTAGAGATAAAAGTCAGTGCTAAAGTGAACTGTCTCATCTAGTCCCCAGGAGCCTCTGACTGAAGTGTCAAAATACAATTGTGCACCAGCGGTATTGCTGTCCTGTAGAAGAAACACTTCAGCACACACCTGACATCACAAGCAAATTAAAAGACTCATTAAGTTAATATTCTCATATTATAACAACATCTCCTATAAATTATTAAAGCCCACACAATTGCAAAGTTAGAGATAAAACATACCACTCGGAGTAGAATAAAATATTTAAACAAATAAATATGTTTATTTGTTTACAAATAAATGTTTAAAAACATGAAATATAATCAAGATAGACTACTGGTGAGCTTGGTGGACTGACTTTACAGCCCAAGATTTCTAAGTAAATCTGGATTTTCTTAGAAGCCTTGAGACAAAAAACAAGTCAGTTTGGTCTCCCTGCTTAAATAATGAGGTTAATATTTGTTTCTGAAAAGGCTTAGATCTGTCATCTAACGCCTTAAATCATAACCATTCAATGCCGTGCTTAAGCATTATAGTAATGAAAAGAACAGCCAGTCTGAAACACAGAGGCTGCTGATAGATGCTAAAATAATGAGTATGCTTCCACCTTGTGCGTAAGTGATCATTGGTGAGAGAAGGGCATGACTAACAACTGCTTTTTTCCTTGGTGCAGTGTAGAGTTGAGCAGGATGATTTATAAACCTCAAAACATTGAAGACCAAAAGAAATAAATCATTAAGTAGCGTGGCTTATGATTCAACTTGCTTTTTTTCTCCCCCCTAACGTGGGTAATAAATGGTGTGGGCTTTAATAATTTATAGGAGATGTTGTTATAATACAAGAATATTAACTTTAGCGAGTCTTTTAATTTGCTTATGGTGTCAATAGTGTGCTGAAGTGTTTCTTCTACGGGACAGCAATACCGCTGGTGCACAATTGTATTTTGACACTTCAGTCAGAGGCTCCTGGGGACTAGATGAGACAGTTCACTTTAGCACTGAGCTTATCAATTTGGTGCATGTCCCTCAGGAATTACATGCCACAGAAAGAATTAAGCAGAACGGTTTGAAAGCACTTAGAATCATATTAGCACATTCACATACAACCCTTTTTCCCCATGTCCTCGTGGGAAGCGTAACCTGACAAAGGCCATTTTATTTCTGTCCAGGACAACTCCTCAGGTTTGCTAGGGGAAAAAAAAAAAATAGATGAAAGAGAAAATTTAAGAACTAACAGAATGCAGCACCAGGAAAGGCACCGAAATATTCCAGTTTCATCTGGGAATGTGGCCAATCTCTGCCAGTTAATAATGTCCTTCACAGATTCCCTCAGATGTGTCTCATCATTCCACAAATGTGTATGACAATAGTGACCCTCTCATATATTAGAAATTATTTCTCACTGTCCTGTTTATGTTTCCACTCTGGAAGGAAAAAGCCGTATAACACTTTAGTGAGCATCAGAGCCATATTTATATTTAGGTTAAAAAAAAAAGAGGAAGAATGAGAGAAAAGGGAAGAGGAAACAGTTGAAGAGATGATGCTATGAGAAAAGAGAGTGCCTGGGTGACAGGACTGAAGAGGCTGAGAGCATCAGCAAGGCATTTTTCCTAAATTTTAACTTGAATGTAGAATCCACACATATAAATAAGACCTACCTTTTTTGTGTGCTTCAAACCAATATCTCTCAATATATAGTTTTTGAATTTTTTTAGTTAAAAAAACAGTAAATTTGAGAGATTAAAAATAAAATGACCAACAGACAGAAACCAGCAGAATGAGAGAGTGCAGGAATAGTTGGTGGTAAAGTGAGGAAGGCTGATATTAGCACATGATGGTTGGAGGTTAATAAATGAGTAGAAAAATAAATAGAATCAAAGACTTAACCCTAGATCACTCTTGCTCTTTCATGTTGCAAATGACTATTCCTACTTCTTTGAATTTTCATTAAAACAATTTTCCTATTACCTGAAATATTTATGTCCTCTCTCCAAACCTCACCTAAATTTAGGCCTCTCATAACCCAAACCCAAGAAATTCTCATCAATCTCAATTGGCCATGTTCTTTAACCTCAGCACTTTGTCCTGCTTCCCTTACAGGTTCTAGCTCAAGGTTTGGTCCTTTCCAAAGACAATGTGTGTGTGATGATATGTGCATTATAATACATAATTACTTGTTTTCGAAAAACTATGGCTACAACCTATAATAGCACCAGGTCTATATGCGAATGCCCAGGCCAACCCACAGGATACCATACATGTCCGACATACTGAAAAAAATTTGAAACTGCATGCTTTTTCAATTGTTTGCTTGTATTTCACAATCCCATCCATTAATTAACCTCCAGCATTCTGAGTAATGCTCACATGTGGACATATGGTAATTTGTGCTATCAGAGAATGGGAAAGATGCTCAGGAAAAAAGGATAGTTGGGGAAAATATTTTATATTTATCAGTATTAGACTACTAGTCAGTAGTCTACTACTACAAGCAGTAATTTTTATCCCCAACAGAAGAAAAGGAAAAAGCAAAAGCTATTCTATCAAAGGCAATTCCTACTCCTCCCCTTTTCTTAAATGCAGTATGACATTTCTTGAAGTCTAAATAAAGTTAGTTACTTGGTAGGGCTATGGCTCATCTTTTTAATGGTCAGTCTTACATAGAACCCAATATTTAAACAGAATGTGGAGGAGCTACTTTGGTTGTAATGGTGGGAAGAGAACTGAAGCTCTCTGTGCTCAACTTCCCATGCAGGACTATTTGTGGAGTTCAGTGAGATACAGCTTGAAAACTCCTGGTTTAGAGCATAGCACAAAGGTAAGAACAAATTGCATCCCAACAGAATTAAATAAATAGCTAAGGTCAAAGCAAATTGTCAGAGCAACAGGTAACAGTGCCAACTGTGAGCAACCATCTCACATAGTTGAGTTTTCCCGAGTGAGTACGAAGAACTGAAAAGCAATGAAGCCCAGGACTAAGGGAGTTGGGGATGGAAATTTTTTCATTAAAACTGGGACAGTCCTGGGCAAATCAAGAGAGTTGATCACCCTATTGACGGGATCCTCTATGAGGGTCCAGGTGACGAGTCAAATCACATCTTTCAATGCTGAGAGAGTGGCCGCAGCAACATCTTCAGGTAGAGAACATAGCTTATTAGGAGTCAGCTGAGCCATGTGTGTGGGCATTGGAGAGCTCCAGGTTCTTTGATAGGGGAAAGAGGGAGAAACAATGAAAAAGTACCCCTGTTATAATCCACAACACAGAGGGCAAGTACATAAACGCACACCCACATACTTTGAAGAAGACTTAAAGTGTTTTCTTTTTTTTTTTTTTAAATACTTACTTGTTTATTTATTTGGTTGCACCGGGTCTTAGTTGTGGCAGGCAGGCTCCTTAGTTGCAGCAGGTGGGATCCTTAGTCGCAGCAGGCGAACTCTTAGTTGAGGCATGCATGTGGGATCTAGATTGAACCCAGGCCTGCTGTATTGGAAGTGCGGAGTCTTAACCACTGTGCTACCAGGGAAGTCCCTAAAGTGTATTCATTTTTATCACCAATTGGTTCTTCCTTAAAGTAGATAACAAAGCACTTGCATATAACCTCATTTCAACCGCCAAGATAGGACATTTTACAGATAAAACTGAGCCTCAGGTCTTTTCACTCCAAATTTAGTGCCCAGTGTCCTACTAACCACATAAACCTTGTGCATGATTTAGGGTCACAGATGAGGACAGCGTAGGGGCAGCAATTCCCTCAGATGCTATAATGCCTGCCATCCAAGGTCAACACAAAGAGCTCTTCCCCCAGGCTGCAAATCCTTTTGTATCAGCCTTGCCTGTGGAGATTGGGCCCTGCTTAATTACAAGACTGAATTCTAAATGTGCTTGTTGTTTGTCAAGTCAGGAAGAGGGAAAACCATCCTGTCTGTGATTTATGTGTGCCCATTGACAAACTCTATTATTCAAGTGAGAAGAGCAGTTGGCCCCAAAACAAGACAGTTATGGCCCACAATTATAATAATTATAGTACCCAGTGGATCTCCAGGTTATCAAGAGAGCAAGGAATCTAACAGTCACCCCAAAGACACTTAAAGGAAAAGGAGTTTAAACTAAGCCCCAAGTAATAAAACAAGTTGAGACTCTTCTTCATCAAGATGAAAAGGTTTATTTCCTCACTGTGGAAGGACAACACCATAGGGAGAGTGCGTGATGCGTGGACCATGGCCCCAGGCAGGACTTGGAGTTTCTCTAGCTACTTCTGTGAACATCAACTTTGTGAGCATGGGCATTGCACTGATTTGGGTTACCTTGGGAGAAACCTAACTTCTCAAGGGCTGATTTACATCAGTCATTTTTGTCCCTTATTTCCATTGCCAACAGTCTGGTTCTATTGTCTGTGACGATTAGATTTTGCAGTCTTGAAAATAGCCATGCAAATTACCAAAATGTTTTCCATTTGAGACCTTATACATATCTGAATAACATCAACTCTAAGCTGTTAAATGGAATTAAATGAAATAGGCTAAATCTGATGAGTGAAATTTTGGAAATTCTGCAAGAGGCTCCCCTTCTTCCAACTCCTTTATTAATGGCCAATTGTAAATGACTTTCACAAAGGGAAACACCATTTGTCACTTTTTTTTTTAACAAGTTCTGTACTGTACTGTCTCAACTCCCCCCACTCAATTTAAGCATCAAGATTTATAGCTTGTCGTGAGCTCCTCTGTCTTTCTATTCCTTCTTTTGTACCTCTCCACATGCTCAAGCAGCTTTATTTAGAATAAAGTGAAGATAGTTTGTACTGAAATCAAACTGAGCATTCGGAGACTTGACTTTCAAAAATTTGTATTCTCCTCTATTCCCTTGATTCTATTCTCTCCCACATATAGTTTTGCTCCTCTCCTGTCCCAGTGTCATCCATATTCTATATGAGACTACTCCTCTTTCAAAATTCTTACCCTGTGCATTCTTGGTTTTTATTTTTGTGTTTTTTGCTATGTCGAAACCTTTCTGTATAATTATGATTGGCCAGTAAAGATTTATTTGCCACATTGCAACCAATTAGACTGAAAATTCCAAATTATTTCATTTCATTTTATCTTTCTGTGATGTGTGACCAAGTATTGGTCATCAGCAAATTGCTTTAGTGTTATTTTATTTGTTGAGAGGAGATTATAGACACCTGATGTAACATATAAAGGTCAATGAACACAGTAGACTACCAGGAAATGACCCCTACATAAGCACACGCAAACACACACACACGTAAGCACATACACACACACAGGCTTCAATTTAGCTTCTATCAATCCAAGATCTGTTTGTTTCTGTTTCATCAATTTATTTATACCAGGAACACAAGAATTTGGCTATGAACTTGATTTTTTGCTCTCATCCTCTGTCTTTATTTTCTTCCTTCCTTCCTTTCTTTTTCCTTTTTCTTTCTTTCCTTCTTTCTTTCTTTCTTTCTTTCTTTCTTTCTTTCTTTCTTTCTTTCTTTCTTTCTTTCTTTCTTTCTTTCTTTCTTTTTATTTCCTTCTCTCTCTCTTTCTTTCTTTTCATCCCTGTCCCTCACACACATATACACTAATATAGCCGTGCAAACACACATGCAAATGAAAGTCTAAAGAAACACAACTTCAGAGGGGAAGGGGGACAGGGGGTATGTGTGTTTTTGTGTGTGTATAACCTATCTTTCATCTACTTGCTTATTCATCTGTGGCTTTCACATAAGTACTTGACCTCTACAATCGTGTGTAGAAAATTTCAAAGCAAACTCTGGTACATTTTGATGAATCAGACATCTTAAACAATGAAATGTCTCTCAATCATCTAATTTTGACTTAATAACCAAAAGCAATCCTTTCGTGAAGTGAATCATTTCTATGAACTTCCAAAACTCAAAATTACTTCAGAAACTTCATCTCTTGAATCTTTAATTTCTAATGTCCATAATTCTTAAGCTGAGCTTCTCTTTGTATTCTGGCTGAATTACTCTAGAGCCAATCCCAGGAATATATCTTTCTCTGAGTGACTATGATTGCTAATATATATGAACATGGAGTTAATATTTATGCTGATGTAGGTTTCCCTGAATGCAATTTTGCATATCAAAATGTAGGTTATATTCTAGTTAAACCAAAACTATATTAACTGGGGAATTCCCCAGCTGTCCAGTTGTTAGGAATCCGGGCTTTCACTGTCAAGAGCCTGGGTTCAATCCCTGGTCGGGGAACTAAGACCCCACAAGCCACACAGCCAAAAAAAAAAAAAAAAAGAAGAAAAAAAGAAAAAGAAAAAGAAACTGTATTAACCAACCAATTATTAAGCATCTGTTTCCTTCCAGACAATTCATTAAACTCTGGGGACTAACCAATGAACAAAATGAGATACATGTGACCCCTGTCATCTTAGAGTTTATAATCTAGCAGTAAATGGGCAATTAAATACATGACCAAGGGTGATAAAGGAAGTTGCAATGAGAACACCTGATCAGGTTCTTTTAGACTAGTAGGTGGCTCAGGGAACACTTTCCAAAGTAAATGTCATCTAAACTGAAGACTGAAGGATAAATGGCAAAACTGAGATCAAAGAATTCTGAGTTGAAAGAAAGCACATGTGAAGTTCAAGGGGTAAAAAAGAGCATGCTCCCTTTGTTATTCTTTACCTTTGCAAAGGTTCATATATCCCTTTTGTTAGTCAAACAATTAACAATGTAGTTGTATGCGTTTTGGAGTGTTTATATTTTAGGAATCTCTCCCAAAATGTATTTGCCTAACTCTCTGATATGATTTGATTTTTAGTTAACTAAAGATAATAAAAGGAAAATAGTCATCTCTCTCTGGCAGTTACTGAGTTTAGAAAATTTAACTAATTCAGATGTTTTAGTTGCAGTATTATGGAAAAGAGAGACAAAATCCATTAAAAGCAGTTTTCCTTTCTCTCAGTCCCTAGAGTTTATTCTCAAGGGCATTCTCAAGGCCATAAACTCATGAACCTTACTAAAGTGAAACACCTTCTTAATATTCCTCCTAGGGCCAAGGAAAGGAAGCATTGAGCATGTGTGAGCATTAGGCTGATCTTTAAAAGGATGTAGTAAGTGGGTTTCACTGTACTGGCAACTCTCGTGGGTACATTTTTTTCTGCTACACTGGGTAGCTCGTTCATATCCGATTTTCAGTGCATGATTGCTCCTAGTTATCTCTCAATATTCCTGCTCCAGGAAGGTTGAGCCATTCAGTCCACCTTCCTTCTCTAGGTGAAGGGTGAGTCAGAAGGTAGAAGTAGATGGAATATTGTTTCCCTGGTTGCTTCGGAACCCAGTTGCAGATGCTTGCCATGCATGAGGTGCACAGGAAGGGAAGGTTAGACTCTTGCCCCAGAACTAGCTTCACAGGATAACGAAAGCACTGGTATTTTCTTTGTCAGTTTCCTAACCATCCCTTATGCTTTTCTAAAGCCTTTTTCAAAGCTTGTTAATAAATGTCACAGAGAAAAAAGAGCCCCGTGCTCAAATAAATTTGGGAAATACTGGGTAAAACAAAATTAACAAGGCATCTTGGGGTGTGTGTGTGTTCCCTAAAATGCCTCTCAGAGCCTTTAATATGCTCATGTGCATTGTGGGTATGTGAGGGAGAGGTTTCTGTAGTCCTTACCAATCTTATTTAACCACTAAATATGTTTTTCTTCATAGCATCTCACAGGGCCAGTGTTCCAAGAAAGAGCATAACTCTACTACTTTTCGCCATTGCCTGTTTAAGACTAAGGACTCCTCTGTTGACTTCCTCTCCATGTACCTATTCTTCATTCTTCTCTCCAAGTTCCCTTATTCCTGTTTCTCTGTTCTATTCTTTTTACCTTTTTTTCTTCCCCTCCCTTTATTCTCTTTTCAGAAAAATAAAATAGCTATTGAATGACTGAAATAGTGCCTCCTTGGTCCCAGGCTCTGGTCAAGGCTCTGGGAAGAGATCACCTAAGAGCCCTGTTCTTGGGAGATTTACATGGGATGGGGGGTAGGGGGATGGGTACTAAACAGGTAAACAAATACATATGCAAGTGAATTATATCTACTAATTCTTCTAAACCAAATTTCATTTGGTATGCACAGGTTGTGGGTTGTTTTTTGTAAATAAGTTACTATAACAAGCTTTGAGATATGTGAGGGTGAGCTATTCCCTCTCCAACTCTGCTGTTAAGTTATAAATGAAAGCAAGTCTCATACTTAATTCCACACATAAAGGCTTTACTAAATAAAATTTATTAGCAAACAGGCATACCACAGTTAATAAAACCTGTTCTGTGGCTTGATGGCATGCCACCTCTCTTTCCTGTTACATATTCCCACCAACATCTTACATGATGGTTCCCTCAAGACGGATATGACAGTATTCCAGAGTCAGGATTCTGCTGCCCTCATGGTCAGCATTAGGCAATCAGAAGTCTTCAAAACCAGTGGCTAAAGCAATCTTGAGAACGAAAAACGGAGCTGGAGGAATCAGGCTCCCTGACTTCAGACTATACTACAAAGCTACAGTAATCAAGACAGTATGGTACTGGCACAAAAATAGAAATATAGATCAATGGAACAGGATAGAAAGCCCAGAGATAAACCCACGCACATATGGTCACCTTATCTTTGATAAAGGAGGCAGGAATGTACAGCAGAGAAAGGACAGCCTCTTCAATAAGTGGTGCTGGGAAAACTGGACATGTACATGTAAAAGTATGAGATTAGATCACTCCCTAACACCATACACAAAAATAAGCTCAAAATGGATTAAAGACCTAAATGTAAGGCCAGAAATATCAAACTCTTAGAGGCAGAACACTCTATGACATAAATCACAGCAAGATCCTTTCTGACCCACCTCCTAGAGAAATGGAAATAAAAACAAAAATAAACAAATGGGACCTAATGAAACTTCAAAGCTTTTGCACAGCAAAGGAAACCATAAACAAGACCAAAAGACAACCCTCAGAATGGGAGAAAATATTTGCAAATGAAGCAACTGACAAAGGATTAATCTCCAAAATTTACAAGCAGCTCATGCAGCTCAATAACAAAAAAAACACAAACAACCCAATCCAAAAATGGGCAGAAGACCTAAATAGACATTTCTCCAAAGAAGATATGCAGACTGCCAACAAACACATGAAAGAATGCTCAACATCATTAATCATTAGGGAAATGCAACTCAAAACTACAATGAGATATCATCTCACACCAGTCAGAATGGCCATCATCAAAAAATCTAGAAATAATAAATGCTGGAGAGGGTGTAGAGAAAAGCGAACACTCTTGCACTGCTGGTGGGAATGTGAATTGGTACAGCCACTATGGAGAACAGTATGGAGGTTCCTTAAAAAACTACAAATAGAACTACCATATGACCCAGCAATCCCACTACTGGGCATAAACCCTGAGAAAACCATAATTCAAAAAGAGTCATGTACCAAAATGTTCATTGCAGCTCTATTTACAATAGCCCGGAGATGGAAACAACCTAAGTGTCCATCATCGGATGAATGGATAAAGAAGATGTGGCACATATTTACAATGGAATATTACTGAGCCATAAAAAGAAACGAATTGAGCTATTTGTAATGAGGTGGATGGACCTAGAGTCTGTCATACAGAGTGAAGTAAGTCAGAAAGAGAAAGACAAATACCGTATGCTAACACATATATATGGAATTTAAGAAAAAAAAAAGTCATGAAAACCTAGGGGTAAGACAGGAATAAAGACACAGACCTACTAGAGAATGGACTTGAGGATATGGGGAGAGGCAAGGGTAAGCTGTGACAAAGTGAGAGAGTGGCATGGACATATATACACTACCAAACGTAAAATAGATAGCTAGTGGGAAGCAGCTGCGTAGCACAGGGAGATCAGCTCGATGCTTTGTGACCACCTAGAGGGGTGGGATAGGGAGGGTGGGAGGGAGGGAGACGCAAGAGGGAAGAGATATGGGAACATATGTATATGTATAACTGATTCACTTTGTTATAAAGCAGAAACTAACACACCATTGTAAAGCAATTATACTCCAAAAAAGATGTTAAAAAAAAAGAAATCAGTGGCTAGACCTGGGAGATTTCAAGATCAAGCTTTGTATTCCGATCCTAAGAAGAAAATGTTTTTTAGTTTTCTAAACCTCGTTCATGCCAAGATTGGGGGACACAACCAAAATGTTTTTGACATATTCATCTTTAATTTTACCAGTGAGAGTCCATTTCTAGCATTAATTGTGCTAATTACTGAGGTGCTAATTTCACCGATAAAAATCCACTTTTGACACTTACAATGCTAATTAGCACAACATCTTTATCAGAGATAAAGATAGCTGAAGTAGTAGCCCCCTCTGGAGTGCGGCCTTTCTGTACAACAGCCTCCCACCCTCCTCAGGGAGAGTGAATTCTTGATTAGAATGCTATCTGCACCTGGGGTGCAACTTCAGCTAACTTATCCTTGGATCTCAAAATCTACTCTAATACATTTTATGTAAATTACAGTGTAGTCCCTCTGAGTCCTACAAAGAAAACAAACAGGTTAGTGACTTGGAGTTTATTTGAGAAGGTCTCTAGGAGGAAGACAGGTGATATCTAAAGATATTCAAACTAATATCTGAGTGAAGAGAGCAGCTAGACTTAAGAACATGGGGGGAACTTCCCTGGTGACACAGTGGTTAAGAATCTGCCTGCCAATGCAGAGACGTGGGTTCTATCCCTGGTCTGGGAAAACCCCACATGCCATGTAGCAACTAAGCCCGTACACCACAACTACTGAGCCTGTGCTCTAGAGCCCGCGTGCCACAACTACTGAAGCCCGTGCGCCTAGTGCCTGCGCTCTGCAACAAGAGAAGCCACTGCAATGAGAAGCTGGCGCACCGCAACAAAGAGTAGACCCTGCTCGCCGCAACTAGGGAAAGCCCATGTGCAGCAACGAAGACCCAACACAGCCAAAAATAAATTTATTTATTTATTTATTTATTTTTAAAAGAGAACATGTTGGGGCAGTGCGTTCCCTGCAGAGGTAAAAAGAAGTCGCAAAGGTTCTGATGCATAAGTAAGTTTAAGTTTCAAGGAGCCAACACAAGTCCAGTGTGGCTAGTGTGGTGAGACATCGTTCAGAATGAGAGGAGATGAGGTGAGAGAGACAAGGAGAAACTCGATCGCCAAAGGCCTTACGGAGTTTGGATTTTATTCCAAATGAAATGGGAATTCATTGCAGAGCTTTAAGTAGGAGAGTGACATGGGATTTACATTTTAAAACAGATCTCTCTGCTGAGTGAGGAGAAAGGATTACAGGGGGAGAGGGGGGCAAGAGAAGAATCTGAGACCACTTAGGAGGCTATTGCAGTTTATAAAAGAGATTATAGGGGGTTTAATTTAAGGTGGATTAGGGAAGATGGAGAGAGGAAGCAGGAGAAAAATGGAAAATTTTAGACTATATTTGGACATAGAGCCAATTGGACCTAGTGATGAATAAGAATTAAGAAGCAGACTGAGGGTAAAAGGAATCAAATCCTTAGCTTGGGGCTAGTGCAACTAGGTTGCTTGTGATACCATTTATTAACATAGGGAGGACTCAGGGGGAAATATGATCTTTGGGGGAGTGCATGGGGAAGTGGAATCAATATCATAGAATGAGATCCTCAACATGTAGATCAGGATCTACCTGTAAGGCCACAAATTTTAAACCAGTGATTTTCAAGTCAGTTTCTTCCACCAAGCCTAGCACATTATTTTAAAGTTTGTGTAAATTGCTAGAGGTGTACTAAAGTCTTCAGCAGCATTATCCTATCCATTCCTTCCAACTGTCTTACAGTAGAAAATCCTGTCCTTCTTATCTTAAGAATCAAAAAGCTTTGTGGAAAAAAAATGTAGTTCCGTTTCATATAAAGACTAGAAGCCCTACTGTACCAGTCATAGGCTACAAGATAGTTGTTGAGGAATTGAATATATCATGGCCTTCGGATTTAGAAGATATAAGAACAAATTCTGGCTATGCCCCTGGCTATGACTTTGGACAATCTGGAAGCCTCAGTTCTCTCATTTGTAAAAGTGAATACTGAATACAATATGTGAAAAAAATTTAAGCTTAGTAAACCTACTATGAGGTGTTAGCCATTCCTTTCATTACTATTAAAAAAAAACCCATTCCAAATAACACAGGCCTCATTTGTGAATGTAATAAACATGAAGCCAACTCACTGAGCCTGCTACATGCAAGGCCCTCATTTTAAAAGACTTTGGTATGTAAAAATTACCAATTTTAACAAAAATATTTTTTCCTGAGCCTCCAAGAAGTGAGCCTGGATAATAAATGGCATTATCTCTTAGCTACAAATCATTTAGTCCAGTGCTATGCAGAGATTCACTGCAGCAAAATCACCTGGGGAACTTTCACAAACACTTGCCCAAAACCTACAGAATCTGAATCCCTGTGAATGGGACCCAGAAATCAATATTTATCAAATACTTCCCTGGTGATGCAGCTGGCCCACAGTCTAATACTTGGGAATCTGGTTTACATGAGAAAACTGAAATGCAGAGGAATAGAGCGACTGACCCTGGATTGAGAGTTTTCTTTTCCAATCTAGATCAACATGCCTTCTTCCTTTGTATCTCATGGGCATCATCCAGGGCCTGGGTCTTGCTGATTCTTCTAAATAAGAAAACCTTGAGAGGTAACAATAGTAAAAGCCGAGTCTCTTTGATGCCAAAAATAGTACATGGATCTATATGTTCAATTTAACCACAAAAATAAAGTACTCATGAGACTACAGCTTAAAGTGAATCGGAGTGGGCTCAAGCAGAGATCAACAGGCCTAACAAAAATAAACAGAGAGCTTACATTTATGCATATACTTGGTGTCTCTTCTGTATTTGGGTGGGGCTTCATTGGCAATTGTTTGCTGTGGAATCCTATACATACTTTATGCATATATTCTGTCAGATGGGATGAGACTGGTGTCACAAAAAAACGAGGATTTGGAGACAGATCTACATAATCTTGAAAATGTTTCTCAACTCTTGAACTAAAAGTGATTTTATAAACTAAAAGTGATTTTATCCACTCTGTAATGTTTTGTGAGTAACACATACAAAAATACATGTAAATTGCCTAGCACGTAATCAGCACTCATTAAAAATTAATTATACTTATTATTATTCAGTTGTGTGTACCATGTGAGGTACTGTCAATGCTAGGTGATGAAGACATGGTCCCTGTCCTCAAGAAATTTATATAAGTAAGGGAGATAGGGAAACACATTACTATAATAGTGTCATTTTAAAAGTATGGACTCTGGGAGCAGTTTGAATCCAGCTCTGCCACTTGCTGACTGTGTACTCTTGGGCAACTTACTTAACCTAATATGAAATTTCCTTATATATAGAACTGAGATCATTATACTTGCCTCCTAAGGTTGTTGTGATAATTATAAAGGCATTGCATGAAAACACATAGCACAGAGTCTGGAACATAATTAAGTGCTCAATAAATCTAGTTCTTATCTTTGTCAACTTGTTATATTAGAAGTGGGTAGTAGGTGGCTGGCAGTACCAAGGAAGGCACCAAACCAAACTCTGGGGTGGGGATGGTTTCTGTGCACGAAAGCTTGTGATGGAGGCAAGGCCTGAACTGAATCTTGAAGGTCATATGGAGATAACCCAGAGGAGAGAAAGGACTGGAGCCCTGAGCAGATGGTACAGTTAGTAGTAAGGTGAGATGCAATCAGGGAGCTACGAATAATTCTGCCTGGATGCCATGAGGAGCGCAGAGCAGACAGACGTGTGAAAGGGGCTGGGAAGACGGACAAAAATAGTGAAGGAAGGGTCTGCTATATAGGGCTAAGGAGCTTAGACTGCATCCTGTAGGAAACTCAGAACCTTTCAGATTTTAAGCGAGCTGTGACTTGACCAGATTTGTAGTTTTAAAAGATAAGAATAAACAGTATAATCTAGGAATAAAACCAGCTAGGAGTGGGGAGGGGTTAGCACTTATAAATGTGAGCAATGTCTATGAACATTTTCTGAGCTAAATGACTTTTAAAACAATTTCCATCGCTGATCTAAGATACTTTGCACAGATGTGAAAGCGCATTTTTTTCCTGACGGAATCTCATTTCTGTGCTAAATTCTTTATATCCTTTTGTTTGCCCTCATTTGTGTTTACACCACCTGCCAATTTAGTATAATCTGTGATTTTAATGTGTTTTCTCCCTCTTCTAGATCATTATTAAATGCGCTAAATAAAACCAGACCCATCACTGCCTCTGGCACTTCCCTCCCCGAACACGTGTACCTAGTTCAATATGCTCTTTGTTACTGGCATAACACCTCTAAACTCCTTGAAACTTACTTAGTATACTCTAGTCCATATCTGTGAACAAGATAAATAGAAAAATATTTTCTTTTAAACTAGGCAAGGCAGGGCCCCTCTAGCTTGTGCCTGTGAGCTTTGCCCATCTTGATTTAATTCCAAACAAGAGCATATATATGGAGTCCGAAAAAGATGTTACTTGATGAGGTACATGTAAATCAATGGGTTCTTTCTCAGTGTGCTCTTCAATGCAAATGTTCTAATGGTTAGACCTAATGAATCTCTTCATTCTATAGTATAGTGATTGGGGAGTGTGTGTGTGTGTGTGTGTGTGTGTGTGTGTGTGTGAGTATGGCAGGGTGATGGGCTTCTGAAGCCAGATTTCATGGCATCAAAATCTTCTCTTCTTTACAGGGAAGCCAGATCTCTCCCCAGTAGTCCAGAGATTTTCCATATAAATCTGGGAATGCATAAATTAGTCACAGATGTTTTCTTAAGAATTCAGGTCACCCCTGCCATTCCACCTCCAGTTCTACTCCTACATTCCAGTTCTTCAGGAACTCAAGCTCGGTTCCTGGGCACACTGGAATGGCATGTGTAAGAAAAGAGGAGAGGCTGTTCCCATTGCAGGAAGCAACTCTAAAAGCAGATACCAGTAAATCAAAAAACAGTAAACATAAACATAAAATCTTATCTTGGTTCTTATGTTTTGCCTTTCCATTCATCCCTTCAACAAACATTTTTTGAGGCTCCATCTAAGTGTTTGGCTCTCTAGGGATTGCAAAAAAAATTGGAAAATCAATATTGAAAAATAAATGGTCCCTCTTTTTTTTTTTTTTTTTTTTTTGCGGTACTTGGGCCTCTCACTGTTGTGGCCTCTCCCGTTGCGGAGCACAGGCTCCGGACGCGCAGGCTCAGCGGCCACGGCTCACGGGCCCAGCCGCTCCGCGGCACGTGGGATCCTCCCGGACCGGGGCACGAACCCGCGTCCCCTGCATCGGCAGGCGGACTCTCAACCACTGCGCCACCAGGGAAGCCCCGGTCCCTCTCTTTACGAAGCTAAAATCCAGTTGGAACGAATGACTAGGGGGGAGTAATCCAGAGCTTATGTTTCTTTGCACCTTAATTTTTTCCCCATATCCAAAATGGCACCTCGGAGAGTGGTTCTATTATAAACATGCCTTCACCTGATGAAGTTTAGAGTTTCAAAGCAGACAGCTTCAGATTGCATATGCAGATCATCTCACTTCATACCCATAGCTCACACTTCCCCACTTCCGCCCAAGGTCAAGGCCTAAAACAGAGTCAGCATTATTTACTGGTGCCATGCCTGCAGAGGCCTCCCTAGAAGCGTTTGGAGCCGGGGCCTTCTACCCGCTGCAGGCTATCCCAAACCACCAAATATGAGGAAGCCACACTGTTGACAACTTCTACAGGCTCTCTGCCAGAAACTTTTGGAACTGAGTTTTAATGAACTATGGAAAAGAAGAATAAAGCATGATGCTCCCCTGCCCTCTCCTTTCCATCAGACAGCAAACACAGGACCCAGGGAAGCTGCCTCAATTGCCCGAAACAAGAGTCAGGTCCAGTCATCTGAGTTCATCTACTGTATTTGGAATTTTGCAAAGTCTGGCTATTTCTGGTTACTGGTTACCTATTTGGGCTCAATTTCTCATTTCAGGTCCTGTCCCTTCACGTTCAACTCTGTGAGGATAGAGTTTTCAGACAAATTATTCTTTTCTGGTTATTCACTCCGTAAGGCCAATTTGCCTCAAGTGCTCTATTTTATAACGCTACTAATTCCAAGTCTTCGGCACTGTGGGCTCTTTCACTTTCATCTGAGGCCATGTACTCAGTATCCAATTTGAGTTTTCAAAGAGGTCAGGCACTGTCTTCTGTGGGCAAGTTCATTGAACATCCGTCTGTGTGACTATTAGAAAGAGCAGGCAGCACCACTCACAGACATCCTCCACTTGGGCTATCTACTGCAAATACCCCAGATTGCCAGCAGAGCAGCTTTTCTTTCTTGGCTTTTGGTAACAGTCCTAGGTTTTCACTTCCTGTTTTGCTTTTGAGTACTTGATCTCCAGCTGGGAACAACCATGGAGGACACACAATTCACACCAAGAACCTTTTCTTTTTCAAGAAAAGAAAACTTGGCTTCTTAGTTGTACAAGGAAGGTAACCGATCTCAGATGCTTCGTCAATGTTTCTTTAAGTGGCATTTTTCACTACAAGCCCCATTCCTGTAGCATAAGCTAAAAAATTCCCCATGGAGTTACCTCCACAAACAAACACACTTCAGTACGTAGCCCTTTGCCAGGGTCATTGGAACTAAAATGAACAACAAAAAAATTCTACCCACTCTTATTTCTGATGGTGACCTAATGTTACCCTTGAAATGTGGAAGGAGCAAAACCCCAGGGCATAACCTTAGTTGGTTATGGACCTTCCCCTTGGTTAGAGTCCTCTTTTATTTTCAATTGCTGAATTTTTACAGCTACATAACAAAGAGCTTTATTGTCAAAGGCCATGTTGATTGTGTTCACTTTTAATTATAACGAGTATACCTTTGTCTTTGCAGCATAGGGAAGGGGAGAGTAAAAGAGCATTAAATAGGTATATTAAGTGTTTTATTTTTAGTATCAGTATTTTGGATTATGGCACTTGACATACAGAAATTTGACTATATTAGAGCATCCAGAAACAAAGCTTAAATAGTGAAGTTTTAGTAGGAAAAATCAGATCTTGGTCACTATATAACAGATTTGTGCATCCCTTGCCCCTGAATCCCTTGCCATCACTCCTAATACACTGTTCCCAGTCCACTCAGAGGCTACTGTCTAAACAAGATTGACTATTACAAAGGGAAGAACAGAAAGTGTCCCCTGTAATGTCACCAATTTTTTTTTTTTCATTCTGAGAATCCTTCCCCAGGCACAAGTACAGTTTTAGAGGCAAAAAGGTGACCACATTTTTATGACAGTTTTTTTTTTTTTTTCCTTTGGTCTGAGGTTGGAGCACAAGAACAAAATAACTCTTTTTGTTCATTGTACCAAGAAATTCCCTCCTGGATCTATCAAGTGTGACTGTTCACCTAGCAAATAGCTTGGACATATCCAGACATAAACACCATATGAATAAAACATGTTGCAATTGTTGGATATAGTTATGTTTTTACAAAGACAAGGTGTTCTGCTCTACGCTATCTGCAGAAGTTCACAGTATTCATTCTCAACTGACACTTTATCTTATTAACTGAATAAAAATACTTTAATTATCTCAGTTAACTCTGTTTATTGTGACAGTATATACATCATTAATTTGGAGAATTTTTTTTAATGATTACTGTAACGTAATGGCATGTCTAAGTTGAGTTCTGAATTAGTTTTTTAAAAAGATTGAATATTTAGTTTCCACATTTCAACTTAGACATTTATTTATATATTTTCTTTTCTGTTAACTTTAAATGAAGATCTTTAAAATGAAGACTGCAGAAAAGGATTATTAATTAGTTATATCTTGATGTTTTACTGAAAATCAAAAGTCCCACAAAATAAGCAATTCTGTCTAATCTTTTTTTTTCTTTTTGCTGTACCATGTCTAAAGAAACAATTATCCCTAAAATAAAATTAATCTAGACCACACGGTGATGTGTAGGCTGAGATCAGCACCTTGATTTTCTTCTACAGGCTAAAGAAGCTGCCCGAGCACATCACCATTTATGAGTGGACCGCCAAAGCCCAGCACAGTTGTGGATTTTTTTTTTTTTTTAATGTCTGCCTTCAAACCACCTGCAGTGCCTTTAGTACCTCATTGCCCTGGGCACTGACCCAGTGGAGATTTCCCTATTCACCAAGAATCTAAAGCAATTTGCACTTATTGACACCATAGCAACTAATTGGTCTTCATGACCTGCAAACTTTCAGGAAGGTCAATTTAAACCACCTTTGTTGTGTCAGGGATCAATGTAAAATTCCTCAAATCAGATGCACTTCTGCTCTCTAATCCCACTGAAAAGTTGTCTAAAGTTTTATTAGTTGCCTCAATGAGAAAGCTTCAAACTTATCCAGTCTGAGGTTTAAAGACTGATATAACACCATTTTGTGACCCCTATGAAAACATTAAATAAAATATACCAATATATCTTATAGAAAGATCATTAAATTATATTGAATTCTTTCTATAAATTAGGTCTGGTGCTAGGTGAGGGGTGAGTGTGTGTGTGTTGTGGCTTTTTGGTTGTTGCTGTTTTTGCATTTAATCTTCACCGTACAAGATTAAACCACAGTAGCAGTGTATGAAGTAGTTAAGGAAACTGACTTTAAAGTCAGACTCTCTGGGTTCGCATCCCTGCTCCTCAGTTAACCAGGTGTATGACCTTAAGCAAGTTACATAGCTTCTCTATGCCTTAGCTTCTTTGTCTGAAAAAAAGGAGATAATAACATAGGATTGTTTTGGAGATTTAATTAATGAATATGTATAAAATGCTTAGAACTTTACCAGGTAGATAGTACTTAACAATAAACATTAGCTGTTACTATTCTTACCCTTGTCCTGTACTCTAAGATTCAGAAGCCAAAGTCTGAAAGAGGTAAAGCCAGCTTCTGAGACTAGAAATGTTTTGCACTATGGAAGTAATTCCCAACAAGTTGTATAAGCACCATTTTGGTAGTACAGGAAATAATTGTGGGTGGTACATGGACAGTACTTAATTTTATTATAATGTATTTTCATGCAAAAGTGAAAAATGTAAAATGTATAACTACCATATGAAATACATAGTTTCATTGATATTATTGCTTAGGTTGAAGTCAAGTAAGATTCAATTAAAAGAAAAATATCATGTAAATTTTAGTACAAAAAATACACAAACATGGCCCAAAAAATTAAGTAGTTTGTGCGTGAATATCTAAAGTTTGGGCACATCCTACTATAATATATTGCCTCCTTAGTCTATGTTCCTTGGAAACAATAGTTTTCTGAATCCAAGTTAAGTACTGCTATGAAAATGAAGTACCTGTGCCCCATCTCTATTTTCTGAGTTTAACCAATTAATGAAACTAAAATTATATACCTATGATATACCCAGAAATCTGCTTTATATTAATATGAGACAAGAACTCTGTCTTTGAAGTAGAAATAATTTCATTGCGGAGAAAAATCCAAAAGATATGAAAGAGAACTCAAAAACTCACTAACCTCTGTGGAACTTTATAAGCAGATATTCAAGTATATAAGTTCAGGGTAAGAAGAAATTAGTGTGCACTGGGGTAATTGGAAAAGGTTTCATGTGAACATGGAAGCAGAGCAGGGCTTATATAGGCTTTAAAATCTGTGAACGGAAAGGGAGAAGCCTTCTACATGTTTGGAAGTACTGAGAAGTTCATCAAAATCCACAATGGAAATTGGAAAAAATAAAAATAACAAGGTTGTACTGCAGACTTTTACATCAGATTCTCCAAAGAAGTGGGGCAGGGCGCTATGTCTTTTTACCCTATGTCCTGTAGATTTTGTTGTATACATAGATAGATGTGTCCTTTGTGGGTATCCCTGCTTTCTGAAGGCTGGAGAGCTTTCCTCTCTTTCGCCATCTAGTAGAGTAGCTGCTACCTGCAAGGCCTGAAGAGGAAAGGGACACTGGACTTTAGGGTAAAGTCCATGTTTCTTGCTCTTTGTCTGACTGTTTCTTGGAGAATTCTCAGTGTGCTCTGATTTGTGTGGTAAGCAGAATTCCAAGATGGTTCTAGGATCTCCATGCCCTGATTTGATGAACTGTCTCTGCCCTTGAGTGTGCACAGGATTCTGAAAAGCAACTAGCAAATAGAATATGTAAACTTGATGTCATGCCACTCCTACCAAAGATTCTGTTTTAGCAGACTAGAAAAAGATTTTCCTGCTAATATGGAAGAAGCTAACAGCCATGGTATAAACTCCCTATGGAAAAAGCCATGTGGCAGGGAACTGCAGGTGGTATCTAAGGTCTGAGGGTACCACACTAACAGCTAGTGAGAGGCCAGGGCCCTTAGTCTTATAGCTGCAAGGAAATGAATGTTTCCAATAACCTAAATGAGGTTGGAAGGAGATTCTTCTTTAGTTGAGCCCCCAGATGAGAACACAGCCTAGCAAACACTCAGATTACAGCCTTGTGAGACACTAAGAAGAGGACTCCAGTAAGCCATACCTGGACACTTAATCAACAGATAATCTACAGACATGGGAGATAATCGATGTCAGTGCTGTTTTAAGCCTCAAAGTTTACAATAATTTGTTATGCAGCAATAGGAAATTAATAATCTGACTTTAGCCTAAACAAATGAAGGAACAAAATTACGCTGGTATCTGGATCAAAGACACAACTTGACTCCCTCACTTCTTCCTCTGCAGCTAATTGTAGTTTACTGTGCATTTACATATTTTTGCTGGTGAGTTCCAAGAATGAGTAGTTCTACCATAAGTCAAAAGCTTCTCCCTCTTCAAGTACCACTTTAAATCTCATCCCCTTCCCAATATGCAAATGAATCTTAAAAAGTAGAGGGACACAAATTTAGATAGATAAAAATTTGTAATGATAACTTTTTATTATTATTACAGAACTAGTAACATGTTCATCACAAGAAGTAAATAATAACTGGAGAAGAGTCATCGAAAACAACAGCACGAAAAATGACCACTGTTAATACTGTCCAGCATCCCACTGATCCTTTTATATACATACATACTCAAAATATGGCACCATGTATCTTTTAGAACTAGCATTTTTTTTTTTTTTGGCTGTTCCACGTAGCATGTGGGATCTTAGTCCCCCGACTAGGGATCGAACCTGTGGCCCTTGCAATGGAAGCATGGAATCTTAACCCCTGGACTGCCAGGGAAGTCCCAGAACCAGCATTTTTGAATTAACAATATACCAAGCATTTTTCCCAAGCGATTTAATGATATTGGATATCATTATTAGTTTTATAATGTCTCTGATATAATATCCCATTGTACATATTTGATTTAATTTATTTAATTGGTCTGGATAAAGCTAGAATTGGAAGGGATTTAAAATTTTTTCCAACAAGTTAGGCTTTGGGATACCTTAAAAGGGATCCGTTTTGCTCTGAACCACCTCAGGGTTATCAGACTTTAATGGGTATCACTTGGTGATCATGTTAAAATGCAGATTCTAATTCAGAATCACAATCAGGTCTGGGATGGGGCCAAAATTCTTATTTCTACCAAGCTTGTAGCTGATACTGATGCTCCTGTTCCTTGGACTACATTTTGAGAAGTAAGGGACTATATAAGAGCGAGACTGGAATCAACATAACTAACTTGGGAATTAAAGGCCTGGCCCAGGGCAGACGCAGAGGCAATGGACAATAAAGAAAGCTGATGAAAAAAAAAAAAAAAAAGAAAAAAAAAAAGAAAAAAGAAAGCTGATGGATACTTCAAAAGAACAAACAGTAGAACCTCATGGCAGATTGAATCTAGAGCATAAGTGTGATAGAAGAATTAAAATTATCTGTTTCCTAAACACTTCCAGATTAGTGATACTATTGACAGAAATGAAGTCAATTTCCAAAGACCCCAATGAGGTTGATTTTAGCCATCTTGATTTGTTGTGAGAGTAGGTCATTGTTGTGGGTTGTTTTGTGGCCTTTAAAAAGATATGTTGAGGTTCTAACCCCAGGTACCTGTGAAAGAGATCTGCCTTATTTGGAAATAGGGTCTTTGCAGATTGATTAATCAAGTTGAGAGGCCGTCATACTGGATTAGGGTGGGCCTAACTCCAGTGACTGGTATCTTTCTAAGGAGAGGGAGATTTGAAGACATGGAAATATACAGAGAGAGTAGACCATGTGATGACAGAATCAAAGATTGGAGTGACAGAGCTGCAAGCCAAGGAATGCCAAAGATTGCCAGCAGCAACCAGACTCTATTAAGCGGAAGAGAAAGATTATTTCCCAGAGACTTCAGAGTAAGGCCCTATTGACATCTTGATTTCAGACTTCTCACACAGAACCATGAGAGAATAAATGTCTGTTGTTTTAAGCACTTGATCATGCAATTTGTGATATTTGTTAGGCAGCTCTGGGAAACTAGTACAGTTATCTAATTGTTCAAGTTGTAAAAACAAATAAATGTATGAGATTGAAGAACATGCCTGCCAAACATAGAGGTGCCAATTTTAGAAATTTTAGAGTAGAGACTGTAGTTCAAGCTTAAATAGTTCAAGCTGCTAAGAAAATAAGCATATAAAG